>NW_028240616.1:117500-865000 GCF_964263255.1 Lissotriton vulgaris | reverse complement strand
GGACAGGTAAAGCTAGGACAGCAGCACAAAAGTTACCCATGATACATAGTACATGTAAAATGCAGGCAAAAGCAGTGCAAGTATTGCTACCTGATAGAACGGCAGTAGCATGGCAGTAGCAAAGCAGGCTTCCTTTTCTCACAAAAGGCAGCAAGTACAGCCGTCCATTCCCTGCAGAACAGAACCATCAGGGCAGACTTGTGCAAGCGTTCATCATCACAGAGCATGCGCAGTTCTAGCTTGATTGACAGCTAAGTTATAGACAGATCTCTTGAGCGGGTGCTTAACTGAGAGGAGGAAATATATAGGTGGATGAGTGAGTAAATATGCACCTTCTGACACTATTCTCACTGAGGTCCTATTCTGTCAGTATCCTAAAAGCCCTAATGCTGTCATTCAGAGACCTGCTATTTCTGTTGATTCTTTCATTTTCCACTTATTGGGATGTGGCTGCTTCATGATAGGCCATTGTTAATTGGGGCAGGCTATCCACAGTCTAAATAGCTATGCCCTAGGCTGTCACACAGGTGCCCACCTGTTTGAAAAGGATTTGATTGTGCATTCATCAGGTGCTGTGCAATCCCAGACTCGGTGCTGCACCTGTTAAAAATGTTGAGGGCCACCACTGTATTTATTATTTATTTTATTTATTTGGCATACTTATATAGCGCTAATCTGTCACCCAAAGGGCATCCTGGCGCTTTGACTAGATAAGCCACAACTATCGATGCGGAATTAGGCTGCTCTAAGAAACAGATGCAAAGTTAGGCTATTCTAGGAAACAGATGGGTTTTCAGCCCTTTTTTAAAGGCTAGGAATTCACCCTGACTTCTTAACGAGAGCGGAAGGAAGTTCCAGAGTCTGCCGGCCGCAAAACTAAACGACCGTCCACCCATCCTTACTCTCTGCACTCTAGGAACCGACACCAAGTACGCCGACGAGGAGCGCAGGCTCCGAGATGTGGTATACCAGGAGAAAAGGTTCTGTAATAGCACTGGGCCCTGTCTATGCAAAGCTCTAAAAATAAGACAGGATGCTTTGAAAAGGATCCGCTGGTGAACCGGCAGCCAATGTAGATCTTGTAGTGCCAGAGTGGAAGAGGCAGCGCGTGGTCGAGATAGTGCCAGCTTGGCTGCCATGTTCTGGACCCGCTGCAGCCTGCCCACCAGCGTTTTAGGCGCCTTCAGAAGTAGTGCGTTGCAATAGTCCAATCTGCTTAGGATCAGACCCCACACTACCTCTGGCCTAGCCTGAGCTGGAAGAAGTGGTAGGACCTTCCGTAGCATCCGAAGCAGCATCATGCAAGTGGCCACGGACTTATTTACAAAAAGATCCAGTAGAAGGTTGGGGCCAAACATGACCCCCAGATTACGAGCAGACTCTGCGGCCGTCACCGTCCCAGAGAAAGAAGGAGGCCAGAACTCATTCGGTAGAGCACGTGGTACACGATCATTGGAGCAGTAGAGAACCTCCGTCTTAGATCCGTTGAACTGGAGGGAGTTGGAACGCAACCAGTTCGAAGTGGCAGTCAGGCAGCGGTGGAAAGTCTCTAGGGAGACGGCATCTTTGCCCTCCAATGAGAAAACCAACTGAGTATCGTCGGCGTAATTAAACACCGATATGCCGAAAGATTTTATCAGTTGGATTAGAGGGCGGAGGTACAAGTTAAAAAGTATGGGGCTGATGGCCGAGCCCTGTGGTACCCCCTGCCCAACTTTCCGCACATCCGACTTAAAAGGCGGCAGAGCCACTACCTGCTGTCTGTTGTCCAGATAGGAGACTAACCAGTCCCTGGCCAACCCCGTAACCCCCCTCTCCTCCAGTCTCCTGATAAGGGTGGAGTGGCACACCGTATCGAACGCGGTCGACATGTCGAGCAGCACTAAAAAGGCTGCCCGACCTGTGTCGACCCGCGCCTGAAGATTGTCTAACACGGCTACCAGCGCTGATTCTGTCCCATGCGCTGGCCGAAATTGTGTGCCATGGAAACGTGCAGTACTGCTGCTGGCTGTACTGGTTCTGTGTGCTGCTAGGAAGCTTTCCCTTCTTCTGCTATCTCCGTTACTGTTGTTTGGGCATACAGTGAATATGGTGTTTGTGTGTGTGAACCTTGGTGTACCTGGCCTCCCTCTGCAAAACAGCTGGACTGAGCTCTGTATATGTTTTGAGAGTCAGGAAGATTTACATGCCTGTTGTTCGTGGGCACTGGAAGCTTGCACAACTGCTACTAATTACGGATGTATGACATTACAACACATGCTTTTACCACGCATGCCTTTACAACGCGGTTTTTACAACGAAAACCTTTACAACGCATAGCGCTTTGGGGTGCTGGATAGTGAAAAGTTTCATTTACTATTCCAACACCAGTCCCCGTGGACACTAGGGAAGGTGTTGGATAGTAAATTAAACTTATTCCCTATCCTAGAGCGCCCCCCAGCGCAATGCGTTGTAATGGTTTGCATTGTAAAAGTTGCGTCGTAAAGGCACTGCGTGGTAAAAGTTGCGTTGTAAAGGATGTTCCCCACTAATTACTAACTTCAAAATCAAAGATGATTTTCACAGCACGCTGCACAAGTCCTTGAAGACTTTTTAAAATCTCACTGTGATCACTTGTGTACATACTGTGCAAACTCTACAAATTCAAGGAACAACAAGGATTCTTCTGTTATGAAGCAGCCAATTTACACTACTTGTCCTATAATGATTATATATATTTTTAAAAGGGCACAGTTTGAATGAGGCACACTGTGGTTATAGATTGATATATTATGTATACCCCATTGATCACAGGTATACAGTGAACATATTGTTTGCTCGCAGGTACATCAATTCATCTAATATATTCTGGATATGGAAAAGGCCTTCTGAATTTATGTATCAGGCCCACATGTGACGTTCAGCAGAAATTACATCACATATGCTTCGAACTTAATGACATCACAGGATGCAACATCATATGACCCCTGACCCGGATTTTTTCCATACAGGTATGCCACATGACCCTAACATCAGAACAATTGAGGATTTACGTTGGGTATTATCCCAAAGTAACATAAAGTTGTTCTATGCACTGGTTTGCATTATTCTGTATCAAGGAGCGTTCCATGGGTGGTGCATGGATGTTGCCAGGTAACTACCCATGGGTTTGATGCAAATCCCTAGGTACAAACATTGGTAGACAGGATTTTGCACCAAAATCATACACCTCTTCGAGGCAGGTGTAATGAGAGAAATATTTGTCATTTCAGATCGTTTTTCCAACCTTGAATGCATGTACAGCACACGAACAAAGTGGGAAAATCCTTGAAACATCATTTTTTGTACTGGGAGTGAAACCCTTCTAGTACAAAACCTATGCTTCAGAGAACGCACACACCCTTGCACTACGGCCCAAGAGTCCGTGAGTTGGGCCATGGTTGCTAAAAGCGTGCCATCGCACAGGAAGAGAGAAAATGCATTGTATCTTTTTATTATGGCTCATTTGTTCCCTCTCCTTCTGACGTAGGGTAGCACAGCAACCTTGGTGCAGCATTGCCTTGCACCAAAGAATAAAAAATCTGGGCCCCAACCTCACACAATCTCACTCGGTACCTCTCACACACGTGCTTCAACAAAGACATTCTTGCTCACACTAACTCTCTCACTTAAACACACTCTCACCTGCTAGCATACTTAAAACATACATTAAAGGGACGGCGCGGCGATGCAAGATGGTCGCTTCCTGAGGAGCTCCGTCTCTTCGAGCAGCGCTCCTAATAGCTGAGACCTCCCACGGGACTTGCTGCTTGTTTTCTGACGGTGGTTTCTGACGTCGGAATGTTTGGGGGCAACACTGAGCAAGTATCAGACCTTGTCATGGTCTGAATGTTTAGTTTTTGCGCATTTGTTTCTTCCGCGACCCTGCGGGCGCCATTTTAACTTCTCTCTTCAACGCGCTGAAATTCCAGTCAGCGCGATGCTCCTCTGCCATTTTCTCCCTTATAAATCTTCCTCCTTTATTCATCCTGCATTACTATGTTGTTTTTTAGAGTGCAACTGAATATTCAATATCCTTCTTCTGGTTATTATACTACTACCAAGGAGTTGCATAGGTTTACTGCACCATCTCTTCTTGCTTCATTTTTGTAGTGGCAGTACTGCTTCCATGCACCGCTTTTAATGACTCTTACTATTGTTTCTTGCCAATTCTCCTACGGCGCCACTTTGCAGCCATAGCTAGGGTTTTCGACGCAATTTTAACTGCTACCACCCGACATCACCTGACTGTTATCAACTACTTTTATTACTCAACCTCTATAGCAATTATGGAACACTCTCATAAATCTCAGGGTCCTGCTACAGGTGGGCGCAAGGATGCCAATGCCGCACCAGGCAAGAGACTTAAAAAGGATCTGCCTTCGCCCTCCAAGTCACCTCTTTCTCTCACACTAGAGGACAGTATGGAGGAGTTGCGCCTCATTCGCCCCTTTTATGACTGATACTGTTGCCACACTACAACGTATCGAAGACAAATGTACTTCTCTGGATTTAAGACTCTCAGATGTTGAACAGAAGGTCAGTGATGCCCAAGATGTTGTTGCCAATGTAGAGACTCTCACTAAAGAAGTCATTTAACTGAAAAAGACCATAGAGGAGTTGGAATACCGCAATAGATGCAATAATTTGTGTATTTATGATATTCCGGAGAATTCTGAGGGCACTGACTTGATCGTGTTCTTGAAAACTCAAGTTCTTCAACTTGTTGGTCTTCCAAAGTCAATGGACTTCAATATCCAAAGGGCACATAGACTTGGACCTAAGAGCGTTTCTACTTCTTCTAAGCCCAGAGGCATCATTGCCTATTTTCTTCTTTATTCAGAACTCATTGCAATCCTCAAAGCTGCAAAGCAACATAAGCAACTCTTCTAGTCTGGTCACAGAATCTTCTTCAGTCAAGATGTCGCTAAGTCGACCGCCACTCGTCGGAAGGAATTCCTTGATTTGAGACCTGCATTGCGCTCAATGAATGCACGTTATGGTTTAATCCATCCTTGTTTCTTTAAGGTTACTTACAAAGACAGAACATGTAGTTTCGAGGATCCTGCTGAACTTCGAAAATGTATCCATTCTCACAAAGGAGAATCAATGGAACTTAGCAAGCCATGAGAATAACTCATTGTTCTTAACGTTTGTAATGATCTATGCTTGTTATGATCCTCATTCTTGTTTAACATAGTTTTATGTTTTCCTCTTTTGTGTCTTCTAGATTTGTTTCCCACAATGTAGTTGGGACTTCCCTTCCATTTGTTGCTCTCATGTACACCCTGTGCGTATTGTATCCTCCGTGGTCCTGTTTCCCCCATTTTATGGTAAGCCTTCCTTATTGTCCCATTTTATTACCTCTCTTTGCTTGTTGTTCCTCTTCTGTGTGGTAGTCTTGCCTCTCGTTGCCCCCTTCCCTCTTCATTGTTTTTCCTTATGTCTCACCCTATGGCTAAAGTCTTCGGACTTTTGGTCATCTTCTTTTGGATATCTATTTGGGTGGAGTTCTTTCCTCCACCTCCTCTCTCTTTGGCTTCTGTTCTCTTCCTTTCGTCTTTTCCCCTCTCTTTTCTTTCCGAATCCTCATATGCTCATCCAATTTTCAGACTTCTTTTTCTCTTTGCACTTGCTCTTCTATCTTTTTCTTTTTTCTTCTCCTTCTTTTTGGGGGTCCTCTTCGTTTCTTTTAATCCTCAGATTTCTTTGTCTTTTTCTCTTACCCTTTTTTCACCATGTTTTCTCCTATCTATTGAGGTCCTGTTCAATTCACAATCTTCAGTGTTTTTTCTCCCTATGCACTCTTTCTTTTGCTGTACAACTTCTCTATCCCTCTCTATTCTTGATTTTGTATATTCTCTCTGAACACCTGCTCATACTACCTAATTATTCTCGCCTACATTTCAAAATACTCACTGTTATTGGTTTTCCTCCTTCTAAATTTTCTTACAACTCCCTACCTCTTTATCTCTCTTATCTATGAAAGGATTACGTATTATACAGTGGAATGTTAAGGGATTGCGCAATCCTATTAAACGACAAAGGGTGTTATCGCACCTTGTTAGACTGAATTGTCAAATTGCAATGATGCCAGAGTCTCACCTCAAAATTGAAGATTTATCTATGTTACGTAAGCATTGGGTTGGTGAAATCTTCTGCTCACCTGCTGTTAATAAGAAAAATTGTGTGATTTTTTTGTTTCACAAATCTTTACATGTTTCATTACAGAATGAATTTACAGATGCTGTTGGTAGATGGTTATATTTAGATGTTACAGTTAACGATCACCAGTTATCTTTTTGCAATTTGTATGGCCCAAATGGCAGGGATGTATCTTTTTGGAGTGACCTTTCCACCTTCCTTTCTTCTCATGCAGCCGAGCACTTAATACTGGGTGGGGATTGTAACCAACTCATGGACCCTTTGCTTGATAGGAAATCCCTGACCAGATATATCCCGAATAGGATGCAGAAAGGCTTTTTCAAAACCATTACCAATAGGGATTTAATAGATACATGGCGCACTTCTCACCCTGATACCCTAGAATTTTCCTTCTTTTCTCCCGTTCACAAATCTCATTCATGGATTAACTATATCTTTCTCACACAATCTGCATTCCAATCTATGATTAAAGTTGAGATTGGTTCTATCCTTATATCTAATCATGCCCCTGCAATTCTCGACATGGACTATCCCTCTCCCCATCCTGTTTCCGAGAGATGGCGTTTTAACAGTTCCCTTCTTCTAGATACGCAATTTTCTGCCCAATTTCTTTCTTTTGCACAGGAGTTCTTTCAACAGAACCTTGCCTCTGTCTCTCAATTTCATGTTGTTTGGGATGCTTTCAAAGCCTCTGCCGGGGGTTTCATCATTGATTTTGTGTCCCAAAAAAAGAAGAAGGCTCTTTCACACTCATTATCGCTCCTCAAACTAATTAAAGCCCTGGAACACAAATACTTTACTACTAATTGTCATGATACTTTACTTCTCCTTATTCAAGCCAAAATGCAATATAACAAACTCTCCTGGGATTCGGCCAGCAATATCCTTCTCAAATTTAATGCTAAAATGTATGGCGGTCGCAACAAGGCAGGCATATCTCTTGCCAATTATCCTAAGATTAAGAAACAAAAATCTAAAATCACAGTCATTAAGGATGACTCAGTGTCTCTAAACTTCTCTGATTCTAACATACTTGACTGCTTTTCAAAATTCTATTCCTCTCTTTATACACCCGAAACTAGCCCGTCTTCTGATCTTCTCGATTCTTTCTTCCAAAACATTCCTAAATCCCCTGACAAACTTCCTGATCTTACTTCCCGTGATGCTCCCATTTCTTCTACCGAACTTATGGAGGCTTTGGCTTTGCTACCTAAAGATAAAACTCCAGGGCCGGATGGGTTTTCAGTTCGTTTTTTCTTTACTTTAAAGCATTCATGATTCCCCATCTCTTGTCATTGATAAATTCCTTTTTGCTCACTGGCGAAGCACAAGGTACTTTCACGCAAGCAATGTTGTGTCTAATACCCAAAAAGGATAAAGATCCTTCTTTGTGCAAGAATTACAGACCAATTTCTTTAATAAATAATGATTGCAAAATTTATGCTAAACCTCTTGCCTTCCGCATTAATAAAGTCATTCCTAATTTAGTTAACATATGTCAATCTGGTTTTGCAAAAGGACGTTCAATTACAGATAATTCACGCACTCTTCTTAATATCATTCACTTTAGCCTCAAAATCTGATTTCCCTATAGCAGTTATCACTTTAGACGCTGAAAAATCATTTGATAGGGTGAGTTGGGACTTCATATTTGGGTCTCTGAAATGGCATGGATTTAGCCCCACTATCATTAATTTCATAAAACCTTTATACTCTGCACCCACTACATTGGTTTGGGTAAATGGCTGCCAATCTCGGTACTTCCCCCTTCTTAGAGGCACCAGACAGGGTTGTCCCCTTACTCCCCTCCTTTTCATTCTAGCTCTTGAACACTTCATAGAGACCATTAAGCGTTCCAAAGATTATACAGGGTTTCACTTTCAGAACGCAGACATAAAATTCACTGCTTACGCTGATGATATCCTCCTTTTCATTTCTAATCCTCTTGTCTCCCTACCGGCCTTTTTTTCTTTATTAACATCACACTCTAGTGTTTCAGGTTATAAACTGAATGGTGATAAATCAGAAATTCTACCTCTAAACAAATTCTGTCTCTCCTCTATGTTTACTGATTCTGGTTTGGAAGGGACTCCTTCTCATATTAAATGTCTTGGTATTCTATAATGTAATAATCTTAAAGACCATATTAAACTCAACCATACTGAAATTCTCAAAAAAATCACGGCCCTCACCGACAGCTGGTCTCTCCTTTTCCTTTCTTGGTGGGGCAGATTAGCTACGGTCAAAATTATGCTTCTTCCCATTATTAACTTTTACCTTTCCATGCTTCGTATTTCTCTCCCCAAAACTTTTTTTCACACTACCAATAGTTTGCTTATCAAATTCCTTTGGAATAATCGCAAACCTAGAATTTCTCTGGCCCGTCTTCAACTCCCCAAAAATTTGGGAGGAGTTAACTTCCCTAACCTTAGACGATATCATTCAGCTTTTTCTTTGAAACAAATCTGGACCTTTTGGTCCGATTCCAACGCCTCACCATGTACGGCGTGGAGCGCCTTAGAACAATCAAATGTTCTCCTTTTTCTCTTCTCTCAGCCATACAGGTCACTTTACCTCCAAAACGCCTGTCCTTCCCTACTCTTGTTCACTCTAAGGCTTTGGTTTTTTCTTCGCTTTCCGCGCACTTCTTTTCCACTACTTGCGCTTTTGATACTCCTCTTTGGTATAACAAAAACTTTAAGATTAATAATCGTGCCTTATTCTGGAAGGAGTGGATTGATAAAGGTATTATTACGCCCCACCATTTGAAGAAAGATGATACTGTCTTACCTTTTTCTGAGTTTCAATCTCTCTATGACATCTCCCCATATCATTCCTCTCATAACAGTATTCTCAAAGATGCTCTTACCTCTTATTATTTCCCTACTAACCCTAGTTCCAGTTCCTCTCCCGATCGCTCATCATCCACCCCCACCCCTATTGACTTTTCTACCCAATTTAAAGCAGCTACCATTTACAAGTTGTTATTCCACTCCCCTTCAACTAGAATTAAGTCCCCTTTGGAACTTCTTTGGGAAACGGACGTGGGTCTTGACATTCCTGTAGAAACCTGGGATATCCTTTGGTCCAAGATTCACACCACCTCTCGCTCGGCCAGCACAGCACAGACCCTATACTACTTCTACAATAGGTTGTTCCTTACCCCCAGTGACCTTCATAGATTTAAACTGTTGGATTCTCCAAAATGCTGGTCCTGCCCCCATGTTGAGGGAGATCTTCTCCATATGTTCTTCCAATGTCCCCAATAGTCAACTTGTGGTCTAACATATGGTGCAAATTAAACAATATTCTCAAGTTAGACATTCCTTTTCACATTGAACATGTCTTCCTTGGTAACCTCTCACCTGTATTTGATAATCTTAGAGATTCTGGCAATTGTATCAATTTAGTTTTAGCTATTACTATTCAGATTATTACCTCTAATTGGAAGGACACCTCAAAAATCTCCTTTCAAGCATGGTGGAATTTACTATGTCACCACCACAGAATGGACAGAGCTTATGCCACTTCCAATCCTTTGCTGATTAAAAGTGACTTACTATGGTTACCTCTAACTAACTTTTTATCTAGAAAGTCGCCTTAACTCTTATTGTTATTATTTTGTGCATTGCTATATAATGTTATTCACATTTGAACCATATTGTAATTATTTCTCTATTTTACTCTTCCTTTTAGGACTCTTCTCTTTTTCCCTCCTTCCTTTTCTCTTCCTTCTTTCTTTTCTTTTCTTTTCTTTCTCTTTCCCCTTTCTCGTTCTTCTTCTCTTTTTTAAAAATTATTTATAAAAATGCATTTCCACTTAGTATAGTCTTATTTCATAAGGATATTGTGTATTATTGCTTTTATCCATGATACACGTTATTAGTTTCCTGCTTTTTCTAGAC
Organism: Lissotriton vulgaris; assembly: GCF_964263255.1. Taxonomy (NCBI): domain Eukaryota; kingdom Metazoa; phylum Chordata; class Amphibia; order Caudata; family Salamandridae; genus Lissotriton; species Lissotriton vulgaris. Next base: position 854,912 of record NW_028240616.1, on the reverse strand, counting down.
TCTGTACTGATGTTTTCATTGTTCTATTATTTCAAAAAAAGCATCTTAAACTTAACACCTTCGACGCTCATGACGAGCTCAGCTCATCATGAGGTACACCTCTCGTACACTGATGCCGAGCTGAGCTCGTCATGATTAGTAGGAATTCCAGATTTTCAGCACAGGGGGGGAAAACCATGAGCGTCGATGGTGTTAAAAAACATACATTTACAACCCATTTGTACTAACCACAGCTACCACTAAAAGTCCTAAGTGTGCTGTATTTAGTTTTACACTAATATTCATTAGTAGGATAATATAATGAAAACCCGACAGACAATATTCAATTCAATTCAATTTATATAGCGCGCTACATACCCAGAGGGTCTCAAGGCGCTTGGAGAAGGGTGGGGAATTACTTGTCGAATATCCAGGTTTTAAGTTGCTTTCTGAATGCTAGGTGGTTCTGAGTGAGGCGAAGGTGAATGGGAAGTGAGTTCCAGGTTTTAGCCGCCAGGTAGGAGAAGGATCTTCCTCCCATGGTGGTTTTGTTGATGCGAGGTATAGCAGCAAGGGCTTGGTTGGAGGAGCGTAGCTGGCGGGAGGGGGTGTAGAAGGAGAGTCGTGTGTTGAGGCATTCGGGTCCAAGTTCGTAAAGTGCTTTGTGTGCGTGGGTTAGGAGGCGGAATGTTATCCTCTTATTGACGGGGAGCCAGTGGAGGTTTTTCAGGTGACCAGAAATGTGGTCATTACGTGGGATGTCTAGTATGAGTCTGACTGAAGCGTTCTGGATGCGTTGGAGTTTTTTCTGAAGTTTTGCGGTGGTACCGGCGTATAGGGTGTTTCCGTAGTCCAGTCGGCTTGTAACCAGTGCGTGGGTGACTGTTTTTCTAGTTTCGGTGGGGATCCAGCGAAATGTTTTTTTGAGCATGCGAAGAATGTTGAAGCAAGATGATGAAACGGCGTTGACTTGTCTGGTCATCGAGAGTGAGGAGTCCAGAATGACGCCCAGGTTCCGTGCGTGGTCTATCGGGATGGGTGCTTTTCCAAGGGACTCTGGCCACCAAGAGTCGTCCCAGGCAGAGGGAGAGGTACCTAAGATAAGGACTTCTGTTTTGTCGGAATTCAGTTTCAGGCGGCTGTGCTTCATCCACTCGGCTACTTCTTTCATTCCTTCATGTAGGTTGGTTTTGGCGGTGTTAGGGTCTTTGGTGAGTGAGAGGATCAGTTGAGTGTCATCAGCGTAGGAGATGATGTTGAGGTTGTGTTGGCGTGCGATGGCCGCGAGGGGGCTCATGTATACGTTGAAGAGGGTGGGACTGAGTGAGGATCCTTGTGGCACGCCGCAAATGATTTCAGTGGCCTCTGACTTGAATGGTGGGAGGCGGACTCTCTGGGTTCTTCCGGCAAGGAACGAGGTGATCCATTCCAGTGCTTTTCCTTGGATTCCGATGTTTCTGAGGCGTTGTAACAGGGTGCTATGACAGACTGTGTCAAAGGCTGCGGAGAGGTCGAGGAGGATGGGGGCGACTGTGTCTCCATTGTCCAGTAGAGTTTGAATGTCGTCTGTTGCTGCGATGAGTGCGGTCTCAGTGCTGTGTTTGGCTCGGAAGCCGGACTGTGAGGAGTCGAGGGATTTGTTGGTTTCGAGGAAGGCGGCGAGCTGGTTGTTGACAGCTTTCTCGATGACTTTGGCCGGGAATGGAAGGAGCGAGATGGGGCGGTAGTTTTTGAGTTCGGTGGGGTCCACTGTGGGTTTTTTCAGAAGGGCGCTGAGTTCGGCGTGTTTCCAGCTTTCCGGGAAGGTGGCGGAGTTGAGGGAGCAGTTGATGACGTCTCAGAGATGTGGTGCTATGATGGAATCTGCTTTGTTGAAGATGTGGTGAGGGCATGGGTCTGTGGGGGATCCTGAGTGGATGGAGTTCATCAGGCGGATGGTGTTCTCAGTGGAGATTGGGTTCCAGTCATTAAGGATGTTCAAGGGGGGTGAAGGTACGGCAGAAGGTTGGGTGGGTTGGTCTCCGGGTTGGTTGTTGAAGCTGTTGTGGATGTCTGCGATTTTGTCGTGGAAGAACGAAGCTAGGGAGTCGCAAAGGGCTTGAGAGGGAGTGATGTCGTTGGAGTTGGCAGTGGAGTTGGTAAATTCTTTCACGTTGTTGAATAATTCCTTGCTATTGTGGGCGTTGTTGTCTAGTCGGTCTTTGAATGCGGCTTTCTTGGCAGTCCGGATCAGTTGGTGGTGTATGCGGGTGGCGTTTTTGAAGGCGTCCCTGGTGCTGGTGTTTGGGTCTTTTTTCCATGCCTTCTCAAGGGAGCGACAGAGTTTCTTGGATTTCTTAAGTTCATCGTTGAACTTGAATGCAGAGCCACCCCTGTGTGCTTGGCAATGATTTTGCCACTTCTGAGTCTAGGGGTCTAACAGACAGTACCAGGGGTTGCAGTGTCACAGCTGCGACCCCTGGCTGCCCCTAAATGATGTCCAAGGAGGTAGGTGTAGCAGTTGAACAACTTTTAAAAGTATCTGCATTGTTTCAACTTTGCATCTATATTCTTCATTGTATACCACAAATACAAAGTGGAAAACGCATTAAAGCATGGTTTTTATACTGAAAGGGTCCAGTGAAATATAAAAACTATGCTTGACAGAACACACACACCCTATAGAGCAAGAGGTGTGCATTGGTCCATGTGCCCCAGTGCTGGCGGGGAGACAAAACAGCGCCATATCTTACACTATTAGGTGCTATTTTTCTCTCACTATTTTGCGATTCGCATACTATCAACTAACTTACAGCCTGATTCATCAAAGACCCGTTTTGCAAGTCTATAATAGCGATTCATAAGGAATCGCTATCACAGACTCGCAAAACGGGATTCATGTAGGAATCGCAAAATAAAATGCGATTCCTACATATTCCTTATTTGCGATTAGCAAATTGCTAATCGCAAATAAGGAATACTCCCCATTCATTCCTATGGGCCAAGGCCCATAGGAATGAATGGGGAGTATTCCTTATTTGCGATTAGCAATTTGCTAATCGCAAATAAGATAGCGATTTAAAGGGTGCCAGGGGTGTCCAAAGGAAACCCTGTAGCACCCCTTAAATGCAAATTTAAACAGGTGTTGCGCACACACATGTCCAAAGGACATGTGTGTGTGCAACATGCAACTTAGAAAAATGCTTTTAAAAGCATTTTTCTAAGTTTTCGCTATTTACCACGAGGTTTGACCTCGCGGTAAATACCGGGCCGAAATTGCGAATTCGCTATTTAAAAATGGATGATGAATTGCATTTAAGGAATCTCAAATAGAGATTCCTTAAATGTAATTCCTCGCAAAATAGCGAAATCGCTATTACCGATTTTTGCATTTGGGATGATGAATCCCAAATGCAAAAATCGCAATCGCAAAGGGCCAGATTTTGCGAGTGCAATTCAGCTTGATGAATCAGTGCACAAACCACCTCGCCCCCCCCCTCTTTCCCCGCATGCCATCAGTCTCCTGTACTTAGGGAAATGAGAAAGGATGTCAACATTGTGGGTTCAAGTGTGCTTGTAAGGAGTGCCGGACAGACCACAGAGCAGGCCCAGGCGGCGGTCTATTTGCAGAAAGGGCACTGGGCGGGCTGCGGCGGGGAAGGCCTTCCCATGCCCTCCTGCCAAGTACGTGCTTCACCCCTGCTCTGGGAGTCCCAACTTAGCAAGGAATGGCACGCTCACTGTTTCCATCACAAGGTGAAGCCTTGGTCTCTTTGCCACCGAGTCTGCCAAGCCGAGCGGCAGGCAGTGCCAGTTGTGAGAGGATGCGTGCCCACTGGCATTTGGACAGGACCACAAACTGACCTCCTGGTACCCCCTGAATCAAAATGTCAGTCCTGTTTTCATCGTGAGTTTCTGAATGGCAGCTTTGTGATCACAGCGAGACTCTGATGATCACAGCGTAAACTATCTGACCTCTGCAGAGCAACAGCGCCTCTCAGTGGTCAAGTCACATTTTCAATTAAATAAAACTGACTGATGTCTCCAACATAATGCAACTCTTTTAATTGCTTCCACTAAGTAATTCTCTCATTTTTTTCCCTGTGCTAATGATTTCCAGGTTAATAAACGTAGGCAGTGATTGCCAAATTTAATGGTTGTTGCATCTGTTTTTAACAATGTGCGAATTTATACTCGAGCGCAGACAGCTCGCTCCCTTTTGGGTCTCGTTCTTACCGGCAGTGTTTACCAGGGGGGCTTATTTATGAAGGACTTGCGCCGCCGGTGCGTCACTTTTAAAATGGGAAAAAGTGACGCACCGGTGGCGCAAGGCCTTCATAAATAAGGCCCCAGATCTGTTATTTGTGAGGTTTTTTTATATAGCGCGAACTCTTCTCAAAGGTATTGGAGCACTTTGCATGAGCACCAGCAACATTACATAAGGTCACATACATTTTGTGGGCACGTGGAGATTAAGTGATTTGCACAGAATCACACTATGTTGGGTCGACGCCGAGACTCGAAGCTTCAAGCTGGTGGTAACAACGAGGAGAAAAATGTGGCAAACGTTTAAACATTATTTCTCGTTTATAGTGCCAACGTGGAAATTCGTTTTAAAAAAGTTATTCTGGGCCCAGTTTTTAGACCGCACTATGCGGTATGTCGTTAGAGACTGCGTTGGCGGGGTACCCTATTCTCGCATCATGCTCTGCTCTGTCAATACTGGGACATCGGTCGAGAACTGGAACAGCACCTTTATCCTTGCTGCATGCATTAGCAAGGGATGTATGACATTGCAACGCATGCTTTTACCACGCATGCCTTTACAACGCGGTTTTTACAACGCATGCCTTTACAAGGCATAGTGGTTTGGGGCGCTGGATAGTGAATAGTTTAATTTACTATTCCAACTCCTGTCCCCGTGGATAGTAGGGAAGGTGTTGGATAGTAAATTAAACCTATTCCCTATCCTAGAGCGCCCCCCAGTGCAATGCGTTGTAATGGTTTGCGTTGTAAAAGTTGCGTCGTAAAGGCACTGCGTGGTAAAAGTTGTGTTGTAAAGGATGTTTCCCGTTAGCAAGTCACCTCTGAGACACCCACAAGGCTCTTATACATTTACAATTCTTCCTTTATGCCCGAGTATATCTGTACTGAGACATTCACAGAGCGCTGACACCCTACCTCACTCCATCTGCCATCCAGTAGTAAGGTAATATGGAGACACCCAAAAGGTCCTTACAATACTTGCTCCATACTCTAATGTATCAGCTCTAAGGGCCACACATACGTAGGTTTTTTAAGCTTGCAAAATGCCCGATTCGCAGAATCAAACCTTTTGCGTAAAGCCTTTTTCTATGTAGAAACTCTATTTCACAATTTGGTAACCTATAACCGAATCACGAAATAGGCTTGTGATTCGGTATTAGTAAGGGGTGGGTTTAGGGCACCCCTTCCTAAGAGAGTCGCAGTGGCATGTAAGAATGTTTATCGACTGAATGCTTTGCAACCGAATTACAGTTGCAAAACATTTGCTTTTTACCACCAAATACAATTTGGTAACCCATTCACAAATGGGAAGGGGTCCCTAGGGTACCCCTTTCCCTTTGTGAATGCATGCAAAAACGTTTTTTAAGGGCATACAGTGATCCGATGGACCGCTGTCTGCTCTTAAAAATTGAAACTGAATCTTTCATTTTTCTTATTGAAATGCAAAAAAAAAGTAGCTTTATTTAAAAGGAAACACAGTCATGATGGTCTGCTGGCCACAATCCCTGTGTTTTTAGCGATTCCCAATGGGTCACAAATTGCGACCTACCTCGTGAATGAATATTAATGAGGTAGGGCAATTGCGACCCCACTGGGTATCGCTAACAGTGTATAACACACTATTTTATATCGCTTTTTGCGATTTCCTAATAGAGAATCGCAAAAATGTGCTATTAGGTACTTGCAAACGTAAATCTTTTTACATGTGTCCCGAAGACTGCCGCAGAGCTCTAACACTCTACCTCACTCCTTGCATCATGCAGTATTATGTAAGTGGTGAGACATGCACAAGGTTCTTATACTTACTTCATGCTTTAGTATATCAGTGCTGAGACATCCACAGAGCACTGACTCTCAACTTCAATCCTTGTGTCGTGGGGTAGTACGCCAGTGCTGACATGTACGAGATTCTTACAACTCTTGGTTTATGCTCTAGTATATCCAGTGGTGTAACCAGCGCTTTAGCCTCTTAGGGTGATCCCTGAGTTTGCCGCCCAGTGACAGCTGGACCAGGTTAGAGCGGGTTGGCGACAGACATCAACGAGCCTGGGGTGGAGGGGAGGCGATAGACGAGCGAGAACAAAAACAAAAACCTAACCTCCCTGCGCTCGCCAGCACCTCCCAAAAAAGTGCCACCCAGGGTGGTCCGCCTCCTTCAGTCCACTCTAGCTACGCCCACAGAGACATGATACTCTACCACACTCCTTCTGTTGTGCTGACACACACACACATGGTTCTTATAATACTTGTCTATTGATCTAGTATATCAATCCTGGCATCCACAGAGCGCTGACTCTTTACCTCACTCCTTGCATTGTGTAGTAGTATGTCAGTGCTGAGACATGCACAATGTTTTTTTTCCTCCAGAGTTTTATATAGTGCAAAATTGACCCAGAAGTATCGGGTATCAGAGCGCTTTACATGAGCACCAGTTCCGTTACATAAAGACACATTCATATTTGTGAGGTACGTGGGGATTAGGTGATTTGCCCACAATTACAGGATGTTGAGCTTCGTTGCCGAGCCGCGTACCCGGTTCCCCAGTATACTTCCCTAATGATCTTGTATGTCAGTGCAGAGACATACACAGAGCACTGACTCTCTATCTCACTCCTTGCATCAAGCAGTAGTGTGCCAGTGCTGAGACATGCAAAAGCTTCTGACAATACTTGCCTAATTATCTATTATATCAGTACTGTCATCCACAGAGGTACTGACTCTCTTCCTCACTCCCTTTGTCATGCAGTAGTATGTCAGTGCTGACACACACACACGGTTCTTATAATACTTGCTTCATGCTCTAGTAGGTCAGTAAGGAGTCATTCACATGTGGAATTTGACTAAAAAGCTCTCTTTTTCTCTGGTGTCCCATCATGCACCCTATCCTCCCTGACATCGACCAGGCAAGCCGATCCTCCTATTTCCGACACAAACCCCGTTGTACCCCCTCTTGCCTGCTCTTTTTCCGTAAAGCTGACACATGCCAAGATTAATAACCAGCTACCATGTAACCTACGGGTTTCCGTCCCGTTCGATATTTTCCCCTTAGACAAGAACAAAGTCAGTCAAGATGGCTGACTCGGAAAACCCCCTTCCCTGACTCTGTCACCGAATGAGCAGCTCTCGCTCGTCAATGATTTCCTAGTTTGCAAGGACAGCCACGGGTTGGGTTAACAACCAAGGGGAAACCTAATCAAGCACACGGGACAGCCACGAGGAAGAATAGTTTACTGCAGCCCATTCTTCCTCTTCCCCGCTGCACACACATACCATTGTGAAACATCACCACCCTTTTGTACGAAGTAAAGAATGCACAATGCCTCGTCCTCTTCACCTTTCCGACAGAAATGACCTAGTAACAATGCCTCGATTCTCTGTCCTCAGATACCAGCAACTCTGTAACTTGCCACCACAATCGCCCCGATGCAATATGTTTGTCTATGTGTAAATGCTATTCAGGTTATTCTTTAAACGAGAACAAGTATGCTATGATTACATCATGAAATGATTGAATCGAGTCTAAGGGAAACTCCTTCTTTTTGATTGTACTCGTACTGTATATAAGTGTTGTTATGTTTCAAGCAAAGTAGACTACTCCTGAACCCGCTTGGTGAAGGAACTCTCCCTTAACTCGAGTTCTGGAATAAAACCCTTTCAACTCGAAGACCACAGACTCTGCTCCTCATTTTATGCATTACCATTTTCTTGGGTAATTATAGAAATTCCGAAACGGCGTAAATAACTAGCTTTTTATTTACCACATTAATTGGCGCCTGAACAGGGACGCTCCCTCTTCCCTACACGCCGGAGATGTAAGTCGGGTCCTTGTCCCTTCCATACTTTCGACCGACTTCAAGTGCACAACAGCGGGGTGTTCCCGCTAACTCCCTCGAGACGAGGAGGAGGCAGACTGCGACTGATCATCCACACGAGGCGGTGAAGAAGATAGCGGAGCGTCCCAACCCAGAGCCTGACCAGTGAGAGTGCCGAGTCCGAGGTCTTTGGAGCCCCGAATTCCTGCGCAAGCGTCAAGAGTCTGATGACCAGGTCTTCAAGTTTTGCTTCTTGGTGAGTACCACTGAGATAGTATAAAGACGGGTTCCATTTTTGGAAAACGGTAAACACGTGTTTCATTCGTGAAACCGGTATGGTTGCACTATATTCTAGTGTATAAAGTGTTCGTTTTGTTTTTGTATATTCCAAATCTTTTTAATCGTAATTTGTTGAGCTTAAGAATGCCTCTGTTTTCCAAATTACGTGCAGTTGGCACCAAAAAGAATCTGTTAGAGAAACCAGTTAAAGTCCCGCCCAGGGACACTGCAGGATATTTCATGTACAACAAGCATGGATTGAGTGCCATATTGTTTTTAGACCTTTGGGTAGACTATACCAAGAAATTAGAGATGGCGTATAGGTGGTGTTGGACAGGCCACATGAAAGGCCGCTCTCCCCCGGCCCGACCCGGCCTGAGCCCGGTCCCGCAGGTACCACACACCACCCTTGCACGCCCTCTGTCCCCTCAGGGACCCCTGCCCTCGAGCATGTCAACCTCGTGGGTCCGATCCACTGCCAGCCTACGCGCCCATCCTGGGGCGCCATCTTGGACACTCCACCACGTGGCCACCTGGCCCCCGGCCGACCTCAACCCTGGGCCTGGCCAGGCCTCAGACATCCCGGCACCACCATCCACCCAGGAGGTGAGCGGGCTACTTGGCAAGTCAATGGGAGAAAGAGGTGTCGATGGCTCTCCCCCGCCAAGTGCCGCTCGCCCATCACCTCCCCGGGCACTGGCTCCACCCCCCTGCTGGGTGTCTGGACCCCCTCATCCCGGACCTCCCGACCTCCAAGTGCGAAGGTCCGGACATCAAAGCACTCCAGCCCTATAACTGGGGCAGCTCCAGAGCAGGAAGGCAGTTGTATCTTGGAGTCGAGAGACGTAAAGAGGAACTCATCCTAGACAGACTACTGGCTCTGCCATAGCTCTGTCCTGTGCACCATCGTCCTGCCTGTTGGCGCTGCCACAGCCTTCGCAACCTTCATCACCTTCATCGTCGTCGGGACCTGCTGGCGTGGCCGCGGACCGTTGTAACCGTCATCTTCACCGGGACCTGCAGGCTCCGCCGCGGACCGTCGTTTTCCTTCGTCCATCTCGGGACCTGCCTGGCTCCGCCGCGGCCCGATCATCTAGAACGCCGAGCTCGAGGATTGAGAGCTATTTTTCACTCATTGGTAACAAGACTGTCCCGCTACCCTTTCCCCAAACCAGAGACTAGAATCGAGGGGACCCCTGAGTCCAGACCTCCTTGTATCATATCATCGTAACCTAAGAATTGCATATAAAGTCTCGTTAACCTTCAACCTTGTGTGGTGTCCGTCTGTGGGGGGGAAGTTACTCGTCTGTACAGTCGTTGGAGACGGCTCTCCCCGGAGACCTCTCCCCGTAGTCTCGGCCGACCCTCCCGGTCCGTCTAACATTGGTGGCCAGCGGCGCGATCCGAATCACCGCGTAAACGTACAGAGAGTAGCTCACCCCACGACGAAATCACAATGACAACTAAAGAAGGCGGATCAACCGAGAAATTCCAAATGGAGAAATTGGAGGAGTACAGCCATCGTGAACTAAAACAATTCTGCATCGAACTAGGTATCGCTACCACCGGACTAAACACCAAGGACGATTTTAAGCATGCCCTAGAATCTTGGGCAGAGACTGGGGCTGCCGGAACCCCCGATCAAAGCACCGCAGAAAAAACCACCACGGCCCCTGAAGGGCAAAGAACGGGTCTCTCGCAAGACGAGATCCAGGAAAGAGAAAGAACCCGACTACACGAGCTGGAAATGGCCCGACTCAAAATGGACGTTGAACTTAAGTTGGCCGAACAAAAAATCAACTTAGAGCACCTGCGTCTCCGAGAAGAAAGAGAGGAGAAACAAAGACAAAGGGAGCTCGAGGAAAAAAAACTGGCGTACGAACACGAACGGAACCTAGCCGAGATCAACCTGCGCAAGCAGAATAAAGAAGCAGGGGTGCCCGAGCGACCCCACACCTCAGGGACCACAGAGAAAAAGGTACACATCCCCAAGGATGTGGTCCGAGAATATTTCCGAGAGGACGACATCCAGCAATGGTTTAAGGCCTATGAAATCGCTATGACTGCACACCGGATCGATAGAAGCGACTGGGGAGCCGGTCTATGGGGGAGATTCCTCAATGAGGGCCGCGACACCCTGCTACAGCTCCCGGACCACCAGATGACCTCCTATGACCATATGAAAGCGGCACTCCTCACCCGCTATGGCCTCACACCCGAGATGTACCGTCAGAGGTTCCGAGACTGCACCCGCATCCCGGGTACAACTTGGGTGGACTATGTAACATACTTTAGCCGAGCCTTCGAGGGCTGGATCAGAGGAAGCAACGTCATGACCTACGAACAACTGTTCAATCTGATAGTATGGGAGCACCTGTCGAACAATTGCTTTATTGAACTCCGCCAGCACCTCCTCGACAGCAAGTTAACGGATCCCCGGCAGCTCGCAGCCGAAGCTGACCGGTGGGAGATCACCAGAGTGGGCCGGAATGGGTCCTACGAACAGAACCGGAACAACAATGGTCAGCACCGACCCAGAGGAGGAGGAGGGGGCCAAGGACGAGGAAGAGACAACGCTCCGGTCACCCCCGCTACCAGCACCACCCCCCCGGCCAACCGGGGCAGCACCCCGGCGCGACCGGGGTACAGAGCCAATGTCACGTGTCACCGATGTCAACGAGTCGGCCACTATGCCAACGACCCAAACTGCCCGCAGTACCAGAGCCCAAGACCCCGCCAAGTGGCCGCTGCAGCCCTAGGGGAAGAACAGATCTCCGAGGAGCAGGAAGAATACGAACAAGAGCAACAAGAGTGGGAGCCAGCCGCCATGGCTCTAGCATGCTTAGGGGGGAAAGACATGGTCCCGCGGGTCCCCCTACCCGCTAACACCCAGAAGTACAGCCAGTGGGTGAGCATCAATGGACGCCGGGCCGAAGCCCTTCGTGACACCGGGGCCAGTGTAACAGCCGTCCGCTGTCACCTGGTGACCCCAGAACAGTATCTACCGAACATTCTCTGCCCTGTACGATCAGCCGATAACTCGGAAAGTCTGTGTCGGATGGCCTGCGTCCCTTTCGAATGGGGAGGGGTCTCCGGCATGTTGAAAGTAACGGTCCGAGACGATGCCCCCGTAGACTGCCTCCTGGGAAATGACCTTGAAAGCTCTCCGTGGGCAGCCGTGGAGCGAAGAGAACACCTGGGGATGTTAGGCGTCCCGGACTGGGCGTGCGTCACCACCCGGTCCATGGCCGCCCGTGCCAACCACCACCCAGAAGAACCCGAATGGCCGGCGCCACCGCCTCCGGTCGCCCCCGCCGAAAACACCGACCGTGACATCCCCCCCGAACCAGCTCAACCTTCCGACCTCGCTAACCTCGACCAGTGGCCTCAAGAGGGGGGGCCCACGCAAGGACAATTTCGCCAAGAACAGAAGACCTGTCCCTCCCTCGAGGGACTCCGCCAGCAAGCGCTCGCCCAAAGCGCAGGGGATACCTCCGGAACTCATTGGGTCTACTGGGACAATGATCTGCTGTACAGCGAGCAAAGAATCGCCGAGCTGGGGAGCAACCGAGTATTAGTGGTGCCCCTCCGTTTTAGAGACTTTCTGTTAAACCTGGCCCACGATGTCCCCCTGGCAGGACACCTGGGACAAGATAAAACCTACAGTCGCCTGGTGACCCACTTCTTCTGGCCCAAAATGAGGAACGATGTGCACCAGCATTGCCGATCTTGCCCCACGTGCCAAGCCAGTGGAAAGAGCGGCCGCAAACTAAAAGCTCCCCTACAACCTTTTCCCGTGGTCACTACCCCGTTTGAGAGGGTCGGAATAGACATTGTGGGGCCCCTGGACCCGCGTACAAAACAAGGCCATCGATTCATCTTGGTGCTGGTGGACCACGCCACCCGCTACCCTGAGGCTGTCCCTCTGCGGACTGTGACCGCCCCGGTAGTCGGCCGGGCTCTGATGGGGATCTTCTCCCGTGTGGGCTTCCCCCGAGAAGTCGTCAGCGACAGAGGCACGAACTTTATTTCTAAATACATGAAATCCCTCTGGCAACAGTGCGGGGTCACCTACCAATTCACGACCCCCTATCACCCTCAAGGGAACGGACTCGTTGAGCGGTTCAACCGCACGCTAAAGGGGATGATCGGGGGGTTGGAAGAGCCCCTCCGTCGCCAGTGGGATGTGCTGCTGCCGTGCCTCCTCTTCGCTTATCGAGAGGTCCCCCAGAAGTCCCTGGGCTTCAGCCCATTTGAACTACTATATGGACACCCAGTGCGAGGGCCGCTCAGCCTAGTCAAAGAAGGCTGGGAGATGCCCCCTCTAAAGAACCCACCAGATGTTTTCCGATACCTCCTAACCCTCCGCAACCAGACCCGGCGGTTCCGGGAACTGGCAAAAGCCAACCTAGAGGCCAGTCAAGAGGACATGAAAAAGTGGTATGACCGAAATGCCTCATCCATTGAATTTGAACCTGGACAACAGGTATGGGTGATGTCCCCCACCGAGCCATGCGCCCTACAAGACAAATGGACGGGGCCCTTCAAAGTAATCGAGCGCAAGGGCCCTGCCACCTATCTCATCGACATGGAATCCTCCCGGAACCCACTCCGGGTCCTCCACGCTAACAGACTAAAGCCCCACTTTGTGCGTACAGAACTCAGCCTCCTGATGGCCACAGACACTGGGGCTGAAGAAGACTCCGAGCCCCTCCCTGACCTCCTACGGACCCGGGAGCAAGACGGCTCCGTGGATGGGGTCCGACTCTCGGAGACCCTCACCGGAGAGCAACGTCAGGAATGTCAAGCTCTCCTATCACAGTTCGCCAGCCTGTTCTCCCTCAACCCAGGTGTCACTTCCTGGTGTGTGCACGATGTAGACACAGGGGACAGCCCCCCTATCCGCCACCGGGCCTACCGCGTGCCAGATCGGGTACGGGCCTGCATCCAGGAAGAAGTAGCCAAGATGCTCACACTCGGGGTCATCGAGGCTTCAGACAGCCCCTGGGCCAGCCCGGTAGTACTGGTCCCCAAAGCAGCTGCCCCCGGCACCACCCCAGATCTTCGGTTCTGCGTCGACTACCGGGGCTTGAACGCGGTCACCCGAACAGACGCACATCCCATCCCTCGGGCAGATGAACTGATCGACCGCATGGGAGCTGCCCGCTACCTCAGTATCTTCGACCTGACGGCGGGCTACTGGCAGATCGGCCTCACACCCCGGGCGCAAGAACGTTCTGCCTTTTCCACACCCGATGGCCATTACCATTTCACAGTCATGCCCTTCGGCATGAAGAACGCCCCAGCAACATTCCAACGGCTCGTCAATCAGGTCCTGGCGGGGCTCGAAGGATTCAGCGCCGCCTACCTAGACGACATCGCTGTGTACAGCCACCATTGGTCCGAGCACCTCCACCACCTCCGAGCAGTGCTGCAAGCCCTACAGCGGGCTGGCCTCACAATCAAGGCCAGCAAATGTCAAATTGGACAAGGGTCTGTAACCTACCTCGGGCACCAGGTGGGAAGCGGCCTGGTGGCCCCTCTGCAGCTAAAAATTGCCGCCATCCAGTCCTGGCAGCCCCCCATCACACAGACTGAGGTACGAGCCTTCCTGGGCCTCACAGGCTACTACCGAAGGTTCGTGAAAGACTATGGTACTATAGTGGGACCCCTCACAGAACTCACGTCGAAAAACCAGCCCAAGAAAGTCAACTGGACCCCAGAGTGTCAAGCTGCCTTTGAACAATTGAAAGCCGCCATGTGTTCCGCCCCTGTGCTCCAGGCCCCCGACTACAGCCGGGAGTTTGTCGTCCAGACGGATGCCTCCGACCATGGCATTGGGGCAGTCCTGTCTCAAGTGAACACCGAAGGCCTTGATCAACCGGTGGCCTTCATTAGCAGACGACTCCTACCACGAGAACAGCGCTGGAGCACCATAGAGCGGGAGGCCTTCGCTGTGGTATGGGCCCTCAAGAAGCTCCGGCCCTACCTTTTTGGCACACACTTTCGGGTACAGACCGATCACCGACCCCTGCAGTGGCTGATGCAGATGCGGGGGGAAAACCCGAAGTTACTACGCTGGTCCATCTCCCTACAAGGTATGGACTTCACAGTCGAACACCGGCCTGGGCCAGATCACGCCAACGCGGATGGCCTGTCCCGGTTCTTCCGCCTCGACGAGGAGAGTCCCCAAGAGGATGGGTAACTCTCCCCGCCTTCAGCTGGGGGGGACGCATGTTGGACAGGCCACATGAAAGGCCGCTCTCCCCCGGCCCGACCCGGCCTGAGCCCGGTCCCGCAGGTACCACACACCACCCTTGCACGCCCTCTGTCCCCTCAGGGACCCCTGCCCTCGAGCATGTCAACCTCGTGGGTCCGATCCACTGCCAGCCTACGCGCCCATCCTGGGGCGCCATCTTGGACACTCCACCACGTGGCCACCTGGCCCCCGGCCGACCTCAACCCTGGGCCTGGCCAGGCCTCAGACATCCCGGCACCACCATCCACCCAGGAGGTGAGCGGGCTACTTGGCAAGTCAATGGGAGAAAGAGGTGTCGATGGCTCTCCCCCGCCAAGTGCCGCTCGCCCATCACCTCCCCGGGCACTGGCTCCACCCCCCTGCTGGGTGTCTGGACCCCCTCATCCCGGACCTCCCGACCTCCAAGTGCGAAGGTCCGGACATCAAAGCACTCCAGCCCTATAACTGGGGCAGCTCCAGAGCAGGAAGGCAGTTGTATCTTGGAGTCGAGAGACGTAAAGAGGAACTCATCCTAGACAGACTACTGGCGCTGCCATAGCTCTGTCCTGTGCACCATCGTCCTGCCTGTTGGCGCTGCCACAGCCTTCGCAACCTTCATCACCTTCATCGTCGTCGGGACCTGCTGGCGTGGCCGCGGACCGTTGTAACCGTCATCTTCACCGGGACCTGCAGGCTCCGCCGCGGACCGTCGTTTTCCTTCGTCCATCTCGGGACCTGCCTGGCTCCGCCGCGGCCCGATCATCTAGAACGCCGAGCTCGAGGATTGAGAGCTATTTTTCACTCATTGGTAACAAGACTGTCCCGCTACCCTTTCCCCAAACCAGAGACTAGAATCGAGGGGACCCCTGAGTCCAGACCTCCTTGTATCATATCATCGTAACCTAAGAATTGCATATAAAGTCTCGTTAACCTTCAACCTTGTGTGGTGTCCGTCTGTGGGGGGGAAGTTACTCGTCTGTACAGTCGTTGGAGACGGCTCTCCCCGGAGACCTCTCCCCGTAGTCTCGGCCGACCCTCCCGGTCCGTCTAACAGGTGGCCTGCTACAGGCACATGGGATGTAGAATGCATTATGAGAGTAGAGGAAGAGTTATGGAAAAGAAAGGCGAGGCCCTCACAGACAGAAGCCATTGAGTTATGGCGTAAGGAAGCACACAGGAGGGCCCAGAAAGAACTAGGGAAAGTCGAGAAAAGTAAGAGAATGTCGGAACAGGCTAAAGAAAAACAATTACAGGAAGAAGGCGAGAAAGTTTTAGCCGAACAGGTGGAGAGAGAGAGAAACGCTCTTGTTACTGGTATTTATCCCGTTTTATCTGAAGAAATTGTAGAAGAACACCCCAAGTCCCCAGTTAAAGTAATTCCCACTGCTCCCGAAAATTTCCTTCCTGCCTATCTGTCCGAACCACCCCCCGCTTATGTAAATATGCCTAGAACACGCCCGTCCATACATGCTCCTGAACTAGTAGCCGGTGGTTCTACCTCTGATCTAGGAGTGTCCGGGAACGGGGCTGAGGATAAAGACGATGTCCCGCCTCTTGAGTGTCCTTACGACCCTGAACCTGGTAATGGCCACGATATCAGAGAGATTAAGACTAGCCGTGGGTCAACTCCAAAAGGTCCCTGATATAACGAAGCATTTAGATAAAGTTTACGAATTCATACGGACAGGTGAAGGTCCGGATGCTCTGGTCCAGGTCATGAAAAACAGAAAAGTTCCCATCAGAGGACTGCTCCTGCGGTTCATTATAAATTGTCTGATCCGGGAACTAGACCCGGGTAATGGAAGTGTAGACTCTGAGTTAATAGATCTTAGCGATCAGATACACCGAGGAGCACACGATCTGGGACATCAGATTGGCAAAGTAACTAAAAGACTGGTTAAGAAAATTGTCACTATCCACTCTGAGAAAGTCACACAGGAGGACGACTCAGAGGAAGATGATAGTCCGACACTAGATAGAATGAATTTCCTGGGTGTAGCGCGACATTGTCCTGGGTCCAAGTGGCGAACCCCACGTATGTCACTGAAAATTAAAAGATTAGATCCTTCTTTGGAAGATCTTTTTCAGTCCACAGAAAGAGCCCTAGATGAATGGATGGACAATGAGCCTCCCCTTACACAGCAAGAAAAAGAATTGGCCCGGTCTGCCACCCATTGGATATCACAACACCGAGTATATGGCCCAGATATAGTAGCGCAAATGTTCTTGGCTCTTCCCCGAGCAGAACAACGACTAGCAGGCATTTATATGGTCCAACACCTGGCTATCTTATATGAGAATAACTCCCACCGACCAGACAAGCTATACAAATTGTTACAGGAAGTAGTGACAGATAGATGGAAGTCTCGAGGTCCGGAATTGATCAACACCATTCTGGACCTGCGTTTCCGTTTCCTGCAGCTTACCTTAGCCTCATCAGATCATGAACCTTACGGTATAGGCCAATATCCTTTACGAGAAGTCCACCCCATACCACAGCCAGATGGTACACTGCAACAAGTACATGTGTATACTCCCCTTACCAAGTTAGAGATAATGGAAATGAAAAAGATGGTGCCCTCTCACGAAAAAGACCCCGGAGGATTCCATACGGAACTGAAAGATATCCTCCAAATGGGTAGTTTTACATATCCAGATATAATAATACTCCTCAAAGTAATTCTACCTACAGGCATATTTGACAAATTGAAGGAAAAAGATTGGGAGGTGGGTGGTAAAAAGATCACGTGGACTGCCCTAGAACAAGAAGAGACAGCCAGAAAACCAGGTGAAGGTTTAGGTGAGCGCATAAGAGAACTGCCCAGTCTCCTCATACAGGTCTTGCCTCTGTTGTTGACAACGAAAAAGGAGGATTGGGATGCCATTTCCGCCTGTAAACAAAAACCAGACGAGGATACGGGTGATTACTACACCAGATTAGAGAAATGTTTTTCTATAAATAGTGGTCTTGCACATAGCAGCGAGGCATATCCTCATCTTTTTGTGTCCAAATTGGTGGACAACGCCTTACCTTCCATCAGGAATAGAGTGTTGAAAGTTGAGAGTACCTGGCAAGCAAATAGTCCTTCACAAATGTTACAGATGTTACAGTACCACCACAACAGAATAAGGGAAGAACAGGAACAGGAAAAGCAGTACAAAATTGTGGTGGTAGTGTTTCTCAAAAGTGAGAAAGCGTCCGCACATATAGGCAATACAGTTCTCTAAACACGTATACGTGTATTGTCACTTCTATACAGTTCCTAATGTGAGGTGCACTGTTATCTTGTCAAACACCCACCACCTGGAGTGTTAAATTTAGCAAAAAAGGGGAAGTTTTTGCTAATATTAAGTATCAAAGAAAGAACAGGCATAGATCAAGCACCCTCACAAAATATGTAATCATTCAAGTAATTATCATAAGTTTATCGAAAACAGTTCATTGATAGGAGAAAAACTTCCAAAACACGGATCCAGAGCCAGATGTTAGACTTCAAATCTTTTTATTTCATAATCATTTAAAAATTGTTTCCAGCTTGTCCTGCCGACACGCGTTTCGTCTCTTTGGAGACTTTTTCAAGGCCAAGAAGACGGAAGTAAAACACTGGTGTCAAATACCACGAATCTTGTTGTCAAAAGTAGATGAAGCCAAGTTATATGGACACACCAGTAGTATCGGTCCTGGAAGAGATATATCTTGAGTCAGCTGACAGCAGTGGAGGTGTCAGGGTGACGCTACGACTTATAAGGGACTTATCATGGTCATCAATCAGAATTAAGAATAATTGAATCCACCTCCACGAAGCATGGCTTATATTTGATTAAGTCTTTCCTTTCTTATTCTCAACTGTTGCCCTGGACATCATTTCATGCTTTTCAAGATTTCACACCAGTAATCCGTACTATAAAGATTGTGTTCTCAAGATATATCTCTTCCAGGACCGATACTACTGGTGTGTCCATATAACTTGGCTTCATCTACTTTTCACAACAAGATTTGTGGTATTTGACACCAGTGTTTTACTTCCGTCTTCTTGGCCTTGAAAAAGTCTCCAAAGAGACGAAACACGTGTCGGCAGGACAAGCTGGAAACAATTTTTAAATGATTATGAAATAAAAAGATTTGAAGTCTAACATCTGGCTCTGGATCCGTGTTTTGGAAGTTTTTCTCCTATCAATGAACTGTTTTCGATAAACTTATGATAATTACTTGAATGATTACATATTTTGTGAGGGTGCTTGATCTATGCCTGTTCTTTCTTTGATAAGGAACAGGAAAAGAAGAGGGTAAAAGACACAAAAATGAAGGTACTGGTTGCACAGAGGGCACCAGTAAATACGGGCCCCAAAGGTAATGTAGGGGCCAATAGAGGTACCTGTAACTACTGCAAACAGCAGGGCCATTTTGTGAAAGAATGTCCAGTTCTGAAACACAACATAGCGACAGGAAAGACGAAAGAACGCCCACACACTCCTAGACCAGGTAACACTCAGCAGCCTCAAACCATTACACCGCCACAGGTTCAGAAGCCCGCTACTGCTATCACACAGATGTACCAGTACGTCCAATCAGATTACCCCGAGTTTGAACCGTGCGCATGAGACAGCCTTGAGAGAGAAAGTGACTTGCCCCTTATTCCAGTTCCAGTAGATCAGAAAGGTCCATATGTACAAGCTCACTTACTGGGACAAGACAGAAAATTCGTCATAGACACGGGGGCGAGTAGGACTACCATAAGTCATAAGGAAGTCCCAGAGGTTCCTCTCTCTGGCTCACATAATATATCTCTGGGCTTTTCAGGAAAACCGATCATAAACAAAGTATCTGAACAAGTCTCTTTAGGAGTGGGTCCTGGAGTTCTGGACTTTTTGGTTCCGTCCAGAGGTGTCAGGGATAACACCCGAAGACCCCGGAGTTCTACCTGTCTCGGTGCACAAATAAACAGAAGCACGGGCTTCTCGATGGTGGCGTCAAAGACCAAAGGTTTATTACTGCAGGGACACAGAAGTCACAGAAACTACACACGGGCAGATTCTAGGAGCCTGTTCGATTTGTACAAAAAGGGTTGCTCCTTATATACTGAATATTGGGCTTCGGGCAAATTCTTTACATGTTAGTGCATTCCAAAACCTTTGTGTCCTAAACAATAAATATTTGGCGTTGCACAGGAATCGTCAATAATATCTGATGTCAAAACATTACGAACGAGGGGTTCCCACTGTTCCATCATAATCCCATGTCAACTTTTCATTCAAGACCCGGACCGCCTCATCGTAAATTTCGTTACCTCCCCCTAATAAAGGCCCAGAAGGAAAGGAGCAGAGCCAGGTGCAGAAGATAGAAAAGCAGGATAAGAGATGTTTGTGGGTCGTAAATGGGCAAGGCTACCAGCTTCGGCCGCCTAATCATGATCAGGCCAACGAACACAAGAACCAGTATAGCAGGACTGGCCTCAGGCAGAGGAGGCAGTTTCTGTCGAGTCATGCAGCCATGGCGTGTTCTGTCCTAAGGTGCACGTGTCACTAGCAAGGTGAATCTCCGGCTAAAGCTTACGTGTCCTTAAGTGAAAGAGGTCACTGCGTGTCCATTGTCTATGTGAGGGCAAGAAATACAAAATGGCTTCCGTGATCTAAGATGGATGCCATGGGTAGATCAGAAATGTGCTCGTAACAGGAGTGCTCTTGCTCATAACATAGCGAAAACACCAGGATATGCTAAATGGATCATTTGCGGTTCACTGATACCAAAATTATGTATTTACGACAATGTTGAAAACACGGGTTCAAATCGTCACGGAACCTCAGACCCTCCTTTTGCCCTTACATAGGCAATTACTCTATGTCCGAGTCCATCTCTATGCTCATCAGGTCAGTGACATGTTGTTGTATCATCATTCTTTCTCGCGCCTTTTCTCCAAACGCAGGTGGTTTTCTGAAACATGTTGCAGCACAGAGACTACACAAAGCGGGACCACACTGGATAATCAGGCAGCATGAGAATAGAAATACTAGGATGACACCAATGACCATCAGAACCTTCCATCCCCATGCTGATATCAGAGTCCAAAACCACTCCATGAAGGACCAGTTTCCCTTGTCTACGTGTATAGAGTCGGAAATCTTGTGTAGCTTAGAGATCGCCTCATAGACAGTCGGAGCATTATTGGGAATAAAAACACAGCAGCTCGATTGGATCATTCTGCATACCCCACCTCGATCTGCAAGTATTACGTCTAGAACCATACGGTTCTGCAACGTCATGAGTCGATCCGCCTGAAGCTCAGCTGTTAAGTTACTAAGGGCACCAGCAGTTTCTGTAATAGTAGATTCAACTACCCGTGTTAGCTGACGTAGATTTCTACTATTGGCCATAGGCCCCCAAAACGGAAGGAAACCTTTGAAGAAGTCTCCAGCTTCCTGACCAGCGGTGTCTTCCTTGCTGAAAACACCTCTTGCTACTCTGGTCTTGTGATAATCTGAAGAAGCAGTGTACGTTGGAGGCAACAGTCGAGCAATATAACATGAACCTGAAAAGTCAGCAGGCAGCCATGTATATGCTCTGTCTTGACAGATGAAGTAGGTACCCCTAGCAGTAAGGAAGGCAGGGGAAGAGTTAGACGGAAACACGTAAGTCTCAACGCACTCACTCCTCCCTAGCTGAGCTCTCGGATTTCTCCCATTTCCTTGCAAGCAGACTTGACCTCGGTGAGGCACGACCCAGACTGGAGTTCAGCTTTTACGCTTACTTTCTCCCAAACTAAGGCGATACTCTGTAGAGTTCCAATTCAAATATACTCGTAATTCATCTCTAGGGTAAGATGGAGTATTATTGACGTCTTTAATCATGTCAATAATTCCCTGGACTAAAGCTTTGTTGGCAGAGTTGTATTTAGTGGAACGTGGTGGACGCGGAGGATAGGTCTCAAGGGCATAGGCAAAAATGGTCTGAAAGGCCTGAAATGATCCATTATAGCTAAAAGGCAAGACTAGATAGGGAATGCCTTTATCCATAGTGTGGGGTATCAAGCCACACACCCAGCAGTCTGTAGTGTTAACTACCAGTTGGTGTTGATGCAAGAGCTGTACAAAAGTGTTATTAATGAATTCTGAGCGTCGAGCTTGCTCGTGTTCAGGAAACGAGTGAAAAGAATGCATAGAAGAAACAGTAGAAGAAACAGGATCAAGGGGAGGTACTGTAGTTACCGGCGTAAAAATCAAATGTACACCAAAGACGATTCCACCCACCAACGTTATTAAAACAATCAAAAACGTAACTGCACATTGCATTAGAAAGCATTTGCTGTGAAGAATTCTGTACAGTCTGTTTCTGCGAACATAAATTACATTCTCTCGTTGCAGCTCAGGAAGCTCCATCTTCTACAATCCGCTCGCGACCACTGATGATGTGTACGTAGGTGAAAATGCCTCTATCAGCCCTGGGAGTTCCCAGAACTAACAGAAAGATCGACCTTGTGTCTGACCCCCGCAGATTCAACTAGGCACACAGCCACGACCCTACGGCTACCCAGACGGCAAGGCAATTTAAAACAACAAAACAATAGCAAACTTCCTGGCTGGAGGCAATGTATCAAAATTCAAATGTGTAAAATAGGCAGTTTCCTGCTTTATTTGTCCATATTGCGGGATCGTAAATTGTATCTCAGTTTTGCAGGAGCTGTTTGATCTGGAAACAGTGTATTTTCAGCAGTCGGTGCAATGTTCAGGTTCGCAGATGGCAAATGTTCTTTTGTTGCAGATGACAAATGTTCAGAGTTCAAAAGAGCAGTTTCAGGAGGAGAGTCAGAGTTCGATGTGTCTGTGATTAGTTCTGCATCGCTGAAAGGGATAAACCTGGGTATTTGTTCTGTTTCAGAGGCACCAATTCCTTTCTTCACCCAGCTGTCGTAAGGAAGTGGCAAGGGCACACGTTTGACGTGTGTCGTGTGTATCCAGTTCTTTCGTCCAGCCACACGAATAGCAGTTCTCGTTGCTAGCAGCACCTGATATGGGCCAACGAATCTGGGTTGAAGATTCTTCGTCCTTGCAAAATTACGAATGACGACTTGGTCTCCAGGTTTCAGCTGATGACCTGGACTCTCCGGTGGCTTTGGCAATGCATCGAAAACCTGTTGGTGAATAAGACTCAATTTAGCAGTCAAGTCGAAAAGGTAATCAATCAACATTGGATATTCCAGAGAACAGAATTCTTTTGGCCTTGGCACTCCCCAAACATTGGCGGGACGACCAAAAACTATTTCGTATGGACTAAGCCCTACTCTAGAATGTACAGTTGCTCTCGTTGATAACAAAGCCAAGGGTAGTGCATCTGGCCAGGACAAACCTGTGGATGCCTGTATTTTAGCAAGTTTCAGCTTGAGGGTGCCATTGTAACCCTCAACTAAACCAGCAGACTGGGGATGGTTCGCACTGTGGAACTTTTGCTTAATCCCTAAACCGGCACACACACTCTGCATAACTTTCCCTACGAACTCACTTCCGTTATCTGACCATACAATCCGTGGCATGCCATATCTAGGGAAATATTCTTTGAGAAGGATTTTGGCAGTGGACAGGGCAGTATTGTCCTTCAGTGGATATGCTTCGATCCATCTGGAAAAAGCACAAACTACCACTAGGACGTACTTTAGATTGTTGCAACGATCCATGTGAATGAAGTCTAACTGAATTACTTCAAAGGGACAGGAAGGAGGAGCGAAATGACCAGCGGGTGTGGGGATTCCCTTGCCAGGATTATGCATCAGGCATACCATGCAATTTCTCACCACTCTCTCTGCACACTTACTAATCCCATCATTCTTTCAGACTGGAGCCAACATCTTACAAATCCCTTTAGAACTGATATGCGCTGCTCCATGTGCCATCGTTACTACTGCAAGCACATACGCATCAGGCAACATCCAACGCTGTTGTTCCGACAAATCAATCCAACACCCACTCGAGTCCAATTTACCCGTACTCTCTTTCCATGCAAGCTTTTCCTCCTCAGTCGCCTCCTTCTGAATTTCTTTCACACTTTCCACTGTATCCTCACACATCCCAGACTCAGAAATCCATCTTGCAGACGTAGCAACATACATCCTACTCATCATATTCCTAGCTGTCTGTTTAGCGGTCTCATCAGCAAAAGCATTCCCACGACCAACATCATCCGTGATTGCTTTATGAGCGCTGCACTTCACAATCGCAACTTCAGTCGGCAAGGTTAGAGATTCCAACAAGTCATTAACTAGCTGACCATGTTGAATCTTAGTCCCATGGGACGTAATGAAACCTCTCTCTTTCCACAAACGGCCAAAACTATGGGCCACGCCGAACGCGTACTGACTATCTGTGAACACATTCACTCTCTTTCCCTTAGCTAAAACACATGCTCTCGTTAACGCGATCAATTCCGCAGCTTGGGCAGAATTCTGACTCACTCTTGCAGTCTCCACAATCGTACTCAAAGTCGTTACTGCATAGGCAGCAGTCACATCACCATTCTCCAATTTAAAGCAAGACCCATCAACATACAACGTGCCATCTGGATCTGACAACGGAGTGTCTTTAAGATCAATTCGTCCTTTTGTCTCTTCCTCGGTTCTGAAGCAACAGTCATGAGGTTCGGAATCGCTCGACTCTTGACTAGTCGGCAACAATGTTGCGGGATTTAATACATTGCATCTTTTGATCTGAATATGACTCACTAGCAGTGTCAGCTCGTAGCCTGATAATCTAGCACTGGTAAGGTGTTGCGTCTTGGTTCGGTTCATGAGTGTGTCCACAGCATGAGGAACCATGACCACTAGCATGATGTTCATCACCAAACCAGCAGATTGTCGAATGGAAGCCGCAGCTGCCGCTGTAGCTCTCAAACAACTAGGCAATGCTCTAGCTACTGGATCTAATGTTGATGAGAAATACGCACAAGGGCGTTGTTTATCACCAAATCTCTGTGTCAGAACACTCAACGCACAACCTTCTCTCTCGTGAACATAGAGCGTGAATGGCTTACTGTAGTCAGGTGTACCCAACACAGGAGCTGAACACAGTGCATTTCGTAGCTCAGAAAAACTCTGCTGACATTCGGCAGACCATGGCACTGGACTCGGAACATTTTTCCCAGTCAAAGCTACCAACGGTTTTGCCAAAAGAGAAAAATTTGGGATCCACTGCCTACAGTATGAGGTAATACCTAAAAAGGCACGTACTTCTCTCTGTGTGCTAGGAACATTTATCTGCGTAATTGCTTTTATTCTCTCTGGGGTCAACTTCCTTCCCTCCTTTGACAAGAGATGACCTAGGTAGGTCACTTCTTGGCAACAGTATTGCATTTTCGAAGGTGACACCTTGTGATTCAAACTAGACAAATGATGCAATAAGGAAATCGTAGCCGCTTTGCAAGTTTCCTTGTCATCGGCAGCCACTAGAAGATCATCTACATACTGCACTAAAGCAGAACCAGGAGGAAGTACAAAGGAATCTAACTGACTTTTTAATGCCTGACTGTAAATGGACGGACTCTCACAATACCCTTGTGGAGCACGTTTAAACCTGAAGCTTCGACCTCCTAAAGTGAAGCCGAAAATATCTCTGCTTTCCTCGGCTATCGGAATGCTGAAAAAGGCATTTTTCAAGTCGATAACTGAAAACCATGTGGCTGTAGCTGGAATCAATGTTAACAATGCAGTTATGTCTGGAACCACAGGAAACTGTGGAATCACAATCTTGTTAACCTCCCTAAGATCTATTACAAACCTATAGACTGGAGGCTTTGAAGGATCTGTACGTTTCAGAATTGGCAATACAGGACTGTTACAGACATTTCCTCTAGTTTCCTCTACTACACCTTTCTCGATCAAATCTTGCACAATTAATAAAAGTGCGCGTTCACCTTCACTAGAGATTTTGTATTGTGGGATTCGTGGAAATTTTACATTCGCTTTCAAAGTGACTACATATGGTGGAATTTCTAAAAGACCAACATCGTTAGGACCAGTCGCCCAAAGAGTATCAGGGAGAGAACGCAGCTCTGGTGGAAGCACATCCATCGACAAGTACATCGGAGAGATGATTCTTTTACCTAACGTAAGCTGTACTCCTTCCGGAGAACAGTACAATGTCGCATATAGGCGTTTTAACAAGTCTAAACCAAGCAGACTTTCATTACAACCTGTCGTCAAAATCAAGGGTGCTTTCAATTTACGTGGTCCAACAGAAATAGACAAAGGACCAGATACGGGGTTGTAAACAGGGGCGCCTGAAAAACCTACAGAAACATTTGTTAAGCCAGACAAAGGTGCGCCAGGGAGTTTCTCATGTATGATAGAACTTTTTGCTGCACCAGTATCCAACAGAAACGGTTCGACTACACCTGATGTTGCTACTGCGACATAAGGCCCACTCTGATCTACTGGAACTGATACTACTCCCTCTCTTTGTCCATGGCTGTCCTAGTACTCACTTTGCTGAAATCCTTCACCAGTTTCACAATAGTCTTCAACATGATACTGCTGAGATCTATTTTGTTGAGCAGACTGTCCATTTCGCTGATCAAAATGATTAGAAGGGCGATCATTCGTTTGTGGAGGCATAGCACCTCGTCCTCGACCCCTAGAATTTTGCATATAACCACCACGACCTCTCTGAGCTGCTGCAGCGTTATTCTGCGCTAAGACTGGACAATCATTTTTATAATGACCTTCTTTCTTACAATATGCACACTGATTCCACTGGTATTGCGGTCTCTGAGAATTATAATCTGTCCTTTGATATGACCCTTGCTGTGTATTAGCCTGATTCATGCGAGGCGGATACGCTTGCTGTAAAAGAACTTTAGTTTTTAAATCTTTTGTCTTCTTCTCTGATTTTTCCTTCTCCTCTTTATCCCTATTTTCATAGTACTGGGCAGTCGCAAGTATTTGTGCAGTCGTAGAGACAGCCCACGCACTCTCGGAATCTTTCAATTTATTACTAAGCTCTGGCAACAGATTGTGTACAAATTTATCAACGAATAATCTCTGTCCCCCTTCAGTACTCATATCCTGACCACTATGATCTACGAAAGTCTCTTCAAACCTTGTGAAAAAGTCGGAAACACTTTTGTCCTTCTTTTGCTTGCATGCGGACAATTTGTCCCAGTTAACGCGCAATGCTGGCATCAGAGTCTTCATTAAGTCAATTATTCTACCGGGTAAATTAGCAATTAGAGGTTCGGGTTTGGATCCACCTATTTGCTGACCATCCGCTGCAATAATAGCTGCCCAATCACCACCTAGGGCAACTGGATGATTTTCTTTTCGAATTTTAGCCCAAATTGGTTGCGGAACTACATTCCCAAATAACATGTCAATGTCCGCTAAATTCATCACACAAGCTTCAACTGTCTGCGCTAACTCCTTGTAATATCCGGCTGGATTCTTACGCGGATCAGGCAAGGCTTGTTTCACTGCTAACACTTCGGCTCGCTTCTACGGAATGTGTATCCACACTCTCTGGAATTGGGCCGGAGCGGCAGCGATACCATTCGGTACGTCAGCTTGTACAGCTTCGCGCCAAATTGGAGGAACCTCCCTCATTGGATATTGGCGATTCTGCTTCGTACTACGCTTTTCTAACTCTCTCGGTGAACGAAGTGATGGATCATTCCTATAACTTAAAATCAGTTCCATCGCTTCTTTTATATTTTGACCAACTATCATACCTGCAGCAAACTCTTTCTGAACATTAATTAATTCTTCTAAATTTGATTCAGAGTCATCCTCTTCCAATTCCTCACGCAAAAGAGAGCACATTTCGTCGAACACATATCGTTGTGTCGGTTCTTTCCATTGCATAAATGTATCTAATACATCTCTAGTACTATATCTTCCACTTTTTGAAATCCATCTAAGAGCTGTGGAATCTAATATTCCCCGTTCTTCAGTACTGGGAAGCTGACTACGTCTCTGCACAGAGTCAGAGGCAGGAGTTTTAATTAGAGTTTTATAGAAGGGAGATAGAATATTAGAGACAGAATCAGTGATTCTCCGACGAACAGAAAGTGGAGTCATAACACTAGCAGAAGCAGAAAATAAAGTAGCAGTTGGAACAGATAGAACAGGAGCAGTAGGAGTAGTAGGCAAAGTAGCCTGTGAAATAGCAGGTGTAAGCGATACAGGTATAGGTAAAGAAGCCGGCAACCCTGGAAGAGGGGGTGCCGAAGGAACATTAACATTGACCACAGGGGGTACAGGAGCTTGATTCGGAGGAGCAGGAGCAGGATTACCAGGTTGTCCAGCAACCGGTAAAGGTGGAGCCGTAGCACCCTGTGCATACGGTGGGGGTGACCGTAACAAGTAAGACAACAGAGGATCATTTTCGGGGTCCTCTACTATCTTAGCTGTACTCGATGGCAAGGCAGGATAGCACTTGTCTATCGCTAAATTACGCTCTCTATTGGCCACCTCCATTGCTTTCTCAGACTCGTTGAGTTGCAGCTGCTTAGCAGACTGTTCTAAAGTCAACTCTTGTTCTTTTTGTTCTTTCTTCAACTTTTTAATTTCTCTCTGTTTAGATTCTTTTCGCCAATAACGAAGAGAATCAAACATTGCCGGCCGGGCTTTCTTCTTGAACAATTTCGTTTCTAAATTGTCAATAACTTGGGGTTCAAAACTACCATGCAGTGGCCAACTAAGGACACCGTCTTTCTCC
Organism: Lissotriton vulgaris; assembly: GCF_964263255.1. Classification (NCBI taxonomy): domain Eukaryota; kingdom Metazoa; phylum Chordata; class Amphibia; order Caudata; family Salamandridae; genus Lissotriton; species Lissotriton vulgaris. The sequence continues at coordinate 826,667 of NW_028240616.1, read as the reverse complement.
GTATATCGGACCCATACCTCATTATAAGATATAGGACCCACTCCAAACTTACAATATAGATCATAAAGGGGAGTTCCAATCGGAGGAACCAGACATGAATCCTCCATCCGGGAATCACTTTTGCAACCAAAACACGACAACATACAATTTTTCCGACTTACCATTTTATAATCCGGACCACAGAACAGACAAAAAACACAAACAAAGGTGCGCACTTGAACCAAGAACTTAGGCCTACCAAAGCGAACAAATGTATCGATACCCAAAACTAAACCAAATGATTATCGTAACTAGTACAACCAGTGATAATCTTACGAAACCAAACCAAACCAAGAACTAAAAAGGATTTTATCCTAACAGGAACAACCCTTACGAGATAACCAACTAGCAACCACTTAATACTTAACTGAGGCACTGAAGACGTCACCAAGGAGAAACCCGTCACGTCTCGCCGTACTAAGGACTGCACCTCGGGTCCAAGACAGGGCGACGGTCAAGGCAACGGACCACTGCAGCCGTCCGAACGGGAACCCTCGTGGAAGAGAACGTCGGGCCACTTTTGCGATATGCCGGGATCGATGAAGTGGGGCGCCTCCCTCAGGAATCTTCTCACGAAGCTTCTCGAACTCTTCAGGCTTTTGGACCGGTACCGAATGACGTCGCCCCACGTTGGGCGCCAATTGGAGTTCTGGACTTTTTGGTTCCGTCCAGAGGTGTCAGGGATAACACCCGAAGACCCCGGAGTTCTACCTGTCTCGGTGCACAAATAAACAGAAACACGGGCTTCTCGATGGTGGCGTCAAAGACCAAAGGTTTATTACTGCAGGGACACAGAAGTCACAGAAACTACACACGGGCAGATTCTAGGAGCCTGTTCGATTTGTACAAAAAGGGTTGCTCCTTATATACTGAATATTGGGCTTCGGGCAAATTCTTTACATGTTAGTGCATTCCAAAACCTTTGTGTCCTAAACAATAAATATTTGGCGTTGCACAGGAATCGTCAATAATATCTGATGTCAAAACATTACGAACGAGGGGTTCCCACTGTTCCATCATAATCCCATGTCAACTTTTCATTCAAGACCCGGACCGCCTCATCGTAAATTTTGTTACCTCCCCCTAATAAAGGCCCAGAAGGAAAGGAGCAGAGCCAGGTGCAGAAGATAGAAAAGCAGGATAAGAGATGTTTGTGGGTCGTAAATGGGCAAGGCTACCAGCTTCGGCCGCCTAATCATGATCAGGCCAACGAACACAAGAACCAGTATAGCAGGACTGGCCTCAGGCAGAGGAGGCAGTTTCTGTCGAGTCATGCAGCCATGGCGTGTTCTGTCCTAAGGTGCACGTGTCACTAGCAAGGTGAATCTCCGGCTAAAGCTTACGTGTCCTTAAGTGAAAGAGGTCACTGCGTGTCCATTGTCTATGTGAGGGCAAGAAATACAAAATGGCTTCCGTGATCTAAGATGGATGCCATGGGTAGATCAGAAATGTGCTCGTAACAGGAGTGCTCTTGCTCATAACATAGCGAAAATACCAGGATATGCTAAATGGATCATTTGCGGTTCACTGACACCAAAATTATGTATTTACGACAATGTTGAAAACACGGGTTCAAATCGTCACGGAACCTCAGTCCTCTGACACGTACTACTGAGTTGGTCCTTACAGAAACGTGCCCAGAAAATGTACTAGGTATCAAGACACTTAAAGAACTAGGAGCAGTAATATGCTGTTCACCGGAAGGAGTAAAATTGTTCCTACAAGATTTCAAAGGACATTTCACAGTCAAAGAATTCGACCCCAGACTAAAAGACATCCCGCCACATTTGTGGGCAAAAAGCTCGACTGATGTCGGATACATGGACATCACCCCACATCAAGTCACACTCAAGGAGGGTGTAGTCTTACCCCGTATACGACAGTATAAGATTCCACCCGAGGCTGAACCAGCCTTACTAAAAATAATCCAAGAACTCATAGAGCATGGTGTGGTGATCGAGACTGATTCAAATGTTTGCAATTCTCCAGTTCTTCCGGTCCTCAAAAGGACTGATCCTCAGGCACCCCCGGTCTACCGACTGGTGGTTGATCTCCGAGAGCTGAACAAATGTGTGATCCCACAATATCCGGTGGTCCCAGATATTTCCTCACTATTGACTGCCATAGATCCCGAAGCTGCATTTTTCACAGTCATCGACTTGAAGAATGCGTTTTTCAGCATTCCTATACATCCCGACAGTCAATATCTTTTCGGATTCAGTTTAAAAGGACGAAGCTTCAGGTTCACTAGAGCTCCCCAAGGCTTTACAGAAAGCCCGAGCATCTACAGCCAAGCACTAAAAAGACAACTTGACAGTATCAATATGCCTGCCAATACAGCGTTGATACAGTATGTCGACGACATCCTCGTCACAGCAAGGACAGAACCAGAATGTGAAAAAGCATCTCTCACAGTCCTACATTTCCTGACAGACAAAGGTCACAAGGTGTCTCCCTCAAAATTACAGTTCTGCGCACAGCAAGTAGCTTACTTAGGACATTTGCTGTCGAAAGAGGGTAGGCAACTAACACAAGAACGAATCCAACTGATTTCGACAATTTCACAGCCAAAGTCACAGAACGAAGTTCGTGCATTCATTGGTCTCACTTCATATTGCAGACAATGGATCCCTCAGTATGCCCACATAGTCAAACCCCTCATACAGTTAACCACAGTGGAAGCAGCCACTCATACAACTCTCCCTTGGACATTGGAACACTCCCAAGCATTTGAAGCTTTAAAACTAGCTCTGTGTCAAGCACCAGTTCTGGCCACTCCGAACTATAGCAAGCCTTTTACCTTGTTTGTGACGGAACGTGACGGAACAGCACTATCCGTCCTCACACAAGACCAAGCAGGAAGAAACAGACCCTGTGCTTATTTTTCTAGCACATTGGACCCCGTAGCTCAAGCTTTACCTGCATGTCTGAAATCCGTTGCGGCAACAGCCCTGGCCATAAGACAAATTGATTCAATAGTGTTAGGACATCCCCTGATAGTACAAGTATCACATGCTGTGGAAGTCCTTCTGAATAGAACACAGACCCAACACCTGACTGTAGCAAGACTGACAGGATACGAACTAACGCTCTTTCAGCCACACATAGAGATCAGACGATGTAATGTGTTGAATCCTGCTACCCTTTTGCCCTCAAACACAGATGACACGACACAACATGACTGTGTGGAAATGATCGACGTAGTGACAAAACCAAGACAAGACCTAACAGATGTTGCACTCCCAGATCCTGATGTAACTCTCTATGTGGATGGGTCGTGCATGAGGACAAGCGCTGGAGAGTTAGTAGCAGCCTATGCAGTAACAACAGGCTGTAAAGTTATAGAGACTCAAAGAATTGACATTCTGTCAGCTCAAGCAGCAGAGCTCATCGCTCTGACACAGGCCTGCATATGGGCAAAACAATTGAAAGTGAACATCTATACCGATTCCCAATACGCTTTCGGTGTAGTTCACAATTTTGGAGTGTTATGGCAGGAAAGAGGTTTCCTTACCTCACATGGGGCCAAAATACAACATGGTCCCCTGATTCAAGCCCTACTAGATGCCATACACCTACCTACAGCCATAGCTATTCTGAAATGCAAAGCACATACCAAAGCTACAGACACCATATCCAAAGGAAATGACTTAGCGGACCGGACTGCTAAACAGACAGCCCAGAATCCAGTGAACACATCAGACACTCAGGTACCCACACAGACGATCACTATGGTAGTGAGAGACCCCTTGAAAGATGTGCTAGACATACAGACACATGCCACCTCAGACGAAATAAAGAAATGGGCTGAACAAGGAGGGGTCCAGATAGATCAAGGTTGGATGACGAAAGACCGAACAGTGTGGTTTCTCCCTGATTCCATGGTACAAGTTATAATTGACACAGCCCATAGCCCCGCCCACCTAGGCGAGAAAGGTATGCTGGACAGTTTACGGAATATCTGGTTTAACAAACATCTGAGAGCTGCAGCCAAACAAAAAGTAAAAACTTGCATGATATGTTGCCAATTTAGTCCTGGTAAAGGTGTATCAGTAGAACAAGGTGGATTCCAGCCTCCTGATCATCCTTTTGAAGTCCTCCAAATGAATTATATCCAGATGGACAGATGTAGAGGGTACAAATACGTGCTAGTGGTAGTGTGTACACTGACACGATGGACTGAAGCATACCCTGTCCCAGACTATGGTGCCCAGACAACAGCTAAGCAATTAGTGAGAGAATTCTTCCCCAGATACGGGTTACCAAGGGTCATTTATTCGGACAATGGACAGCCTTTCTCCTCCAAATTGATGGAGGCTGTTTCTCTTTTATTGGGATATTCCTGGAGATTTCATTGTGTCCGACACCCTCAGGCAGCTGGCCTAGTAGAGCGACACAACCAGACCTTGAAAACGAAACTAGCCAAAATATGTGCAGAAAAAGGGATAGACTGGGTCACTGCCCTCCCGGTCGCTCTCTTTTATATGCGAATGGTGGCACATTCCCGGACGGGACTGTCCCCTTTCGAAATAACATTCGGGAGACCTCCTAACATCTGGGGTGTCCCTTCTCCTAGAAAACTGACTGACATTGACTCTAATATGTTGACAGATTACCTGGCTTCCTTGATGTCTGCACTCCAATCTTGTCGTTCACAGGTTACAGCAGCATTTCCAGACCTCACCGCGCCTGGAGAACACGCGATCAGGCCCGGTGATTGGATCCTAATCCAAAATTTTGATCGTACCAGCCCCCTGGAGAAGAGATGGACAGCTCCTAAACTGGTCCTCCTAACTTCGAGGACCGCCGTCAAAGTGGAAGGACCCAAAGGATGGCTCCACGCTAGCCACTGTCGGAAATTTTTTGGACCTATACCCACAGACACTGTGCCTTGTTCAACAGCTACCAACGCCCCGGATATAATTTCACCAATTCCAGAACTCACTCCTCAACAGGAATACCGATCGCGGCTGCGATCTCACCAAAAACAGACTAAAGACATTGCACCTGATCATAACGCACCGGTGGCTAATTAAGACCAGGAACAAGCTCTTGGTAAAGCGGCTGCTGGGGACGTTTTGATCTCGTGTTCAGAGACATCTTAGTATTAAATCCATAGACATCATGAGGAGAAATGACGCAGTGCGTCAATGGAAAAAGACTAATTATGTAAAATTACTGCATAGCAGGTTCTCGATTTTTCTGTTTACAATGTTGCTTGTTTGCTGTGTAGCAGCCTGTCTAGGATGGATCTTATGTACAGTTTTCCCTCCACATTCTTCCACGTTTGTAAAGAATACCACTATGCATTCCTATGTTGATCTTCCCCCACACCTCGAGGACAGAAGAAAGGAATATATAAATAATACATTCATTTCCACCCTCCATAAACACCAGCTCATAGTCAACAAGACCAACTGTTGGGTTTGTGGCTTGATGCCACATTCCGTGCATAAGGGAATGCCCTTTTTCTCCCTCCCGTTCGGTTATTCAGGATCCGCCTATGCCTTAGCCATGATATTCTCTGCCTCCGTCAGAAACATCCCCCCGACCAAATTGAAAAACGAGAGTAATTGGAACGAGGTAAAGACCAAAATAGTAAAGGCTATTTCTAAAATGGTGGATCTCACTGTCACCTGGGGGAGGGCCGAAGATCACGAAAATATCAGTTACTCCCAGTTCCATGACATTGCTTCCTTCAGGGAAATGTTTTCCGTCGATCAAAGACGGACAGATCAAGGAGGTTGGGTAATACCGCAAAACGGCCGGTTTTGCATAAGGGGGAAAGGAAAATGGGAAGTAATGGGGAACAGCGAGTGTGATAGGACATACACACTGCCCGCTCCCGATTTTCCGACCATAGTAACTGCCCCAAACACCTATTTCATTTGTGGACCCCATGCACGCACCTGGTTGCCCCAAGGCTGGTCTGGAAAGTGCTATATTGCATTCATATTACCACCGACTTACACAGCCCCCGCCAATTACCACCTGATTGACCCTCTGACCCAAGTTAGAAGACAAAGAAGGGGGGTCATAGATGCAGAAGATACTACAGGACAAGAAGTAGGAGATTTCTTTAAAGGTTTTCTCCCTTTCTGGGGACCTATGGCAAATAGTCGCCACATCCGGCAACTAACCCGTGTAGTTCAGGCCGCCATAGACGAAACAACTGGCGCCTTAAATAACATTACATCTGAGGTCGCCGCAGACAGGCTCATGACACTACAACACCGTATAGTTTTAGATGTCCTGTTAGCCGACCGTGGTGGTGTGTGTAAGGTAATAGGGTCCAGTTGTTGTGTATTTATTCCAGACAACGCCCCATCAGTTTACTCTGCTATCTCCCGCCTCCATGTTCTATCCGACAAATTGGATATGGACACCGGCACATGGTCCCTGACCGGCTGGTTTTGGGACCTCCTGTCCACCTGGGGGTGGAAGGCACTAACAGTCCTGGGCCTCGTTTTGGCCACTATCTTCACCTGTTGCCTTTGTGTCCAGTGTGGCCCCGCCCTTTGTGGACTGTGTGCCACTTCCTGTACTCCTCGTCCACGGAACAGAGGAAAGTAAAATTAAATGATTATGTTACAGGAACAAGTATACGATCTGATGAATATAGAAATTTATTAAGAATTTCTGTAATAGGGTTTCTATGGGACAAGGAGGGAATGTGGAATTTGACTAAAAAGCTCTCTTTTTCTCTGGTGTCCCATCATGCACCCTATCCTCCCTGACATCGACCAGGCAAGCCGATCCTCCTATTTCCGACACAAACCCCATTGTACCCCCTCTTGCCTGCTCTTTTTCCGTAAAGCTGACACATGCCAAGAATAATAACCAGCAACCATGTAACCTACGGGTTTCCGTCCCGTTCGATATTTTCCCCTTAGACAAGAACGAAGTCAGTCAAGATGGCTGACTCGGAAAACCCCCTTCCCTGACTCTGTCACCGAACGAGCAGCTCTCGCTCGTCAATGATTTCCTAGTTTGCAAGGACAGCCACGGGTTGGGTTAACAACCAAGGGGAAGCCTAATCAAGTACACGGCACAGCCACGACCAAGAATAGTTTACTGCAGCCCATTCTTCCTCTTCCCTGCTGCACACACATACCATTGTGAAACATCACCACCCTTGTGTACGAAGTAAAGAACGCACAATGCCTCGTCCTCTTCACCTTTCCGACAGAAATGACCCAGTAACAATGCCTCGATTCTCTGTCCTCAGATACCAGCAACTCTGTAACTTGCCACCACAATCGCCCCGATGCAATATGTTTGTCTATGTGTAAATGCTATTCAGGTTATTCTTTAAACGAGAACAAGTATGCTATGATTACATCATGAAATGATTGAATCGAGTCTAAGGGAAACTCCTTCTTTTTGATTGTACTCGTACTGTATATAAGTGTTGTTATGTTTCAAGCAAAGTAGACTACTCCTGAACCCGCTTGGTGAAGGAGCTCTCCCTTAACTCGAGTTCTGGAATAAAACCCTTTCAACTCGAAGACCACAGACTCTGCTCCTCATTTTATGCATTACCATTTTCTTGGGTAATTATAGAAATTCCGAAACGGCGTAAATAACTAGCTTTTTATTTACCACACACAGAGCGATGACACTCATTATTACTCCTTAGGTCATGCAGTAGTATGTTAGCACTGAGACAGTTACATGCTTCTTATAAGAAGCCAGCACCATTGCATTGTGTTCCAGTACATCATTACTGTTACAGGGACAGAACTTTCAGAATACACCTTAAGCCTTACTTTGTGCACCAGTACGAGTGTCCTGGGACGAATATATGACGATTCAATGCGTTGCATTACAACGCGGTAAGTTACATCGTGGAATTTACAACGCAAGTCGTTACAACGACTTGCTCTGGGGGCGCTGGACTTTGGAATAGTATGATTTACTATTCCAACTCCAGTCTGTGCGGACGGTGTTGGAACAGTATATCATACTATTCCTTAGTGTACAGCGCCATCCAGCGCAAGTCATTGTAATGACTTGCGTTGTGAAAACCTTGATGTAAAAGTATTGCGTTGTAAAGATTGCATAGTAAAGGATGTCTCCCATCCTGGGACATCCACAGTCTCTTGATACTGTCCATCTGTTTGCAGCATGCACTAGTACATAGGAGCTGGCACATTCCAGAGGCTGTCAACCCTTTCGCGGCCAGGCCTCCCCCAGTGCCATGCCCTTTGTGACATGTCCTTTTTTTGACTATTTGGGGTAGTTCACGCTTAGGCCCCCATAACATTTTGTCCACATAAAGATATCCAAGCCAAATATGCGTACTTTTCTTCCAACATGTTGAGGATTCCAAAGGAACCAGGGGTTTGTGGTCTGAAAAATAAGGCAAAATACAGCTACATTTGGGGGATTTGGGGGAAAATGAGAACAGTGATGCAGAAGAAAGCATCTGGCTTCTTCCCAGCAAATGGTATCAATGAAGGGTTTGTTGTGCTAAAATCACCCACTTTCCAGCTTTCCAGACAGGCAGATGTTTGTCAGAAATCCCAAATTGTCTACACGCTGGGTGGTAGGAAATTTGTGCTGGTGCTGTGAACCCAGACAGAAATCTGAGAAAAATGGTATTTGTTTAGCTAAATTTGAGGTTTGCAGGGATTCTGGGTAAAAAAACGATGGGGGATCCAAGCAAGCCACACCTTCCTGAACTCCCCCGGGTGTCTACTTTTCAGAAACGCCTGGGTTTGGTAGGTTTCCCTAGATGGCCACCTAGCCGGGGACCAAAAACGCAGGTGACCCCCTTGCAAAACCAGGCTGTTTTGTGATATATAATTTTGACGTCTCCACAATACGTTTTGGGCCCTTTCATGTCGCGGGTACTTGAACCACCCACATGAGAGAGGTACCATTTTTACTGAGAGACCTGGGGGAATGGTGGGTGAGAGGAATTTGTGTTGGCCTGGTGATCCCACAACTTTCCCATACAGAAATGTGAGGAAAATGCGATTTGATTTCTTTAGCTAAATGTGAGGTTTGCAGGTGATTCCGGTTAAGAAAATGTTGGGGGATCCACACAAACCATACATTCTTGGACTTCTCCTGGTGTCTAGATTTCAGACCGAGCGGGTGTTGAGAAGGATGCATTGTAGGTGGTTGGGGTCGGGAATCTGTGGTGTGGTCGTAGCGGAGATGTGGTCAGTGCCGATGAATTTGCAGGAGTAGCAAGAGAACGGTCCATGGGTGCGACCGGGGGCGGCTAGGACGCAGTTGGGGGCGCGACCTGGATTAAGGGCTAGGAGGGTGGCAGCATCGTAGGTAACGCGGGGGGGCTGGGTAGAGCGAGGGGCAGGGGGTCTGGCGCTGAGCGCGGTCCAGGCGCGGACGGGCGTAGACGGGCTTACCTTTGGCGCACCTTCGGCGTGTCCGTAGCGCGTGGACGCTGCGCGTGGGACCATTGACCATAAATGGATGGTGGAGGGGGAGGGGCGAGGGCGCTTCAGCTGGGAGGCGGGTCGGGCTCACGAGGGCTACAATAACAAACAAAATGGAGGCGGGGGGGAGCACAGCCGAGCGCTGGAGGAAAACGCGCTAAACACAGTGAAAACAGCGGTAATTTCTATTTTCAATTGCTAATCAAGCTGGGCGACACACAGGCAGACAGCAGGCAAAGCGAATTCAGCAGTTTTTAAGCAGTATGAAGCGCTGGAGGAAAACGCGCTAAGCACAGTGAAAACAGCGGTAATTTCAAATTTCAATTGCTAATCAAGCTGGGCGACACACAGGCAGACAGCAGGCAAGGCGATTCAGCCGTTTTTAGGCAGTATGAAGCAAGGCAACAAAAAGCGATACCATAAGTCTCCAGGGGACACTGGGAGCGACCACCCTGCTCGAGGGAGAGGAGCGAGTCACACCGATTTCAGGAGGGGAGAGCTGTTTACGGTCAGTGGGAGGGCGCTTCAGCTGGGAGGCGGGTCGGGCTCACGAGGGCTACAATAACAAACAAAATGGAGGCGGGGGGAGCACAGCCGAGCGCTGGAGGAAAACGCGCTAAACACAGTGAAAACAGCGGTAATTTCTATTTTCAATTGCTAATCAAGCTGGGCGACACACAGGCAGACAGCAGGCAAAGCGAATTCAGCAGTTTTTAAGCAGTATGAAGCGCTGGAGGAAAACGCGCTAAGCACAGTGAAAACAGCGGTAATTTCAAATTTCAATTGCTAATCAAGCTGGGCGACAGACAGGCAGACAGCAGGCAAGGCGATTCAGCCGTTTTTAGGCAGTATGAAGCAAGGCAACAAAAAGCGATACCATAAGTCTCCAGGGGACACTGGGAGCGACCACCCTGCTCGAGGGAGAGGAGCGAGTCACGCCGATTTCAGGAGGGGAGAGCTGTTTACGGTCAGTGGGAGGGCGCTTCAGCTGGGAGGCGGGTCGGGCTCACGAGGGCTACAATAACAAACAAAATGGAGGCGGGGGGGAGCACAGCCGAGCGCTGGAGGAAAACGCGCTAAACACAGTGAAAACAGCGGTAATTTCTATTTTCAATTGCTAATCAAGCTGGGCGACACACAGGCAGACAGCAGGCAAAGCGAATTCAGCAGTTTTTAAGCAGTATGAAGCGCTGGAGGAAAACGCGCTAAGCACAGTGAAAACAGCGGTAATTTCAAATTTCAATTGCTAATCAAGCTGGGCGACACACAGGCAGACAGCAGGCAAGGCGATTCAGCCGTTTTTAGGCAGTATGAAGCAAGGCAACAAAAAGCGATACCATAAGTCTCCAGGGGACACTGGGAGCGACCACCCTGCTTCCTGTTTTGCCAAACGCCTTGTGTCTTTTGTTTTTCAAGCTAAATTCAAATTCGAGCAACACAAGCATTAACGACTCTTGCTAGTAGATCAGTGAATAGTGCATCAGTGAATAGTGCATGATACAGAAAACTGTAGAACCTTCAGACTACCACTTCTAATCCCTATAAAGCAACTCCTCGAGTTAAACATCTGTTGCCATAGCTTCTTTTTAAATAGCAGGTCACTGATTACTGACATTAAGATACCTTGGTTTGCTGAGTCTCCTTTTGTGGAAGTGAGTTTGTAAACTGCAAGTCACAGGGTCAAATCACAGTGAGAATGCATGGTTTTTTAATGTCTCTGCTGTAGAGAGCTGTCTGCAACTTGCAGGTCACACCTGCATGCATGGTGGGTTTATGCTCCTATTGTAACAGGTCATCCACCCAAATGTGCACATTCAGATATAAATAGTTTTGCATGCAATATGTTATTCTTGCTTGGAATAAAAGCCACACTGCCAAATTTCCACTTTTGTGAGTGAGCTAGCAGGTAGATTTTGAATGGGCGTGGGTTGCAGCTGTAAGAGAGTTCTCAAGCCTATACAGGCAGTCCACTCAACTCTGAAAGCTCTCTTCTAGCTTGCATCACCCTCTCCTTACAGAAGGATTGTCAGTATGCCTTGCTGACTAGTTTGGCTCTGTTGGAAGCTACTTCCTGACATTATAAGGATTAAGTTACAGTTGGGCGTAGGCAGAGAACTGCTTTAAATAGGCAGTTCGCCTGGCACCATACATATCTTTTAGGTGCTTAATACATGCTTCTTCTACCACACCTCTCAGTGACCTACGGTCCTTTCCTGTACCATTCAGCACCAGCCAGAAGCCAGGAAGCCTCTGCCACAGGACGGAAGTTGATTGCCTCAGCTGAGTCAGCTGGCTCACGGACTACCAGCAAGCACTAAATGACCATTACGGATGTTCTCACTGGTGCCCTGCCAGAAATATTTTCATCTCTAAAGCCATTCATAGAAATTAATAGAAAAGATTAAACAAGGCATTAAACGAGTGACATCACTGGTTTATCACCAAAAGCATTTTTTAAAGAAGTAGCCAAGCAAGAGGACTTTATTGCTCATTGCCCATCTACACATGAAGTGGCATCACTATATTTCCATCAACCATCTGGACAGGAAGTGACATCACTGGTTTCCCACCCATGGTACCCTGTTCCCTTCTCCCAGGACCTATTTATTGGCGGCAGCTGCGTGGACGTGTAGTGGACTTACGCCATACTAAATGCGTGCCAAAGACAAATTTGTCTGCGCCCATCCATGCCTGGACTGCGCCCAGCACCAGGAACCCTGCCTCTCTTACCCACTGATACCCTGCTGCCCTCCTCCATGCTTTCAACTCTGGCCAACGCACGCCACACCGCTGCAACATAACATCACACAGCACGGAAGGAGCATTCACATGTGCCTTATGCAAGGGTGCACAGACAAAATATCGACTGGACATAATATCGACTTTTAAATATAGACTGGACAAAATATCGACTGGACAGAATATTGACTACAAAAATATCGTTTTTAAGGTAAGTGAAGTAATATCGACTGTATAAAATATAGATAGCAAAAATATCGAATTTTTAATAATATATAATATTTTATAGTGTATTTTTATGTAATAATATGTGTGAAAAGCTTTGTATTAATGTTATAAAATATTTTATTAAATGAATTTTGTTTTTATAATAATTGCGTAATGTAATTCTGTAGCGGGTTGTGGGTTTATAGGGGAATAGGGTGGGAAGTAATTTAATAATAATTAATTAATTAATATATGTTTGTAAATATTTTTAATTAATAATTAATTGATAATTAATTAATATTAATTAGTTAATTAATTAATATAATGTTGTAGATATTTTTTATTAGTAATTAATTGGTAATTAATTAATTGTAATTAGTTAATTACATTAATTAGAGTAAATTTTTAATATATATAATTTTGTGTTATTGTTAAGTAATTAATTGGGAAACAATAATATTAATTATTAAATTAATTACAGCTAATGTGCTAATATATATACTTTATTGTTATTGTTAATTAATAATTAATTGGTAATTAAATAATATTGAATAATTTTGGGTTAAGGAGTATTTTTAGGGTTCAGGGTCAGTTTTCAGTTTTTGGGTAAAGGGGCATTTTTAGGGTTTTGGGTCAGTTTTCAGTTTTAGGGTAAAGGGGTATTTTTAGGGTTCAGGGTCAGTTTTGGGTTTTTGGGTAAAGGGGTATTTTTAGGGTTCAGGGTCAGTTTTCAGTTTTTGGGTAAAGGGGTATTTTTAGGGTTCAGGGTCAGTTTTCAGTTTTTAGGTAAAGGGGCATTTTTAGGGTTCAGGGTCAGTTTTCAGTTTTAGGGTAAAGGGGTATTTTTAGGGTTCAGGGTCAGTTTTGGGTTTTTGGGTAAAGGGGTATTTTTACGGTTCAGGGTCAGTTTTCAGTTTTTGGGTAAAGGGGTATTTTTAGGGTTCAGGGTCAGTTTTCAGTTTTTGGGTAAAGGGGTATTTTTAGGGTTCAGGGTCAGTTTTCAGTTTTTGGGTAAAGGGGTCTTTTTAGGGTTCAGGGTCAGTTTTCAGTTTTTCAACGATATTTTAGCAAGTCGATAATGTGACCGTCGATACTCTTTGGAGTGGGAATAGCATTTTTTATACTTCTGGTATTGTACGGTAATATAATAGTATCTTATTTAATTATAGTATGTTACTATATATATATGTTTTAACAAATATGATTGTAAAAAATTATTTTTATTAATTTCATTTATTATTTAATTATTATAAGTTAATTTAAGTATTTTTAAGTATATTTTAGTAATTAAATTTTAATATTAATTTAATTAAACACTGTTTTTAATAAAGTCGATATTTTTTATAACTATATTATTGTAAACGATATTTTGTACTCGATATTTTTGTACTTACCTGTTTGTAGATACAAACTCGATATTTTGACTGTCGATATTTTGTCCACGATATTTTTGCAAGTCGATATTTTGTCCCTCGATATTATTTCAGTTATCCTTATGCAAGTTCTCAAGCACTCTCCTACACAATACACCTACGGCTCCCCCATCAACCGAACCATGCACCACACCCACAAACCAGCCACCAACTCATACAACCAAACACCACCAAAACAACATACCACACGGGCATGCATGCTCCTCAACACCCATCTCACTCACAAAACACATCGCAGAGATATGGGACCTAGTGCATCACCATGATCCGGACCTGCTCTGCCTCATGAAAACAGGGCTAAATGCAACCTTGGCACAGAACATTGCTACAGCTATTTGTGCTGGTTACAAGATCGTTAGGCAATACCGTCAGCACAAGCCTGGAGGTGGAGTGACCATCATATTCAAAGACGCCATCGGCTGCATCACCTACATGGACACCCCCAAGTTCAAGATAGACATCACAGCCAGCTTCTTTCTTGGTGGAGCCTTCATATAAAGACTACTAGGACCCTGCACCAATTTCGCCAGCTACATCAAGGCTTCTTCGCACCCCTCATCATCAATGCCAGTGACTAAATCTTCCTCGGACACCTTAACTTTCATGTAGAAGACCGCACTGACCCAAACCCTATGCCCTTTTAGAAATCTTCGGAAACCTTGGCCTCACCCATCACGTAGCCAAATCCACCCACACCGCAGGAAAACTATTTGACCTAATTTTATTCTCAATCAGGAATATAACTCTCAACAAGCAAGCAATTATGACCTGTAAAGACCACACACTCATCAGTTTCAGCATACCCATGCCAAACCATCGCAGACCTACTGGAACCACCTACTGGAAATGCATCTCAAATAAGGAGAGGGCTTTAGCTCTCTCCGAGCACCTACTGGAACACACCAATGACTTGCTGGTAGCCATCAAAAACCTCAACAGCTGTAGTATCGCATTTGCCGACAGCCTGGCTCTCCTCAGATACAACCCATTGGCAAGAGCCTGAACACAGGCCAACTGATACACAAAGGGCCTCAGGCTGATGAAATGGCACAATAAGCAATTGGAGAGCAAATGGAGAAAATTCAAGACACCTCAGATAAAGGCATCTTCAAATCATTCGTAAGATGCTACCACAAGTAGATATGGAACACCAAACTCACAGCTCAGCTCTTTTGGATTGCATAGACACCAGAACTAACAGCAGCAAGGAAATCTTCACCATCATCAAAGATTTCACTGCACTTCCAGAAACATCAAACCCTCGTAAGACCTTTGCAACAAGCTCTCGGAATTCTTCTGTAGCAAAATCACCTCCATATATAGCAACTAAACCCTCAATCAGACACAGTCACCATCACAACTCAACTTCCCAGCATGGTTGATAAACGAACCCTAATCATATGGCCTGTCATCCCCACTGCCAAAATCACTGCTACCACGAAGACCATCCACTCAGGGGCTCCATCTGACCCTTTCCCACATCTTGCCTATGCTAAGAGGCTAGTACCGATCAGTGAAGCACTAACACCAATCCTCAATGCCTCCATCGACTCAGTCACATTTCTGTACACCTGAGAATATGCTGTCATCTTGCCCCTGCTCCAAAAACCGTTGGCTGACCCAGCCACGCTTTCCAACTACAGATCCATCGTCCTTCTACCATGCCCAGCAAAGGTCTCAGAGAAACTAATCAACCAATGCCTCACTGTCCACGTCAGCAACCACCAGCTCCTAGATTCCATGAAGTTTGGATTCAGGCTCAACCACAGTACAGAAACAGTGCTCATCACTGCCACAGATGATATCTGCACGATCCTTGACAGAGGAGACATAGCAGCCCTCATTCTCCTGGACCTCTCTGCAACATTTGAAACAGTCTTACACCCCATCCTCATCAGCTGCCTGCACTAGATTGGCATCCAAGGGCCCGCTTTCCGCTGGATCTGCTCCTTTTAAACAGATATAACACAAGCTATCAGCCTTGCACCCTATTCCTCGGAAGACTGCAAACTCATTTGCTTATCGCTCAGTCCCACCCTCAGAAACGCATATGATCCCTCTGACCAATGTCATCCCAACAGAGAACATCAACATTATCTTCAACACAGATGTAACACAACTGATACTCTCCCTCTCAGACAACACCACCGACACAAGAAGCAAGTTCACTGCCTGCATGACCGAAGTCGCTAACTTAATGAAAGCTAACTGTCGCTAGCTCAACACTGACAAGACAGAAGTAGGGAAGGAACAGCTCACCATGAGATTCCAACTGGTGGCCGGCCAAACCCGGACACACACCCATAACCAATGCCAGAAACCTTGGAATAATCATCACCAGTAAACTGGACATGACCACAAAAGTCAATGCCATCACTCCATACTGCTCTCACACACTGAAGATGCTGAGGAAGATCTTCAAGTGGCTCCAAAGCAACAATAGAAAATCACTCATGCCCTATTCACTATTCACCCTCAAGTTGGACCTTGGGAACACTGTTGACGCCAGGATCACCAAACAACTCACTAGAAGACTACAAACCATCTAGAACTCAGCAGCCAGACTCATCCTCAACTTCCCACAAATAACTCGCACCGCACCACACCTCAAGGACCTGTACTGGCTCCCAAAACAAAAACACTCTTAACTCACACTCCTCACACAGATATTCAAACCATTGCAAAACTCTAGCCCCGCCTACCTGAACAGTCATATCTCATTCCACCAACACCCACACAGAGCATGTGGGTGGTTGGTGCAGAGCATGAGAATAGGCGTTCTCTTACATCACTCCTAAAGCGTGGAACAACCTTCCACTCCACATCAGAGTCTCCTTCTCTCTTCTTGAATTCTACAAGAAGCTGAAGACCTGGTTTTTCAACTTACCAAAGGCAGGGCTAGGCACACACACCTAATCAGTGTCAGGCTAGCCTTGTGGGTGATAGTGTGCTTCACGAATATACATAATATAACACTAAAAAGCAGTTGACGTATGCCAGTAAGAAGTACAAACATGCCTGCTAAGATTAACAGCAAACTTACTAGATGGTCATTTTTAAAACATAATAACTACAAATGTAAAGGTGCATGCTTCTATGAAAAACCTATTTACAGTTACCAATGTCAGACCAAAACGCCTTTAGCGACTGATGGTTGAAAGCGGAAAACCAAAGATGAAAAAAAGCCAGTTGGTCAGTCAAAATAAGTGTTTATTTAGACTGTGGTCTTTAAGCAACAGTAAAAGCAATATTCACAACATTAAATAATAAAAAAACGTGTGTGGGTTCGGATCCCATCAGAGAGTAGCTTCAACACATCAATATCTCTCATCTAACTGTTCCTCTTAGAACATTCCTTCACTTCCATGCTATATGTAACCAACAGGCACATGCATCAATATTGCATTTTGCGA
The DNA here is from genome assembly GCF_964263255.1 of Lissotriton vulgaris. NCBI lineage: Eukaryota > Metazoa > Chordata > Amphibia > Caudata > Salamandridae > Lissotriton > Lissotriton vulgaris. The sequence goes on along the minus strand of NW_028240616.1, from coordinate 809,429 downwards.
TTCCTTAATTGCGAAAAATAAGGAATGGCAATTAAGGAATTGCAAAATGCAATGCATCAAGAAATCGCTATAAAAATAGCGATTTCTTAAAATTCCTTAATTGCGATTCTCTAATTGAGAATCGCAATTAAGGTATACTTCCCCATCCATTCCTATGGGCCTAGAGGCCCATAGGAATGAATGGAAAGACATTCTTTTTATTTTTTTATTTTTTTTTGGGAACCTTTATTATACTTCAAGCAATTACAAGCATGGGCCTACAACCACCCCGGCCGGCCGCTAATCAAGTCGTAAGTACAGCAAATCAATGTGGAAAATTATAGCAGCTCGAAAACCGGGGTCTAACAAGTGTCCAGGATATGACTCATATTCAAGCGTACTGGCCGAAGATCAGGATTTATGAAGGTTCATTTTACAATAAAGAAAATAAACTAAGAATCAATGCCGTACGGTCATACATGGTCCCCGAATAACAAGCAAGAATCAGGAAATCCGCAAATAATGCAAATACAATTGGAGTATCAGGGGTAAGTTATACGAACAGGATAAATGTAAACACAAACCCGTTCAGTAGCAAAGCTGCACCCCACCCCTCGAAACAAAACATACTGTAGGAAACATGAAAAACGACGACACTAAAAAGGAGAAAGACAAAAGGGCCATAGAAACTAATAACGGACAAATTAACTAACCCCATCCCCCTACCCCCCACCCTGCACCCCTGCAGAAGGCCACGGCCTACCCACCCCCCAGCAGCGTGCCTGTCGCCCTAAATAAGAGACCCGAAATATAGAAAAAGAGGAGAAAGAAGAAAAGAAGAAAAAGAAAGGAAAAAAAGTGGAGAAGGGCCCTCGATCTTACCACCCGCCCCCCCCACCCCCGCGCACCAATAAACATCCTAAAAGCAAGATCAGAATAGCCATGGAAAACATTATTCACCGTCCGCTCCAACAATATAATCCCGGCCAAGTGTCCCCCAAGTCACCATCAGCCAACAATAAGTCCACTGGATCTTAGACGATATCACCCCTGGCCTTGTCTATCAGTAGCACCAACATACGTCCACTTATCAATCGGCAGACAGCGAGGCGTGGAGGGTCCAAATGATCCGGGCGGACCGGGCCGTGTTATTACTCCATTGGACTTCAGCAACCAAAACCCAGTCGAACCTGTTTGGCGGAGATCCGTCTGTGTCAGTATCGACCCCGAAAACATCCTCAAGTCCGAGCACAGTCTCACCATCCAAAGAGAGAGAGTCACACCATCCGGCAAGCGCTGAGACGTCGCTGGGGCAGCCCAAGACAGATTGTCGTTGTTTCCCCAGCCGCCGATTAAATATGCGCCCGACGAGTCACTCACATGTACTACAGATCTGTCCAAAGCGATCAAATGAGCCGGATCTTCCAGCGTCTCTACGAACCTAGGCGTAGCTGGAGCACTCTTCACTGGCATAGAGGCGGGCACGCCGGCCCTTCCTTGAAATCGAACTGTGCCCATGTGGAGCGGGGAGACAACAATGGCGGCCATCCTTCTTTCCATGTCCCGGGCATTACGGATCATGGCCACATGCAGGGTCGTTAGAGCAACCAAGATATCTTTGGACGTGGGTTCTTTCTCTTGCCGCCAGTCCCTTGAACTCTCCCACACGGCAGCTTTTCTATCCGGGTGTGGTCTGCGCAAGAGGATGCCAGCCGCCATCTTAACTGATCCGGCCTCGTCCTTCTTCATCTCACCACAGGGACCGGGCCCTACACCGGGGCGCAACAGGATTCACAGCGAGGACCCAGAAAGTCAAGGCAGGCTTCCCAGATAGGAGTCACCAAAGGGCTAAACAAAATCTCTGCCGCTCCCCGGGAGCCGCCTGCCGATTCCGGGGGGAGTCCTTAGTCATGCCCGGACACAGAACTGGAAAAGGGGCCAAATATAGTGCACTCCCCCGAGCCTGCTTTGCCACGCATCCCTACGAGGCACTCCGCTAGGTGAACTGGGTCGTCGCTGTCGCCATCGGCCCATCAAATTGCCAGCGCCCTCCGGCCGACTCCTCACTTACACCAATGACCGCTGTTGTCGCAGTCGCGGCTGGCTGCTCCTCTCACGCGACACCCCGGTCCCAGCTCCGTGAGGGCCACAAAACAGTCGGGGACGTTTCTCAGGGTCTGCAGCACGTAGAAGCTTCGGGAGCAAACGGTAAGTGAACGTTCTCCTTCGCCTACTTAAATATGCCGTTATGGCTCAGGATAGTTGCCAGGATGTATGCGCGGGGTGAGAGGGCTCACGGAGCCGAGCGTCTATGCGGCCATCTCGGTCGCTAGCTTGGCTCCCGGAAAGACATTCTTAATTTGCAATTCACCATTGAATATTCACAAATCAAGAATGCAATTTCAAGGGTGCAGGGGTGTCCAAAGGACACCCTGTTGCACCCCTGAAATCTGTTTAGGAGTACATTTTGCACACTCACATGCCCCGAGGGCATGTGTGTGTGTAAAATGGAACTTTGAAAAATGCACTTTAGTACATTTTTCAAAGTTTTCGCAAATTACCATGAAGGTCAACTTAATGGTAATTTGCTCCCCTTATTTGCGAATTTGCAAATTTTTAAAGTTTGATGCATTGCATTTAAGGAATCTCAATTTGAGATTCCTTAAATGCAATCGCAATTTAAGAAATCGCAATTTTGCGATTTCTTAAATTGCGAAACTTACTAAAATGTTAATGCATCCCAAAAATGGAAATTGCATTCGCAAATGGCCGAATTTTGCGATTCGCACCATTTGCGAATGCAATTTCCTTTGATACATGTGGCTGCAAGTAACAGGGCTATGACATAGACAAGTAGACATCTCTACACCATGGTTCGTTTTAGATTAGAATAGTCGAAATACCACATGTATCATAAATACTTAATATCGCAATCCCCGAAGAATGTTTTATAAGATACTTTAAAAGTAATAAAGTAATAAAAGTTACTTCACATCATAAAGAATGCAAATGTGCCACAAATACTATCTGTGCCTAAGAATGCTACCCCTGGACACCTTAATGTACATCTTCAAAATTGGGACAATAAATTCCTCACAGCAGCCATAAATCTCCCCAAGGCACACCACATCCAGGAATCTCATATCAGTTAAATGATCAGCTGCCAGCATGCAATCCCGAATCCCACACTTTAAAAAGGGTGGCTTTATCTTTTTGTTGCATCAACAGCACTATTGAACAGTCTAAAATGATATGCAGGCAATCACATTTGGCATGTAACACACAAGTGAAGTTTTCCTGTACACCTATCATTGTCATTTTTACCTTATTACTTGTTTAACAGTGATATAAGCTGTTTCTTAACCTTAGTATCTCGTATCTAAGCTTGTGGTTGGGTAATGCCTCTGTGTACGGGAACCATTCTTCATTTTGTCATGAGTCAAATAAGAATTGGGTGGATGACTTGACCCTTAAATACCCCACTTCTTGATCTCTATTTACCTTAATTGTTAAATAAATGCAAAGTTCCCTCTTCGTAGTCTTGATTTCCCGGTTTTTTCTATCTATACCAAGTCCTTGTCTCCTGCATATGTCTCTCAGATTTTCACCTAACTCCCTTGGCCCAATGCAGTTCACTATATGTGATCTCATTTTTACACTGTGTCGCTACCTTTCCTCTATCGCCGGTTGGTAGGCAAAACCAGATTCTCACCACGTCTGCATAAGCTCAATCAATCAATCAATCAAGGGCTTGTAAATCGCGACTACTCACCCGTGAGGGTCTTCAGGCGATGGGGCAAGGGGGCAAGGGGGCTGCTGGTCCCTCTGGCTGTAGGATCATTCAAAAAGCCAGGTCTTGAGGTCCTTCTTGAACTGGGTCAGCCACACAGATTTCCGGAGGTGGAGGGGCAGGGTGTTCCAGGTCTTGGCAGCGAAGTAGGAGAAAGAACTTCCACCAGTTCTGGTCATGTGGATCCTGGGGACGAGGGCTAGGGCAAATTGGGCGGAGTGGAGTTGTCTTACAGGCACGTGGAATGCGAGGCAGTGGTTTAGGTATGTTGGTCCTCCGCCGTGGAAAGCTTTGTAGGCATGTGTGAGGAGCTTGAAGGTGATTCTCTTGTTGACTGGGAGCCAGTGGAGTGTTTGGAGGTGTTGAGTGATTTGACTGCAGTAAGGGATGTTGTGGACCAGTCTGGCTGCAGCGTTTTGGATGGTCTGACGTTTTTTTAGCTGTTTCTGGGTGACGCTGGCATAGAGTGCATTGCCATAGTCGAGTCTGCTGGTGATGAGCGCGTTCATGACTGTGTTTCTGGATTCTGTGTGGTTCCATCTGAATGTCTTTTGGAGCAGGTGGAGCTTGTTGGAAGCAAGCTGAGAAAACTGTGTTGATTTGGCGGTTCATTGTGAGCAAAGAGTCCAGAATGATGCCAAGCTTGCGTGCATGGTCCCTCAGGGTTCGGGGGGATCCCAGAGTGTCTGGCTACCCAGAGTCATCCCAGGCTGACGGGATGGGTCCAAGGATGAGTAGTTTCACCTTGTCTGAGTTGAGCTTGAGGCAGCTGTCTTTGACCCAGGTTTCAATGGCCTTCATTCCGCTGTGGAAGTTGGTTCTGGCGGTTGTATTTCATCCTTTTTTTCCCAAACCCCATCACTTTCATTTTATCCAAATGTATCACTAGTTTCTTGTTACAGTATTTAATAAGAACATCCAATTTTTTCTGTAGGCCTATTTCAGTCATATCCATAATGACAAGATTGTATGTACATAGTAAGCATGCCAAATGTATGGCATTCATTTTGAGGCTTAACCCTATTATTGCATCGAGTTCTGCTGTTAAATCTGCTATAACCAGGGAGAAAAGCAGGGTTCCATGACACATCCCTGGCGCAGCCCATTTGCAATTGGTATTTGAATGGACAAACTGCCCTCAGTATCTGTTATTCGATGCGCCCAGTTCTGATAATGAAGTTCTTTAAAAATAGCCAATAGGAAACAGACACTCTATGAGCACAGATAATCTACTCCTGAAACCCTCACGGTTCAACAAGACAAAAACCCCCAACAGAGTATTCTCTGGAGCGGCACCAAGAATTTGAAACTCACTTCCGCCATTCATCAGAAAAATCACCTCGCCACCTTTCTTCAACAAGCATTTGCAATGCAATAGGTCTCGCAGCATTAAAGTTTGAGTTACTGGCATTGTAAATGACAATGCTATGCATTATTTTTTTTTTAATTTGCAATTGGTATATAAACATTGTTTGTGAATGGTTAGCTGTTGCTTATGCTAAGCTAAGTTGGCAGTAATATAGAGTGCTAGTTTTGCTTGTTATAAGCATGCTGATTTAAAGCGCTCTGATACCTGCGGGTAAAGTTTGCGCTATATAAAAGTGAAAACTAATAAATAAATAAACAAGGTAATAGCCAGAAAATTACAAATAGTGAGTGTATGGGTACTGGGGTTGTGGGGTGTTGATCTCCTAAAAATGTTGATCTCCTAAAAAAAAAATTAAATATGGCAAAAAGGTGCATTTTAAAGCAATTTTGTGAATTTTTAGGGAAATGATTCCCAGGCGGTCCTGTGGGGCAAACATGATAAAAAAAAATTAAAAACTCAGTACTGTTAGTGTGCCGAGGTGGACATATCCCAGGATTGTTGAAGTTCCTTCATATTTCTTTCAATTTTTTTTATTTGGATCCCAGAATATTCATAATAAAAATAGTGTATTGCGGCCTAAATATCCTTTGCGAAAATATCTCTCAATTGGTTGTCGACTTTGTACTATTAACTCAAATAGAGTAATCTTTTTGTAAACAATATTTAGGACACAAAACTCTGGTACTTAACCGTTTTCGTATTTCTTTCTCCTCCTTACTCTTACTTTGTTTTATGTTTACGTTGCTCCCTCTGTGTGGTTACCTCCTTTTCCCTCCTTTCAGAATGGTTTATCCAAGACACTATCACTGTCAATCCCCCCTTCCGCACGCCCTCCCCCCACCCCCTCGCTCTGTCTTTGTATTCCTGTAAACTGTGTCTGAAGGGGGTCCAGATGCTCTATTTGCAGCTTGCAAAGTGCTTAGAGGCGGCCCGAAGCACCTCACACTGTTACTGCGGCCGTGAGGGCTCACTATGTCACTGTGCATCGCGGCATACAGATTGTGAGCATGGAGAACGCGCGAGCCAGCCAATGAGGAAAGATGCCTCCAAACATAACAATGTTGCCAAGCAATGAAACCTATATACCACAAGGGAATCACACACATCCATGCACATGAAGCTCGCCGCGGATCCATAACCGGACCAAGCCGCCTCTATCCCAGACTAGAGGGTGAATGCATCGACCTGCTACAACCCACCTCGCTGGACACAGTCCAGTGTGACGCGCCTCTAAATAATGTGAAACACAACCAATCACAAGAACAGCAGGCCACTGTCATAGGTCAAGTGAGGTCCCCGGGGAGACGTCACCCAGATTCCATAAGCACTGAAGGCCCGTAAAGCGTATTGGTCGAAGTAGGGGGATCTGAGGGGCACGGCATACCCATACTTTTTTATTTTTAGAAAGACAGTTCCCCTAATTTTTGGGAAAAGACAAACATCCGTGGAGAGTTGATTCCCACACTTGAAATGCTTCAGCTGAAGTGTAGCAGGGAGTCTCCTGTGTTGAGGAACCGAGGGAGGCCCAGACAGCTGCACAAGCCTTCTTGCCACGCGCCTGCCTGCTTCCCTGAACCAGTGCCAGACGGAGACAGTACAGACCTGGCTGCCTTCTGCTGTAGGGGTGGGCGGGGTCATCATGTGCCTGCGGCCTGTGCAAGAGGGGGGCAGAGGAAGATTCCGACGCACGCCTTGTGATTGGGTCAAGCTCGCGACCCAATCCGAAGGCGCGCGTCGGAATCCGCCTCTGCCATAGACAATGCTGCGCGCGTGGCCAGCTCTTTTCTCCACTCGTTGTTGGCTGAACCGACAGATGCTGCTTACTCACAGGGCTCTGATGGGGGTGCCCCCTCCTATTTAACGGACAGAACTGAGTTACCACTACACTGCAAGAACGCTTCCTTCAAGCGATAAGACGCTCTTGACGGTTCTCCCTACCAGACAGGGCGTAGAGCTTTCTCCTTTCTCACCACTACGGCCTGGAACCAACTTCCGTGCCATCTGCGCTACTGTTCAGACTTTGCCAAGTTTAAAAAAAAACCTTGAGATTTGTTTGTTGTAGCTGTTATGCTGCTGTGCTGGCGCAGTGCCGAGATGCACCTTCGTTGCGCTATATCAGTGAAATAACACTACTCCCATTGCTGGCCTCTTGGGCATCGGTACCACACGCTGACGGTGCAGTCTCACCGTGCCAGCACGGGTTGTGGGCACGTGTTAAAATGTTTACCCGTGCGCCAGATTAGAAGGAAACATAGTCCCCTCATGGCAACAGGACCCCCCGCCCCACACATGGATAACCTACAAACATAAATAATACACAGGACACAGTGTTTTGGTTGGAAAGAAAATGCTGCAGGATTTTATTACATACAACATATGTAATAGATGGGTTATCTTATGGGTAATCCAAGGGCAGGCCGCATTCTCGCCACCTGCCCGCCTGATGAGCCGGGCAGCACAGTGTATGGCCACCTGTGTGCTGCCCCATATTTTAATTAAGTAGACTCACGCCCCGAGGGGCGGAGCGCAACTAGGCAACCCCCGGTTGTACAGGCCCACAACCGCCCGAAGGACTACTGAGGTGCCGACACGTGTACCCGGACCTCCCATGAAGTCCAGGTGTTAGGCTCTGGCACCCCTATGTGCCTGCTGAGGTACACCGCTGCACCTCTCAGCTTCCGGATCACCCTGTAACACCGCTGCAACGAAAAATTGACAATATTATAAAGTTCACACCAACCCCCCCACAGTTGGCGCACGGGTAAGAGGTAGGGAGGGGAAGTGCGTCCAAGTCGGTATTCTGCACGTGGCGGCGAGGAGCGGCAAAGAGGCCTGAATCTGGCGAGGGGGACTTAAGTACCCCTCGCCCGGCCTGCCGCCCCCCGAAGCACGTCACTGGGCCCGCCCCGTTCCCTGCTGGACCCCTCCTGCCCGAGGGAGGAGGGAGTACCTGCATGCAAGGGGGCGGGGGGGACCCCCCGGCGACTAAGGTGCCGCCATCTTGATGGCCACCGGGTGGCCTCGGGCAGCTGCATAGTCCCCTCATGGCAACAGGACCCCCCGCCCCACACATGGATAACCTACAAACATAAATAATACACAGGATACAGTGTTTTGGTTGGAAAGAAAATGCTGCAGGATTTTATTACATACAACATATGTAATAGATGGGTTATCTTATGGGTAATCCAAGGGCAGGCCGCATTCTCGCCACCTGCCCGCCTGATGAGCCGGGCAGCACAGTGTATGGCCACCTGTGTGCTGCCCCATATTTTAATTAAGTAGACTCACGCCCCGAGGGGCGGAGCGCAACTAGGCAACCCCCGGTTGTACAGGCCCACAACCGCCCGAAGGACTACTGAGGTGCCGACACGTGTACCCGGACCTCCCATGAAGTCCAGGTGTTAGGCTCTGGCACCCCTATGTGCCTGCTGAGGTACACCGCTGCACCTCTCAGCTTCCGGATCACCCTGTAACACCGCCACAGCCCGACCGGTGGCTACCGCCGCCGCCCGGGCCCCCCATCCCCTATGCTCCTTCCTACCTGCAGCCTCTCTCCTGCAAAGCCTCGTACAAATCTAGGAGGAACAGGTCCAAGACCACTGGATTGAGATGCACGCCATCTAATTCAAGGTAACCTCTTATCTTATCGTGAATCATCTCATGGCGGATGAAACCAATGCCTCTCTGCGAAGTGAACTTGCGCATATCACGGTTCACCCTTCTCCTAGACCTCTCTATGGCTTCGCCTGACCGTGCGCCCCGCCAGACTCTGCGTGGGAGCAATTCGGACCACCAGACCTCACAGCTCCCCATCATTCTGCAAATTTCCACCAGGTCCGCCTTCATTTTACTCAGCAACGCGGACCTTCCCATGTTGGTAATATCGTTGCCCCCCAGGTGAATGACCAAGTGATGCAGCGGAGCGCCCCCTGTAGCCAGGGAATGTCTGAGTCTGGACAAGAGGCCACTCCAGCGCATGCCCGGGAATCCTAACCATACACACTCTGTGTTGGAGAAACCCCGCATCCAGTTCCTGGCGGCAGCCCAACGACCTAACTTGGAGACAGTTGAATGGCCCAGAACCCAAACTCTCGAACCTGTCAACACAAAAGACACCAATCAGTTTTGCTCGTTTATTGCACACTTAACACAGCAAAAGATACCGTACATGAAAGCCACATGCTTATTGTTCCAATAAATTGTAAGGCCCTTGTGCAACACAGCCAAGAGAAAGATACACCAACAAGTCATGCATATTGTTCCAATAACTATAAAGTGTTTGTGCTACACAACACGAGAAAAGGTACACACCAAAACATGCATATTGACCCAATAACTGTAAGGCCCTTGTGCTACGGGCGGACATAGCGCTTGTAACAAAGTGACTCCCAGCGCCCCACCCTTCTAATGCCTTCTGGCGGCATACCAGCCTGAAAAGCAGAGGTGGCCGCCCCAATACGAAAGGAGTGGCTAGAGAATCGCTTTCCCTCGCCAGTCCGGCCCGCTCGGGCTAGGCAGGCCAGCATTATTCTATCCATCTGGTACCTGGTGAGGGGTGAAAGGTCCTCATGCACAAGTAGGTAGCCCGGCCCAGGTTGCCGCAGGGCGAGGTAGCTTCGGACTGCCGCCACGGGGCACCCGGTTTGCTCCTTAATGGCAGTCAGTACAATGCGAACCCCTTTCCCGGTTTGGTCTGTCTTGGACTTCCTGACCGTGACCGTCATGTCCGAGTCCAAGGCCACATCCCCCAGGCACAGGGCATCGCCGGAAGCATCGGTCTTAGAGCGTGCCACCAGCTCGCTGCTCCTCAAGGCCCCGAAAAAGGCGAGGCAGAACGCTGCCGTGAACAGGGTGGCCTCAAAGTGCGAGCGGGCTACTGAATGTACCACCCGCAGCATGTCCTGCAGGGTGCCGAAGTCGATGGGCGCTCTGTTGTCCGGAGCCCTGGGCTCATCACGAGACCAGCCCTTCAGTGCTGCCCTGATGGCAAAAGCCTGGGTGGGATCCGCGAACCCTCGTAATTTAGCGTCATGGCCAATGGCCGCCAGATGTCCGCAGACCCAGGAGTGGGACTTTCCCATCTTTCTGGCCCAGACAATGAAAGCTCTAACTCTGTCCTCCAGGGGGAGCTCCCCCAAGCCCAATTCATCCACTATCCTGTGGAACGTGGCAAGGTGAATTCCATAGCGTTTCCTGGTGCTTGGTGCCAGGGCCCTCTCCCCCATGGCTCTCAGTTCCTGCTCCACTCCAAGATACGCCATAGCTCCGGTGGAAAAGGGGTCATCTCCTCTCTCGCCTGTGGGCAGGCCGCCCGGAAACGCTCCCACTGAAAACGAGAAAGTGCATCTGCTGCAATGTTAATGACCCCAGGGATGTGCCGCGCCCTAAATTCCAGGTTGCAACGCAGGCTACTTCTCACTAGGTCTCTCAATAGGCAGAGGACCAGCGGACAGCTGGCCTTCTGCCCGTTAATCGCCTGAACCACCGCTAGGTTATCCGACCAGAAAAGGACCTTCCGATCTGACAAGGGGCCGGGCCAGAGATGGAGGGCAATGATGATGGGAAAAAGCTCTAAAACAGTTATGTTAGCCGTGATGCCTCGCTTGCGCCATGCGTTAGGCCACTTCTGCGCACACCACTGCTCGCCCAGAATAGCTCCAAAGCCCTCCCTCCCCGAGGCGTCGGTGAACATGCTGAGTTCTGGACTGTCCGCCCAGGGTGCCCTCCAAATGACAGTGCCATTGAAGTTATCCAAGAACTCCACCCATACTTCCAAATCCTGCTTCATTCCCGCTGAAAGTTTCACAAAGTGATGGCGTTGGACTATGTTCGCCGTTGCCCTGGCTAGACGTCTTGCAAAGACCCGCCCGGCCGGGGTGACCCTGGCTGCGAAGTTGAGTTTGCCGAGCAGGCTCTGTATGACCCCCAACTGTGCCTTGTTCCTCCCGAGCAGATCCCGAATGTCCCGTTGCAGTTCCTGCACCTTGCAAGCAGGGAGTCTAGACACCCCGTTGACCGTGTCTAGCTCGATGCCCAGGAAGGTGAGAACCTGTGCTGGGCCCTCGGTCTTGCCCGGCGCCAGAGGCACCCCTAGGTGGTCCGCCAGATCCAAGAAACACGACAACCCGTCACTGCATTCCCCAGTCCCGTCCCTCCCAATGAACAAGAAGTCGTCGAGGTAATGCGTCACCGCCTCGACCCCATACTTAACTGAGAGAGACCACTGCAGGAAGGTGCTGAAAGCCTCGAAGAAAGCGCACGAGACAGAGCAACCCATAGGCATGCATTTGTCGAAGAAGTACTGCCCTCCCCATTTGAAACGCAAGAGGTGGTGGCTCTCCGGGTGTACTGGCAGGAGCCTGAATGCTGCCTCGATGTCAGCTTTTGCTAACCAGGCCCCCCTCCCAACTCTCCTGACCTGATCGATGGCGGTGTCCAGCGAGCTGTAATGGACGGAGCATGCCTCCTCAGCCAGCCAGGAGTTAACTGAGTCCCCTTCTGGGAAGGACAGGTGGTGAATCAACCTGAAAGCCCCCTGCTCTTTCTTCGGGACAACCCCCAAAGGAGATACCACGAAATCGGGGAGAGGGGGGGAAGGGAACGGGCCCGCCACCCTCCCCAGGAGCAGTTCCTTCCGGATCTTCTCAGTTACCACCGCAGGGAGGTCCCTGGCTGATTTCAAGTTGTCCGCCTCCCTGCTGACCCTTGGACCTAGGTAAGGGATCCTAAAACCTTCGAGAAAACCCTCGGCTAGCATTGCCCTGTCCTTAGCAATGGGGTAGGATCTCAGTAGCGCTAGCAGGTTGGGGATGACAATTGGAGAGGGGCCCTTGTGTTGGAGCTGCCCCACAGGGTGGATCAGATGCTCCCGAGGGGGGGCTTGGATGCAGGGTAATGGGGGATGAGGGGGTTGCACCGGGGCATCGGAGGGGCTGCTACTTCTCCTGTTTCTGGTTGCCCCCCGCTGAACCTTGTTTCTCGCAGGAGGTTGCTGCGTGAGAGCCGCTGCATTTGCTGCATGTGTGCGAGAATCTGCACGCTTTCCCCCATGTGCAGTTCCCTGCATTGAACAGTCTGCATGTGCCCACAAATGCTCGTTTCCCCCCCCTATTGTGGGCCCCGCTGCCTCGCCCCCCTCGAAAAGACTGTCTGAATTGACCCTTTTTCCCCCGTTGCTGCCCCCTTGCTACCTCCGTTTTCTTGTCGCTGGTGCTAGTTTTGGCCAGACTCTCAGCCTTCCCCTTGCCCATGTGCTGCATCCACAATCTGACCTCTATCTGATCCCATTCCAATTCGGGACACATGGACATCTTCTTTCTAAATTCATAATCATATCTGTACCAGCCTGTAACCCCATTTTCCGCTTCCTCAGTGATAATGCTCTCATACTGAAACAGCCCCTGCGCCTGTTCTGGGAAGCGCTCTGTTATTACTGCCGCTAAGATTCCAAAAGCCTGCCTCCAATTTTTGAGTGATTTCTCGGGCCATGCCTGGTATCGTGCCTTTTTATCATCTTCCTTTGCCCCCACTTTCCTGATGTCAACCCCCTCCACCCCTATCATCAGAAGGGAGAAGATGTCTATGAACTCCCTGCGCCAGATGGCCTCCCTACCCGCCTGTGGCACCAGCCAGGCTAGGGAGCATTTGCCTGAGAGCAGAGGAGCCATGGTCATCGTGGAGGACGCGGGGGCGCATGGCGATGAAAGCGAAGTAGTGGGTGGCGCAAGGGGGGGCACGGCGGAGGAGGTGGACGATGCCGTGGCCGAAAGGACTGGAGAAGGTATCAAAGGCCCCTCGGTCGCCGCGTGGGTGGGGGATAGCACCTGCGCGCTGGCGGTCGCTGAGCCACTGCTGTTGACGCTTCCCTGTGAAAGTTGCCCACCCCACGCGTGCGCGAAAGACATCTCAGATGTCACAGTTGGGGCAGGGGAGGCAGCAGAAACTTCGACTGGCGGCTGTGCCGCCGCCTCCCTGCCTGCTCTCATTTCGCTCATGAAGTCCTGCAGAGAGCTGGTGAGCTTACCCAACTCATCCCGTGTGGCAAAATTCAAAGAAGGGGCCACCACTTCCCGGGGTGGCGTCGCCTGGACCACCTGCACGGGGGAAGAGGCTGCCGGCACGTGTACGATCACATTCCTAGCCACCTCAGCTGCGCGGCTTTTGGCCGGGATCGGTTCTGCTGGAAATTCCTTGCAAGTGGGCTTCTTATGTCTCTTGGACCTCTTGAGTCCAGTGTCATTATCCTCAGTGATTTCCTGTAGTACCGCCGGGGTTGCCACAACCACCCCGGAGTCATCTTGGCTGTTGACACCCAGAGCTTCACTAGCCCACGCCACCCCCTTGACCTTTATTATGTCCAAGAGTGCCTTCAATTGTGCATCGTGTGCGGCTCCTGAAGGGGTTTCCCCAACCTGGCTCGTCTGTGAAAAAAGCGGAGGGGATCCCTGGCTGTCCATTCCACTGGCTCCCGTTGACCCTGAAAAAGAAAGTGCCCGGTGAGCTACACTACCACTGCTGACATCATGGTCAAGCCGCCCCCCCGTCATCCTGTCCTCCTGAGCCACCCAGTGCCCAAGCTACATACCTTCCGAATGACGACTAGGATGCTGCACGGGTGCGACTGCGCGCTTGTCCGCTGCCAGACGCCGCCTGAAAATCCCTGTGTGTGCCCCGCTTACGTCTCCCCCCTGGCACCTGCAAACAAAGGAAACTATGAGCGACCATCCAGTGCACTTTTACCTTTACCTGCCGGATAGGGCTGATGCCCCTCACTCTATGGGCAGGGAACATCAATGTCCACTTCTCATGCACCCTAACAAGCCCCTGCCGGATGGAGCTGGCGCCCCTCACTCTATGGGCAGGGGAACACATTTCTTTGACTCCAAGCACCATTACAATATCCTGCCGGATGGAGCTGATGCCCCTCACTCTATGGGCAGGAGACACAATTATTCCATTCAACGCACCTTTACACGACCCTGCCGGATGGAGCTAGTGCCCCTCACTCTATGGGCAGGGAACACCATTGTCCCACTCCATGCAACCTAACAAGCCCCTGCCAGCGGGGGCGGGTGAAAACACCTTATTGAACTCGATGCCCTCTTACCACACCCTGCCGTATGGCGCTAGTGCCCCTCAAACCGTTGGTGAGGGGCCCCCGAAACACAGGGGGGGGGGGGTTGGTGCGGTGACCACGCTCAGGGTTATTGCGTTGCGGCGCAGCGCGATATAATTGCTTTCCGTTGCGGGGTGCTGCGGACGTAGGCGTCGCCGTCTGTGGCTGTCCTCCTACGCCTGCCTGCTTGCGCTGTCCTGTCCATTACACCCCTATGCCTAGCTCGACTTAAACTCGGAATTGTCTGAGTCACTCTCCCAAGGCTAATTGCGGTTACAGCAAGGAGAGAGTGAACTGACGCATCCTCGTCCACGCTGAAGGGTATTACTTTGATGAACACTCTGCTTCCCCTAAAAACCACTCGCTCTAACCTACGCCAGTGCCTGAGAGAACGCGAACCCGCAGACCTACTGGTAACTTGGGGGGAAGCACATGCGCTGCACAGTAAGCTAGCTTAAAGGTACCCTGCAAGTGGGCAGTTTGCAACTGCGCCCACTACCATAGCGACAGTGCTTGCACTACCTCCTAATGGAAACCGTTATCCGGGGGGCGGGCGGGGGGGCTGCGGGGGGGATGAAGTCTCGGTAAGCCTACGTGCCCCTCTCTTACCCCCACCCCCGACCACGGAGCCTCCGAGTGAAGGCGCATAGGGTTGTTGACTGCTTATTCTTTGTATGAGAAAACATTTGCACTGTGAATATGGACAGGTTACTAATATTCTAACGAGCGGCGATCATAGTTTGTAACAACAAAATGCCAATATTCTTTGCCCACGTTAGTTGTAATCACTCCCATGGACCATAAAGTGCTGCGAGATAGCAACCTTCCACTTGTATGATTATAATTATGCAGAACAGTCCTACAGGGAAGTGTTGCAAGGTCTAAGCATTGTTGGCCCTGATCGCGGTGAGTGCCCTAGAAGACCGCTCGAACTGACCAGCACCCGTAGCAAACATTTAACTGGGTGCGGTCCGAGCAATAATCGGGATAACGCTCGTCATACCACGACACCTTTTAGTAAACATTGCTGAGGGCTGTGATAGGGCATGTAAATCTGCCTAAGCTAAGGTAGCCGATTACACGCATGGCTTTAAGGCGCATAGGGTTGTTGACCCCACGATTACCCGCACAGCGGGCCGCGGCCTTGCCAAGGGCTTACCGTCTGCAAAGGCGGGAGACTAGCACCGGCACTCAAACCTGTGCAACACCGCCGGAGGACAGCAGCCCGGGCGGAGCCCTTCTGCTTGCAGGCTGTTCCAAAGCCCGCGACGGGGCCGCTACCCTCGGCCCCGTGTCCCAATGCCCTCCGAAATGGAGGGACCTGACACAGTAATAGTTGCTCCCCTAATCCGTTCTTTACCATACCCTGAGCGCACCCGGGGAATGAGTGGGGACTGTGAACTCACGCGCCCCATTCTGTATCCGGCCGGAATTAGGGGCAAGAACAGGCAGCTCTGGCATGGCGGAACCCGTCGATGGAAAACAGCGACGGTGCCGGACCGTGACAGTAAAGGGGATCGCTAAGGCACGGGCAAGTTTCCTTCCCCCCCTCCCCCCCCCCAGCTCCCTCCCTCCGGTTGCCGCTAAGCACCAGCGGCATCGAATGCCTGTTAATGGAAGGAGGAAGGGGGGGGGGGCTTCGAACTCCCCAGATGCGCCTTGAATGCCCATTACTCTGGTGGAGGCGGGGGCATGCCTCACGGACAGGCCTGGATCAGCTCATCCCAGCACACGCGCTTCCCAACACAGCGTGTGCTGCGGCCACCGCGACCTCGCGGGCATCCTCGGCATCCCTCCACGCTGAATGCCCATTACTCTGGTGGAGGCGGGGGCATGACTCACGGACAGGCCTGGATCAGCTCACCCCAGCACACGCGCTTCCCAACACAGCGTGTGCTGCGGCCACCGCGACCTCGCGGGCATCCTCGGCATCCCTCCACGCTGAATGCCCATTACTCTGGTGGAGGCGGGGGCATGACTCACGGACAGGCCTGGATCAGCTCACCCCAGCACACGCGCTTCCCAACACAGCGTGTGCTGCGGCCACCGCGACATCGCGGGCATCCTCGGCATCCCTCCACGCTTGGAGGACCACTAAGCCGGCGACACCCCCCTGCAGATAACGGAGATCGCCTGTGGGGGGGGGATGGGCATAGCAGCTAATGCGCGTGCATACCAGGGCGAGTCGACGGCGAGGGAGGCAGGGGGAAAACGCCCGTTGATTCCCCCATGCATGGGCCTTGGAGGGAGGGAATACGGGGTGGTGGTGGAGAGCGGGTGAGGGGGTCCTCCACCTCGCCCTCCACGTGGTGGGAGGCCTACCGGGAGGCGCGGGCCAAGCCACGTGGGAGAGAGCTTGCGGGCGACCCACTAACGGGCTTCCCCAATCCCTAAACCCACCGCATCGTGCTTTCGCCCGCCCCGGTCGCTGCGCCGCCACGGGACCCACCGTAACCCCCGACCACAACCCCCCATTCTAACCCCCAGAGCTGTGCTCAGTAGGTGGCACCCCCCACTCCTCAGCAGCCCGCTACCTAAGCAGGCCGCCTGACCCCGTTCGACCTCCGCTAGGAGGGAGTGGGCGGAGGAGGGGTACCGGCCAGCTAGGCCTGACTCACCGTCACACACGACGGTCTTTGCTCTCGAAGTGCGTCCAAGTCGGTATTCTGCACGTGGCGGCGAGGAGCGGCAAAGAGGCCTGAATCTGGCGAGGGGGACTTAAGTACCCCTCGCCCGGCCTGCCGCCCCCCGAAGCACGTCACTGGGCCCGCCCCGTTCCCTGCTGGACCCCTCCTGCCCGAGGGAGGAGGGAGTACCTGCATGCAAGGGGGTGGGGGGGAGCCCCCCGGCGACTAAGGTGCCGCCCTCTTGATGGCCACCGGGTGGCCTCGGGCAGCTGCATTGCACCCCCTCTGGCCCTGTGTGCTAAGTGTCTTAATATAGTGCCCTCGACCCCGGTGCATTATGGGAGTGGGAAGGGGAGCGCACCCTGCCCCCAGTCCTCCATGATGTCACCTGAAGCTCGCCTGGCAGGGGTCGGGGGGGGCGCTCACACGGTGAAGCTGTGACGTCATTCCAAAACATTCCTCAGTGTCACCCGCACCGGCGGGTCCCAGGAATCTGGGCACTCCTGCTGTTCGAGGAGGGGGGCATACTTCAGAGGGTGGCTCAAGGAATACCCTGGTGCACAGCTCACCTTTGTGTGGCACTGCCTAACTTTTTATCTTGTGTGACAGTCTGATGCACACACCCTAGCGAATTACAGATGTGATTCAGGGTTTCTGCAGCTGTTGCTCGATGCCTCAGGTGTGTGTCGCTTGAAGGCGGGGACTTCCTGTCAGCAGGGTGACCCGGCTCCGCGCTGGAAGCGGCTGATTAACTCTTTATTTTATTCCTGCAAGTTTAGATTACTCTTAGACCTGCATTTGTATATTGTTTTTATGACATAATTTATATCTTCACCTTTCCTGATCCGCCCAAAAGGATGCCTAGATGGGGCATCCGCTAGGAAGCCTTAATATTTTTGGTTGGCGCTATAAAAAGCCGATTCATACAATATAGCAGTGGCAGCCCCAGCACAGGGGAGAGCACTGGATTCCGCTGTATTGCTGTAAATATGGCGCTTCCCAGTGGTTTTAAAATGAAGCAGCTGGCAGCAGCAAAATGGCTTGCGCCATTTCCTTGTGAATGAGGCCAAATGTCTGTTGTGAAAATGGTGAACTGACAGGGAGGGCCCGACTACCCGAGTGGTCAAAGAAGATATGAAGGGGAAACAGGGAAGAGTTGAAGCAGACAGAAAGCAGAGACAACTTTAACAACAATACCATATAAAAAATATAATGGAAGATATAACTATTATAATTCTTTATGGTACTAAAACACAACCTAATGAATCCCCAATACAATTCACAGCCAATTTTACTTATTTGTTAATGCAGTTTCAACATGAAAGATAGTTATTGGACACAAACTATGTTACTTCTTAAAATAGTTTATTTCATTAAAACACATCATTTGAATTAAGTTATATTTAGGGTAATTAAGTTCATATTAATTCAAATAAATATAAATTAAAGCAGTAACCAAGGAATCTCCAACAAACTCTGCAACCCAATGCCTCAAATTCAATTCACGATTGTAAATTACTCAAAATTATAAAAGAATAAAATGTCCACACGAAAAATATTGAATTATTAAGACATCTGTAACAAAACATGACAAATAAAAAAAAATTCATTATTCATATTTAAATATAAATTATATTTAAATATTAATAATTAATATAATACATGATTTAAACTCTTTGTTACATTACTTATATCATTATCATTAGTAATCATTTAGACCTTCACACATTACATATTCTTTTACAGTACTGCCTTACAGCAGCGATTGTGCATTTTCAGTACATGAGCATACTTACAGGGTTATATTATTTGCCCCTCTTTAGTACGTTAACTGTCCTCCAGTGAAGGCTCCACTGTGGGTATGGTACATATGCCAACTCTGAAAGTATTCAATTTTCCCCATAATTGTTCCCATTTTTTGGGGCAACCTCTATGTATGTGTACCGCCCTTTCGGCCACCATAGCCATATCCATTTAATTGCGCCAGTCAGGGCCGTTTCTAGGTGTTTTGCTGCCCTAGGCGAGATTTGAAAAATGCCGCCCCCTCCCTTTTACTACCATCACTCTCCCCCTGTCATCCCCGCTGGTTAATTTAATTTAAGTTAATTTATTCTTCAGCCCACCTTGTAGGACCTGGCGAGAGGGTGAAGATCCTGGCTGAAGTGCAATGCATTGAACCTCGGGGGACTGGAAAACATAATGATCTACTATAGTGTGGTGAGTCATACGTCATTGTGTATAGACTGTTACACAGTGTGATGTTTAAGCCCCGGCCTAGGCCAGTAAAAACCAATAATATTTCCAACCTGGCTGGCCGGGGCTTTCTGAGAAAGGAGTGTTTGGGGTCTCAGTTTAGTGGTGGGATTGCCAACTATCACCATCCCTCCCAGAGCTGGTGACCGTCTCCATAAAGAGGATGCACATTGGATGACGATGGAAGCTAGCCTGCCCAGGAACAATGTTGGCTTACACAGTGGGGACCGTGTGTATCAATTGGGGGCTGTTACCCCTAGGAACTGTGCTCTGTCTGCCCGCGCAGCAGCTGATCTACTGCTCCCACGTGCAGCAAGGTAACAATAAAGAAAAGGGTACGAAAGGCATTTCTTGCATGTTGAGTGGCCCTTGTAAACTAGTTTGAGGTTCTGCTTCACAATCAGCTTTGACAGTTTTATTTGGTGGATTCGAGTGATTTATTGTGCTTTGCATCAGACTTACCTCCCTCACCCCCTCCACCCCTTCCCCTACCCTCCCCCCCCCCCCCCCCCCCCCACACACACACAAGCAATTCTGATGCATATTTATGGACGTCTATTTGCTAAAATGTCTGGGTGAATGACGGCGACGTCGCACCCCCATTTGAAACCACCGGTGACGTCACAGGGCGGACCCATTTGCCTCATAACAGCTTCCCTTTTACTGCTCAGTCCTACGATATACGCAAGAAGAGGTTAAACGCTAAGGGTAAACATGTCTCACAAAGTGCTCCTTTTCTAGATCCCCGTGGCCCAGAAAAGGTCAAGACTGGGGTCGCAGCAGCTGGCTACATCCAAGTGCCCTTTATCTGTTGCTATTGGCTGTGCGAAGACTCGTGCAAGGCTATTGATTGATTGGCAAAGAACGCTCTTGAGGCAGTATTAATCACAAACAACTCCTACTCTGAATAACATCCGGACGTGCGCATGAATTTTAGTTAATACTATAAAATTCAGAAGAAACAGGTACTCTTAATGAAGGTCTATATAATATATCAAATCTGTGCATCAAGATACCGAAAAATACAGAAAATAGAAGTACTTGAAATATTAAAGTAATCAGCGTACATGAAACTCTGAAAGTACAAATAGTTCTCTATCGTTATCTAAATGAAGAATTCTTGATTATAGGAACTGCCACTGGGTACCCGTCTACTCTCAGTCTCCAGTGTTGTCCACTGCGTAGGAAACAAGGAGAGGAAGAGGTGCATGCAGTCCCCAGTGATGTAGGCTGCGCACCAGCCAACACAAGTAGAACTGTGATCTCCTGACCTGTACTCTGGGTGTCCGGTGTGTCGTTGCCTTGAGGGATGAGCGGTGACGTGGCCACGAGATGAGCACAGAGGTCTGACGAGAGCGGGCGCGCACTGCTCCCACCTGTGGCGCCCAACGGGACGACGTCACAACACGTCACATTGAATATTAGAAGACGCAAATGCGCTTTTGAGATCGAAGACAGTTCACTCAAGGGCCATTAGGCAAGACTTGGCGGCCGTTCACTCATGAGGATTTCAAAACTCACGGTTTTTGCCGCCCTTCCACTTTTTCCGCCCTAGGCAGCCGCCTAGTCTTGCCTAATGGTTGCATGTGAAGTATATGGACACCATCGAAAGAGGACAGAGGTGAAAAATATGAATCACACATGAGCGGGTCCTCGTGGAAATAAATGAGGGTAAAGGAGCATCACAGTTGTATCCGGTGTCAAGGGATGCAGAGCAGGCAGAGGACCAGCACAGGGTCACCAGAACCAAAAGGGATGTCATCAGGCCTGCACCTCTGTGCCATTTTATCCAGGAAAACGTTCTCCCACTTCAGCTTTTCCTCAGCACCATGTTTGGTTTAATGCCTCTGGAGTAAACAGGACGGTGATTTGTTGGTGATGCTTACCCAGGACTACTTCATCTTGTGATGAAGAATGACATTAACCCACTGTTTACATTATTTCCCCAGTGCCGGTAACAATTAACACTCTTGTTAGCTTCTTACTTCCCTGACGGTAGAGCTCCGTTAATGGTTTTTCTAAGATAAATGTTCTTGGCTCAAGTGTTGGTCTCCAAGAACAGGAGTTTCTGAGGAACTTCCGTTTTAGAAAAGGAAGAAAAAGCTGAATCAAGTCAAGTCAATATAAACTTTATTTCGGCAATTACTGCCATAAAAGCACAATTTCAATAGTGACATCACAGAGTAAAATAGCCTACTCAATTTAAAAGCGGTGGGGATTGGGAACAAAGTAGTACTACATTTATCATGAGGATCTTAAAGTGCAATAGGCAGAAAAACAAATGGTAGTTTAGGGCAACAGATCATATCTTGTGGGGGAAAACATTATGTGGGCATTCCATTTAAAAATATAAATAAGTAAGCTAAGAGACATGATTAAAAAACAAGCATCAGTTAATAACATTTAAGACCTGGGAGAACAGTATTAAATAGGCAGCATCATTACGTTTCACAACCTTAACTTTTCACTAAACATCTGTGCTTACACCACATTGCAAAGAGAAACTTTGTTATAGCAGCAACAAAAACTGGGTGCGTATCATACTTAAATAGCCTAAGAACCTCACTAAAGTTTCTGATTCCTAAATTCCAGCAGAGTTGGAGGACCCACTTTGATCTTGCTGCCTTATATGCAGGGCAAAAGAAGATCACATGGACCTCTGTTTCTTCGGTCTCATTGCACCCGGGACATAATAGTTTGTTAGCTTCAGACCAATTATTAGAAGATGCATATAGCGGGAGCGACCCGTGTCGAAGTTGGAGAAACAATTTCTTTGCTAGAAATGGTTGAATGAGGTCCAAGGCCGGCTCCATTTTATAGAGTGACTTAACATCCAGAAACCTCGTAGTTAAACTTGATGTCTGTGTCACCCTATAAGTAGACATAAGATGGTATTCTTTGATAGCAGACTTTAGAGACTGTTTGGAGGTGGCAGGACATGATTCCTCAGGTGAAGACCATAAATCACTCCTTCCAATTTGACGGAAGGTATTCCGAATTTAGGATAACCAAGGGATTTTCCCAATCCCCAGAGTGAGGATAACTGATTTTAATTCCTCTCTATAGTTGGCCAGCTCAGGAGTACTCCAAAGCCGTCGCCAATAAAGTAATGGGCGAGAGGCAATCACTTCGGCAATGGGGAGGATACCTAGGTCCATCCGTAAGGGGATTAAAGGGGTACTATTAGGAAGACCCAAGAGTTGCTTTAAAAAGTTGTTCTCAGTTGCGGTCAGGGTTTTAATCTGGGCATGGCCCCATAATTCCGCACCATACAAAGAGGCACCCCTTGCTTGAACTTTATACATTTCTACAAAAAGCTTAATACAAAGAGACAAAGAGAGAGACTTTGATGGCAGAGAAGTACCAACTGGCTGAAGTAATGTGACCTTTTTACTGTGCCAACTCCATACCTGGCACAGTCTTCATCCTTTCTGTATCTTTGCACTTCTGTAGGATAAGGTGTCCAGTTAGATCACTGGTGCTATTCGCTCATGGCCGTTTCTACCTGTATGCACTGCTGTCACGATTGTAAGCACGAATAGCACAGGGTGTGTTGTTATGTTATGTTAATTGCCATTTGTATAGCGCCAAAATCACCAATGGCCTCTAAGCGCTTGTGAGGAAAATAAATCAATACCAGGGCCCTGGGCTACACATCCCAATGCTCGGCCAATCTGTGCGTGACAGATCAACCAAGGTGGTCTAGTGACTGAGAAACCTCTTTAGATGTTATGATGCTCTGGAGACAGGATATGGAGACATTGTTTAGCATCAGCCAGGAGTCATCAGAAGCAGAGAGGGCGCACAGCTGCTCTCCCGGTGGTGTATGTCACAATTTCTTATCAGTAATGCCTGCATCCTCCCAGCCCAGAGACCACTCCACTACAACTGACATTCACAATGAACAAAGAGAGCCTTTATGTGGGAACACCTCCCTCAGCCTCCAGAAACTGCCCAGTCATAAAAAACACAACTAAATGCTGAGCAGCGATGTATGGAATTGGTCCCTTGCTTTTACATCTATGTGTCACAGGGATAACAATAAAAACTCTAGTTATTCAATCCTTAACATCACACATTCTATTACTTTATATTCCTTCGCATTCTTACTCCATTCTCCAGTATTTGAAATAGAAAAATAAAAAGCACCACAAATAACTAGTATATTTCTCAAAAATTGCTGAATATCTCGGATTTTTTTTGCTAGCTGCAGACTTACATACAACTTATTTTCTGAACAATGCCTCCGGGAAAACCTAACTCTTTCTTGCAAGCTGTGGCCAAAACTTCTATCAAATGCTTTTGAGACCCCCCTTGTGTAAACCAGCTGGTGGTTGTTCTGATGTGTGTGAGATCACAGCCGGAAACCATTCCGCTTACAAACTTTTTCAACCATAATGAATGGCGGGGTATTCACGTGACATCAACAAAAGAGGCATTGACGCCATACAGCGAAAACTGAGCCCACCCAACATCCGTACAGGCTCCAACATGGATGGAGGAGCAGAGGTCACAGAGAGATGAGCCCAGTGGTAATTCGGGTGCTCAAAGAGGTCCGAGAGAATGAGCCCCAAATTGAGTCAGGCAGGGCGGGATCAAGCAAGCAATATCATGGCACACTTGATGTTATCAACGATATTTTAAAAAGCCCCCTCACTGAAGTCTTGGCAGAGCACTATCCAGCAGGAATGCTGCTGGGAGGTTGCATATAATATGCTCTCGCATTTGAAATAATCCTGGTATTCAGGTCAGACCAGGAGAAAACTAGAAAAAAATGTTACCATTCGAAAATGCAATTGGACAAGCATCTTTTCTGACTCGAACAGGGGTTTAACTGGACCTATGGGGAAGGGGCTTCCCCATAGGTCGCATGCGTTGGAAACAGCCATTTTCTTCAATGAGCAAAAGCTCATTGAAGAAAATGGCTGTTTCCAACGCATGCGAATACATCGCATGCCATTACAGCGCAGTCGTTACAACAACCGCTTTGTTAGAACGCATACCATTACATCGCAAGTCATTACAATGACTTGCTGTAGGGGGCGCGCTGGACTTAGGAATAGTATTATTTACTATTCCTACTCCAGTTTACGCAACACCAGGAAAAGTGTTGGATTTTAAATTCAATACCAGTGCGCCCTCTACGGCGAGGTAGTTCTCGATTGGTTTTCCTCCTTTCTACACAACCGCTCGCAAATAATAAAAATGAAGAACTTCACCTCCGAATCCCAGCAAGTCAACAGGGGTGTCCCCCAAGGATCAGTACTTTCTCCTCAGCTCTTCAACATCTATATGGAACCGCTCACCAAACTACTCAGGAATGCCAATATCCACTTCCACCTCTACGCGGATGACACACAGATCTACCTGGAAACCTCTTCAATTAACGACATCCACCGAGTAAATGCCGTCTTAAATGATGTTCAAGATTGGCTGACAAAGAATCACCTGAAACTCAATCCCGACAAGACCGAAACTCTTCTCATCTCAAACAAAGAAGACAACCCTCAAATCATCGAGTGGCTGAAGTCGATCGATGCTCTTAAAGGTTCTCTCACGCTAGCTGATTCCGTAAAATCTCTGGGCTTCACCTTAGACCCCAAACTAACCTTGACAAACCACATTAAGAACTCGGCAAAAAGCGCATTCTTTAACCTCAGACTTCTGAACAAAATCAAACCTTTCATTCCCAACAAGGACCTCAAACTAGCCACGCAATCTCTAGTTCTATCTAGACTGGACTATGGGAACTCAATCCTAACAGGCATCCCCAAATCTCACCTGGCTCCATTAAAAACAACATTGCATGCGGCAGCAAGAATGATCACAGGATGCAAAAAATCCGACCACATCTCCCCTGCACTCAAAGAACTTGAATGGCTCCCGGTGGATATGCGTAGCACCTTCAGAACGGCCTGCCTAACCCACATGGCCCTCCACACCGGAAAACCAGAATACCTGGCATACAAACTCACAAAAGCTGGCCAAAGTAGAATCTTGAGAAGCTCTAACTCCCTGCTGCTCATCCTACCAAAAACCAGAAAGAAGAAAACTGCGGACTGCTCCTTCTCAGGAAATGCCCCCAAAATATGGAACTCTATCCCCCGCATATCAGAACCATACCGTCCTATGCGGAATTCAAGAGCCAACTCAAATCCTTGTTCCTCATCCGTTCCCTAGGTCCCGGGTAACTAGGATCAACATCCATCCCCAGAACTATGTGAGAACTCTGTATCCTATTGCCAAGAAGTCCTACTGTACGAACTTCTCCTCTCCCCTAATTGTCATTTGATGATCACCTTTATTTGTTACTTGTCTTTTTGTCCACCTTTTCATTCCTTTTACTGTAAAGCGCACTGCTACCTTCGGGTCTTGTTAGCGCTATAGAAAACTTCTAAATAAATAAATAATAATAAATAAATTGCGACTTGTAATGTCATGGAATGCGTGGTAACGACGTGGTTGTTGTAACAAGCGTGTTGTAATGGTACCGGGTTGTGGAGGCAGAATTCTAAATACTGTTTTCCACTCAAACTGAAGCAACAGGACCAGGTCACATTGGCACCACAGGCCCTGCATTGCTTTTTAGCAAGAAATGTGATGATAAAACGTAGTCTCAGGGGGCATACCTACCATTTTACTGGTCCAAGGGGACAAGTTACTACTCTAAGGAACTCCCTGTCCATTCACCTCTATTTGCAAAACAACCTCTTTGTTTGGAAGCCATGTATGGCCTAATGGCTAGGGCGGTCAATCTCGAATCTGGAAAACCAGGTTTGAGTCTTGGCAATGACGCTGAATATCCCGTGATTCTGAGCAAACCGCTTAATCGTCCCCCGCCTAACAAAAAATGTATGTCTCCTCATGTAACACAACTGGTGCTATGTAAGGCGCTCTGATACCCGATACCAGGTCAAGTTTGCGCTATATACAACTCCGTAAAAACAAAAATCTAAAACATTGCTTTTCAGTCAAAAAATGACACCCATTGTCACAAACACTGGTTCTCTTTACCATTGGACAACATCAAGCTATCCCCTGGGTTTTAATTGCAAAAAAGCTCGAAAATAACATAAGGTATGTAGAATGCTAGTCTTACATGACTTATATGCTACTTAATAGCTGAGGATGAATAACAGATTCCCTTTCTGTTCTATTATAGGCACTGTCAGGATGTGCCAGCTTGTTATATCTCATGCTGAAATCTGAAAAATAGTATCTACATTAAGAAATGTTATGGCAGTGAAAAAAGCAATCAAAAGGTCTCAAATGGAACCTAGAGGCATTATGCCCAGTATCCGTCCTTTCCAGGGCCCGCTTTCCTTTAGCAATACTAAATTATAGATTTTTAATTTCATGCAAACTTTAATAACAGGAAGAGAACTAATGTGGCCCTCTAGATTGTCCCAGGTGCCATGTTTTCTTCTCTTCACCTGAAGTACGTTATTTTTTAATACTTCGAAACAGGTACTGGTAGAACCTTCACAAAAATGGAATAAACATTCAGAAGGCCCCCATATAAAGCTTTGACCACTGTCCTTGCAAAAACGTCTGACACACCTGATTCTAAGTGGTGGGTATTGGAATAGCAAACGCTATCTGGCAACAGATCAACTTATGTGGAGAAATAGATGCAAATGGTTAGGTGGGGGTGGGCTCTAGCTGGCACATGCATCAACAATGCCATTTGATATTCCTTATTAGCGAAAAATAAGGATTTGCTTATAAAGAATAGCAAAAGGCTATGCATGAAGAAATCGCTAAAAAAAAAGCGATTTCTAAACATTCTTTAACTGCGGCTCGCAAATTGCGAGTCACAATTAAGGAATACCTCCCTATTCATTCCTATGGGCCCAGAGGCCCATAGGAATGAATGGGAAGACATTCTCAATTTGCGATTCTCAATTAGAGAACTGCAAACTGAGAATGCAATTTCAAGGGGGCCAGGGTGTCAAAAGGACACCCTGTTGCACCCCTGCAATCTCCATATGAGTACATCTTGCACACACACATGACCCAAGGGCATGTGTGTGTGTGTAAAATGGAACTTTGAAAAATGCACTTTAGTGCATTTTTTAAAGTTTTTGCAAATTACCATGAAGTTCAACTTCATGGTAATTTGCTCCCCCTATTAGCGAAATCGCTCGTTTTTTTACCTTAATGCATTGCATTTAAGGAATCTCAATTTGCGATTCCTCAAATGCAATGGCAATTTAAGTAATCGCAATTTAGAGATTACATAAATTGCGATTTTTGCATTTGGGATGATTCTGAGAATCTGCCCGTTTGCAACCAGTTTTTGCTTTGATGCATGTGGGCCTAGATTTCATGTGATCTGTCATCGGCAATAGTACTGCGCATTTCTATAATTGTAATCGTTTGATCCCAGAGCATTTTGCACACCAGATGCTGGAGCTAAGACCCAACCATGGGTCTTTGCAAATCCACCAACCTCCCCAATTTCGAGTTACCCGGTGCGTTGAAATGCCAACGCCTGAACTGAGCATCCCGACAGAGCAGAGAATGCATGTAGGAGAGTAGGGTCTGCAATCCTATGATCACCCAGATTTTTTGCTTTTGTTTCACTGGTTTACGACTTTCTCTGGCTGTGGGCCTGCCAATCAGACCCACAGCTAGCTGTTCTCTCACTAAATTGACATGTGTACCTTAGGTGCAATATCCAATTGGTACTGGGCCACCTTATCAGACCCTGTAACTCAGGGCATAGGTGTACCCAGGGCCTACCAGGGGCTGAAGCATGTATTATGCCACCCCTGGAGGGCCATCTAAATCTGACACAACTGGCTGCACGACAGCTGGGGCAAGGTGGTGTAATCACCCTTTGCTGTAGATATAGTATACCTATATCTAACCCTAAAAATGGACACACAGATTCCTATCAGTCACTCCTATGGCAGGCCTTGACAATCCTGAAGGCAGAGTGCTTGGAATCGGGTGAGATGGTGCTCTGGCATGAGCTGAGCCCGTTTGCAGCTTGCGGAACCAAGTCCTAATAGCTGTTCCATGATAACGCATACCATATACTCTTAAGTGCATTATAATCCTCGCGGTTAAATGCTATCTTTGGTATCGCTTTATCAAAACATGTCGAGTAAGGTGTCATACGAATTGGAATACTAACCCCTCGCCAATTCTGGCGACGGGGTTAGCATTCCACCCTTCTAGAGGGACACGACATGTATGTAACTGTGAACCCCGGTTAAAGTTAACTCAAGCCTCAGCATCACAAAATGGATGCTGCCACCACAGACACGAGTCTGACCCCCTGCAGCTGGGAGTCCTTCCAGCGAGGGGAGCTTGGACAAGGGTTTCCTGTCAGGGGCGGTGCTAGCACCATCCCAGACAGGGTTTTGTGTATCCTGGGTAGGCAGGGCTTTACAGGAAGGTGACTGCAAGTGGCACCCCGGTGCTCACTACGCATCTGCCGGCTAGAACCAGTTCCAGGGGCACACCAGCCCCTGGCCTGGCGAAAGTCCGGCATGGGAGAGGGGTGTAACCACCCCCCTTCCTGGTCCCACCCCTAGGGCAGGACCTAGTCGCGTACCCACCCCTTTCTTTAGGATAAAGGCAGGAGCGGGGACCCTTCCAAATTAGATCTTCTTTGAATCAAGAAACTACTTTCTACGAAAGGAACTCTCGACTTCTTCTTAAGATTTCTCCCTTGTGACTAAGGAGTAGTCACCCTGCATCCGCAGGCACCATCTAAGAACTCTGCGGTTTGCTGCACGTCCTTCCTCCGGAATCCGACTGACCAGCTCGACGAGACCCGGCTTCCCTGGCACCTCTGACCTCTACCTACCTCTACAGCTAAGCTGAGAACCGTAGGTGCGACGAGACCTTGAGGGACCGGCCATCATCAGAACTGCACGACTTCTATCCAGCACGACCGACGAGGGATCCTCTGGTGAGGTCTTTGGGGTCCGAGAAGCCCCGACCCTGAGCAGCTCCAGCACCGAAGTCCCGCCCCCCAGCATCCACGAGATCTGCGTGGGGCCCTTCTGCTTTTTGCTGCTCACCGCGTTGTCTGGCTACTAGCCCGTTGGCTTGTGGCCTTCCCGACGACGAGTGACGACATCACCACTGCTTGTCTGGTTGCTCCAGACTGGCCCTTACTCCCTTCCAAAAGAGGAGCACCCCGGACCCTCCTGGTCCACTCCAGACGCCATTTTAGGTCCACCGCGTGGGCTTGAATTTGCCAAGACTTGTTGCCCCAATCCTGGGTCCAGCGACGTCGACAGCATCAACCATCGTGGGACAGCTCGCACCTCCATCCTGGTCACCGACAACGCCTCCTGGTCCGTGAGACTGCAGAGCCCAGCGTCGCCCACTCACCTGGTCGAGGTGACTACCATCCGGTGCCCTCCTGGTGCCATCTGATCACTGGCTAGTGGTTAAGAACTTGGTCCCCTCTGCTTTCAGGTGTCATCCATCTTCGATCCAGGCTTGGATCACTTCGAACAATCTTCACTGGTCGCCTGCCAGCAACTCTTTCTTCAGGCTCCTGGTTCGTCAACGAGGATTCCCGACGTCTTTTCAGAACTATGCAGCTGCAGCCCCTGGGCTAGGTAACTTCGGCATTTCGGTGCCCCAGCATAGCCTCACTATCCAAGGGTCCAGATCCACTGTCGTTTTCGACCTACCTTATCGGGTTCGCCCGAGAACACTAACTTTGCTTTTACTAGCTCCCATAGACTTTGTCCCGCATCCCGCGTGAGAGTGCACACTCTGCACCCGAGTCCCCTAGGCCTCCTACTAGTAATCTGAAGGTTCAGTAACGTAGTCCTAGCGATTCCAAAGCCTATTAGTCCAGTACTTATCTGCTAGTAATTTCGCATTCCACTTTCATAGTATATGGTTTTTCGTGCCCCTCGGGCATTTGTGTAAATTGTGTAACTTAAAGTATTTTCGTAAGAGTTTTGTTGTGTGCTTAGTACCCTGTCCTCATAAAGAGTACAGGGCTGTTGTGATCTAAATAAATACACTGTTTATTTTCATAACACTTGTGTGGTGTCCTTTCACTTGGTGTTCAAGGGGTATATGTGATGGTATAACAGCTGGCTTAACACGCCCTCTAGAGTTTAGCCCGAAGACTGCTCTTGTCAATGCTACTAGGATAGCTGGTCTATCAGTTGACTTACAACCAATCACCATAAGGGTTGTTTGGACTGATACATAGTGATCACTAGAATAGTGAACACTGAATATCAGGCCAACTTCTCACATTGGTGAGCAGCGGTTGGGATTTGAGCTTGCTGTTGTTTTACCACACGTATCCTAAGAATATCTTTGTGAAAGATCACATAAGGTAAGGTACATATAACTTAGCTTAGAATACTCTGAGTTCTACTGAACCAGCTGTTGTAGTTTAACAAGGCTTAGCACACCTTGACTACAACTCTTAGCAAGGGATCAGTAGGCAAACAAATAGTGTAGGTAGGTGCATCACTTACACCACACTAGAAGCATGTCTAACCACGGAGAGTCTGCAGAGACCCCTCTTGTGGTTGTGGACCCTCCACAGGTCCCTTCCAGATATGCTGCTCTTAGCTTCCAGGAGATGAGACAAGTGTGTACCTCCAGGAAACTAAAACAGGGTTCAAACCCTACCATTCCTTTTCTGATTGGTCTCTTAGAGACTTATGATGCTAGGAGGGCTGCTAACACAGATCCTTCTCATCCAGAAGGGAATATGCCCACCTTACAGGGTCCCTTTGATAACCATGACCATCCCCTCCAGGAGGCAGATGATGCTGAGGATGAGGATGAGGATGAGTTGGCAGGGGAAGAGGCAGACAAAGGTCAGGTAGAAGTCATTAGACTCACTAGGACCAACTTAAGTAGGCATGAGAATGGACTTGGGGGACCCCCAGGGCCACTCTCAGGCAGACTTAACATTGGGAATGAGTAATTTCGCATTCCACTTTCATAGTATATGGTTTTTCGTGCCCCTCGGGCATTTGTGTAAATTGTGTAACTTAAAGTATTTTCGTAAGAGTTTTGTTGTGTTCTTAGTACCCTGTCCTCATAAAGAGTACAGGGCTGTTGTGATCTAAATAAATACACTGTTTATTTTCATAACACTTGTGTGGTGTCCTTTCACTTGGTGTTCAAGGGGTATATGTGATGGTATAACAGCTGGCTTAACACGCCCTCTAGAGTTTAGCCCGAAGACTGCTCTTGTCCATGCTACTAGGATAGCTGGTCTATCGGTTGACTTACAACCAATCACCTGGTCTGATACATAGTGATCACTAGAATAGTGAACACTGAATATCAGGCCAACTTCTCACAATGCAGTGCTGAGTTGACAACATTCAATGGAAGTGCATGAAATGAATGTCATCACACAATCACTCACCTTAAGCACCCACATCCAGTGCTCTGAAATGACCATGAATCCATGTGTAACACCTTTACTTAAATGCTCTAAAAAGAGAAAATAATCATTTAATAAAATCTAGATAACCATTTTCAAGGACTTTTATTTCAGTTGTTTTCCTATTGTTTGCAGTGTGGACTTTGTAAAATAAATTGTAATTGTATAAGTAGTGACAGGCTGCATCCGTAGCATCATAACTTAGCATGGAGCACTCAACAACACAACCGACACTCCAAATCTGTTCACTTCAAATGTCTGCTTTTCTAGTAGATTTAAGGACAGGATTTGTGCCTCGGGGTATAGAAGCTATGCGTATAGACTATCTTCTGTGCAGTGATGAGTATTTTTTCATCCGTGAAATCTTGCCAGCTGCCACCTATCGCAGGCCACATGTGTACAGCCAGATGTAGCTGGTTGTCACAAACAGAATTTTAATCGATGCAGCCACCTTGAAGGTGTATTTTTAAAACTTCTAAGATGTCCTCCACGCGGCATAATGCAAAGCACCCACATTTTTTTTGCTCTAAAATGACCACCATGTTAATGATGTGTATATGCATATGTTCCATATATAACATAAGGGAGGAGCCAAAACTATGGACCAGATGAGCCTGACGGAGCCTTAGATATTAAAAAG
The DNA here is from genome assembly GCF_964263255.1 of Lissotriton vulgaris. Lineage (NCBI taxonomy): Eukaryota > Metazoa > Chordata > Amphibia > Caudata > Salamandridae > Lissotriton > Lissotriton vulgaris. Next base: position 777,256 of record NW_028240616.1, on the reverse strand, counting down.
TGTGGAGTCTGCACGGATCGCTGCATACCAAAAGCCTGGAGAGCGCAAAATGGAGCTGAATAGACTGAGTGCAATATTCCAGGAAAAAGATAATCATGTGAGTGCCACATCCCCAACGACTGCTAGATATAACCAGTGCTGCACTATAAAATGGGCGACAGCATCAAAAGAATCACTCAGATCCAAAAATACTAGTGCTGTATTGCCACCCTTGTCCATCAACATGCTGCTGTCATCCATGTCTGCAAGAAGGGCCCTCTGAGGCCATGGAGAGAGCGAAATCCAGTTTGAATCAGACCAAGAATGTTACTGCTCTCTACAAAGGTAGAAACTTAGTTGTTAACTTCTTTATTTTCATGCATTGTAGAAGTCAATCGTTTTGCTGTTTGTATTGGTGCAGAACAACTGAGTGTGTATATTTGTGTGTGTGTATGCTCACCTGTGTGTTCTCTTTTGCAATCCCTTGCTTACTGAAATTCCATTTTGACCATAAAATCGACACATGGTAATTTGTAAATGGGCATGCCTTTTGGCAATGTATTCTCGAGAGTTTATTTACCAGCGTGCCATCAATGGCACTTGCACGATTAGTACGATTAGTACGTGTACGTCTCATGCAGTGTGCAATTTGTGTCTTTTCCTGTCTTTCTATGAGAGCTTTCCTTTGAACTTGTGTTTCTATTTCTCGAATGTAGAGCGGTCTGGGACTCTTTCTCTAGCCTGTTCGACTGGACCCCATGTGGGAGGTGGAAAAAGCAAAGGAAATTCTTGTAGGCAAATATCACCCAACCTGAAACCAAATGCACCAATAACCACAAGTGTAAAGAAAACAGTCAATAAACGAAACGGTACTATTTTACCCAGCCTAACTCCATGGCCGACACATGACTTTCATCTCATGATATTTATCTTTAAAGCTCTCACAGAGAAACACCCCCCCTTGCAACACAACATCCACTTGGACTTTAATGTTGTTTTTCTTTTTTAAGAGGAGTACAGTTTCTTACCTTTATTGCTGCCTGAAGCAAAATACAAAGTTTAATTAGAGATCAAACCTTTCTGCATGCCATGATGTCTGCATAGTTTCTAGGTGCCATCCCACCCTGACGTCATTGCAGGCCTCCTTGCTTTTGTGAGCCATGTACTGAAATATAAAACAGCGGCTACTAATTGCATAATGGCTTTTGAGTCTACACATGAAACTTGAAGAATGGCGTGCTCTTGTGGGGGAGCAGCGAACAACTGGATTTCGAAAGCAGCGCTGCAGCTCCTCTTACCTGTAAACGCTTCATAATTGAATGGGAGATCAAAGCCAGAGGTGGTAACAACCTTAGAGAACGGATCTGACGTTTCTATAAAGTACTCTGATGTTTTCTCTTAATGGGAGGCCGCTGCCAGGGCAGTCACTTGTCCCACGAAACTGCACGTTCTAAAAAATCGACCTTTGGGAAACATTTTACCCTTACCATCACTGTTGAACGTGAACCCTAGTGGTCTGTAATGGCCTTGATGATGCAAAACAGTAAACATATGGCAAACTACATAACACTTCATATTTTCGAGCCGCAGCAATAAATACAAGACTTCAAAGGAGTGATCCAAGCCTTGGTCCTCTACAGATTAGGCTATTGAATGCCATTCTCCACATTATTCATACAATGAACCTAGCTCTTCTAAAAGCCACACTTTATGCAACAGTCTTTCTTATCTCGGGGGCTGACTGCTTTGACCCCTCCCATTGCCCCTGTACTGATCATTATTGGTCCGCCACTGAGCTGACATGCTGATAGTTTCGAGGCCAACGGGCAGTTTAAATGCAAACTGGGCTAAACTGGTCAGGGAACTCCCAGCTGAAAGTGTGAAGAGTAGAATGTGGAATTTGGTCTACTGAAGTGGAGGCCCACTCAGGATTGCAGCTGCGGCTGAAGGAATCTCCCACTTGTAGAGATTTCCCATTGGAACAGACTCCCAATCTCTGTCAGATGGCTTGTATATCCCTCCCACCTCCTCATCAATCTCTGAGGGGAAAGGAATGCTCCACCCAACAGATCTTGTGTTCACCTCAAGAGACGCTCACCCGCCCCTCCTGAAGTGTCGGTGTCATGTCACTCACATTACCTAACCTAGAGAACAAAGGTTGGCCTACCACTTGTCCTGTTTAGCTCCCTACCCGTTACAATATTATTATGATGTATCCAGGTGTAGCGATCACTGTGCCAGTGGCTAATTTAGTTTACCAACTCACCCAGATATCTACCGAGGCAGCTGTGGTACTTCTCCCCTGATGTTGACCATTGATCATTGGAGCTCTTGCCACCTATGATAATGTGACATATGCTAGTGAGATACCATCCAATCATATGGATTGGCCCTCAAATGAGTCCCCTTGGCCCGCCCCTTGGTCTGAAGGGAAGCAGCTTCCCCTCTGGTTTCAGTTTATTCATAGTGCCACAAATATACGTACGCTTGTGGCATGCTCCACATGCTTCACCTGCCTATGCAGGCCCAGGAGTGAAGTAACGCTCTGGTTTCCTACCTCAGGGAGCAACAACTCCTAGTGAATAACCCCTGCGACCATCACCTGTGTATGCATATACTCTGTGGTCTACCTCTGGCCTTAATTTTGTCTTTGAATGAACAGGGATGTTCTTAAGAAGATCATCAGGATGACCTTGTGGCCACAGGTGGAGTGGCATGCTCCCCAGTGCTGTTCAGGGTCACCTCAAAAAAGAATACCAATACCCGGTGAAGCTGTATGGTCAAGCGGGGAAACAGAAACGGTGCTATTGCGCTCCACAGAACAAAATCAGGAGGAGGTGGGCGAGATGAGGCATCGTCCTGAGAAAAGTAAAATAACTGTAGGTGCACAGAGGGAACCCACAGCCCCTGGTACATGCAAAATATCCCTCCTGAGAAAAAGTTGTCCAATACAGCAACATGGTGAAGAAAACTCCCAGGCCCTCGAAGTACAGCAGTAACACATCTGGCTCGCACACTCAAAACTTTATCTACTTACAGTTTTTCCTTGAAAAACGAGGTGAAATTCATCAGGAATAACATGCCAGAAAACAAGAAATCAGTGAAATAAACAATAATTCTTTCTGCTATGCCTCATTCTACCATGACACACTCGAAATAGGTTGTATTTCCTCTCCCAGTAAATACTCACTTCGGGGTAAACAATATTTACCGGGAGTAGTAAATACCACCTTATTCCAAAGTACTTTTAGGCACTCTTCTCTTTTTTAGAATGCATTGCCCTTTATGATTTCTACCCTATCTCTTTTAATATCAGATCCTTAATCTAAGACCACATTAATGCAAATTAATTCGAAATATTAAGGGTTGTGTATCCACAACAAGTTTTCACAGAGCCAAGGACACCCCTGGCCTACCTAGCCTTCTGTCTCTCACTCCTACATACACTTTAAAGATGTTCTGGTAGAGCAGCAGGGGACTCATGGAGAATGGGGCACAGACCAATGTCTGGAACCTGTAGAGCAGGGACTGAGGAGAGCTGTAAGCTGGTAGAGTACCAGACCCTCAGTCTGGGCTGGACCTCCCAGCTGTTTCAGCATCTGTCCCTCGCTCCAGAATATCAACCATAGCTACCAATGCAGATGCAGGTAGCGCGGGTGAGGGTGTGCAGAGGGGGGGCATAGGGAGTCTCCCCACAGGGAATTTAAAAAAACGTGGATCAAGCAAGTATTTTAGCATTTTGTCCAAGAATATGGAAAAAAAGCTGCAAAGTTTACTAACAGGGACAGCAACTCATATAACATTCAAATATTTCCTGATCTGACACTATCCGTGGTGCTATTACTAGGCAACAAATTATTGATCAGAAAATATGTGCTGTGGTCACAGAGCAGCTAGCAGGGCTGGGTGGGTAGAGGGTCCCTAGAGTCTGTCTATGGCCCCTGCTCATCTGGCTACATTGTGGCCCGTGCTTCCTCTGTGCAGGTGGGGGACACCAGGACTCAACTTTGAGGAGAGGGGAATTAATTGTAAGCATCCTATTCCGACATAAAAAAGAGATTGAAAGGTAGTAAAGGAGGAGGAAAAAGAGAAAGAAAGGAAAAGAGCGACTCTGAAGAAACTTGGAATGAAAACGAGCCAAGAGTGAAATGAAGAGACATGAAGTCTAGGGTGGTGGAAGAAATAGATAAATAATTCTTCTTCTTCCTTATTGCGAGGGGGGGGTGTATGTTCTCACTTGGTGCGTTGGGCCCTCTTTTATCCCCCCTCGCCCTACCTATCTTGCCCTCTGATTGGGGGGGAGGGCTCGCCTCGTTTGAGGGGGCCAATCTTGGCCCTCGCCGGCCTAGCCGGCATGTAAATGGAGGCAGGGGAGGATCCCCCGCCTCCGGCCGGTGTCTTACCCTGCCCCCCATCGGGTCCGGCTTCGCCTACCCGGCCCGGCTTCTGAGACGTCATCATCATGGCAGCCTTGGCATTCAGCAGCTCTTGTGGTATGGTTTATAAAACTGATTTTAAACATCTGGGACCATTGCACTTATATTTTACTGTTTTGTTTTTGTTTTTACAAATTAAGCACTGGGTCCTGTGCAGCCAGTCCATCACATCACTTAAGGCTGCATTGAGAATAGCCCAAATGGAGCACATTACAGCGTTCTGACACCACTAGTCACACAATCTCCAGCCCTCTGCAGCCTGGCTCTGTCGGTCTGGTCCAAACACACTGTTCTAAAATGTTTTCACTCGAGATCTATCCCTTACAATTACTTTCGAGCGGGGTGGGTGTAAATGGGCGGGTACACACCAGGAACCAAAACACTCTCTAATTTTAAAGCCCTGGAGAATAATTGGCACCTCCTTTGTTGTGGTGCTGTAAATCAACACCACTGTGGCCCTGGGCTACAACTGTCTCTGTTGCACTAACCACTACAGTGAGAGATACAAGGAGAAGGAATTCTACCAAAGGGAACACGTTATCCTATCTAAGGGCCATATTATCAAGAAAGGGCGATACATTATCGCCGCTTTAATCGACAGGAAACTGCAGCTAAAGCGGCGGTGATGGGCTTGATAATATGCCCTTGTGAATTCCCATAGAAGCCCAAGTTCTGGTGTTATCCTGGGCTTCTATGGGAATTCACAAGGGCATATTATCAAGCCCATTATCGCCGTTTTGGCGGCAGTTTCCTGCCGATAAAAGCGGCGATAATGTATCGCCCTTTCTTGATAATATGGCCCCAAATTCTTTTAGGAGACTCTGATAAATATTTGCAGCTTTCCCAACACCATTCGGAAAACCATGTTTTGTTTATTATTTGAAAGTGAAAAGATTCCAATTTCCTGAGGCCGTCAGAGCTAGGCAAGGTGGAGGACGGCAACATAACGCACCTGGCCATACCTGGCAAAATCCTGCCCAATTTATAACGCTATTGAAATGTCAAGATGAAGATGCACCGTCGATACAGTGCATTGTATTGTAATTGTATTTATAGAGTGCTTACTACTACTGAAAAGGAGTCAAAGTGCTTTTCAGAGAGTAGTTCGCTACTCCGGAGCCCAAAAAGAATTAGTGGTGAATTAATTTAGGGAAACATGAGTTAAATTGAGCGGTGAACATGCCAGTCTGTTAATTAAATAAGATATTGGAGGGATGCAAGGGGAAGAGTCTAGAAAGTGTTAATTGTGAGATCACACTAAAAGATAACCTCTGCTCACCCTCTGGTAGCTTGGCATTGAGGAGTCACTCTTATCTAGAGAGGCAATGTGTAAAGTATTGTGCAACACACACACACACACACAGTAACACAATGAAAAGCCCACAAAAATACTTTACACTGGTTTAGAAAAACAGATTATGTTTTTATGAGTAAAACTATGATTTTCTATGCAGAGATCATAGCTGCATGCCCCCTCCTCCTTGTTAACTTTTGGCTGGGCACTGGAGGATGGTGTTCCCGGTGCCAAAATCAGCTAGGGAGAGGAGCCACATGCTCCTTCCAACATTTTAATAAGGCCAGACCAAGGAACGAAATTGGCCTGGGAAGGGGGGCTGCTTGCTCCCTTCCCCATAAATATAATAGTGCCCCCCGCCCCCTTAAAAACATGTGCCGGATCCATATATCTAAGCAGGTCAACGCCATCTCCTCCTCCTGCTACAACACCCTCCGCATGCTCCGCAGGATCTACAAGTGGATCCTGACCGAAACCAGAACGGTGACACAGGCCCTCGTCAGCAGCAGACTGGACTATGGCAACGCACTCTACGCAGGAATCCCAGCCAAACACCTACGACGACTACAACACAACCAAAACGCCTCCGCCCGACTGATCGTCAACGTCCTCCGCCGCAGCCACATCTCCCCCCACCTGAGAGACCTACACTGGTTCCCCATCGACAAGAGGATCACCTTCAAGCTCCTCACCCACGCACACAAAGCACTCCACAACGACGGACCAGCCTACCTGAACAGCAGACTCACCTTCCACACTCCCACCCGCCAGCTCCGCTCCGCCAGCCTCGCCCTCGCCGCTGTCCCCCGCATCCAACGAACGACCTCTGGCGGCAGATCCTTCTCCTACCTTGCACCAATACCTTGAACACCCTCCCTACTCACATACGGCAGACCCAAGACCTACTCGCCTTCAGAAGACTCCTCAAGACCTGGCTCTTCGAGAAGTAGTAGCACCCCCCCACCCCCCTCCCCTCAGCGCCTTGGGACCCTCTTGGGTAAGTAGAGCGCTTTACAAGTACTCTGATTGATTGATTGCAAGTTGGGAGTCTCGATTACAGTATTAGGTCAGTCCATCTTTTCTTTCCCGGGACCATTCCTTGGGGCTGTGTGTCACTAACTCTAAAATCTGGTTTCTGGCTGCAATCTAAACGTAAATTCAGCTTACAGCCCTCCGTAAACGCTTAAGATTGGTCCTGTTGCTTGGCAATGGCAGCTATAGGCCATTATGTATGCATGGTAATCTATGGCCTTCAATATTGTGCTCAGCCAAGAACTAGGAACTGAAAAGACTTCAGTTAGGATTTCGTGTCCGACTTACAGGAAATCCAGAATGTTTTGAGCAGTTTGTGCTTGTCTTTTCTATCTATTCTCAAAGACCTTTATAATCTGATTTTTTTTTGGTCCTCCCAACGTCATTGGCGCTGCCTTCCAACAAGCCCAGGCTCCCATGTTCTGCATAAATACTGGCTGCCATTTACAATGTTTGGGTCTGTATGTACTTATTGAGAATCTCTATCTTACTAGTAAAGGGATGTCTGATCAGATACATCTGGATGGTTCTGTTTTCACCAAGGCTGGTGTAGCTCAGCTCCATCACTTGTACCACATGGTGGCTTATCTCAATCCCCTTGGAACTTCAATTGTGCAAAGGAAGTAACCTGGTTATCAAACTGGGATGTAGTATTACATGAGAATCCACAAATGTCCAGGTGCACTGACATGGTCCTTGCAGGACAAGTGACTCCCTACCTGTACATGCAACTAAACTGCAAGGAACCTTGATCCGTATCCTTGTTGACGTTCCTTTGAAGGACACGCATTTGGCTTCCATTGTTTAACCAGCCTCCTTCTCTCTAGTTCACGTGAATATAGAGAACAATACTTTTCACTGTCTGTAATAACTTTTAAAAATGGAAGGAAGTCTTCTTTTGAGTGTCTCTAGATGCCACCAGGTCGTCTCCTAATGCTATAATTCTAGTGCTTTCAGGTTGGGTATAATGTTTTATTGGATTTGGGTACATAGCACACAAATCACACAAGCAACTCTGACTGTCCCTTCATTAAATAATTGCGGAAATATATTTTTTTTGTCAAATCTTTTTATTTTCAGTTTTTAAAAGATTTCACAGTACATTTGACATTTCAACAGTATCAGCTCAGCAATGGGCACACTATATACACATTTAAAGACATTATAACATGTAAGTAAGAGGTACAATGCCACAGGTGTAATAAGAAGGAAGGATAACCGCCCAGTGCTGGCAAAAGCGCATAAATGTGGAAATATATTTGTTGCAAATACACTTTTCAACCACCAAAATCTGGAAACGAAGATAACACTAATTATATGAGAGACGATAACTCCCATGAAACCAGCCATAACCAGGTTTTCTGACAGTATATTCTTGTATTCACATGCAGGTGCCATGTGGCATATTAATAGGTCTGATTACATGTGACATTAAATTGCCATGTGCAGGGATCATAATTACAAGTGGTGCAATGTTTTTTGATAGTTACCAGGTACAGTAAATTTCAGCAGGTCAAACCCGCTGGAATTTAACACTGGGACAACATCTGATAAATTCCAAATACCATGGGGTCGGATTGGTATTGGCGTGATATGTAATGCACCCAACTGGACCTACTTGCAATCAATCAATCAACCCTAGCACTTTCTATTAATTCATTCATTACTTCTTACTCTTGCTTCCAATTTATGACATGTAAAGCGCTCTGATACCCGCAAGGGTCTTATTCGCGCCATATGAAACCTTCAAAATAAATAAATAAAAATTCATTATAGAGTGTAGGTTTGAGAATGAGATCTAGATGTTCCCTCTATAATCTTCACAGGTGTCTTCACTAACTCAGGATCTCTTCATTTGCATCATGGGACTTGTACATGAACCACAACCACTTATTTAGACACACGCAAGAGCTGGCATGATATGAATCTTTTTGTATGATTCTTGGCATATCATTTTTTCCCTGGTCAAGTTGTAAATATGTGCAACAAAAGGTATAAATGTGTAATGTAGGTACCAACTGTTCATTCAGATGTCTAGTATATATTGCCGACCCCAGTCCCCATCATATCTGGCTTATTCTAATCCAGATTCAATTGGACTTGATCCCTTTGTAACGAGCAGTACCTCGTGCAAGGGACGTGTTATCTGACCAGTGCTCGCTGCTCCCTCAAGCGAGTCCGCTGTGCATCAAAAACTCAATAAAAACAAAATAAAACAACTGCGCTTGTGTGGAGACGGACTAAGTGGTCCTCAAACACCCTACGCCCTCCTTTCTTCATGGGTTCAACATGATGATGCTGCTATGCCTGCCTACATAGGCAATGACGAAACGCATTGTTTGCCTCTGCCTAGTGCCATCCATAATTGGCACTGTGAATCATGAAGTCAGGGGAGATATCATGAACATGTGCAATTCAGCAGGGCATACACTTCCCTCGGAATTCCTCCCAGATGGTTAATAAGATGTCGACTGTGCAGTTCGGATACAAAGGTGCAACCAGGGCTCAAAGTTTCTGAGATGCACTTTCTGCAGTGTAATCACCAACTCAGAGAAATTAATGTGTTAAATGTATGTACTTTATCAATGCACATAGTATTGCTTAATCTGATGGCACAAAACAACAACACCTCATTACACGGGTCACACGCGCTTCTGCATCAGGACTGCAGGTTCACATGTCTAACCCAAGTGAAGTGTCATAGGAAGGCCCCATTTCATAAGGAATTCTGCTCTTAATAGGGTAACTGCGCATGCAGGCTCCATTCATTGTTGTGTTATCATGAAAAATCATTATTTGAACTTACAGCCAGATTCATCGAAGGAAATTCGTCTTGCAAAGGGCCAGATTCTGAGAATCTGGCCCTTTGCGAGCGCTTTTTTTGCATTTGGGATTCAACATCCCAAATGCAAAAATCGCAATTATAGAAATCGCTAAATTGCGTTGAATTGCATTTAAGGAATCTCAATTTGAGATTCCTTAAATGCAATTCATGAACCATTTAAAAATTGCGAATTTGCAATCTGGGGCCGCTATTTACCGCGAAGTCTAACTACGTGGTAAATAGAGAAAACTTTGAAAAATGCACATTAGTGCATTTTTCTAAGTTGTATGTTACACACACACATGTCCTTTGGACGTGTGTGTGTGCAACACCAGTGTACATTACCATTTCAGGGGTGCTACAGGGTGTCCTTTGGACACCCTGGCACCCTTGAAATTGCTTCCTTATTTGTGATTCGCTAATTGCTAATCGCAAAAAAGGAATGAAAGGCCCATAGGAATGAATGGGGAGTCATTCCTTATTTGCGACTCGCAATTAGCGAATCACAAATAAGGAAGCTGTAGGAATCGCAATACTTATTGCGATTTCTACATGAATCCCGTTTTGCGAGTCTTTAATAGCGATTCCTTAATAATCGCTATTAAGGACTCGCAAAACATGACAATGATGAATCTGTGAGGGTATGTGCTTTTTCAAGAAATCTGAACATATTCCTTTACCCTCAACTCAAAATAAACTCCATTGAAGTTTCTGGACCTTAATTGGGAAGTCAATGGTGCGTGGAAAAAGCGAGGAAAAAACACGAGCAATTGTCATGTATTTTTTTTGTTCAAAGGCCCTGGCGCGCTCACCCTTTCTAAGCTTGCATCTCTTTGCACAAGCGCCTATCACACTAAATATGTATTCCGTCACCAACCCGGAGACACTACTGTTGTGTCAGTATCCCTAAAATCGGCTCACTTCCCACGCTATTTCGCTTTACATTGTAGCCCAGTATGTTTTTCGTGGTTCTTTGCCCTCTAGACAGATTTGGATCGAAAGTCACAAGATATAATTTACTCTCTGTTGCCCCCTGATATGTAATTTCTCTTCGCCACCTCAATGCCTTCCCGAGCTTAAATTGTAACCACTGGGACCCGGAGCCATCCAAAGGGAAGCTCTAATTATATTGCCCCGGAGCTTTAGAGAAACCAGTATTTAACCTTTCAAAACATTTCTCGCTGTTTATTTGTTGGGCAATAAGTCCCACCACCTCCGGGGATACTTTTGTCTCGCTCGGGCTTCGGTTACGTGCCCTGGAGCCCCCAATGCAAACTGACAACCCCCTCTGTGTACACTGCCAGATCCCCTCTGGCATCCTTGGCAAGGCAGGCTGGCATCGCGGGGAAGACCACCCACTCCACGCAAACGTGGCCTGCCCCGCGAAAACCACAGCCCTTCCATGTTGTGTTTACTCTGGGCCCTTACATGTGCACGTGAATTATGTAACAGGAAACTCAGGGTTCTGCGGATATTTTTTGTCAGTTGAGCTGAAAGATGTACCTTTTTCTGTGCATTGAAGGATAAACGAATTGCTATTTGCATTGCAGTGTTTATCTGGCACGCACTAATGGTTGTGATGTCCGTTGTGGCACAGGACGGCAGTGCCCCAGACGGTAGGCCATAAGCAGTGAAGCATAACTGTGACCCACACACCAGTATACGTTACGGGCCAAGACCCCGAGCGGTCATGCGCCCCTTTATTTATACCATCGGGCGAGCCCGGCCTCTGGGTGCATGCAGAATGTTCCATAGTGTAATGCGGCGGGTGGGGTGGCTCCGTCACTACATCCCTCCTTTCCTTTAGGTACAGAGATGAAGGGCGTTCAACGACCCCGCTCGGCCATCAGCATACAAAGTCTCGGAGTCTCTTGCTGGGGGCAGGATTCGGCCGGAGACCATACGTCTGGCTCCGGGAGTTGTCAGTCGCTGCTGCCCTGGCAGTGTTGTTGTGGGATAACAAGTGTCTCTGGGTGGTATCTTCTTGCTCCTCGGACACGAGTGACATTGTCCCTTGGTTTAGCTGAGAGGGTTTGCGTTCCTTCCGGGCGTGTGGGGTGGTGACTGTGTCCCAGTGACCACCATCTTTCTCTTCTCGTGGGACTGTGTTCACCCTTTTGAACCATGAGATGTTTCGTTCAATCTTGCAATGCCCATGCCGAACAGACACCATGGTTCCATGCACCTCAGTGACACATCAGGTTCATACGGCGTGTGATATTTCCAGACTGGATGTCGGTCCTTAACAATTAGACGATCCCCCAAGCGGATGTCGGTCACCTGGGCCTTCTGCACATGGCTAGCCTTCACATTGGTGGCCGTTCTCCTGGCTTGCGTGGCCTCCAGGTCCAGCTCCCTTGGACTACATCCAGGACCCGCCGGGATGCTATCTCGCGGTGCTTGTCGGAACATCATGTGCAAGGGGACACATCTTGTCATGCAGTAGGGTGTAATGCGGTAAGCAGTCAAGAATCGCTGCAGATATTCCTACGCTTCTTCACCTCTCTCCACACTGAATCGTAATGCCCGGTTCAAGGTCCGCATAAAACGTTCCACGCCCCTGTTTGCCTGCGGCCATTGTGGCGTGATTTTACGATGCCGAATGGCCTGGGATGCCAGGTACTCTTGGAAGTCTCTTCCTTGGAAGGGTGGCCAATTGTCTGATTTTAGCTCTTCAGGGATGCCCATCATTGTGAAAACCCTGTCTAGAGTGGCCTTGATCCGAGGAAAGGAGGTAGACAACACTATCTCCACAATGGGGAATTTGGAATGGGAGTCTATAAGGACGAGAGTGCTGTGCCCATCGGGAAATTACCCAAAGTCAATGTTGAACTGCTGAATAACTTCTCCTCGACCTGTGGGCGTAGGTGAAATGGGTACCCTCCGATGCCTAAGCGCTGTAGGTTTGACTGTTGAGTCAATGTGCAGTTTTAACTGCTTTACTTTTAGGCAGCTAAGCCCTTCAAACAGCATGGGGAACTCTTGGCAAATGTCATGCACTTGGTTGGCAAAGAACCCCGACTCCAAGTCTTCTGCTGTGTGACAGCTGAGGAGTGTGCCCTTTTTCCCTTCCGTAACGAGGAACCTTGTGGGAATGCGATGTCACTCGCTGTCAACTTCTACTTTGATGACTCCTCTCATGGAAAGTGATTCAGTTCCTCCATATGTATACATTTTTGCCCTGGAGGGTGACAACGGGGGTCGCGGTGAAAGGCGATTGTACTGTTCACTATCCATGACATTTACTGAGGCTCCTGTGTTGATGAGGGCCTTGACTGTAGATCTAGCAACCGTGATGGAGCACATGGGCGGGGGTCTGCGACGTGGGCCATCCCGGCTCACGAACGACACTACGAATATGTCATTGTTGTCTATGCCCAGACCATACCCTGGTGGGGTGGTGTCTATCTGTTCCAACGGGTCATCCAGCGATAATTACCTGACGGCTGCCGACACACCTTGCTGCCCTGAGGCACTGGTCCTTGATCTTCCTCTGTGGCATACTTTAGTGAAGTGGTTTAGCTTCCCGCATCTGGAGCACGCCTTGACCTTCGTGAAGCAGGGGCTGGTTGGCAGATGTTCCTAGCCGCAGTTTCCGCATGTTCCCTTTCCTGGCGACCTCACTTTCCCGCGTGGTGCTATCGGTCTCCTTTGACGCCAACCCTCTCCTCTTTGACTATCGGTGGGCTGGGTGACCCTGAGGGGGTCAGGTGTCAATTAAGGGCTGCCTCCATCTCCTCTGCCCGTGCGTTCAATAGCTCGTGGGACCTTGCTAGTACCAGTATTTCATCGAGTGACATTCCCGGTTGCCTGAGTATTAGGCGATGCAGTAGTACTGATCTGACCCCTTATCTCTTCCCGTTGTTAAGGGAACGTACATGCTGATTACGTTTTCTTGGCCTCTAGGCAAATCCCCCTGCTTCAATTTGCCTAACACCCACCATCAGATTAACCTGTCGGCCCTGACCAACGCTCTTCAGCAAAGTCGTCCAGTGCTTGACTCCGAGCTTCCACTGCTGTGCAGCAGTTTGACACCTGGATCTGCTCGGGGGTGAAGGCCTCTGTTAAACAGGGCACTGGCTCAAATAAGCGTGCTACACCTTCCAAGCCCTTGTTTTCACATGCCCTGAAAGAACTGAAGCTTAATTACAAAAAGCTGGAGAGATGTTGGAGACGCGCTTATTGCCCTACTGCTAAGGGGACTCTACGTGCAGCTCAGAGGGTTTACTATACCGCCATTAGGTCGGCCAAGAGCGAGTACTATGCAGGCAGGATTTCTAGGGCCAATAATAACAGCAAGGAAATCTTTTCTATTGTAAAAAGCTTTCTTTCCCCCTGTGCCGTACAACCATCGGTTCCATCTTCCGCACAATGGTGTGAGGTTCTGTCCTCTTTTTTTATAGACAAAATTGTTGGGATTCAGGACAGCCTACGCACCAGTTGTCTGGATCAGAGCAACCAGGATCTGACTCTCTACCGCTCTCCTCCCCTCCCCCTCCCCCTCTTTCTCATGTTTTTAATGTATTTTCCTATCCTACTGAGGCAGCTACTTTAGCTGTCCTAAAATCCATGAAGTCTGGGTCCCCTACTGATCCTTGCCCGGCCTGCGTCTTAGGGAGAGTGGCGGAGGTGGTCTGCTCCGAGGTCGAGGAGATTATTAGCCTCTCGTTCAGGACTGCTACAGTCCCCGACTTTTAGAAACAGGCCAAACTTCTGCTGCTTCTCAAAAAGTCAGGATTAAACTCGGATGTTCCAGCCAACTATCACCCTATTTCTCTGCTACCAGTGTTGGCCAAAATATCTGAGAAAATTGCTGGATGCTTTTGTTGAAGACTCTCATGCTCTCCATCCTGCTCAATCTGAATTTCTCGGTTGGCATCCGTTGGCATTACTGGTTCCGTATTAGAATGGCTGACCTCATTCCTGACCAACCGGACTCAGCAGGTGTTGATGCCCCCCTATGCCTCTTCGGCCAAGCTGCTTTCTACCGGGGTACCACAGGGGTCTACATTAAGCCCACTGTTGTTCAATATCTTTTTGACCCCCCTGATCTTTCTGGCTGAAGAATTAGGGGCACAAATATTTGCCTAAGCTGATGACAAGCAGCTGCTGTTCACCTAGCCGGGCACGGATCTGGACACTTCTTTGGTCCAGACCTGCCTCTCCTCAGTTTTTACTTGGCTGGCTCTTGCCCAATTAAAATGCAATGAAAAAAAATCTGAAATACCTCTCTATGAGCAATTTCCCCCTAATTTTAGAGAATCCGTATGGCCACCTGATGTCCCATTCCCCAGTGCTGTGGGCAAACCAGCAAAAAACCTGGGAGTTTGGTTTGGGGAAACCTAAAATTTGATGAGCATATTGAAAAACTCACCGGCAGGTGCTTCGGCACCCTGAAAGCTCTCCGTACGTTTTTTTACCCTGTTGCCGAGGACGTCTAAAGAAACAGTGGCAAGGGCACTCATTCTTTCTCGCCTCGATTACGCGAACGCCCTGTTCTCTGGTATTCCTGCCTACCTTACCAACTGCCCTCAAATCATACAAAACGCAGCGGCCAGACTCCCTTTTTAACATCTCACGGCACTCTAGCGTCCGCCAACATCTGCAAAGCCTGCATTGGCTCCCTGTCGCACAAAGGGTCGTGTTTAAATCCCTTACTTTTGCGTATAGAGCCATCCACGGTATAGGGCCGGCGTACTTGAGGAAGCGCTTTGCCTGGTATTTACCTATCCGTCCGCTACAGTCAACTTCCCAACATCTGCTGGTTGCTTCTCGCTTTAAACAAACCCGCCTTGGTGGTCCGTCTATCACAGTTAAAGCGGCCATCGCCTGGAACACCCTTCCCCCGTCTCTAAGCGCTACTCATAATTTCAATCTTTTTTAAAAAAAACACTTAAAACCCACCTCTTTAAACTATCATTGTAATCATTCTAGTTCTCTCCTGCCTATCTGCATTTCTACGTGCCAGGATACTCCTGAGTAATAGAGCGCGCTACAAAACGACTATTAACATAACATAACATAACATGAGCTGGCTAGCTTCCTTAGTTGAGCATAAAAAATGTCTATGGACTCCGACCCCTCTTGCTTGCCTGATGGAGCTTGTACCTCTCAAAAGCCGAATAATTTGAGGGTCAAAATGTCTGCCCAGGGCTGCCATCGACGCATGGTAATTGTCTTTGGCCCCAGTGTTCTGAAGTGTTTCGAACAGGTCATATAGCTCCCCTCCTCCATAGCACATTAGCAGTGATCGTTTCACCGTGTGTCTGTTTCCGTAATCCCCGTGAAGTAGTGATCTAGATGGCCAATCCAGGATTTCCACCGTGACGCGGCCATGGCAGGGTCTGCTAATTCACTAAACGGGGACAGGAGCGATACTGTGGCATGGCCATACTGTTGCAGGGGCTGGTGCTGACGTGGCGGGGCAGCGGTGGCACCCAGAGCCTTCATCCCTCCTGTCGAGGCAGGTGGTATGTACTGTCACGTGAGATTTGATTGGCTTTGCTTGGTTTTGTTTGTCCTTTTTTCTCCCAGTGCTGGTCGTGCTCTGTGCTGCTCCCAGTGTCATGTTGCGGAAAGGTATGTGTGCGGCAGGGCACTGTTTACAGCCTGTCTCAGTTGTGTGCTTCAAACTCCCTTGGTTTTGCCAATGCTTGACCTTAAGACGCTACACTAGGCTTCACTTGGTTGTATAGTGTGTCTTTTATTTTTATGTTTGGCAGTGCTTACTGCAGTGTTTTCCACTCCCCTGGATGGGCACGGCAGGGAGTGGGAGCAGATTTGCTTTGGAGCTGGGCCTCTCACTTAGGAGTCACGCGGCGGGGACACAGGCCTTTTTGCTCACAGGGGGGGGGCCTCACTCACCTCCTGGGCTGTCCTATAGAGGGGAGAGATAACTCTCAGACACCTCAGAATTCTGGTGAATATTTTATATTTTTTTACCCGTCAGCTTGCGATCACCACAGTATCCAAGCTTCTGGAAGGCCTGCTTTTCCCACCAAGGGGCAGCTATACAAGCCCCTGGTGGCTATTTTTTGTGGTGCATCTAGGGAGACAAATATACTTATATTATGTCCTAGCCTGTATGCGAAGATATGGTTATAATGACTCTCATCTTACTCAGAGACTTCTTAATTAACTAACGCTACAGGGAATAGCGATATTCAAAATTATTGGATGTTCTTATTATTAGACTAGCGCTGGAATAGAACCTATGCGTTGTCATCAAACATTTAGATGAATATACCTGGTAGAATGAAGTCTTGTTGTCTTCAAAAAATATTGGTGTTTAAAAAGGCGATCAATGATGCCTTTTTAAACACCAATATCTTCGCATACATGCTAGGACATGATATAAGTATATTTGTGTCATCTAGCCCTTTGCAAAATTGTCAAAATGGTGGCCAGATATACACATATACCCCCACATGCATCAAACTCCTGTTTTGCGTTTCCAAATTTGCGATTTTTACCGAATCGCAAATATGGATTTGCAAAACGGGATGCATCACAGAAAGTGCATAATTTTTGCAATGCGGTAAAAATCGCAATTTTTACCGAATCGCAAAAATTATGCGAATTCAAAATTACGAATTTGCTATTCCCATTGATTCCTATGGGCCAAAAGGCCCATAGGAATCAATGGAAATTGCGAATTCGCAATTTTGAATTCGCATAATGTTGATGCATTCCATGGGTGCAGGGGGGGTCCAAAGGACCCCCCCCTGCACCCCTGAAATGTTTTTTTAAATGGATGTTTCACACACACATGTCCTAAGGACATGTGTGTCTGTAACATGACATTGTTTAAAATGTGAATTTGACCATTTTAAACATTTTTCGCAATTTACCGCGAGGTTCAACCTCGTGGTAAATTGCACTTGCAATCTTCAAGATCGCACTTTTTTAAAGAATGATGCATTGCATTTAAGGAATCGCAAAATTGCGATTCCTTAAATGCAATCGCATTTTAGAAAATCGCAAAATTTGCGATTTTAAAGAAACAGCAATGATGCATCCCAAAAAGCATTTTTGGAATCGCAAACGGCCGATTTTAAGGAATCGCACCGTTTGCGATTCCAAAAATGCTTGATGCATGTGGGCAATAGTGTGTGATCGAGACCGTACTATATGTAAGATGAATAAGTGTGGCCTTAAAATCCACGTTATTTCGCTAAAGGTCTTTCTAATTATGAACTTTAGGGGTTTACTGATTTAGCAAAACTGATTATGTTGCAACATATAAAGTTACTAGTGTTTACAAAATGAGAAGATCCACCCTTTGAATACAATGTTCAGATAAATGAATATTTAAAGAGGGCTGTTTATACTCAGTATGTGATGTAAATATGTGATATATGTATAGATCTTTGAAATTAATTGTATGTCATAGTTCTCAATCAAAGCTTCAATGTAAATTTGAACTAAGTGTCCAAATTGAAGCTTGAATGCATATCTGAATTGAGTCATACAGGAAATCACTGTCTTTGATATAGAGAGGTTTGGTGTGATATGTATATATTACTATTTGTGTCCCAATATAGGGGATTGAGACTGTTTTTTAATTATAACTCTGTCTTTTAGGGTTTTCAAGATATGAGCCATATGTCCTGAGGATGGTCTCATCAACTCAAGATTAGAGACCGAAACGTCGACATATACGCTTTGTCTGCTTAACTAATCGATCAACTGTGAACAGGCGGATAAGCGCATACAATTGTTATAGAGAGTTTTCTTTTGATTGCTATTTCTGAAATATTCCTCCTATAATATTGTTATTTATATTGCAACCTTTTCTCAAATCGATTCTTGAGTATTAAATACAATTTTTTCATACACACCCTTTCCCTCTCTTCCATTTTGATCACTTGAAGTGATTTACGTAAATTGACTGAATATCTCTTGTTGTTGCTTTGCACTATCGGTCTTATGTGTACAAGGCCGTCAAGTCATGTTTGAAATTTTGTCTGAAATACATAATCACAAAATCCCTTGAAGGTACTTATACCCTATCATATCCTTTGCCCAAACCCTCAAGGGTATATTGGGTTGCTCATTTCTGGTTACTGCATTGTAAATTAGGCGTATCAATGATGGTGCTAGGGTTTCTAAGGGTGGCACAGGGAAAGTGACGCATCTCTACAGATGCGTCACATTTGTTTATAAATCTGCCCCAGAGTCTCTAAAGCTGCCTCATGGGTGGCACCAGTGTTATGTATGTGTCTGTGTGGTGACCCACTGCCCGAGTACTATAAGGCATTTGATAATGGCTGTGGGCCAAATACTTCTGAGTAAAAGACCCTTTCCAGTCCTACACCTGATTCTGTGTAACTCGCTCGTGGGAGTGGTTGAGCTTTAGCAAATGACATGTCCTGATTGGACAAGTCTGCTTAGACGTCGGTGCCTCAGTGCTCTTCTCATTGACACACTGTTCAACAGAGATCCTCTGATTCTACACAACTCTCTACATTCTGCAAAATCCTCACTCTCCTGCAAACTCTACACCACATTACACTGATAAAATGCCTTGGTTTTGGGGTGGATTGGCTACTGAAATATGCTCTACACAGGCGTGCTACACAATTAGATTGACAGACTCCAGAGATCACAAAATCAAGTTAACTATTGCCCAGATTGGCTAAAATTTTGCATCATAGTTGTGCTACTTTTTTGGGTGTAATCATGACACAAAATGTATTTCGGGATTTACTAAGCCATGCAAATGAAGATGTGAGTGGTTTCGAGTAAGAATTTACACAGTAATGTTATGCTTCACTGGGGAGGCGTTACATGGGTGGAGAATGCGTGTTCCTGTTTATTCACCCATGTATTTGACGCAAACCCAGGTTTACCAAAGTCTGTGAACCTGGGTTTGCTCTAAAATGGTGCGCCTACCCAAGGCTGGCTTAATGAGGAGATATATTGTTATCTCTCTGTGCTATTTCCTCTTTGTATATGTGCAACATCCTGCAGCACAGATACATAGAAGAACCTGTCTCTAACAATAGTTTTCGTGAGGTAAGGTTTACCTTTCTGCACAAAATCTATTCTGACCCAACAAAGGCACCCTTGTGTCATGGCACAAGAGTGCCTGTCTTGGCGCTAGGCTGCCACGAGTACATCAGTGCAAGAAGAGAACAGAAGTGTGCCATATCTGAGTAAATATGGTGCATTTCTGCTCTTTTTTATAACTTGTAAAGCAGCGCATCAAATTCCTTTGCAGCTTTGTGTGCAACTTTAGTAAATCTGTTCTTTTGGCCAACACTAGGGCACATCTGACAATGCCAAACTGGCCCTGAAGCCCACCGCTCCCTTCCAGAGAAGGTTAAGATTAAAATCAAGTCATTTTGCATCGTCCACAAAGCCTACCTGAAAAAGCATCGGCCAAGCCAAGTAGTCAGCTTTGGCCTCTGACCGATTTGCCTTACCAATACATGTTTCCTTTGTATGGTTTTTATTAAAGTAAAACAACAAAATTCAGAGATGGCAACCAATGCGTGTGCATGCAGGGGCAGACATTTTGTATTGGTTTAATAGGCATTTATCGATGGGCGGTGCTTGCTGTGCCTGCACGATATGCGGCTTAGTCCAATCTGCAGTTAGGGTCTGCTAGCAATCTGAGACGTTTCTGGTACCTTGAGGTTCATAGATTTGGCCTTAATGGGCTAACGTGATCATAAAAGGGCACATACTATTTGTGGCAGGTTTCTGTGGGACCTAGCTCTTTCTGTGTCTCCTAAGACTGTGCACTGTTCTTGTTTACGGAAAGATTGTGGGGATGCTTGACATCAGCACATAGGAGAATAAAAAAAAGCATCCCAAAGAAAAACAGAGACTCTGCACAAGTATTCTATGCACATTTGTGCATGTCTGTGGTTTCAAGCATCAGCATATTGAAGCCGAACCTATTGGCTTTGTCATTGCTTATGTGAGTCCTAGTGCATATTTAAGAAGGCAAGATAATTCAGAAAAATAATCTCCTGCAACTGTCATCGGTGGTGTTTGCAAATCACAAATTTTGACCCTGGCATTGCCCATTTAGCCTTACTTTCCTCCAGGGTCTGCAAAATGATTACATATCAACTGCTAATAATAATACTGAGGTGAGAATGAATAAGTGGATATCCATGTGCCCTTGTGGGGATATCTGTAAGTGCTTTTGACTATGCATATGAGAAACATAAATCCCTTAACATGAGGCAAACATTAGACTCTTTGGAGTAACATGGGCTTTAAGGCATTGATAAGACACAATGGCCCACATGCATCAATGTGTCATTTTGCATTTCTTAATTTGCGAAAAATAAGGAATCGCAAATTAAGAAGTGCAAAATGCTATGCATCATTTTTTTCGGTATTTCTTTGTGATTCGGTAAAAATCGCAATTTTTACCGAATCCCAAAGAAATACCGAATTCTTAAGTTAATTTTCGCAATTCCCATTGATTCCTATGGGCCAAAAGGCCCATAGGAGTCAATGCAAATTGCGAGTGGCACTTAGAAAATTTCATGAGTGCAGGGGGGGGTCCAAAGGACCCCCCCCATGCACCCCTGAAATGTATTTTTCGCATCATGTTTCACACACACATGTCCTAAGGACATGTGTGTGTGAAACATGAATGTTGAAAAAAAAACATTTAAAGCAATTTAAACACTTTTTCCAAATTTACCGAGTGGTTCAACCACTCGGTAAATTTGGAACCCTAATTGCGAATTTCCACTTGTCAAAGTGATGATGCATTGCTTTTAAGAAGTCGCACATCTGCGACTTCTTAAAAGCACCCGCAATTTTAGAACTCGCAACAATGTTGCGAATTCTAAAATTGCTTCATGCATCCCAAAAAGCACTTTTGCATTCGCAAACGGCCGATTTTAAGGAATCGCACCGTTTGCGAATGAAAAAGTGCTTGATGCATGTGGGCCAATGTTTATCCTGGAGGCCAAGCTTGGGTCTGCATGTGAACTTGAGCCACAGTAACTGACCATGTGAATACATGTGTGAATGATTATGAATAAATGTGCGTGATGATTAACTGTGCAAGGAAGTTACAGTGCGCAGGAGTGAGGGGGTATTAGTGAGCAGGAATGCTCTGCGCCCTTAAGAAATTGCTGTTCTTGTTGGCTCTTCACTTTAGGAAGGCGATGGCTCACGCGCTGACAAATTTGAGATTCCACCTTGCTAATGACGGCCTGTACCTAGGGTAGGCCTGATTAATTTTTTAAAATTTTTATTTAATGCATTTTTATGTTGCGCAGACTTTACCCGAAGGTGTCAGAGCGCTGTACAATAGAACCAGTTACGTTACATGAGAGAAATGTTACAAAATAGAAAGTTACAAAAATAAACAGGAGACTAGAAGAGGTAGGGTAAAACCATTGAAAGTAATAACCCAATATCAAACACAGCAATCAAGGGTGGGGAATGTACAAGAAAATATTACAAATCTACAATGATGAACAAACTTCCTAGAGGGGTCTGAGAATGAGGGTATTAGTTCTGAAAGTGTCTTTGGAAGAGAAGAGATTTGAGGTCAGCTTTGAAGATCAGGATGGAGGTGGTGGCACGAAGCAATGGCAGAAGAGAGTTCCAGATTCTCACTCATTACCTGAGAACGATTGAGCCATCGATCTTTCCCTTTTGAAGGAGGGGGGCTCAAGAAGAAACTTTTCCGCATTCAGAGAAGGTCTCCAGCCTCCTGGCACTAGCTGTGTGCAGTGTCTAGAAAGCAGCTGATCTACGTAGTTATCAGGAGGGACTTCAAAGGGCTCACAAAAATCTGGTCACTTCGGGGAACACTGGCACAGACAAGAGAGGCAAGGGCCCTAATGGAAGTAAGAAAATACTCCCCTGGCCACTAGTTAGGTAGTAAACGGCTGCCATAATCAAGGTGCACTGAGTCCCAGTGACACTGCATAAGCTGCCCCAACGATACCCATGACCCTGATGAAGAGACACTAATAAAACTTCTTTTTTAAATCAACTTTCCCTCTAGAATCCGAGGATAACAGGGCAGCCTCATGTACCATGTAAGCACTTGCCCGTTCCTGGGGCAAAAGTCCACCACTGAGAATGATTGCAACAGACTTGGCGTCGTCGAAAATATGTCCCTCAAATTCGACAAGCCTCTGTAGAGGAATCTATGGTACACTTGAAGGCATATTTACAAGAAAATGACACAGAGCGGCACTGCAAGCCATCTTGCTGCGCCAAGCTGCATCATTAGGAAAGTCCAGGGATGCATCATATTTACAGCAGTACGATGCATCCCTGTACTTTCCACTGTGCTGGCACAAAACTGACTGCCTAGCGCCAACGCAGGCACCCTTGCACCATGGAGCAAGGGTGCCTGCGTTGCAGGGATGATTGTTTTTGTGCAGGAAGGGACACTACCTCCACAAAAACAATAATTGATGGCGTTTTCCTCCTATGTGTGCTGCAGAATGCTGCACAAACAGAAAGAGCAAAACACTAGGAGAAATAAAGGTATTTCACCTCGTAGTGCCAGTTTAAAGGGTCCCCGGGGGAGGCGTTCAAATCTGATGCCTTTCCAGGTTTACGAAACCTTGTAAATCTGGGAATGCATCAGAATCTATGGGTGTTGCTTGGGAACACCCACAGCAACGCCAATGGAACTCCCCTTTCACACAGAGTAATGCGTGAAAGGGGGCCATATTTACACGGCCAAAAAAAGCCATGCAGGGTGGCTTTGTGTGGCCTTGTATATATGGGCCAGCACACTGCGCAACCGGAGTGTCAAAAAAAGTGACGCTCCGGTGGTGCAAGGGGCTTGAAATGTGCCCCCTAATATCTTCTTAAAAATATATCATAGCCCAGGGACAAATGCTAGAACAAGCCTATACTAGGAAGCCACCCAGTGCGCTGCCTGCAATGGCACCAGAGCACACCAATAAAAAGCAAATGTGGTGGCACTGGTAGGTTAGAGAGCTTCTTAACATATGGCAGGAACATTCCTATCAGCCTCCAACATGGTTTATCTCCAATGTATAGCTTGTGATATCGAGTATGAGCCAGTCTTTCAGAGAGGGCTCTGTGCTGATACCTGCACACTCCGGTTCTTTCTCCAGCTGGAAGGAACGCTCCTTAATTACTGCTAGTGTATCTTCAGTTCTAAAAACAGCAGACATCAATTTAATACATAGCACGCTGCAGAAAATTTCAGTCGAGTAGCTCAGCCCTTTGTTTAAATTGCAACGCTGATGTATGTATCATACACATATCACATACCATAAATAGCCTTAATGACATGAAGTACATCCGCCACTGACAAGGCCACCCACCAAGCAGTAGCTCAATATTTATTATAGTTTGAAAAGCTCCCCTTTGTATCCTATAATCATAAATTACAGTGAACTTATAAACAAGAGTTCTCGATCTCAGCCACTGCAAAGACTCCCACACAATATGATCAATACTTACTACTTAATTATTAAAACTAACAAACAGGAAACAAGCATTGGCAAAACCAACAGGTTTCGCCTACTCAAGAGCAACTGCCTGCCAATGTGTTTTAGCCATGCTGTGCACCAGTATGCCTGCTATTTACCAAGGCTAAAAGAGTGGTGTGGAGTGTTGTAAAGTGGAGTTGTGTTGAGTAGAGTGGAGTATTATGGAGTGACGGTGTAGAGGGCCGTGGAGTTGAGCAGCGTTGAATGAAGCGGATTGTAATGGAGTAGTGTAGAATGTTATGGAGTGTCATAGAGCGACTAGAGTATTGTAGAGGTGAGTGGCGTGCAGTTGAGTGGGATAGTGTTGAAGAATGTTGTACGGTGGAGTAGAGTGATGTGGAGTATCGTGAAATGGTGTGTTGTGGAATCGAGCGGAGTGTTTAAGAGTGGAGTGGCATAGAATGTGGTGGGGTGACATAGGACAGAGTAGAGTGGAGCAGATGGTGTTGCTTAGAGTGGAGTAGAGTGTTGTAGATAGAAGGAATGGAAAGCATGCAGCCCTTTAGCACTGTCTGAGGAGTGTAATGTGATCTAAACATAAACATGAAAATAAAAAAAATATTAGCAAAGCCAATAGGTCTCACCCATGCAAGATTTTAGCCATGTACATCAATGGAGCTTTGGTTGGAAGTAAACAAAAAAAGCGCTATGACGTGGTAAACGCTGGTTGCATCATAGCCCTTAAAAACATCTTAGCAATGCAGAATAGTAGAGCGGTTTGGCTTTGTCAATTGTGTTTATCATGTTGTACAGCAGTGGCCAGCTGTGCAGCATCCAGAGACTTCAGATTCTGTTGCAAGGATTCTGCACAAACACAAAACTATGCGCAGGATTATAGGACTTTGGTGTATAGGGACTGGGTCTTCCTACCACCTTAGTACCCACGAGCCCAGGACCGACTAGCTATAGTGTCTCACTTGCTCTTCTACTCACTCACAGAGAAACAAATGATTAGACACCCCAGAACACAACACTCTCAGATCTCTCGAGAATTGAGTTAACAAGACACACCCTTTCGCTCGCACTCTTGTACCTGTCCACAATAGGATCTGACAGAGACACAAAACAGTTTAAAATATTTATTTTAACTAACGTGCCCTAACATGCAGTATACGTGCCACAAGAAGAAGGTAAATGCATAGTACAAATATAGTCAGCATAGCAGTCAGTCCATAAATAATGAAGGGAGATGTCATCATAGACAATAGTTACCTAGTTGTGCACCCCACTAAAAACCATAGTACCTTGTCAAAAACAAAGCTGCATCGGTATGTTTTGTCTAAGGGCTAAGGTCTGGCCAGAACAAAATAATAAGGGGCATTGGTGTTCGACCTTGCACATAATGTTCAGTCATAATCCCAGGAACATGCAGAGAGTGACACAGCAAAGAGTTCTCATGTGAAAGCAGCCATAGAAAATATGGCAAAAAAAGAAAGACGTAGTAACGTGAGCAAAGCAGCAGGCAGGATGCAACGTGCTCATGCTAACTTAGTGAAGATGACAATGCCCCTAAGGTGCCACGTGACACTTTGAGCAGCTGAAATTTCAATTGAAATCAGCTAGATCTGCAGGTTTCCCACAGATCACGTAATTGCTGATGGGACTGATAACTCTTGATCAGAAATCCACTCATATACCAGTTTATATTTCAATGGGAACAGCAACAGAGTTATGGGAAGTTGACCAATGACATTGGGTGATAACAAAGTACCAATTTGGATAAGCATTCAGATGTCACACTGTGCAGTGCCTTGTTCTTAATAAAAATGAAGAACATTCATTTAAACCAGTGGAAAGAATTCAGCTAGTCATGACCGTTGGCTGCTACCTACTTGTGGCCCAACAGTCAGTTTCCAACAATGTGCAATAGTTTACTATTAATTTTACAGTTGCCCTAATGACAAACCAAACATGGCACAGTTTATGGCCTAATTTCTTGCACCACATTGACCTAGCACCTTTCATTTGTATCACAATTCTGGTTGCAGGATAAAAGCACAAGATATCACTCCCAGACCTCACTAGGGGTGACTAGGGTTCCAAGAATAGGGTTGACGGCAACTGTATCTGCAAAGCTGGTACAGTGTTCTCTAACCTGGGGCCAGTTAATGAGTGGTTAATGCGACAGTCACATCATTCTGAAATATTCATTTTCCAGTTTCCAGTTTAATCCGATTGATTTGCATTCATAATCAGTCCAAAAAAGCAGAAATTACAATAACTGCAATAGCAAAGACCATGTAAAGCTACAAGACAGAGAATGGGGAGGAAAAAATTGTATCCTACAGGATATCCCATCTTTTAGAAACTGGAGCCAGCAGAACGAAGATAAGCATATTTTATTACATTGACATATTCCATGCCTCGTTTTATCATGACTTGATGGCATCTTTCTGATTTGCAGCCAGGGAAAGGAGTGGGTCAACAGGCTTGGCATCATCAGCACCAAGGGCATTGCATAGCACCGGAAAAGTGTCAACAGGCTTAGCATCACCAGTACCAAGGGCACTGCAATAGCCCCAAGTCAGTGTCAACACGTTGTAACAATCCAGAAAGCAAAGGCTTTCCCCAGTTCTATAACAACATTGACATTTTCCAGAAGACAAGCACACTGCACCTCTTTGCCCAGGAAGCTGCAGACTATTGTTGCAGGAAGAAGAGGCATTGAGTGAGGTATTGCTCTAACTTTGCGATTTCTGGCTTTACCAGTTCTGCTGATACCACTGAGCTCTGGCCACCACATCGTTGGAGTAGTCACGGCCTGTAGTACGGCTGTCCACAGCCTCATAGCTAGATATTCTGCTTGGGCCACAATTGTAGGCTGCAATTCCACCTGAAAGACAGAGGGAGAGAGGCGTCAGGCCATGACTAAGGTGAACACAGACTCAGACTGGCCCAGGTGCTGCTGTTTACACAAGATGGGAATTCTTTGACAAAATAAAAAGCAGAATACAGTTTCCCCAACACTTACTATATGGTTATTGTGCATTTACTACTCTTTTACAATATTGTTATGATAAGGCTGTGTGATATTCTTTGAAGGCGATGCTTCACACCACTCAATGCATAGTGCATCATTATAGGGCTCTTACTACATTGGGTGCACTGTTAACACTATTCAGACTCTTCATGATTTAACTGCGGACTCCATGTCAGTGTATTTATTACACTGGTTGACATTATTACACTTTTATACACTTATGTTATATATTGACATTCTTCAAATAAATTTATGACTTGTACCTTATATTTGAGCTTCAGAATTTATTGTTAATACTGTGGGCCTGATTAATAAAGGTAAATTTAAAATTTTATGTAAGTTTTAAGTTTTGTTTGGTACTCACAAACTACGAGTTAATAGTAAGTTTACGACGGTATTGCACCGTTACATCGCAACTTTTACAACGGACTTCTATTAGAACGCAACTTTTACAACGCTGGATCCATAACATCGCATGCCTTTACAACGCATGACATTACATAGCAGATGCTATTACAACGCATGCCATTACAACGTAAGTATAGGTAAGTATATAATTTTGTTTTATGTTATTTAATATTATTTATTTAATTTAATTAATATTAAATGTAAATGAATATATTTATTTATGTTTTTTTATATTATAAATAAATATATTAATTTAAGTAATTTTAAAAATAAGTATGAGTATAGGAGTATATGTTTTGGGGTACTGAGGTATATGTTTTGGGGTGTTAGGGAATTTTTAGGTTTCAGGGCTGGGTTTGTGTTTTGGGGTACAGGGGTATTTTTAGGTTTCAGGGTTGGGTTTGGATTTTGGGGTACA
The DNA here is from genome assembly GCF_964263255.1 of Lissotriton vulgaris. Classification (NCBI taxonomy): domain Eukaryota; kingdom Metazoa; phylum Chordata; class Amphibia; order Caudata; family Salamandridae; genus Lissotriton; species Lissotriton vulgaris. The sequence continues at coordinate 749,420 of NW_028240616.1, read as the reverse complement.
GGGGTATTTTTAGGTTTTAGGGCTGGGTTTGGGTTTTGGGGTATTTTTAGGTTTAAGGGCTGGGTTTGGGTTTTGGGGTACAGGGGTATTTTTAGGTTTCAGGGCTGGGTTTGGGTTTTGGGGTACAGGGGTATTTTTAGGTTTTAGGGCTGGGTTTGGGTTTTGGGGTACAGGGGTATTTTTAGGTTTCAGGGTTGGGTTTGGGTTTTGGGGTACAGGGGTATTTTTAGGTTTTAGGGCTGGGTTTGGGTTTTGGGGAACAGGGGTATTTTTAGGTTTCAGGGTTGGGTTTGGGTTTTGGGGTACAGGGGTATTTTTAGGTTTTAGGGCTGGGTTTGGGTTTTGGGGTACAGGGGTATTTTTAGGTTTTAGGGCTGGGTTTGGGTTTTGGGGTACAGGGGTATTTTTAGGGTTCAGTTTTTTTAAAAAAACGACTTTAAATAAATTACATTCATTAAATTAATTAAATTAAATTATTTAAATTATATTATTTACAATTTATAAATTAATTAAATTACATGAATTAAATTAAATTAATTAAATTAAATTAATTACAATTATACAATTAATTAAGTTAAATTAATAAAATTAAATTAAATTAATTAAATTACATTAATTCCATTTTTTAATTTAATTAAATTAAATAAATTAATTTAATTAATTTAATTTAATTACAATTTTAAAATTAATTAAATTAAATTAATTAAATTAAATTAATTAAATTAAATTAATTACAATTTTCAAATTAATTAAATTAAATTTATAGAATTGAATTTATTAAATTAAATTAATTACAATTTTAAAATTACTTTAATTATATTAGTTAAATTAAATTAATTAAATTAACTTAATTACATTTTTTTAAAAAGATATACTTACCTAATCTTACGTTGTAATGGCATGCGTTGTAATAGCATCTGCTATGTAATGACATGCGTTGTAAAGGCATGCATTGTAATGGTTCCTGCGTTGTAAAAATTACGATGTTACGGTCTGCGTTGTAAAATTACGCGTTGTAACGTCATAGATCCGTTTACGACTGCAGAGCTTCCGCAGTCAGGGCATTGAACATATAAAGATAGGACAGGTCTGTCTTTGTTTACATTAGGCCCTATAATAAATTTTCCAGCCTGGCTACATAGATCAATTGAAAGGCATCTGAGCCTCCAGCAGGCACATCTCCTTCAGCCACTCCACCGGACTACACTGGACAGATCACAGCTGCGTCCACTTCAACTTCAGGAGAACCACGACCCACCACCACCCGCAACAGGTTCCCCGCAGAAGCTGGAGCAAGATCACCGCCGACCAACTCACCACCTCCCTCAGCCAGAACCCTCCCACCAACACGAGGGACCCCAAGAAGCAGCCCGCAACCTCACACAGTGGCTCACCAACTGCGCCGATGACCTCCCAACAGACCCGGCAGCAAGAAAGCCTCGTGGTTCACCAACGACCTCAAAAACTCCAAGAAAACCTGCCGCACCCTCGAGAAAGCCTGGCGCCACAACCAGACAACAGAGAACATAACAGCCCTCAAGAACGCCACCCGCAAACACCACCAGCTGATCCCACCACCAAAAGGACAACATTCAAAGAACGTCTGGACAACAACACCCACAACAGCAAGGAACTCTTCAGCATCGTTAAAGAGCTCTCCAACCCCAGCGCCTGCAACAACTACATCACACCCTCGCAAGACCTCTGCGACTCACTCGCCTCGTTCTTTCACCGCAAGATCGCCGACATACACGACAGCTTCAGCTCACAGACCACGCACCCAACCACCGAACCAGCACCCCCCACCACCACCCTCTGCAACTGGAACTCTGGTCAGCACCGAAGACACCACCCGCACGATGAACACCATCCACTCCGGCTCCCCAACGACCCCTGTCCACACCACATCTTCAACAAAGCTGACTCAATCATCGCCCCCATCTCCGGGACATCATTAACAGCTCCTTCGCATCCGCCACCTTCCCGAGGAGTTGGAAACATGCCGAGCTCAGCGCCCTCCTGAAGAAACCCACCGCAGACCCCACGGACCTCAAGAACTTCCGCTTCATCTCGCTCCTCCCTTTACCTGCCAAAGTCATCGAGAAGACCGTCAACAAACAACTCTCCGCCTTCCTCGAGTCAAACGGATCCCTCGACCCCTCGCAGTCCGGTTTCAGAGCTAACCACAGCACCGAGACCGCCCTCATCGCAGCTACCGACGACATCAGGTCCCTGCTCGACAATGGGGAAACAGCTGCACTCATCCTCCTGGACCTCTCAGCAGCCTTCGACACCGTATGTCACCGCACTCTGATACAACGCCTCAGCAACACCGGAATCCAAGAAACGGCCTTGGAGTGGATCATCTCGTTCCTCGCCGGAAGAACCCAGAGAGTCCGCCTCCCCCCGTTCCAATCCGCGGCCACCGAAGTCTTCTGCGGCGTTCCGCAAGGATCCTCGCTCAGCCCCACCCTCTTCAACGTCTACATGAGCCCCCTTGCAGCCATCGCACGCCAACACAACCTAAACATCATCTCCTATGCCGACGACACCCAGCTGATCCTCTCCCTCTCCAACGACCCCGCCACCGCCAGAGCCAGCCTCCAGGAAGGAATGAAAGACGTCACGGAATGGATGAAGCTCAGCCGTCTGAAACTGAACTCAGACAAGACGGAAATCCTCATCCTGGGACCATCCCCCTCTGCCTGGGACGACTCCTGGTGGCCCCCTGCCCTGGGTACCACCCCCAAGCCAACGGACCATGCACGCAACCTGGGCTTCATCCTGGACTCCTCCCTCACGATGTCCAAGCAAGTCAACGCCGTCTCGTCATCCTGTTTCAACACCCTGCGCATGCTCCGAAAGATCTTCCGGTGGATCCCCACCGAAACCAGGAAGACGGTCACCCAGGCCCTCGTCACCAGCCGACTGGACTACGGGAACACCCTCTACGCTGGAACCACAGCCAAACTCCAGAAAAGACTCCAGCGCATACAGAACGCTTCTGCACGACTCATGCTGGACATCCCCCTTCACGGACATATCTCTGACCACCTGAGAGACCTGCACTGGCTGCCCGTCAGCAAGAGGATCACGTTCAGACTCCTCACCCACGCACACAAGGCTCTCCACGACATGGGCGCCAAATACCTCAACAGCCGCCTCGCATTCTACACACCCACCCACCAGCTCCGATCCGCCAGCCTCGCCCTCACCACCGTCCCACGTAACTGCAGATCCACCGCCGGAGGAAGATCCTTCTCCTACCTGGCGGCCAAGACATGGAACTCCCTCCTCACCCACCTACGGCTGACCCAGGATCATCTCTCCTTCAGGAGTCAACTCAAGACCTGGCTGTTCGAGCAGTAGCGGACCCCTTCCCCCAAGCGCCTTAAGACCCTTCCGGGTGAGTAGCGCGCTATACAAGTGTTATGATTGATTGATTGATTGAGACAGATCATTCCGGGAGATGGCTGGTGGCGTCATTAACTCAAGACCTGGCTGATCGAGCAGTAGCGACTCCCCCTCCCCCCAGCGCCTTGAGACCCTAGCGGGTGAGTAGCGCGCTTTACAAATTTGCTGATTGATTGATTGATTGATTGATTGATTGATTGATTGAGCTGAAGGGTCAATCAAGCCAGAGTTCACTGGCAACTGAGGCAGGGTGGTACAAACATAACCCCCCACCATGGCAAGGAGCAGGAACATACCAAAAGGAGTGACATGAATAGGCAAATGTAGACACACAGTGCAACCAGTAAGACCACATAAATGGCTAAAATGCCCCTCATTTTCTTAAGTGAATTGTGAGGTTTTCTAGGAGTGTATAGATTTCGGACCAAGCAATAGTGATAGACATGGGGCTTTGGAGAGGCCTCAGCAGTCTGTTATTCCGCAGGGCAGATGCAGACACTGCCACCATTCACTTGCCAAACCATCATTTTGGCAGCAAGCCACCCCTGGAGAGCCTACTGGATAGATTATAGATAGGGAATCCAAGGGTGACCTCTGCCAGATCAGAGGAGCCAAGTGATGCTCTGCACTAGACTGAAGCGAGTATCACCCATCCAAGGTGCGGTTATGCATACGTGTTCATGTAACCTTAGCATAAGCTTTATGAAGTCCAACAGTATTGTTTCTGGTTTTACTACTCTTGCCAGAAACTTTGAAATGTATCCACCAGATAGTTTCAAAAACATAAAAATAACCTACAAGACCGTAGAAGAATTCTAGAACTCGTGGCTAATACAGGGACTTTCTTTCTGCCTACTGCGTATTCGCATAAACGATTTCTTTTTAGCCAGGCTTTATTAGTCTTTTATTGGTTGAGATACTTGGCTGCCTCCAAGTTGTATTAAGCACATTTAGACTACGAAAACTTAGGGCCATATTTATGGCCAAGGCACACAGTGCAGCGCAGCAAGTCACTGTGCAGCGCTGCGTGACAGGGAAAGGGCAGGAATGCAACATATTTAAGGCAACACTGCACATTCTTGCCTTTTGCCCTGCGCTGGGGCCCTTTTGGCAGCCTAGCACCAACAGAAGCACCCTTGCACCACAGTGCAAGGGTGCCTGCATTGTAAATTTGATTGTTTTTGTGCAGGAAGGTGCACCTTCCTGCACAAACACAATGTACTGAGGCTTTCTCCATGTGTGCTGCAGAATGCGGTACACTTATAAAAAGGAAAAAACGAGGAGAACCAAACATATTTCACCTCTTTACGTCTCACCAGGGGAGGTGTAGGTTTTTGGCACATTCCACGTTTGGTAATTCTGGGAATGCGTCAAAATGCATGGATGTTGCGTGAGAACACCCACGCAACATCCATGGTAACGCCTCCCTAGCGCACAGTAATGCAACACAATGATTTGCGCTGCGTTGCACTACTCGAGCTTCCTTAATCCCTTGCATGCTAATGACGGCCCCCGGCCATCATGCTTCACGGTGGGCGTGTGTGGAGGACGGCCAGGGGCCATCCGAATCCCGCCCACTTTTAAAAATGCCCAAACAGGGTGAAAATTTGCTGTGCATGCAAGGGGTTAAGCCACTCAGGGCCACACAAGGTGGCCTTGCATGGCTTCATAAAGCTCATTTTTCATTTGCGTCGCTCTTTCACCATGTTGTGTGGTGTAAAACTGACGCAAAGGGGCTTGTAAATATGCCCTTTAGGGCATAATTTGTATAATGTGAGATCTGAGGGAAACCCTTCTGAAAGTTGATTTCTGATGCTTTAGTCAGTTTTTTAAAAGGCTTTGGGGAGCCCAAAGTCAAAGTTACCACAGAATTGAAATGTGTGAGGAAACTGGTGGGAACAAATGAACAATGCAGGACATAGCAATAAGTACATCATGGAAGCATTGTCTCAGATTAATCGACCCTGTCCTAGGAGGACTCTGGTATGTGTTCATGGAATATTGAAACACGTTCCTTGGGCTACTTTGTGGAATTCATAAAAGCGAACAGCATTTTTTGCATTACATTGAGTAGTTCCTCAGCTATACTTTAAAAAAATGAAAGAACATATTGCTTGTTTCTTGCCATGTCCTTTCTTAGTTCTCTCAGAAGACACTTGAGATCAGAAATAATTAACCACTCAAGTGTACGATCATGAAGTTGACAAGTATTAGCATGTAACTGGCCCCAAGCAGGCTGTAACTCAGCAGTTGTCATGAAATGCTCCAATATGAACCTATGCATCCTGTTTACTTACAGTGTATCTCCCTGTAGTATCTCTAACAAGAACGGCAGGCCTTACTTCAATGCCATTTCTCAGAGAGAGAATTCCACAAATGACACCCAGAAGTTAAACATAGCTGAGAGGTAACAGAGCGCAGCGCACACCTGCAGCTGAACACAATGCAGTTTGCAAACAACTCTCCAAATCAAAGGAAGTTCCCTAGGGTCACTGCACTTCCATACTCCCAGGTGCACCGGCTCGCGAGGCCGCCCCTATGGCACACGGATGGATGCAAGCGATAGAGATGCTGCTGTCCATCTCAGAGAGTGAGGAGCAGGGTGTCAGTGGAAGTTCAAGGTTATTTATGGCTCAGCCTGCTTTGGAGCACTTCTGATTTAATGTGCATGAAAAACTACACCCAGAGCTGGGAGTCTGGCTAGCATGTTCAACTCTAGTTCATTGGATTCTGACTAGCCTTCTCTAAACGTCTGTCAGGCCTCTTTAAAGCTGTGCTAATAATACCATTTGTAGAGGATAACGTCAAAATACTTGGAATAACCCCACATCCAATGTGCTTATTTTTAAGCTATTACAGCAAAATATAGTCTTTAGCAGGCATTAGATTAGGGGTTGGCACAAAAAACAGGCCCTACAACTCAATCCCCCGCACCCCTCCACCACATATGCTCCCTTCCGAGGAGCCTGCTCTGGGGTGCTACACAGTGAACATACAAAGCATCATCTCCCCAAAGTGCAGTCTCACGGGCAAAACTGGATAGGACAGGGCATGTGGGATAGAGCGAAAAACCCCGGTGGGATGGGAGATAATGAGAGTAGTGGCTGTTGTTAGGAGGGTAGGATTTTTGCCAAAACAGCCCCAAAAGAAATCCCTTCAAATGTTTTACCTAAGGGCACCTACTTGTTTGCTGCTGGGTGGAAACAACACTCATGGCTACTGCATCAGTGTAACGTGTGGAGTCTTTCATGAGATTTGCTTTAAAAATGCCAATAATACCACTGACCTTGAAGTCAATAGATTTCGAGAATTTTATTTTAAATTAAATTACAAAGCCTACTTTAAATCAACACTCACACCTCTCCTGCTCTAGGCCCCTCCCTGCTCCCCCCCGCCCCCCCCCCGCGCGAGTGGAGTGAGAGAGACAGGTGACTGGAATATGGTCCCATATTATATCCAACTAGGGTTGATGGGACAGACAATCTGTCTCTCGTCTCCATCAGCAAGGGGTTGAGTGTGACACTGCAGAAACAATGTGCCAGAAAGAATAAGCAAGGAGGAAACGCCACGTGGTATTCGAATGGATTCTGCTCGAATGAGCCCACTAGTGGGGGCAGTATCCAAATATAAGTGCACAAAATATACAGCATCATTTGTTATTGATCGTTCTGTCCTGTCTGCGACAGAATAAGCATCGAATTATCTCTCGATAATATCTGGTTGCAGGAAAACTTGATTATATGGGCGAGACCATTGATTTAACTGAAGCCTGCTCACCATTAAAAATCTTATAAACCAAGATATCAAGCAAAGTAGAAGAACCTAATGCAAGCCCGTGCAATTCAGTCCCAGGGGGCATAGTAAAAACAGATGTATCATGTTCAAATCAAAGCTTTGTCAATTATTACCAAATATGACCAGTGTTGATACATCCTTTAGCCTTTGGTACATGAATCAGAGAATGCACCACTAACACAGCATTATCAGGAATGGAATCATGGCTGTGAAGAATTCACATGGTACATTCTAGAAAAAATAACTGTAAGCAGACGAGGGGGCAGTATTGAGGCGAAAAGAAAAAAACGAGAACAATGGTTTATATGTCATCTAGATACCATTGAAAAGGGTCTTAATTCTAGGGAAGAATGGACAAAAATAATATCAAATCTGTAAGATTAATATGCAGAAGATCCACAATAATAACACTAAATGCGATGAATAAAATCGCCAGTCACGATGAATAGTATAAATTATGGGGTGTAATAGAAATTTATTGATTAATATAACAAGAAGCCCAACACGCGCCCACGCGCTAAAATATGATCTTTATGTAAATGAAGCAGACATCTAAAATGTCAAATTAGGCAAATATAAACATGTTCCAAAACGAGGCTTGATTCACGCAAAGACGAGCCCAAAACGAGGCTTGCAAAGCAAAAAGTCACACCGAGGCGCGGAACGCGGAAGTAACCAAGACCGCGATCCGCAGATGCACATTAATGACTCCGTATAGAATCAAGGAGACTCAGCTGCGATAACTTTAGGATTGGCCAATAGGAAGCCATAGTCACAGTTTAAAAAGAGCCAAAATAGCCAACTTAAATTATCACTTTTCTGGAAAACAGCGAGGAGCACGGACGCACGAGGTTGGGTGAAGTTCAACGACTAGACGAACCATAGGTAAGGAGATTAAATCCAGGGGGGCATAGAGTAGACTTTAAGTGGGGGATATTTAACTAATGGAGCCTCCATACTTTATCCCCTAAAGGAACGCCAGTAGAATCTAGTGAAAGAACACGGCGTCCTTTCCAATCCACCTAACCTTAGGACCTGACTACAGCAAACATTAGGTAAGGGTGAAAAGAACTGCTTGTTTTTTTAAAATAGTCTAGTCTAATATAACAGAGAAAACCAAATAAAATAAACTACAAATTAACCTATATTTCAGGCTACAACGGGAAGGTTGGTACCACAATACATAACGGGGCGGCAGCGGGGCGAAGCGAAAGAACCACGCAAAGGACTAAGATAATTAAGGTATACCGTCCAAACAAACATAAATTTGAGAAAAGTTTTGATGTAGTTTCCAAACAACTTCCCAATACATCCTTTCTAAAACTACCATGATTTATCTCATAGGTGACAGGCATTCAACTTAAATTCTTCACTTCCCCCGACCCACATAAAAGACTGCACGTGTGTTAATTAACACCGAGGGGTGAGAAAACCTCCAGGTAATGAAAAAGCCTAAGACGTTCAAAACTGGTCATGGGCAAATAGGATAACCAGATGGCTTAAATACCCCTTTTTACAATACTCATTTCAGACCTGGCCGAAGATAGAGTGAAGAGTATGAGCAACATTGTTCAAATTAAGAACTCCATCAAAATGAATTATAAAAAGAACATGCTATAAGGTAAATTACCAGACTATCCACGGCAATATCAAGTGGGATGAGAGGGTGGGCGAGTAATAGGAACGCCTCCCCCATTGCATATTCATGGCGCTATCCAGATTATACCACAAGGGACAATGCAGAACAGAAGCCCACATATTGGTAGGACTGGAATTTTAGAATAATAGTAATACCTTAACCTAAGTGTGTGTACATATTTTGCAACACTGCTAGAAAAATGTTGATGGGCTGACAAATGTTTTAAAACCTTAAAATTCTAAAATATATAACAACGGTGAATGCCCATAAGAGTAGTATGATGAATAAGGTATACTTAATAAAGACAGCTTGCAATTACTTGCCATGTATTGATCCAAATATATTTACCAACAGGATTTCCTTACAAAGGCAACCATCCAGTGCCAATATAGGCGAGAACAAAATATAGAAGTCTTGATAAAGATGGCATACATCTAACCAGTCCATCGAAACGCGTCGACGCATATTTGTGCACAATTAAACAACCGAACTCGCCCCAAGAACAACGAAAATAAGTCGAGTCTGGGTTTGAGTTAAATGTGGGACTTAATGTGCAATATTGTATGACAAATCGTCAATGTCTGTTTGTTTCCCTTCTCTCCCCCATTCCTCGTTTTTACACTGTATAAATCAGAGCAGGTTTTCTTCCAATGAACTTTTGTATTAATGATGTCTACATAGGTTTTGTGTATGAATTATAGTACAATCATGTGGTGATGTTTTTATAAGTTGTGTGAAGAGTTTTCAAACTCTATTTTTATATTTTGTGTATGTGTTTTTTAAATTGACAATAAGATTGTTTTAATAAAATACAATATAGTTTTATGCAGAAAGTTGTTCATGTTTGTACTTCCATTTAGTAGAGTCTTGTGTCCAAGATCAGTATTTGGGCTTAAGTTCTCATTAAATCTAGCCAAGGGAAATTGTTGATTATAACATGAATCATTTACAACAGCTCCCACTGCCTAGTGCTTTATTGTTCATGGCTTTTTAACACGGTAAAAACAAGCTCTGGGATCTGGCCTTGCATTGCTACTATGCGAGAAAGGATATTGAAGGGAATCTACATAGAGCCTACGTTGGAGTAGCATCATCGGATCATAGTAGGTGCTCACAGTGGTGTGTCCAGTGTGACTTGGGCCTCAGCGCAAGGACAGAAATTGGTCCGCATGGCTGCGGTTGGAATTATAGCAATAAACAGAGTTCACGCATCTGGGCCTTCGTGCACCACGCCAGCTGCACCAATTCAAGCTACACCCATGGGTGCCCAGTGCGTACACATTGGGAGACTCTACATGAAACCTGCAAAAGCGACAAAGGACAATTTTTGATGTGCAAATAGCACTTTGCTGCCTTCACACTTCCTTCCTTGACACAGGCACATCGTAGTAACCAGTGTCTCCTGCCTGGCTCAATACACTCTTATCGAGCACCGAAGAGATCGAAAAGACCCACTTCTCCCCACACCAGCTCAAAGAGTGATGGTCCAGGCACTGGTACTCTCCCGTCTGGACTTCGGGAACTCCCTCTACCTTGGTACCACAAAGTCCACCACAAGGAAACTGCAGAATTGTGCAGAATTGTGCAGCCAGGCTGCTTCATCACATCCCCTACTCGCATTCCGACAAGTCAGCACTAAAAAAACTCCACTGGCGCCCAATAAATGAACGAATACGGTTTAAATTATTGTGCATAGCACATAAAATGCTCTGGGGGATCGGACCAAAGATAAACCATTCTCTCATGGCCCTCCATCACCCTTCAAGATGTCTCCGGTCAGCCAGCATGTTTTTAGCAGCGGTACCTAAAAATAAGAGAACCCGTTCAGGGGCCCGCACCTTCTCTAACAATGACGCCAGACTATGGAATACTCTCCCCATCCAGATGCGCTCAACTGCCCACCACCTCTCATTCCGGAAGCAGTTAAGTACATATGTTCCTTTACTTTTCTGCATCTGGCTGCTCAGCCAGTGTGAGTGTTCCAGTTAGAATGTTAGTGTGAGTGGAATGCTTGGGTGCATGAGTGTGGTCAGTTGAGGATGGGCTGAGCAGCTAGGAGGCTGCTCCTGGTGGGGCTTATTGTATCTACACCTATGAACTTAATAAATCACTTCTACTTATACCTGGCCACGCCTACAGCATCTACTTATGACACCTGAACATGTGGGATCAGCCCACTACAACTTGGCTCTTCCAGAATCTGCCTTAACCATCCAGTCTCCATTTGCTTGTAGCTGCAAGCGCAGGGATGCCTAAGGGTAGTCATGCGCTTAACAAATGCTAATAATAATTTTAATGCAGCATTAGAAAAAGTTACTTTCTGCTAATTCTATGGCTGCTTTTTAAGAATGCTCACAGAAATCTTAAAAACAGATAATCCCGGCCATTTGTGGGGTTCCACAGTATTTTTAATTTTTGAATAAGAAATAAAAATCTATTTTTAATCAAAATATTGTTGGGCCTTTTTGTAATTTCTATTGCTTAGTGAACTACTCTTAGATCCAGTAATTTCATGTTTTTCTTATGCCTACTGTGACCATATAACCTTCTTTCGTCTCAGAATTGGTTTGAACATTAATAAGGGCATAGAGCAGTGAAACAAGATGCCTTCCCACGAGGCTGTGATAGCTACTTATACAGCCCTACTTGCCATGTTGCAGGGGACAGCTGTAAGAGATAGTGGTGACCAGATATTGAAGGCAAGCACTGGCAAAGCTAATAGGTCTTGCCTATATGACAGCTAGTAACTTTTCCAGTTTTTTTAGCCATATTGTACAGCAGTATGGCTGCTGTTCAGCATGGCTACAAGTTAGTGGCGTAGAGTAGAATGGAATAGCATGGACTGGCATAGAGTATCACAGACTGGAGTGGAGTAGAGTAGTATTGGAATGGCGTAGAGTGGAGTGGCATAGATTGCAGTGCCATCACTGTGAAAGAATTGTTCCATCAATGGCCATAATCTTCAAATATTGGTATACATCCTATTAATTTAAACTAGGCGACAGAGATATTCTAGACATGTTTTATTTTATCACTTATTTTTTTTTCATTTCATATAGTTCCTTATTGTTAAATTTATAAAAATTGCAGTGCCAAACAGTAGAGTGGCATACCGGAGAGTGGCGTTGTGGTGTAGAGTGAAATCGCCTAGTGTAAAGTGGTGCAGAGTAGAGTGGCATAGAGTAGAGTGGCATATAGTAGACTCGAGTAGAGTACAGTAGTATAGAGTGATGTAGAGAGGGATGGAGTGGGGTAGAGTAGAGTGGCATAGAGTGAAGTGGCGTAGAGTGGAGTGGCACAGAGTAGAATGCCGTAGAGTGGCACAGAGAGGAATGGAGTGGCACAGAGTAGCGCACAGTGGAATTACACAGACTGGAGTAGCCTACAGCAGCGTGGCGTAGAGTAGACTGGAGTGAGGCGGAGTCTAGTGGCATAGAGTAGAGGGATGTTGCGTGCCATGCAATGTTGTGGAGAGCCATAGCCTGGAGTGCCTTAGAGTAGAGTAGCATAGAGAAGAATGCCATAGATTGGCATAGAGAAGAGTGACATAGAGTGGGGTGGAGTAGAGTTGATTGAAGTGGAGCAGAGTGGAGTGGTGAAATGAAATGAAAAATTACACTTATATAGCGCGTAACTACTCGAAGGCCTCGCAGCGCTTTGTGAACAGTAGAGTGAAATACAGTGGTTTAGAGTAAAGTGTCGTAGAGTGCCATGCAGTAGAGTGGAATGGAGTGGCATAAAGTAAAGGGAGAAAGAATGGCAAAGCAGAGATTTGAGTGACATAGAGTTATGTAGAGTGGAATGGAGTGGCGTATAGTAGAGTGGCATGCATTAGAGTGGCTTTGAGTGCAATGGCAAAGAGTGGCATTGAGTGGTGTAGCATACCGTGGAGTGGCGTAGGAAAGAGTGGCATAAACTCGAGCAGAGTGGCATACAGTACAGATTGGCATTCAGTGGAGTGGCATAGAGTAGAATGACAGAGCTGAATAAAGTAGAGTGGCATAGAATGGAGTGGCGAGGAGTAGTGTGGCACAGATGAGAACAGAATAGGATAGGGTAAAGTGGAGTGTTTTGAGTAGAGTGGTGTGGAGTAGGGTGGTGTATACTGGAGTGAAGTAAAGTAGCGTGGCATAGAGTGGCACAAAGTGGGGTGGCATAGTATGAAGTAGAGTTGAGTGGCATGGAGTACAGTGGTGTAGAGTTGAGTGGTGTACAGTAAAGTGCCATAGAGTGGCATAAAGTTGAGTGGCACAGAGTAGAGTTGTGTAGAGTAGAGTTTTAGAGGAAAGTGGCATAGTGCGGGGTTGGGTAAAATGGCGTGAAGTAGAGTGGCATGAAGTAGAGTAGTGTAGCGTGCAGTGGAGTAGCATAGAGTAGAGTGATGTCAAGTAGTACAGTTGTGGGCGTAAGTAACTAAAGCAGCAATTGAGATGACAGATAAGTAGGAAGCTGTATGCCTGTGTTAAAAATTGGAAAGCACATTGCATGTCCAAGAATAACACCAAAACGCTGATTAATTAAAATAAAAAGTTTATTTCTGTTAGAAGGTGGTTCTGCTCATCTGAGTCGCCGAGATGTATCGCTTTTTGAACACCTAATTTTTGAGCTTGTACTGTGGGAAAGCCTCATAAGCTGGGACTCACCCACAGTGAACTCATGATGAAAGAGAATGCATGTGAATTATACCGGTGGCCCCCTTGTGAGAGAAGGCCACTGCGCTGCAGCCGGAGTAAGGGGCACCGGACTGGTTACATTCAGACATGTGTGTACTTGAGTGTGCACACGTATAGGGGTTGGGCGGAGGAGATTCCTGTTGTGGGCAGCCCAGGAGCAGGTACAGGTAGAATGGTGTGGCAGGAATGATGCATAATTGGGTAGTGGCATGGAATAGGCTTTATAGTATGGGAAGATACATGTGAAGGAAAGTAAGTGTGCTTTACTGTTTTCACTATAGGAACACTCCAGTATTCTCTTATGAAGTTGGGGACCACATGTGGTAGTTTCACTTCCCTAGTGCCTACCAATTCCAGACAAGTACCAAAGTACACTGTAAGGAAAGTCCCTCCCTAAGTCTTCTGGGACTTAAAAGAAACAACCCCTCAAGGGCTCAGCCACACGCCAAAAGCATCCTGTGACTGGAACTTTCATTCTTCAGTTGGGGGGTGTTTAGGACTGCACCAAAGTGTGAACGGCTGAACTGGGGATGTCCGGAGAAGGACATCCCCTAGAGGTGAACAGGTGTAATTGCACGAGAGGTGCATTTTCCTGATGTTGTTTCTATTGAGGGACTGAAGTCATGTGTAATGTGAAGTCATAAGCAAAGTGGGATTATGTTCTGGACAATCCTGCTAGGGTGTCTGGCTGTATATGCTTAATCCAGTGATTACAACTGTTATGCCGTTTAAGGGGCATTAATTGCAATGTATTATAGCTGTTATCAGCTATGATAAGTATTGTCATTTTAAGTGATGCCTAAGCATGTATTCTTGCTGCTGCATAAGGTGAAGAACAACCCAGACTGTTAGCCACTAAAATGTAGAGGTGTATACTGTATGGTCAGTATGAGATGCTTGGTCAGGGTTATGTGTCACCAGAGCAGGTGTGCCCATGTTAAATGCTTGTTGAGATAATAGGGGTGGGGGCACCACTGGGATGGTGCCAGTGGGCATGGCCTTCACTCCAGGCAATGGTCAACCTACTGCATTAGGGGGCAAGATGATGTGCATCCATGGGAGTGGTGGTTCTAGACCCCAACCCCCCCCGTGAGAGGGGTGGAAATGTTATGCAATGTCACAAAGTAAGTCCAACAGCTTATGTATATTTGTAAATTGTTGCATAGTATTGAGTAGTGTGTGTGTTTAATAAATGTACTATTCCTTTTATAAAGCAAAGTACAGACTGGACAATCAATTATTCAGTGCTATTTCTGCATACTGGTAAATGGCGATTACTAGCACACACCACCTCCCTTGAGTAAGCCTTAGACTGCTCTGCATCGCTACCCTCTGAGAGTCAAGCGCTACAATGGTGTGTTTGGTACCCAGCGAAGCACAAATGTAGTAATGTTATTTGTGCAGGCCTCACAGATACTGCCTTGTTTTCCAACAATTGCAAAAGAACGTGGAAGATAAAGACAAAGAAGAACACATGTACTTGGTGCCTGCTCCAAGGTGGAGGCAACACAAGAAAGGAAGCAAAGCAACTGAAAGATGGCAAATGAGAACGACAACGAAAATAACTAATGGTATGCTGTGGGTGGGTTATAAGCCCAGTGAATTGTTAATGTTAACTAGACTTATATAGAGCACAGCTGCCTCAGCAAAGAGGCGTCCCGGTGCTGAAAGCAGTGTAACATAGAAGCTAAGAACTAGGCGTCCCGGCGCTGAAAGTAGTGAACATAGAGGGTAGAAACTAGGCCACAGGGAAAGAGGTATGTTTTATTAGATTTTCGAAAGGCTAGCAGGCTATCCAGACTGCGAATCTGAAAGGGCAGGGAGTTCAACAATTTGGCTGCCAAACAACGGAAGGACCCTACCCCAGCACGGAGACGGTTCACTCGAGGGACAACAACCAAGTATTGCCCCAAAGAGCACAGCTGGCACATAGGAGCATAAGGTACCAGCAAGTTGGCCAAAATACCGGGAGACACAAGCTTCAGAATTTTAAAGGACAAGCAGAGAGCCTTGTAACCACCGGATGGCACCGGCTGTTGAGCAGCTTTGAGGGAGCCCCAGTAGGCCTCTGGCTGCTGCATTTTGAACTCACTGCAGGCGCACTACCTCTGTCTGATTGGCCCCTAAGAGGAGCGAGCTGGCATAATCCAGTCTAGATAAGATATTTGCTTGAACAATCAACTGACGGGTGGGTGGATTAAAAAACCCCAGCAGGCGCCTAAGTCCCCGGATGAGGCCGAAACAAGTGCCGGCCACTTTCTTGGTGTGATCCTGGAAGCTGAGTGTAGAGTCCATCGATACCCCTAGATTTTTTACCACTGCCTTAGGGGTAGGTGCACTACCAAGGGTGATGGGCCACCATTGCTCACTCCATAGTCCCTTGCCTCTCCCCACCAGCAACACCTCTGATTTATTGGCGTTAAGCTGGAGGCAGTTGGTGGTCATCCACACAGCGACTGCCGCCAGGCCACTCCTAAATTTGGAGGCGTCCTGCGTGGAGTCGTCGGAGAGGGCCACCACCAACTCCGTGTCATTAGCATATGAGACCATGGTATGGCCTTTGTCCCTAGCCACTGTAGCAAGAGGTTGAACGTACAGATTAAATAGCACAGGACTCAGATCAGAGCACCGAGGCACACCCTGCCCGATGGACTGGACACGGGAGAGAAAAGGGGGGCAGTCAGTTGGAATGTTCTCTCTGACAAGAAAGATCTGAACCATTCTAGAGCTAGGCCAACAACACCAGCCTCCTCCAGACGATGTAAATGAATCTTGTGGAAGACCTTGTCAAATGCGGCACTGAGGTCAAGCAGTTCCAGTGCCACAGTGTTCCCTGCATCAAGGATGGTCCGCAGATGTTCAGTCACGCCCAAGAGAAAAGTCTCGGTACTGTGACCAGGGCCGAAGCCATTCTGGGAGGAGTCCAAGGTGCCATTAATATTCAAGAACCCCGTTAAGATGTTATTCATGTGAGCCTCAGCAATCATGGCTACCCATGGTCTACCCATGGTAGGAGAGATGAGGACGAAAGTTTTCCAACTTAGCCGGATCCAGTGAAAGTTTTTTGAGTAGAGGAACTACCTTAGCCTGCTTCCATAGCTCAGGGACAACAGCTGTGGAAAAAGAAGTATTAATAACCTGGAACAAAGGTGCCAGGAGCACAGATAAGGAGTCCCTGAACTGGGCAGGTTTCAGAGGGTCTACAGGAGCCCCAGATTTAACTTTACCACTCAGTAGTAAAAACTCACCCTGCGAGATGGAAGGAATAACCTCCAAAGTATGAATAGGAGGGTCCGTGAGGAGCAATAGGAGAAAGAGGCACCAAAGGGAAAGACCTATAGATTGTTTCTACTTTATTAACAAAGAAAGTGGCAAGGTCCTCACAATGTTGCTCAGACATAATCACGGAGGCAGTAGAGTTTTTCTTAACTTTCAGATCCTTAAGTATTTTGAAGATACACTTGCGGCTTAACTTGATTTATTTGGCGAAGTAAGCCGACCGGACAGCGTGTATACTCCTATGGTAGCTCTTGATAGCAGCCTGACAGCATATTTTTGCCACGGGGTCATAGTCCTTTCTCCAGGCATGCTCCAGCTTTTTACAAGATTTACGTATTGCAGCCAGAGAATCGTTAAACCATGGGTTAGAGTCAGAGTTACGCCCTTTAGACCATTTGGCTGGAATGAGGTAATCAAGAGCATGAAGAATCCAATTAAAGAGTAACCTATATGACAGATCGGGGTCACTGTGCAGTTTAGGAGGGTGTACAGAGAGAAGGGTATGAAAATCCTCAAGCTTCAATTTACGCCAAGGGCGTTTAAAAGAGGGCAGTTGATAGCCTCTGTACGGGGGGCTTGAAAGCTGTGAAAGACATAAAGACCAGAGAGTGGTAAGACCAACATACTGGACTGGGTGTCTTGACAGAGGCGGAGGAAATATTAGAAAAGACGGGGTCAAGCAAATGGCCCGCAATGTGGGTAGCACCTGAAATCAATTGAATTAATTGGCAAGCGGCCAGGACTGCAAGCAAGCTGTCGATTTCATTATCATGTTGGAGGTGAATGTGCAGATTAAGGTCTCTGAAAATACTGAAATTCGCTGTGCTCATTGCCAGAGTACTGGTGACATCAATAAGTGCAGATTTAAACTCCTTAGCTGGCCCAGGAGGGAGATGGTCTAACAACCCTGACATGGTCGAATGAGCGCTAAAAGCAATACTGAAACGGGCGCATTCGCACCCCGCCACAGACTCTTTGACAAATGAGCAGGTGTAACAGAACTTAAAGATAACCGCAGTGCTGTCCCCTCTAGTCTCCCTGTTCAAGGTCAGGATACTATACCCTAGAGGAAGCGCTAGGCCGGGTTCTGCCACCATGTCATCACTAAGCCATGTTTGTGTTAAGAAAAAGACATCAGGAAACTCCTCCTGTACCAAATCATACACATCCAGATAATGTTTGGCCAGGGAGTGACCGTTAAGATGAAGAATTTTCATAAAAGACCAACACGAAGGAGGGAGGGTGAGGGGGGCGAAAGTGTGTATGAATCAAACCCACAGCCAAGACAGCAGAAGGGCCCCTCCATGGAACCTAACAAAGGCGAGCTACAAGGGCTTACCAGATTATTAATAGCCAACAGTTCGGCCCTGAAATAAGTACACGATCCTATTGTGCCACTGCCAGCGTTTCTGGCGACATCCAGGCACGGAGAGGCGCAGACGGGCTTGCCTTTGACGCGCCACCGGTGCTCCCGTGCCATGGGCCAATTAAATGTAGGATCTGGGCAAGTGGCCAAGAGACTAGACCGCCTCACCACCAATATGGTGGCAAAAAATGGCCCACTGGAAGTAGGAGATTCCGGCGTCGGCAGTTTAATGCTCCCTCCAAAACAATCAGCCCGCTAATGGCTGCGGTGGACCTGGGAGGCAAACAGCCGACAAAACACTCCAGGCCAAATACTCGGCAAACGGAGCTAAAAGCAGGCCAGAAACAACCTAGGTCGGTAAATAAAATACAGAACACTAAGTACGCTTAACTTACACTTTAAATTAAAAACACATTTAAACACTAAAACAACGAGCAGCCGAGACTGTAGAGCTTAGCCTCATAGCAAGCTGCCAGGTTGTCAACATTTTAAAGAATAAGTCTTGCATGCCCTGCGTATGCGAGACCTAAACAAAAAAAGTGAATCAAATTTGTTAGTGGGACAGACGTTCGGATGGTCAAGCGTGGCAATAATTTAGGGAGTAACTATTACATTGTGACCCAGGAATTGAGTCTATGTGTCTGTAAGGTGTGGCATCTCTTGGATTGGTGTTCATAGAGGTGTCACAGAAGGTTTAGAAATCCTGATCCTACTTGGGTCCTGCAATGCTGTGCAGTTCTTGATCTGCAAAGAATACCAAATCTGCGTGGAAAAGAATGATGTGATGTTACAGAGAATGTTAAAAAGGGAGGAATGGAGACCAGTGATGCCTAGACTGACATCCTAGGGATGAAGGGTTTTTAAATTAAGAGCCGACTTGGCAGAAAGAAGACAGGCTGCTCTATTTCCAGAACTTTTACTTTTATCTTATATGTTGCTGAATAAACAATTCGAAGGCTGTTTCTATCTAGACATCATGGGTTTCAATGGAGATAATGGCTCAGATATTGGTGCCAGAGATGGTGTTGAAATCAAGGGAGATTTTCACATCAAATACCATTCACACAAAAATAATCTAATATTAAACTGTGAGAAAAAGAATGACATGATTTCGATGGATAGGATCTGGAAATTGTTGGCCCAAGGGCACCACCAAATATCATAATGGAGAAAGGTATAAATATTCAGGTCTACAAATGAATCGGGGTATGAATCGGGGATCATTATACCGGGAGGAAAACAGCAGGTTCTGGGAACTGTAGTTAGTGGCGTCCCAAGGTTCAACTATATGCACAATGGTTACTCACTGTTGGCATTCTAAAAGACATATTCAGACATGGTATTCCCTGTTGTAACGTATAAAGCTTTTGCGCGTAATTATGATTTAGGTCATGTGTGGAAGTGGGCTACTGGCCTATGTAATTCCGGGCAATATAAGGCAGGTAAGTTGGGGCTAGCCTTGAAATGGCAACGGGGGATTTGTGATGACAGCCTTCTTGAATTGGCAGGATGAGATTCTTTGCTGGTCTTGACACCAGTAAAGTGAGTATTTACGGAGGGCACTCTCTTTCTCTATGGTTACCTTATCTCCACCCACCTCAGATGGTTGAATGAGTGCCTCTACTGGGTGGACCCCATGGCACACTTTTCTTTCACAATTGTTCCCTACCAGGCCTAACTGAACAGTTTGGCGCTTATACTACCGTCGGCTGTACAATGGTTGCTCCCCTTTCAATCCACTGAAAACCACAGATAGCATGCTGCCGTTGCCTAACCATGCTGCATAGGACGGGACTTCTGTCACTCCTGTGTGAATGCCATGTAGAATTTCTTAGTGGCTTTACATGATTACCATGGGTTGGGTTTCTGTTGCACCTGGGTGGACTCCATCTAGTATTTAATAAATGTTTGCGTGTTTGGGCTTCTTGGGGTTCCCAAAAAGTGAGTCACAGATGACGAGTCTTACAGATCTGCAAATGCAGACTGCAAACTTATCCCTTACTCTCCCTTAGTCTTCTGCTGCAGGTGTAACATGCTGCTACATGCCACTGCACCAGGTCTGGAGCACATCCTTAGGAGCTCACGCACACCAGCAAAACACACCAGTCATCAGTGTCACTTCAACCAACACCCTCTACAGCCATGCAAGGCTGTGAAGTATCTACTTACTTGAACAACCAGAGTGGGTTATTGGGTTTTGTCAAGGGGGAAAAGCACTACAGAAAAGCTAGAATATAAAATTCTGCAACTGAAGCTCTTAAAAGATAAGCAATTGACATAAAAAAAAATCAATAGACCTTGTTCCCTCAATGAAATCTTGAGGTTTATGGGCATAAGGGCCTTATTTAATGGTCAGACTGTCATAAAGCCACTTTACGGCAGTGGTAGGTGCATTCACTGGCAAATGTTCCCGGTCTGTAGGAGGATCTCCCTACCCTACTGGCTAAACAGACCTTCTTCAGGTATGCTGTAGGTTCTGCACATACATTACTTCTTCAAACAAAGGTTGTTACTGCACATATGGAGACCATGCATGCTGTTAAGAATGATGGTGCTGTAGGCACAGATCTCATCATTGCAGGGCACGGCACACCTAGTGACATACGGCTATACCAACTGTGTGGACGTAAGAGGCTGTGCTGCATGTTTGAACGGGGTGTACCCTCCTCTCTTAGGTTCCCCACTACACTATTTCAGCCCAGATGCCCAGCCAGTGTCAGACAGTTTATAAATATTAGAAGGTCTTATTTGTAATCAAGCGACATACTGATAAAAACAATTATACAATAGGTAATTATTTGATTACGGGCAATTGTTTGATTACAATCCAGCAATTACACGAAGAGGGTGATGATGGCTCAATCCATATTGTTTTTAATCTATGGTAATTTGTTTTGGATGAGGCATTTGCATTTTATATATTAAAAGAGCTGTGTACCAAATTATATTGGTACTGCTTATTATAAGGTTTAACTAAACAAACTGCAATCAATTTATATAAAAATAAAGTAATCTGTGAAAAATACAGCTAAACTGCCCCAAAAATAGTGAGTCACATTCTGGTTGGTTGGTGAACCGCCATTGCATCACAAGCTTCATAGGTGTTGAAGGAAGGCGTTTATTGGCAAATAGTGCCTGCGGCTAAACATTCTGATTGGCCAGCACAACTGCATGTTCTAACAGAAATGTCATCCTCGCTAGTTGACACCAGCCTATAAAACTAAAAATAGGTCTTCTTCGGAAGGCTCCGTAGGTATACAGCTATTACCTATGTCAGGGCTTTGAATGGGATGAAAAAACTGGGAGGTCTCTCAAAGGGCCGTGGCAAATGGAATTAAGGGCGTGGTTTAAAATCCCCTAAACTAAAAATCTGTGCTTAGCATAGTGTGCCGCTCGACTTGTATTATGCAGTTTCTGTCATTGCATCCAGATGTATGATACAAGACATAACATCATACCTAAAAGAAGTCAGGACTATTGGTGTTGTCAATGATTGTTAGTTGCATAAGATAAATAAGCAGCAACTATGTCTTGTATACAATATTGAAAAAGCTTCCACTTAAAGCCCTGGTGAAGCCACCACAATGTTGCAGCTCCCGAGTTTCAAAAAGAGAAGGGAAATCCAGAGGGAAAATCACTCTTTAAAAGAATTTCCATGCCGTATCTTCTCCACTAGTGAGAAGCGAGCAGTGTGAGCGATGTTCTGCTGTCACTGCAGTCAGGAAGAAAAGGGACCGCCTGTGCCAGGGTACAAAACAGAGCCCGATAGTGACCCATTTCGAGCCCCCCTAAAAAACTGCTGGTGCTCAGCACTGGTGAGACCCGGCCCACTTAAAGCCCTGACCTATGTATATATTAGAATGTACCACGCAGGAGGCAAGTAGTCTGGGCTATCGTGGACTGTTGTCGATTCTGGGCCGCCCAGCTCTTCAGCAGTCTGTAGCGGCCGGAAGGCTGCAGCTGACTGCCCCCCCTTGTGTCTGCTCGGCACCTGGAGGGGTCTGGACTGCTTGTCTTGGTTTTTGTCCAAACACACAAGCACAGATCTCCTGGCGGGATTAAAGACGTCCCGAAATCGCGAGGACTGCAGCGCGCGAGCCCCTCGTGTGTTTCGAGTTAGGCACTATTTTTAGACTCAAGCAGGCCAGAACATTTCAAGGCCGAGTCCCAGGAGAGCTAAGCCAGGCGGCCTTGGCTCCATTTCCAAACCACAGGAGCTTATGGGGCACGTGCAGTAAAAAATAAATGGCCGCCCAATTATTGTATTAACTAATTGCGACCACCAGGAACCAAACGCTCCCACTTTTTATGTTTTAGGCCCCCATTACGAGTTCCACAGATTTAGCTGCGGAACTACCAAAAGGCCGGGATCTCCCATTCCCAAATGCAGGGGTCAAAATGTATTTCTGCCAGAATGGGAACTAACATGCAGACCCGGGAATAACGCGTTCGATACTGCGTGCTTTTCCCCCTTCCGCACACATCTATCAACGGCTTGTGGTAGGAAATGTGTTGAGGGCTGGTCGCAGTCCTATGGGTGCCATGGGGCAGGGGGAGAGGGCAGAGCAGGTGAGGGAAATGCACCCTGCTGCCACCTCATACTGCCCTTAAAGAAGGGCAGGGACCTGGCACAGCAGCTGCCACTGTAGCACAGTTCTGAAATCTGGGACTATTGTACCAGGGGTCTCCAGACTCGACAATTAGGGTCCTGTAAATAGCAGGAAGCTAAGAATGACAGGAGCGGTGCCCACTCTGGGGACAGCGGCCCCAGCCAAAGGCAAACAGGCCAACATTTTGGAAGAGGTAAGTACCAGAGCTGGTCGTTCTCCTTCCTGGCTTGAACAGCCCTACTCCAAATGGTGTAATTTATGGAAGCCCCACAAACTGCTGCCTTTAAATCAATCATCTGTTGACAGGTTATTAACGTACCTTTAGCTCCAACTTTTGGTGCATCAAATAAAGGTAATGGTAGTTAGAATGCGGCGGCCAGAGGCTGTGATTATACATATTCTGAATGTTATGAACTAGTGGGTACCTGGCACGCCCGCTGGACATCAGCAGATAGATTCGCACTTTACTCAGCATCCCACACACAGTATTATAGGATTGACATGGTTTTAGTAGCTCAAGATCTAACAGCATTCTCCACAGTCCATTCACACTCAAAGATTGTTTCCTTGACTATAAACTCAACTAACCACCATACAAAGATGCAGAAACCACACGCATGTCTGGGTCTTTCTCCCACCAGAGGGCACTTACTTTCTAAGGACACTTGACTATAACCTGCTGCCCTGGTCGGCACCAGTCATTTAAGACCTTTCACCAGTATTACAGGTCTAAGCGGCAGGAGAGGGACTATAACAAGGAATAAGGCATTTAACGACCTATCCAGCCTGGGGCAGGAACGCAAAAATGTTTTAGAACACTGCACCCCATCAATGTTTCGGAACACAATCCATGTGTATTGCAATTGTTTCAGTCCTTTTTGGCAGAGGAACATTTTTCATGGAAATTGATATTCACAGGACCCGGATATCACTAAAGACTTGGGGGCAGATTTATGTTGGACTTGCACCACGTTTACGTGACGCATCGGCGGCGTAAACGTGGCGCATCCCTGCGACCCATTTACAACGTGACGCATCTAGGCAGATGCGTCACGTTGTAAAGCCCTGCGCCACATGTGGGCATTCCGGCGCAGGGTGGGCGTTCCGGGGCAGGTGCGCCTCGCAAAAGTGGCTGAGTGAAATCTACAAGATTTCACTCAGTCACTTTTAGGCCAATGCTGCGTCAAAACCCTGCGCCTGCTTGAAGCAGGCGTAAGGCTTGACGCAGCATTGGACAGATAGGGCACCCTCGAGCCTTGCTGGAGCTGCGTCCGCTTGCGACGCAACTCCAGCAATGCGCCGCCTTTACGGCACAGATGCGTCACGCATCTGTGCCGTTTTTGCCCCATGGTGTGCCGCATTGTAAATGCAGTGCACTATGGGTGGCGGAGCTGCGGCGCACAATAACTGGTGCATCCCTGGGGATGAGCCAGTTATTGTAAATCTGCCCCATAGAATTAGGTTGAGGTTCAGAAGGGGATTGGATGGAGTCATGGAGAGGAAGATACTGTTGGTCGACACTTCAAAATGAGATTTGGACCCACATTTCTCCATAGGGTGCACACCCTTTATGAGACAATATCTGCTGAGAGGTCTACATGGGATCAGTATCTGATACATGGTAACAGTCGGCATGGGGACCTAGGCAGGGCTGCTTACTCTCTCCGGAACTATTTACATTGCATCTTGAACCATTCTTGTACCATCTGAATGGAGTTGCTACTATACCATCTGTTATTTTGAATGGGGCAGTCTGTATAATAGCCGCCAATTCATATTACATTGTTTTTTTCTATGTCAGATACTCCTAAGGTTGTTGGCCCTACTGAAACAGAGGCTCAGACATTTTGATAGAGTTTCGGGGTTTCTCTTAATTAAGGAAATCTCCAAATTTGATCAAATTCTTCCATGCCAGGTAAGATGTCCACTTTGTATCATCTGTGTTTTATCTTGGCCTCACTACTTCAGTGAAAACAGAAGGGATGGAGAGACTGACTCATAGGCCTCTTCTTGTAACCTCCACTGCACTTCTTCATAAGTGGGATCGTCTTCCCACGTGTATTATATTAAAATGATTTTGCTACCCAGATTTCTACCACTTTTTCACCCACTCCCTTTGCTGGTCACCGCAACTATTTTCCATTGAGTTGACTTATCAAGGAGTAGTTTCAAAACGTTATAAGAAGCCTTATTTGACCTCAACGTACTTACAGACTTCTCTGTGTTAAGGGGGCGGGGCATTTCCAAGCTTGACATAGAATTATTTTGAAGCATTTGGTTTCAGGATTTCTCAAGTACTTTGTTTGTTCAGCATGCCTTGGCCGATGCCTGATCTCTATGAAAACTGCTCGGATCATCTAGGATTCTTCGAACCTAAAGCTTAACATTCTTGTGGTCTATGAAGAGGTTTGTACAGTGGCCGCTCCTCAACTAAGGTAAAGGAGCGTCTCCCCACTGCTTTTCAGCCGTGCAAAAAAGAATAAATAAAATGATAACTGAATTATATTATTACTTTATTCTTTCCTGCAGCAGCAGATTTGCTGGGCGGGGCTGCTCTGCTCACATTTCAGGGGGAGGAGTGGTGAGCACTTGCTAAGTGCGCATGACTTTTTTGCAGGCCGTCATGGGCTGGCCATCATTCATGCACACTTTGCATGTTCTCCACCCAGACTGTGAAAGAAAATCCAATGCTCAGCTCGCTGAGCTGCCTTATCAATTTATGTAAATCAGATTGCTGTTGACATGAAAGAAAGTATGAGCCAGGTAGGGCAGATGAAGAGAAAAAGAAAAAAGAAAAGACTAAATGAACTCAGGGTGTATTCACAGGACATTAGACTTGGGTGTGATGCAAAGTGTTCTATACTGGTTCAATGTACACTGCAGAAAGGGAAGGATGCAAATGAGTTCAGGGAGTTACTGGAAGATGCAGTCACTCACTCTTGTCAGTTTTTATAGTCTGCAAATCACTAACCAGATAACTAACTCTCAAATAAAGATTCGGCTTCAAACACATGAGCCTGGGTATGTCTTCCAAAACAGGGCAATTACTTTCGAAGGACAATTGACTATAGCCGGCTGCCCTGGTCTACACCGCTCACTAAAGACCTTTTACCAGAATTAAAGGTCTGAGCTGCAGGAGAGGGACTATAACATGGAATAGGACATTTAAAGACCTATATAGCCATGACCACAACAATGCTTTTAGAACACTGCATCCACGGATAAAAGAATATTCTAAATTAAATAGGGAGCTACAGGAAAACAAACTTTGACATGTTGGATCAGGAGACCTACAAGAGCCATTGTTGGCAACCTGTCTATTCTCTTCGGGGGAGCTCCCAACACTCCAATGTTCTCAATACAATCGAAGGCTGTTCCTGTGATCGGGTAAAGCATGGCCTTAAAACACAATTGCCTTCGGTAGCACAGAATAGGCCATTTTTGTCAGCTGCAAAACAGTTCATGATATATGTAAAAGACAAGTATTTAAGAACATACCTTTTAATTGTTGCTCACTTGTCCAATCTAAGCACTTCTTCTGGATGGCAGTAATCATATCAACAAGGATTCCAGTTGCTTGTGAAATATGTTCTCTGCTGTCCCACCCCCCTCTGGGGGTGTGGTATCGCTTATCTACCTAATGCAAAGAAAGACACACAGATTAAAGTGAGAGCATTTATCGTATTTATTCTTTAAAGATTGCTTTTGAGTGTACTCGGGTTGTTTTGATAACCCACAGAATTATCAAGTGGTGCTCACTCTCAGTGAAGTGTGGCTAACAAAGCTAGTTGGCTTGTGAGACTAATGTTTTTTTCATCTCTACTTGTTTCTGCACACGACCCTTATGGAGAAAAGAACTTGCTGAGGGAGTCTTGATGAACAGTGACTTAGGCATGAGGTGTCTAATGTAGGGCGAGGGGGCGTATTACAATGGAGTACCCAGAGCACAAGATACATTTGTGCCTGCTGTTTGCAATGATGGAAACCCTTTGTCTCACACCCATGTCATATTACAGGTGCAGGTGCATGTACAAACAAGTCATTGCATGCACACTGATTGTGCTGCACTAATATAATGGGGTACCCCTTGAAAGCGAGGTATGGAAGTCCCGGGGACCCCTCAAGCTTCCCAGTGCAGGCAGATGCAGTCAAACGCTCCATTTACTTGCAAGGGTATCCCTGTCCCCTTTCGAAAATGAGGCAGACTCATCTCGTGATGGTGAAACATGGTACCCAGTTTAAAGCAGCGCATTCACTGACGGGCTGTCCCTAGTAGAGGTGCAAACCGTGAGAGTTGAAGCTTGCCTGGTGAGAGTGCATATTTTCATGATAAGCTGCAGCATCTCAGCTTGGCATTCCCACTTAAGTGTGAGCTGAGGCACAGGCTGGGGCATTGTCTCCGAAAGCTAGTACAGCTCCAGGAGTGGAGATTTGTGTGGGATGTGCAGGATAAACACTGACTGTGTACATGTTTCTCATTTAGAATGATCCTATTGCAATCTGGAACATATAGCAATCTTTGAAACCAGCATGGCTTTGGCTCTCCTGGATCTAGGCTGCGCGATTGAGGTAGACTATAGTAGGGTCGGTGAAACTAAGCTCGAGACTAACCATTTTCAAAAGGACCACTTTGCCACTAGTGATAGTGAACGTTAAAATAGCTTGAGTCCTACAGACACATCCTGAAAGCTGCACTGGCTATGGCTGCCAACTTTTGGCACATATATGTCACATAGTATATCCTCTGCTACACTACACTACAGTTATGCTCCTGATGTTTCTTCGGTAAATGATGACCACATTGAATTCAGTGTGCAGTTTGTCACATGAGGTTAAATTTATCTGCTTTTAGGATTTGGGGAGAACTAGATAATCTAATCATCTGTAAAACCAATCTTAAGTGGCTGTACTTTTCCTTTTTGCGTCCATGCACAGTTGACCTCCCTGAACGTCCGTAAACTTCGAAGAATCTCAACTTTTTCATGTTTAAGCTCTTCCCAGCTTACGTTTTCCTTCTTTTAAAATTCTTTGTCAACCACCTTTGTTAGCACCCAGTGGTCTTGTTGAGTACTTGCTGCTCTCTGCCTAAAACTCACTAGCCGCTATATGCACGGAAATGAATGGCCTCAAAACCCCTCTGGGTCAGGATTTGCACTAATGTTCACCTGTACTGCAGCAAGCATGCTCGGAAGACTCCAGTGAAACTCTGTAGGAGGGGATTCAGCAGTCATGGACTGAAGTTCAGAAATTCGCAGTCGTCAATATTGGGTTGTGGCAACAAACATCAGTGTTCGTATCAAGACGGTTGTCAATAAATACAACAAAGTTTACAGTCTTACAAAATGCTCTGTCGGCTGCAAAGTACAGAAACAGATCAAAATACCATCCTTAATGTTCAGAATTGTGATCTACTACATCTACAGAGAATAACCATGTCTGTTTGCCACCCACTTCTCCACACTAGGCTTAGAACTGATCCCATCGTGCCATAGCGACTATCAATATCCGAAGTAGCCACAATAACTTCACTGCCAGATGACTAATCACATTTATAAAAAACGTGAACAAGATCTCTTGTCTCATGAAATTGATAAGACTAGAAGCAAAACATATCAATCAGCGACAGAGAGAAATTCAGAAAGAGGCCATTTCCATCCACCCTCCCAGGACCTGGAACAACACACCTGACGAAGTCAAAATGCTACGTCCTCATGCAATCCAGAAATGGATCGAACACTTGGGAAAACACCTCTTTTTTGCGCCACACTAAACACCACCTCTCAACTCTATGCCACTAAACCATCCTGAAACAGTTCCGAGTTCTACCACCCACGTTCAGTACTAGTTGCTCCCCATCTATGCATGCATGTATGCATGTATGTATGTATGTATGCATGCATGTATGTATGTATGTATGTATTTTTACAGGACAAACCTAGGTAAATGGCAGACGAGCTATCTAAGCAGAGATGTGCAGGGTTCTGAGAGCACAGGTGGACTATTGTCTGTGTAAAAATGTAGTGGTCGTCAAAGAGATGTGTGATTAGCTCTTTCATAATTTAAAGAAGAGTTGGGTGACCTTGATAGATATGCGGAAGGAGTTCCACATCCAGAATGCATTTATAGACAAGATCTGTGTCTTGGTTTTTTCATTTTTCCATCTCGTTGTCTCTAGTCTGATAGTGTCCTGGGTGGGATGGTTGTAGAGACATATAATATCTTGCGGCAAGTCAAGCTTTCCTCGGTTCATATGCTCTTTAAATACTATCAGATCCGTACATCGGAAGCCCTTTCTAGAGACTTCCATCACTCAGTCAATTCAATAAAAAATGTGCCTACAGCAAAAATAATATAGCCAGCTTTATTTACAAAATATTGCTCAGAGAATATTCACAATACCCACATTTCCAATAACCAATGAAAAAAAACTTCCTCTACAGCTTAGAGATGGATCTGGAGTTCTCTGTGCTAATTAGGAACCCTACTGAAAATTGTCAAATAAGTAGAAAAAGAAAGCACGTATTGCTAAAAGTATGCAGCAAGCTACATACCTTTAGCAATATATCATGGTTATGTAATCTATCTGGTATAGTCAGACTGATTAAATCCCATGTGTGCAAACAAACCCAGAGGGGTGCAAGCAGCAACAGATAGAGTAGCTATTTCCTCCCTTGGTGTCAATATATCACAGACCTGGTCTTCCATTTCTTCGCCATCTCCTCTATCTCAATTGATGTATTTGCTCACCCTTTTGAACTTTTCTCTTTTTTCTATATTTCCACGTTTTCCTGTTCTCCTTCCAAGCACAACGCACTCTCTCTGTTCTGTTTGTGTGGTTCTATTTTCAGCTTCGAGGATAACAGTTCCGTGTATAGTTTGGTTCACTGTCAAGCATTTGGAACCTATTCATACAGCACGTATTTTGCATAGAGAGGCAGATGTTGCCAAGATTTCTGTGGGAATTTCCATAAGGAGGAAACTGGATAGGTGCCATTTCTTACATGCCATATCCTATTTCTGTGCAGGGCTTTGATTTCTCTTTCAGTTTTGTGTTTAAGCCTCATCTTTATTTCAGCTTGTCTGAGTCCAACCTCATGACCATGGAAGTAGTCGGATATTAAGGGACCTTCTGGACTAATAAGATAATAAAAGCCAATCCACTTTTCAGAAGAAGTGCAATACTTCTAATGGGACGGTACTGGCACTTCCGAATAATCAACATGCACTCTAGGGTGGTGAGTACCTGCATCTCTGGCACTTCATTTCAAGCACTGTTGTGAACAGGGTGATTTTCATTAAAAAAAATATTTTTATCACCAAATAGAAGGAGACAGAGTTTATCACAACACCCTTCCTCGTAAATGTGGGTGAAATGGAATTTAAATAAAACAATCAGTCCATGCTGCTTCGGTCCATATTGTTATTTTGTTTTTGATCACTGACTGTTACAAGCTCCACAGAGAATAAGAACTGACAAAGCTAATAGGTCTTACGTATGCAAGAGCCATTGGGTTTGCCAATGTCTTTTAGCCATGTTGTACACTAGCATGGCTGCTGTTCAGCATGAATAAAAGTTGCTGGAACATAGTGTGTGGTGTGGAGTGTCATAAAGTGGAGTGGTGTAGAGTGTCGTGGAGAGGTGTAGAGTGGAGTGAATAGTTGTGGTGTGTTGTACAGCAGAGAGTTGTCATGTAGTGTCGTTGAGCGGAGAGGTGTAAAGTTGTTGGGCGTAGGGTGGAGTGTCGTAGAGTGGAGTGCCACTGAGTGGACTAGAGTTGTATAGTGGAGTAGCGTAGTTTGGAGTAGAGTGGCCTAGAGTTAAGTGTCATACAGAGGTGTAGAGTGGGTAGAGTGGAAGTGCACAGAGTAGAAGGGCATAGAGTGGAGTTGACTGTGGTGGCATAGAGTGGAGTGGTGTAGAGTGGGGTAGTGGAGTACTTCTGGCAAGAGTGAGCTCTTCTCATGAGCCGTTTGAACGAATTAACATGTACTTCCAGCTATACCACCAACTCATTACGTGATGATAAACACATGTTGAGTGTTACAAACAGTGCTGGTAATGTGGTTAGCAGTCCAGGAATGGACTAAATTGTGATCTTTACCCTAATATGGGTCCATCCCTACCACAGACATTCAGAGGGGATTGGCAGAATTAAAAAAACTTTATAGTCCAGGGTCAGTTGCACTTCTTAGCGAACCCCCAAATTATCAATAATGTCACTTCCAAAGATATGTACTCTCTAATCTTATGAAAGACACTGAGAGAGCGCAATCTGAGAAAAATGTATAAGTACACCATATTTACAATTTAGATGCACGAATTTAGTTAAAGCATTTAGAAGTGTCACAAATATATAGAAATACATATACTTATGAGTGTTTAATCAATGTAGAATGCATATCTTAGAGTGTGAAGCTAATGTAGTAATGTTTAGAAATGCTAGAGTGCTGTTAGGACTCCATGTTATGTGACTGTTGCAGAAGAAAATGTAATGCTGCTAAACGTAGAAATGTGCAGGCCTCATGGCAATGTGTGAAGAATGAAAACGTGCCTTTACAGTCTCACATAAGATGGATTTGCTAATATTCAGAATATTATTGATCATATGTTAAAGTTCTGTTTTATAGAAGTGTTTCATATAATCAGAGTGTAATAGGTTAGAATTGTTTTAGTTTAAGAAATAAAGATTCACAGAGTGCAGGCCTCTTGCAAAGTAATTTAGTAGGCCTGGAAAGATAAAGTTGCTTCTTTGATCTGCATGTGCTAGTTAAATTCGGGTCTCGTTAAGCATAAATTGCCAACCATGTTCGAAGTTTTACGACGTGAAAAGATAAACTGGAGGTCGGAATTTGGGGACCAATTCATGGGTGTCTGTTTGCAGGTGCAAGGGGGTTCCAATCAAGAGAGTGATGAATAGAGCTCTGTCCGGGGAGACAGGCACAGGCCTGGAGGAGGCTCCAGGAATTTACTGGGGGGTACCGGCAAGCCGAGAAGAAGCCTGGGAAGCACGGTCAACGCTAACAAGAGGCCCAGAGGAGTATCAGTATGGAAAAAGCCAGAACCGAAACCACGTGAGAGGTGTAGGGGCGTCTCTGAGGGGCGTTTCGACTGTAATTATGATTTTGTATTAGGGACAGCACCCTGGGGTGGAGTTAGAGCAGATGGCCTGAGGACCCTTAGAGAGTGGATGGGTAGGCAGAGAGGGCATGATTGCAATGCACAGATTTACATCAGAGACTAGGGAAAGTGAGTGAACTTCTTTGGAAGTCACCACGGCTGACACCTTTTTAGGTTAAGATTCTGTTAAGTAGGGATGTCACTTAGTCTAGTGAAGGGACAGTCTAACCTGACTTTTCTCTTTTTGTAAATGACTACTTAAGTTACATCTTGTGTCTATTCTTGCAAACCTGCTTATATTTGAATTGGCTTTAGTGGTATTTTTCTGTCGTCTAAGATCGTTCAGAGAATTCATGTTTGTGTTGGTGCCAGTATACTTTTTGAACCTTATATTGAGATGCTTGTATCTTCAGTTATCTTTGGCTTTATAATAAAACTTTAAAACTTATTCGTGGTAAGTGGTTCTTCAGAGTCGTGCCAATTTTTGGGATTGCTTAACCTGGTAGTGGATTGCTTTTTACTCTATGACAGGCAACAAAGATTCAGTCGACCTAAGTGGGGATTTAGATCTAGAGTAGTCAAATGCGAGATCAAAAATCCCGCTTTCCCAGTTGGTAGCAGATTAGGATGGTTGCCTTCTAGAGGAAGGTGACCTAGACTAGGTTAAGATTACCCCGAGGCCCCTAGAGATCGAGAGATGACCAGCAGAAGAATCACCTGCCGAAGAAGGTGCTGACGGTGCGAGAGAAAAGCAGCAGAGTCGGGCGAGAGTGAGTATGATAAAGGTCATGCGTTGTCAGATTGTGGTGTTTCATGTTGAATCTGTGTTGTAATGTCATGCGGAGTTGAATGCCTGTAGTGTGATTGAGGCAGGGTTGTGAGCGCGCGCAACCTGGTGAAAATCTTAAGTTCAGAAAAGAGCTTAAGTGGTTCGGGTGTATCGGACATCCAGAGTAATTGTCAACCGTTGTGAAGGGGGTCATGAGGGGCATTGATCGCCCGCAGGACCGTGATAGGGGGAATGCAAGAGTGAGTGTATGAGTAACGGACGCTGGTCGGAAGTTACTGTGTGTAAGTAACCTATCAGTTAAGGCGATTGTCTAGACGTTTACGGAAAGACATTTCGTCAGTTGAGGTGACAATTACAGTTAGACTGTGGGCGTACAGTCAAGAAAAGTGATCGCTTGGTCGGAAGTAATCATTTTTCAGAGTATGAATGGGACGCATGCATGACCGGGATACGAGTTGAGAAAGGAGGGGAACTGCTGCGAAAGGGAGACGAGTGACGTCAGAGAGAGCCGCGCTGTGATAGGCCGGTTGGTGTGGAACCGCGCTGGGATAGGCCGGTTGACAAGAGCCGCGCTGTGATAGGCCAGTTAGCAAGAACCGCGCCGGGATTGGCGGATTGCCATCAGGAAGTAAACAAGCGCAGGGAATTAAGGAAACTGGTAGATTTGATCATGAAGTGTTTTAAAAGCTTGAGAGCAATCTTTAAGAGAGAAAAGAGAGAATCTTTTGACAGGGAAGAGGCCCCGCCAGAGGGTACACCAGCTCATTATATGGCCACGAATGTTGGGTTGCATACTATACTGTGGATTTCTGAGTGGAGTAAGATTACAGAGGGGAACGAGGAATTGACGTTTCCGAAATACGGAACGTTTAGATTAGAAGTATTGCACCAGTTAAAAGCAGTTATGACCTCAACGAGACCTCTGCCCAGACCAACACAGTTTGAAGCCCTTAATGCGTGGATTAGGGCGGCGCACGACAGGAACCAGAACAGGCGTCAAGAAAGAGTGAGACGATCGGTAAGAGCAGTTCAGGATGCCAAATGGGATGAGGAAGCTAAAAAGTGGAGAGTGCAGACTATTGAAGTAGATAAATTGTATCCAGTGATAGAAGTTGCAGGAGACAAGAGACCACCAGAGGAGGATGATGAGAGCGAGACAGAGGATAGTCTGATAAATAGGTTGTTGATAGACAGACCGCCTCCGTACAATAGAGGGATGGAAGGTGCCGAGCTCCAAAGGGGGGACGGGGCTGGTACAGGAGAGTATAGACCACCTCCTATAGCAGATAGAGAATACGCCAAAGGTGAGGAAACACCTCAGCCGAGCCCAGTACAGAGAGTAGTCGGAAGGTTCGTGGTACAAAAGGTGCCAGAAATGGAGCGTGCCAAATCCTATCAATTGCCAGACGCTCTC
Organism: Lissotriton vulgaris; assembly: GCF_964263255.1. Taxonomy (NCBI): domain Eukaryota; kingdom Metazoa; phylum Chordata; class Amphibia; order Caudata; family Salamandridae; genus Lissotriton; species Lissotriton vulgaris. Next base: position 715,322 of record NW_028240616.1, on the reverse strand, counting down.
CAAGTACCTGTTACTATAGGTCCTATAGTATCGATTTATGACCCAGAGAAAGCACGAGAGGAGGAACAGGTACGGCTAGACAGGGAGAGAGCAGAAATGGAAAACCGGAACAATATGATTAATTCTCGAAGGCAGTTGCCAGGACCAAGAGATTGGAGCACCCCATTAAATCAAGCAGGGGATCCCATAATAGATCAGGGGGGTCCGAGAGGACCGATGGATCTGAGGGGACCACGGCCGAAGTCCTTTAAGGAGTTGAGGGCTGACTTGAGAGAGTGGGATGCTAACACGGGAACCCAGAGTAATAGGTCAGGAGCGGAAGCCGAATGGGGAAGTCGAGGTGATGGAACATTGTCTCACTGCGGGGCTAGTGAAAGCGGCCAGGAGTGCGACTGCAAAAGTCAGGAGAATAGAGGGGCTACACGCCATTTCCTTAATGGAAATGGACAGGAGCAAGAGGATAGAAGTGCAGAGTGTGGAAGGGTGTCTCGTCTCATTCACAACGAGGGAGACCGAAGGACACAAGAGTACAGAGACAGTTTTAAGTGCACTCACCATGCACCTGGCGATAGTAGACAACACTGGGATCGCGGGAACATGGGGAGTTGCGAAGGGTCTTACCATGTGTTGAGCGATACTAGACAGCAAGGGAACTGCGAAGGCGGAGGAAACAATGGAAGGTCTTATCATGCATTTAGGGAGACCGAGCAGAATAGACAGAGTGAGACTGTGGGAAATAGAGTATCATTTCATCACATGCCAAGAGGGGATGGAACTGCATGGGACCTCGAAAGATGGGAACATGGGAGGACTCCCCATAACTCGCCTGAGCCCAGGCGTAGGGCTCGGAGCTGGGATGGGAGAGATGTCAATGGACCCTCTAAAAATCACTCATTGACAGCTGAGATAAAAGCCAGAAGGCTAGATGTGACCAGTTTAAAATCTGACTTGGATGAGATAATAGATGGCACGTTGCCTTTAGAGAGGATTGACATGTACGAGCAAGATGAGGTACTGTTCATAGCAAAGGATATCACTCGGAAAGCAAGGGCGGTACATGAGAAATTATCTGAATTAGCAGACAAGTACATGGTAGACTTGTCGAGAACAAAGGCATTGCAGGGTAACCATAGGTTGCATTATTCAGATCAGGACCTCGAAGAGAGGAGAACGATTGGATTGAAAACACACATTAGAGAACTGATCACAGGAATAAGGACATGGAGAGATCTGGATAAGTGGGAAAAAAGGTGGTCCAAAAAAGGGACTGTCAGGCGGAGCACAATTGTGATGTCCCCAGAGGGAGGGCTACAGAGGATGGAAGCATACCCTTTGCGAGAAATAGCGAATGGGAGCTATGTGCATGTGCCATGGAGTAGGGGAGATTTAGCTGCATTTACCAATTCCTTTCCTAAACTGAGAGAAAACCCCGTGGAGTGGTATAAGCAGGTAGAGAGGTTTGTAAAAATTTCTAAAGTACTGTGGATTGATTTGAACACCCTATATGATATCGTAGTCCCAGGAGACTTGTGGACAGCATGCAAGGTTAGCGTAGAATGGCCCACATCTGAACCAGAGAGGGATGCTCAGACTAATGGACCGTCAGAAAGAGTCATGGAGAAATATGAAAGGGTAATGACATGGCTGAAGGATAAGGTGCCGCCGCAGGACATAGATTGGGTGAAAATAGATCGAACTAGGCAGGAACCCAAGGAGACAGTCCATGAATTTTATGAGAGACTGCTGAAAACGTTCAAACAATACAGTGGACTGGATGTAATGGATCCCAAAGACATAGGACAGTTTGTGTCAAAATTCGTTTTGGGATTGAGACCTGATATTTGCTTGATGATTCAGCAACATTTAATTTGTTGGCAGAACAAACCATTAGATGAAATTTTGAGGTATGCAAGGTATTGTAGTGATGAAATTGATTCTAAAGCAAAAAAACGTAAGGAAAAGCTGATGTTGGTTCAGATGCAGTCAGCTGGAAAGGGTGGACAACAGCAACAAGGAACAGGGACCATGGGAAGGAGATCGAATAATCAGAATAGGGACAATGAGGAAAATCCGAGACCTACAGTAGACCTGGCTACCTTGAAAAAGACGACAAAGTGTCACCAGTGTCACCAGGTGGGACATTGGAAACGCGAGTGTCCCTATAATCCTGAAAATGGAGAACTGGAAATGGAGGAGGAAGAAGTTCAGAGCAGTCCAGTAAAAGGGACGACAATACCCAAGGGTAAGGTGGTCAAAGGGGGGACTCCAGCTCCTCGAGCCCAGTTCCCCCAACCACCCAGAATAGCGACAGGGGGAAAGACCTATAGACAGATGCCACTTTTTGTAGGAGGAGAGGAGTGTTACTATGTTGATCCGTTGACTGGACAGCGTGTGAGTAGAACGGAGGACTGCACCCTCGGGGCAGTTCTAGAGGTGGACCAAAGGGGACCGTATGTAGAGGCAGAAGTAGCAGGGTGTCCTACGACCTTCTTGGTGGACACGGGGGCCACTCGATCCACCCTGAGATCAGCAGTGGTTCCGGACCTGCCAATGTCAGGGGAAACCATTCAAGTGGTAGGAGTCGCAAATAGAAGAATGACAAGTCCTTTGACGGAGCCAGTACTAGTGCGAATAGGAAAATACAGTGATGAACATCAGTTTGTAGTATGCAATTCTAGCCCTGTGTGTCTGTTAGGAAGAGACTTGCTGTGTAAATTAAATTGCACGATATACTGCACGCCTCAGGGAGTGGAAGTACAGACTAACGACGATGATGCCACCTTTAAGGTTGCAAATTCAAAGGTATGCATAGAGTTGTATCCTACCTTGACGGTGGAAGAGCTCCCTTGGGACTTAAGAGATACGGTGTCATCTGAAGTGTGGGATTTCACTGGGGAAGACATAGGACTGATCAAAGGAGTGGAGCCAGTGAAAATCATGATAAAACCAAATGTTGAATATCCAAGAACGCCTCAATACAAATTGACTCCGGAGACGATTGCAGGAATAAAGCCCGTGATTGACTCCATGATTAGACAGGGAATACTGAAAGAAATCGTGGGTAGTCCATGTAACTCCCCGATTATGGGTTTGCAGAAACCTAGTGGGAAATTCAGAATAGTGCAGGACCTCCGAAAGATTAATAACATAGTTGTTTCATGTTGTCCAGTGGTACCGAATCCATCAGTGATATTGTTTCAGATACCATTCCAAGCTGAGTGGTTCACAGTGATAGACCTTTGCCAGGCCTTCTTTTCAATCCCATTAAATGAAGAGAGCCAATTTCTTTTCGCATTTAAGCTGGAAAATTGCGTATTAACATGGTGTCGTATCCCACAGGGGTATACAGAAAGCCCATCGATTTTTAACCAGCTGCTGAAAAAGAATCTTGAAAGTCTAGTACTGCCACAGAACTCGGTTCTAGTCCAGTACATAGACAACCTACTTGTTGCATCAGAAACAGAGGAAGCTTGTAAAATAGACACCATCACCTTGCTGAACCATCTAGCTGAGAATGGACACAAGGTGTCTCCGAGCAAATTACAGTACTGTCTGACAGAAGTACAGTATTTGGGTCACAGAATTGAAAAAGGGAAATGGAAGGTGTCACCAGACAGGATAGAGGCGATCTTGAAGATGAATTCGCCCACGACACAAAGAGAGGTCAGGATGTTTCTAGGAATGGTTGGTTATTGCCGACAGTGGATAGCTAACTTTTCCCTGAAGGCAAAGCCCTTACAAAAACTGACGCACAAGGAGGTGAGCGATCCGGTACCATGGGACAAGGACTGTTTGATGGCATTCTTGCAGCTGAGAGAGGACTTGTGTCGTGCTCCTGCTCTGGGAATGCCGGATTACGAAAAACCATTCTTACTTTACTGCTGTGAAAGAGAAGGTTGTGCTTTGTCGGTTCTAGCCCAAATTCATGGAAGTGCCCGTAGACCAGTTGCATACTTCTCGGCTACTTTAGATCCAGTAGCCGCAGCGTTGCCCGGATGTCTCAAATCCGTTGCTGCAACGGGTGGCAGCATTGAGAGGTGCGAGAGCATTGTAATGGGACACCAGTTAGTGGTGTATGTACCTCATTCTGTGGAACTGTTAATGACCAGGACCAAGACACAGCATTTGACAAATAACAGGCTCACGCGCTACGAGCAAGTTATTGTTGCTGCAGAGAGCGTGACCCTTAAGAGATGCTCTGTTTTGAATCCTGCTACTTTGATGCCGCTCCCAAATGATATAGAAGATGAAGAATGTGAAGATCACGATTGCCTTGATGTGACTGAACTATGCACCAAACCGAGACCAGATATTGTAGATGAGCCGTTGACTGACCCTGATGAAATTTTCTTTGTTGAAGGCTCATGTGTAAGAGACAATATTGGTCAGTTGAGAGCAGCTTATGCTGTTTGCACTATTACTGGAGTTGTGGAAGCCGCTTGCCTGGAAGGAGTACACTCCGCTCAGGTAGCTGAAATCATTGCATTAACCCGCGCCTGTTTAGCAGGTAGCAAAATTCGAGTCACCATTTAGACCGACAGCCAATATGGTTTCGGGGTAGTTCATGACTATGGGCAATTGTGGTCTCAAAGAGGTTACATGACTTCTTCAGGTTCACCTATTCGAAATGGGGAATTTGTACGATTGTTGTTAGAAGCATTGCAAGGTCCTGCAGCTATTGCCGTTGTTGAATGTGTAGCTCATACTAAAAACACAGATTTTGTATCCCAGGGAAATAGGTATGCAGATGAGGTCGCACGCTACTGTGCAGAGCAGGGATACTCTTTCACGGAAGTGGAAGTGGGTGGGACACAGGAAAAGACAGAACTAACTATGATGTTAGAAACTGTAGATACCTGGGATGATTTAAAAGGCATACAAGAAAACGCAACAGACTTTGAGAAAAAGACATGGGAGACTGCAGGTTGTGTAAAAAGTGAAATGGATTTTTGGGTTTCAGCAGATGGAAGGGCAGTGTTACCAAATGAGTTAGTGAGTCCAATGGCAAGACAGATACATGGTCCGGTACATCTAGGCAGAGATGCTATGCTGCGGGTATTCAGGCAAACGTGGTATAACCCCAAGTTTAGAGTAGCCGCAGAGGCAGTGTGCCAACGATGTGTCACCTGTCAGCAATTGAACATAGGGAAAAGGACACCAGTTACATTGAGAGGTCTGGTGGCCCTTTTAACCGGATGCAACTAGACTTTATTGAGATGCCAAAATGCAACCGCCTCAGATACGTTCTAGTGGATGTCTGCATATTTTCCAGATGGGTCGAGGCTTACCCTACACGCAGGTGTGACACACTCACAGTAGCAAAGTTGTTGCTTAGGGAGTTAATACCGCGGTTCGGGGTGCCGGCCTCTTTGGAATCAGATAGGGGAACACATTTCAACAGCGAAATTGTGAAGATGCTCTGCTCAGCATTGAATATTGATCAGAAGCTGCACTACAGCTATCGACCAGAAGCTTCAGGAATTGTGGAGCAGATCAATGGGATGATAAAGTCCCGAATTGCCAAAGTGTGTTCATCGACATCTTTAAGCTGGCCTGATGCACTGCCATTAGTACTCATGAGCATACGTAGCACACCAGACAGGAGAACAGGTCTCTCTCCACATGAAGTTTTAATGGGGAGGGCAATGAGACTGCCATCAGTTCCAACTGCAGCTTTGTTGAATATCACAGATGATCTAATCCTGGATTATTGCAAGGGACTTTCTGATGCCATTCATTCTGTGTCTCTTCAGGTGCAGGCTGCTGAAATCCCATCGTCCCAAGACTTGTGCCACGACCTGTGCCCTGGTGATTGGGTCGTGGTGAAGAAGCACGTCAGAAAGAATTGCTTAGATGTGCGTTGGCGAGGACCCTACCAGATCATATTACAACGAATACTGCTGTTAAAGTCGGAGGGCTGCCCAACTGGATTCACGCCTCCCACACGCGGAGAGTTCCAGCACCCCTGGAAGAAACAGCTCCTCTCTCGGATGAAAATCCAGCTGTGGACGAAGAATCGCTAGAGGGGACCAGTCAAGCTGTGGGGGTGTCGGAGGAAGCTGGGAGCGTGTCAGATCCAGTGGAAGAAGGACAGGACGGCAGTGAAACTGACATTGCCACAGAAGGAGAAAGTAGCTGTGAGTACGAATCAGACACTGATCAAGCTGCAAGTGACCAAGAGTCGAGTGTGAAGACAAGAAGCAGGAGAACAAGGCGTGGAGAGACCAGTTGGCCTGAAAGAAGGAAGAGGCCGAGCTTGAAGTCAACTCCAGAGAGAACCCTTGCTCCTATATCCGAAGACTCAGACCTGGACGAAGGTGCACAGAATTCAGAAGCGGAGGGTCCAAGGAGATCAAGGAGGGTGCGCGTGCCCTGCAGAAGATACGCCACTCCTGAGTGGACCTACCTGGCAGCAGATGTCTTGTGCACAGAGATCCGGGAGGGTGAGGGAAGTGACAGTGACCAGCACTGATCCCATCATAAAGCTGGAAGTGGCGTTGTTGGTGCCTGGAGTAGAAGCTGAAGGGTTGCTGACACTCACTATTCCCAATCCTCCTTACCTGAGCAGAATAAGAGAACTGGTTTTAAACAGTAGAATTTCCGACGTTTGGCACAACAGTATCAGTACTCGAAGAGACCATTCTTCGCCTAGAACTGTTAGAATACGTGATTAGAGCTGCTGGAACGCGGGTGATCGTAGACACCTAAAGACTTTTGTAAATAAGCAAGATTGAGAAGATAACCTAGCGCCAAGTGGAAGAAGAAAAAAATGTAGGGACCTTTCCATTTAGTTGACGGAGAAGGGCTAGGGTTGTCTGTTGTTGCGGTTCAAAGGACTGATTTCAAAAGAGATTGCCAGCTTCCTGAGGTGTAGTTCAAGAAAGACTGAATGAACAAAAAGAGACTGTTGAAGAGATAAAGAGAAAAGACTTTACATTGGAAAAGAGACTAAAAGCTACATTGTCTAGAGAACATGGAGGCCGGCAACTCGAACCGTAAAGCGAAATGCATAATAGGTACACTTTTAGCGGGAGTAATTTTTCTTATAGTTTTAGTAGTTACTGTATCATATATAGTGGGACATGAAAACGAAACAAAAGCAACAGAAGCAAAGGTTGTGGTAACATCGAAACCTACTACTGCTGGTAAAGAGGAGGACAATGCAGTGAAGGAGAAGGCTTTACTAGCAGCAGAAGCTCGTAGGTTACATGTAGATGAGTCACAGGGAAACTTTAAATCGAATGCTTATGCCAAGTTACTATATGAATACATTGATGTCATGGAGGCTAAGGATTGCTGCGTTTGTATGCAATTACCAGCCTCTGTAGATGAAGGTATTAGGCATCATCATCTCCCATTGACTTATGGGATTACATGTAGTTTGTTGCTTAGTATATTCTATGGACGAGATAGCTTTGAATACTATTTTTCAAATTTTGATGCTGTATTACCAGAAGTCCCAGCTTACAAGCATATGAATAAATGGGACTATTACAAGAGTGAGGATCGATTAGGGAAATGTTTCATTCCTTGGAAAACTCTAGATACTTCACATGCCCGAAGAAATAACCTGACTTGCAAGGTATCAGAAATTGAGAAAAAGTTTATAGGGCAAGTGGATGATCGGTACAGAAGGCAGAAGATTCTAAACGCTTCTGGCCAATGGAAAACGGATTGGACCGAGGAGGAGAAGTCACACAAAAGAAAGGGTAGTAACGGTCCAATAGCATTAGATCGAACACAAAAAGGGAAGCTATGTATACATAGGGGTAAGACCTACTATGAAAATGTATTCGTGGGAGAAGTAAGTTGTGAACATGCCTTCCAATTAGAATACTACACGAAAGATTTTTTAAAGGGAATGCAGGTGATCCCAAATGTGTATTTTGTCTGTGGAAGGAATGCCTACGTGAAGCTGCCAGACAATTGGTACGGTTCATGTTATTTGGCAATTGTCTTCCCCAAAATTTATCATGCTAAGGATTTAGAAATCATAGAGGGAAAGGCTCAAGCCAGAGGGAGAAGGGATGTAGGTGATGCCGAGGTAGTTGGAGATGTATTCGGCGCTATGTTCCCTCTTCTGGGGTTAATACTGAATGATGTCAAGATCAGGAGATTGGCAACAGTTGTAGATAGATTATCTGCCAGTACTGCTAGATCTTTAATGCTGGTGGAGGGAGAGATGCAATCGATAAGGGCAATGGTTCTTCAAAACCGACTTGCTTTAGACGTTCTTTTAGCCAAAGAGGGCGGAGTCTGTAAGGCTTTGAAGGTCCAGGAATGCTGCACTTACATTCCAGACAATTCAAAACCTCTTGAGAATTACATACGAAATATCACTGAGATACACAAAGAAATAGAAGATTTGTCAAAAGTAAATGTGTGGGAAAAAGTGGGTCACGGATTGGGTAAAGTTGGAGGTTGGTTCGCCAACCTAGGGAAAAGCTTTATATGGTACATTTTGAAGCCTATCATCATAATAGTGATCTGTGTAATCATATTGTGGGGGTTAGTGAGGCTGTACCAATGGTATAGGGCAAATAGGTTGCAAAGATCCATGAGAGAACAGGAGCAGAGACTAGCTGCAATGCAGGACAACCAATACAGGAGTCTGAGGGCTCTGGAAATGATAAAGCGAGGGAGCATTGCAACGAGTTCTGTTTGATTTTAATTAAATGATGGTGTTGTGATGGTGATGACCCCTAGAGGTCATCAAAGGGGGGAACTGAGAGAGCGCAATCTGAGAAAAATGTTTAAGTACACCATATTTACAATTTAGACGCACGAATTTAGTTAAAGCATTTAGAAGTGTCACAAATATATAGAAATACATATACTTATGAGTGTTTAATCAATGTAGAATGCATATCTTAGAGTGTGAAGCTAATGTAGTAATGTTTAGAAATGCTAGAGTGCTGTTAGGACTCCATGTTATGTGACTGTTGCAGAAGAAAATGTAATGCTGCTAAACGTAGAAATGTGCAGGCCTCATGGCAATGTGTGAAGAACGAAAACGTGCCTTTACAGTCTCACATAAGATGGATTTGCTAATATTCAGAATATTATTGATCATATGTTAAAGTTATGTTTTATAGAAGTGTTTCATATAATCAGAGTGTAATAGGTTAGAATTGTTTTAGTTTAAGAAATAAAGATTCACAGAGTGCAGGCCTCTTGCAAAGTAATTTAGTAGGCCTGGAAAGATAAAGTTGCTTCTTTGATCTGCATGTGCTAGTTAAATTCGGGTCTCGTTAAGCATAAATTGCCAACCATGTTCGAAGTTTTACGACGTGAAAAGATAAACTGGAGGTCGGAATTTGGGGACCAATTCATGGGTGTCTGTTTGCAGGTGCGAGGGGGTTCCAATCAAGAGAGTGATGAATAGAGCTCTGTCCGGGGAGACAGGCACAGGCCTGGAGGAGGCTCCAGGAATTTACTGGGGGGTACCGGCAAGCCGAGAAAAAGCCTGGGAAGCAAGGTCAACGCTAACAAGAGGCCCAGAGGAGTATCAGTATGGAAAAAGCCAGAACCGAAACCACGTGAGAGGTGTACGTGAAGAGCGTCTCTGAGGGGCGTTTCGACTGTAATTATGATTTTGTATTAGGGACAGCACCCTGGGGTGGAGTTAGAGCAGATGGCCTGAGGACCCTTAGAGAGCGGATGGGTAGGCAGAGAGGGCATGACTGCAATGCACAGATTTACATCAGAGACTAGGGAAAGTGAGTGAACTTCTTTGGAAGTCACCACGGCTGACACCTTTTTAGGTTAAGATTCTGTTAAGTAGGGATGTCACTTAGTCTAGTGAAGGGACAGTCTAACCTGACTTTTCTCTTTTTGTAAATGACTACTTAAGTTACATCTTGTGTCTATTCTTGCAAACCTGCTTATATTTGAATTGGCTTTAGTGGTATTTTTCTGTCGTCTAAGATCGTTCAGAGAATTCATGTTTGTGTTGGTGCCAGTATACCTTTTGAACCTTATATTGAGATGCTTGTATCTTCAGTTATCTTTGGCTTTATAATAAAACTTTAAAACTTATTCGTGGTAAGTGGTTCTTCAGAGTCGTGCCAATTTTTGGGATTGCTTAACCTGGTAGTGGATTGCTTTTTACTCTATGACAGGCAACAAAGATTCAGTCGACCTAAGTGGGGATTTAGATCTAGAGTAGTCAAATGCGAGATCAAAAATCCCGCTTTCCCAGTTGGTAGCAGATTAGGATGGTTGCCTTCTAGAGGAAGGTGACCTAGACTAGGTTAAGATTACCCCGAGGCCCCTAGAGATCGAGAGATGACCAGCAGAAGAATCACCTGCCGAAGAAGGTGCTGACGGTGCGAGAGAAAAGCAGCAGAGTCGGGCGAGAGTGAGTATGATAAAGGTCATGCGTTGTCAGATTGTGGTGTTTCATGTTGAATCTGTGTTGTAATGTCATGCGGAGTTGAATGCCTGTAGTGTGATTGAGGCAGGGTTGTGAGCGCGCGCAACCTGGTGAAAATCTTAAGTTCAGAAAAGAGCTTAAGTGGTTCGGGTGTATCGGACATCCAGAGTAATTGTCAACCGTTGTGAAGGGGGTCATGAGGGGCATTGATCGCCCGCAGGACCGTGATAGGGGGAATGCAAGAGTGAGTGTATGAGTAACGGACGCTGGTCGGAAGTTACTGTGTGTAAGTAACCTATCAGTTAAGGCGATTGTCTAGACGTTTACGGAAAGACATTTCGTCAGTTGAGGTGACAATTACAGTTAGACTGTGGGCGTACAGTCAAGAAAAGTGATCGCTTGGTCGGAAGTAATCATTTTTCAGAGTATGAATGGGACGCATGCATGACCGGGATACGAGTTGAGAAAGGAGGGGAACTGCTGCGAAAGGGAGACGAGTGACGTCAGAGAGAGCCGCGCTGTGATAGGCCGGTTGGTGTGGAACCGCGCTGGGATAGGCCGGTTGACAAGAGCCGCGCTGTGATAGGCCAGTTAGCAAGAACCGCGCCGGGATTGGCGGATTGCCATCAGGAAGTAAACAAGCGCAGGGAATTAAGGAAACTGGTAGATTTGATCATGAAGTGTTTTAAAAGCTTGAGAGCAATCTTTAAGAGAGAAAAGAGAGAATCTTTTGACAGGGAAGAGGCCCCGCCAGAGGGTACACCAGCTCATTATATGGCCACGAATGTTGGGTTGCATACTATACTGTGGATTTCTGAGTGGAGTAAGATTACAGAGGGGAACGAGGAATTGACGTTTCCGAAATACGGAACGTTTAGATTAGAAGTATTGCACCAGTTAAAAGCAGTTATGACCTCAACGAGACCTCTGCCCAGACCAACACAGTTTGAAGCCCTTAATGCGTGGATTAGGGCGGCGCACGACAGGAACCAGAACAGGCGTCAAGAAAGAGTGAGACGATCGGTAAGAGCAGTTCAGGATGCCAAATGGGATGAGGAAGCTAAAAAGTGGAGAGTGCAGACTATTGAAGTAGATAAATTGTATCCAGTGATAGAAGTTGCAGGAGACAAGAGACCACCAGAGGAGGATGATGAGAGCGAGACAGAGGATAGTCTGATAAATAGGTTGTTGATAGACAGACCGCCTCCGTACAATAGAGGGATGGAAGGTGCCGAGCTCCAAAGGGGGGACGGGGCTGGTACAGGAGAGTATAGACCACCTCCTATAGCAGATAGAGAATACGCCAAAGGTGAGGAAACACCTCAGCCGAGCCCAGTACAGAGAGTAGTCGGAAGGTTCGTGGTACAAAAGGTGCCAGAAATGGAGCGTGCCAAATCCTATCAATTGCCAGACGCTCTCCAAGTACCTGTTACTATAGGTCCTATAGTATCGATTTATGACCCAGAGAAAGCACGAGAGGAGGAACAGGTACGGCTAGACAGGGAGAGAGCAGAAATGGAAAACCGGAACAATATGATTAATTCTCGAAGGCAGTTGCCAGGACCAAGAGATTGGAGCACCCCATTAAATCAAGCAGGGGATCCCATAATAGATCAGGGGGGTCCGAGAGGACCGATGGATCTGAGGGGACCACGGCCGAAGTCCTTTAAGGAGTTGAGGGCTGACTTGAGAGAGTGGGATGCTAACACGGGAACCCAGAGTAATAGGTCAGGAGCGGAAGCCGAATGGGGAAGTCGAGGTGATGGAACATTGTCTCACTGCGGGGCTAGTGAAAGCGGCCAGGAGTGCGACTGCAAAAGTCAGGAGAATAGAGGGGCTACACGCCATTTCCTTAATGGAAATGGACAGGAGCAAGAGGATAGAAGTGCAGAGTGTGGAAGGGTGTCTCGTCTCATTCACAACGAGGGAGACCGAAGGACACAAGAGTACAGAGACAGTTTTAAGTGCACTCACCATGCACCTGGCGATAGTAGACAACACTGGGATCGCGGGAACATGGGGAGTTGCGAAGGGTCTTACCATGTGTTGAGCGATACTAGACAGCAAGGGAACTGCGAAGGCGGAGGAAACAATGGAAGGTCTTATCATGCATTTAGGGAGACCGAGCAGAATAGACAGAGTGAGACTGTGGGAAATAGAGTATCATTTCATCACATGCCAAGAGGGGATGGAACTGCATGGGACCTCGAAAGATGGGAACATGGGAGGACTCCCCATAACTCGCCTGAGCCCAGGCGTAGGGCTCGGAGCTGGGATGGGAGAGATGTCAATGGACCCTCTAAAAATCACTCATTGACAGCTGAGATAAAAGCCAGAAGGCTAGATGTGACCAGTTTAAAATCTGACTTGGATGAGATAATAGATGGCACGTTGCCTTTAGAGAGGATTGACATGTACGAGCAAGATGAGGTACTGTTCATAGCAAAGGATATCACTCGGAAAGCAAGGGCGGTACATGAGAAATTATCTGAATTAGCAGACAAGTACATGGTAGACTTGTCGAGAACAAAGGCATTGCAGGGTAACCATAGGTTGCATTATTCAGATCAGGACCTCGAAGAGAGGAGAACGATTGGATTGAAAACACACATTAGAGAACTGATCACAGGAATAAGGACATGGAGAGATCTGGATAAGTGGGAAAAAAGGTGGTCCAAAAAAGGGACTGTCAGGCGGAGCACAATTGTGATGTCCCCAGAGGGAGGGCTACAGAGGATGGAAGCATACCCTTTGCGAGAAATAGCGAATGGGAGCTATGTGCATGTGCCATGGAGTAGGGGAGATTTAGCTGCATTTACCAATTCCTTTCCTAAACTGAGAGAAAACCCCGTGGAGTGGTATAAGCAGGTAGAGAGGTTTGTAAAAATTTCTAAAGTACTGTGGATTGATTTGAACACCCTATATGATATCGTAGTCCCAGGAGACTTGTGGACAGCATGCAAGGTTAGCGTAGAATGGCCCACATCTGAACCAGAGAGGGATGCTCAGACTAATGGACCGTCAGAAAGAGTCATGGAGAAATATGAAAGGGTAATGACATGGCTGAAGGATAAGGTGCCGCCGCAGGACATAGATTGGGTGAAAATAGATCGAACTAGGCAGGAACCCAAGGAGACAGTCCATGAATTTTATGAGAGACTGCTGAAAACGTTCAAACAATACAGTGGACTGGATGTAATGGATCCCAAAGACATAGGACAGTTTGTGTCAAAATTCGTTTTGGGATTGAGACCTGATATTTGCTTGATGATTCAGCAACATTTAATTTGTTGGCAGAACAAACCATTAGATGAAATTTTGAGGTATGCAAGGTATTGTAGTGATGAAATTGATTCTAAAGCAAAAAAACGTAAGGAAAAGCTGATGTTGGTTCAGATGCAGTCAGCTGGAAAGGGTGGACAACAGCAACAAGGAACAGGGACCATGGGAAGGAGATCGAATAATCAGAATAGGGACAATGAGGAAAATCCGAGACCTACAGTAGACCTGGCTACCTTGAAAAAGACGACAAAGTGTCACCAGTGTCACCAGGTGGGACATTGGAAACGCGAGTGTCCCTATAATCCTGAAAATGGAGAACTGGAAATGGAGGAGGAAGAAGTTCAGAGCAGTCCAGTAAAAGGGACGACAATACCCAAGGGTAAGGTGGTCAAAGGGGGGACTCCAGCTCCTCGAGCCCAGTTCCCCCAACCACCCAGAATAGCGACAGGGGGAAAGACCTATAGACAGATGCCACTTTTTGTAGGAGGAGAGGAGTGTTACTATGTTGATCCGTTGACTGGACAGCGTGTGAGTAGAACGGAGGACTGCACCCTCGGGGCAGTTCTAGAGGTGGACCAAAGGGGACCGTATGTAGAGGCAGAAGTAGCAGGGTGTCCTACGACCTTCTTGGTGGACACGGGGGCCACTCGATCCACCCTGAGATCAGCAGTGGTTCCGGACCTGCCAATGTCAGGGGAAACCATTCAAGTGGTAGGAGTCGCAAATAGAAGAATGACAAGTCCTTTGACGGAGCCAGTACTAGTGCGAATAGGAAAATACAGTGATGAACATCAGTTTGTAGTATGCAATTCTAGCCCTGTGTGTCTGTTAGGAAGAGACTTGCTGTGTAAATTAAATTGCACGATATACTGCACGCCTCAGGGAGTGGAAGTACAGACTAACGACGATGATGCCACCTTTAAGGTTGCAAATTCAAAGGTATGCATAGAGTTGTATCCTACCTTGACGGTGGAAGAGCTCCCTTGGGACTTAAGAGATACGGTGTCATCTGAAGTGTGGGATTTCACTGGGGAAGACATAGGACTGATCAAAGGAGTGGAGCCAGTGAAAATCATGATAAAACCAAATGTTGAATATCCAAGAACGCCTCAATACAAATTGACTCCGGAGACGATTGCAGGAATAAAGCCCGTGATTGACTCCATGATTAGACAGGGAATACTGAAAGAAATCGTGGGTAGTCCATGTAACTCCCCGATTATGGGTTTGCAGAAACCTAGTGGGAAATTCAGAATAGTGCAGGACCTCCGAAAGATTAATAACATAGTTGTTTCATGTTGTCCAGTGGTACCGAAGCCATCAGTGATATTGTTTCAGATACCATTCCAAGCTGAGTGGTTCACAGTGATAGACCTTTGCCAGGCCTTCTTTTCAATCCCATTAAATGAAGAGAGCCAATTTCTTTTCGCATTTAAGCTGGAAAATCGCGTATTAACATGGTGTCGTATCCCACAGGGGTATACAGAAAGCCCATCGATTTTTAACCAGCTGCTGAAAAAGAATCTTGAAAGTCTAGTACTGCCACAGAACTCGGTTCTAGTCCAGTACATAGACGACCTACTTGTTGCATCAGAAACAGAGGAAGCTTGTAAAATAGACACCATCACCTTGCTGAACCATCTAGCTGAGAATGGACACAAGGTGTCTCCGAGCAAATTACAGTACTGTCTGACAGAAGTACAGTATTTGGGTCACAGAATTGAAAAAGGGAAACGGAAGGTGTCACCAGACAGGATAGAGGCGATCTTGAAGATGAATTCGCCCACGACACAAAGAGAGGTCAGGATGTTTCTAGGAATGGTTGGTTATTGCCGACAGTGGATAGCTAACTTTTCCCTGAAGGCAAAGCCCTTACAAAAACTGACGCACAAGGAGGTGAGCGATCCGGTACCATGGGACAAGGACTGTTTGATGGCATTCTTGCAGCTGAGAGAGGACTTGTGTCATGCTCCTGCTCTGGGAATGCCGGATTACGAAAAACCATTCTTACTTTACTGCTGTGAAAGAGAAGGTTGTGCTTTGTCGGTTCTAGCCCAAATTCATGGAAGTGCCCGTAGACCAGTTGCATACTTCTCGGCTACTTTAGATCCAGTAGCCGCAGCGTTGCCCGGATGTCTCAAATCCGTTGCTGCAACGGGTGGCAGCATTGAGAGGTGCGAGAGCATTGTAATGGGACACCAGTTAGTGGTGTATGTACCTCATTCTGTGGAACTGTTAATGACCAGGACCAAGACACAGCATTTGACAAATAACAGGCTCACGCGCTACGAGCAAGTTATTGTTGCTGCAGAGAGCGTGACCCTTAAGAGATGCTCTGTTTTGAATCCTGCTACTTTGATGCCGCTCCCAAATGATATAGAAGATGAAGAATGTGAAGATCACGATTGCCTTGATGTGACTGAACTATGCACCAAACCGAGACCAGATATTGTAGATGAGCCGTTGACTGACCCTGATGAAATTTTCTTTGTTGATGGCTCATGTGTAAGAGACAATATTGGTCAGTTGAGAGCAGCTTATGCTGTTTGCACTATTACTGGAGTTGTGGAAGCCGCTTGCCTGGAAGGAGTACACTCCGCTCAGGTAGCTGAAATCATTGCATTAACCCGCGCCTGTTTAGCAGGTAGCAAAATTCGAGTCACCATTTACACCGACAGCCAATATGGTTTCGGGGTAGTTCATGACTATGGGCAATTGTGGTCTCAAAGAGGTTACATGACTTCTTCAGGTTCACCTATTCGAAATGGGGAATTTGTACGATTGTTGTTAGAAGCATTGCAAGGTCCTGCAGCTATTGCCGTTGTTGAATGTGTAGCTCATACTAAAAACACAGATTTTGTATCCCAGGGAAATAGGTATGCAGATGAGGTCGCACGCTACTGTGCAGAGCAGGGATACTCTTTCACGGAAGTGGAAGTGGGTGGGACACAGGAAAAGACAGAACTAACTATGATGTTAGAAACTGTAGATACCTGGGATGATTTAAAAGGCATACAAGAAAACACAACAGACTTTGAGAAAAAGACATGGGAGACTGCAGGTTGTGTAAAAAGTGAAATGGATTTTTGGGTTTCAGCAGATGGAAGGGCAGTGTTACCAAATGAGTTAGTGAGTCCAATGGCAAGACAGATACATGGTCCGGTACATCTAGGCAGAGATGCTATGCTGCGGGTATTCAGGCAAACGTGGTATAACCCCAAGTTTAGAGTAGCCGCAGAGGCAGTGTGCCAACGATGTGTCACCTGTCAGCAATTGAACATAGGGAAAAGGACACCAGTTACATTGAGTCACATTGAGAGGTCTGGTGGCCCTTTTAACCGGATGCAACTAGACTTTATTGAGATGCCAAAATGCAACCGCCTCAGATACGTTCTAGTGGATGTCTGCATATTTTCCAGATGCGTCGAGGCTTACCCTACACGCAGGTGTGACACACTCACAGTAGCAAAGTTGTTGCTTAGGGAGTTAATACCGCGGTTCGGGGTGCCGGCCTCTTTGGAATCAGATAGGGGAACACATTTCAACAGCGAAATTGTGAAGATGCTCTGCTCAGCATTGAATATTGATCAGAAGCTGCACTACAGCTATCGACCAGAAGCTTCAGGAATTGTGGAGCAGATCAATGGGACGATAAAGTCCCGAATTGCCAAAGTGTGTTCATCGACATCTTTAAGCTGGCCTGATGCACTGCCATTAGTACTCATGAGCATACGTAGCACACCAGACAGGAGAACAGGTCTCTCTCCACATGAAGTTTTAATGGGGAGGGCAATGAGACTGCCATCAGTTCCAACTGCAGCTTTGTTGAATATCACAGATGATCTAATCCTGGATTATTGCAAGGGACTTTCTGATGCCATTCATTCTGTGTCTCTTCAGGTGCAGGCTGCTGAAATCCCATCGTCCCAAGACTTGTGCCACGACCTGTGCCCTGGTGATTGGGTCGTGGTGAAGAAGCACGTCAGAAAGAATTGCTTAGATGTGCGTTGGCGAGGACCCTACCAGATCATATTACAACGAATACTGCTGTTAAAGTCGGAGGGCTGCCCAACTGGATTCACGGCACCCACACGCGGAGAGTTCCAGCACCCCTGGAAGTAACAGCTCCTCTCTCGGATGAAAATCCAGCTGTGGACGAAGAATCGCTAGAGGGGACCAGTCAAGCTGTGGGGGTGTCGGAGGAAGCTGGGAGCGTGTCAGATCCAGTGGAAGAAGGACAGGACGGCAGTGAAACTGACATTGCCACAGAAGGAGAAAGTAGCTGTGAGTACGAAGCAGACACTGATCAAGCTGCAAGTGACCAAGAGTCGAGTGTGAAGACAAGAAGCAGGAGAACAAGGCGTGGAGAGACCAGTTGGCCTGAAAGAAGGAAGAGGCCGAGCTTGAAGTCAACTCCAGAGAGAACCCTTGCTCCTATATCCGAAGACTCAGACCTGGACGAAGGTGCACAGAATTCAGAAGTGGAGGGTCCAAGGAGATCAAGGAGGGTGCGCGTGCCCTGCAGAAGATACGCCACTCCTGAGTGGACCTACCTGGCAGCAGATGTCTTGTGCACAGAGATCCGGGAGGGTGAGGGAAGTGACAGTGACCAGCACTGATCCCATCATAAAGCTGGAAGTGGCGTTGTTGGTGCCTGGAGTAGAAGCTGAAGGGTTGCTGACACTCACTATTCCCAATCCTCCTTACCTGAGCAGAATAAGAGAACTGGTTTTAAACAGAGTAGAATTTCCGACGTTTGGCACAACAGTATCAGTACTCGAAGAGACCATTCTTCGCCTAGAACTGTTCGAATACGTGATTAGAGCTGCTGGAACGCGGGTGATCGTAGACACCTAAAGACTTTTGTAAATAAGCAAGATTGAGAAGATAACCTAGCGCCAAGTGGAAGAAGAAAAAAATTTAGGGACCTTTCCATTTAGTTGACGGAGAAGGGCTAGGGTTGTCTGTTGTTGCGGTTCAAAGGACTGATTTCAAAAGAGATTGCCAGCTTCCTGAGGTGTAGTTCAAGAAAGACTGAATGAACAAAAAGAGACTGTTGAAGAGATAAAGAGAAAAGACTTTACATTGGAAAAGAGACTAAAAGCTACATTGTCTAGAGAACATGGAGGCCGGCAACTCGAACCGTAAAGCGAAATGCATAATAGGTACACTTTTAGCGGGAGTAATTTTTCTTATAGTTTTAGTAGTTACTGTATCATATATAGTGGGACATGAAAATGAAACAAAAGCAACAGAAGCAAAGGTTGTGGTAACATCGAAACCTACTACTGCTGGTAAAGAGGAGGACAATGCAGTGAAGGAGAAGGCTTTACTAGCAGCAGAAGCTCGTAGGTTACATGTAGATGAGTCACAGGGAAACTTTAAATCGAATGCTTATGCCAAGTTACTATATGAATACATTGATGTCATGGAGGCTAAGGATTGCTGCGTTTGTATGCAATTACCAGCCTCTGTAGATGAAGGTATTAGGCATCATCATCTCCCATTGACTTATGGGATTACATGTAGTTTGTTGCTTAGTATATTCTATGGACGAGATAGCTTTGAATACTATTTTTCAAATTTTGATGCTGTATTACCAGAAGTCCCAGCTTACAAGCATATGAATAAATGGGACTATTACAAGAGTGAGGATCGATTAGGGAAATTTTTCATTCCTTAGAAAACTCTAGATACTTCACATGCCCGAAGAAATAACCTGACTTGCAAGGTATCAGAAATTGAGAAAAAGTTTATAGGGCAAGTGGATGATCGGTACAGAAGGCAGAAGATTCTAAAGGCTTCTGGCCAATGGAAAACGGATTGGACCGAGGAGGAGAAGTCACACAAAAGAAAGGGTAGTAACGGACCAATAGCATTAGATCGAACACAAAAAGGGAAGCTATGTATACATAGGGGTAAGACCTACTATGAAAATGTATTCGTGGGAGAAGTAAGTTGTGAACATGCCTTCCAATTAGAATACTACACGAAAGATTTTTTAAAGGGAATGCAGGTGATCCCAAATGTGTATTTTGTCTGTGGAAGGAATGCCTACGTGAAGCTGCCAGACAATTGGTACGGTTCATGTTATTTGGCAATTGTCTTCCCCAAAATTTATCATGCTAAGGATTTAGAAATCATAGAGGGAAAGGCTCAAGCCAGAGGGAGAAGGGATGTAGGTGATGCCGAGGTAGTTGGAGATGTATTCGGCGCTATGTTCCCTCTTCTGGGGTTAATACTGAATGATGTCAAGATCAGGAGATTGGCAACAGTTGTAGATAGATTATCTGCCAGTACTGCTAGATCTTTAATGCTGGTGGAGGGAGAGATGCAATCGATAAGGGCAATGGTTCTTCAAAACCGACTTGCTTTAGACGTTCTTTTAGCCAAAGAGGGCGGAGTCTGTAAGGCTTTGAAGGTCCAGGAATGCTGCACTTACATTCCAGACAATTCAAAACCTCTTGAGAATTACATACGAAATATCACTGAGATACACAAAGAAATAGAAGATTTGTCAAAAGTAAATGTGTGGGAAAAAGTGGGTCACGGATTGGGTAAAGTTGGAGGTTGGTTCGCCAACCTAGGGAAAAGCTTTATATGGTACATTTTGAAGCCTATCATCATAATAGTGATCTGTGTAATCATATTGTGGGGGTTAGTGAGGCTGTACCAATGGTATAGGGCAAATAGGTTGCAAAGATCCATGAGAGAACAGGAGCAGAGACTAGCTGCAATGCAGGACAACCAATACAGGAGTCTGAGGGCTCTGGAAATGATAAAGCGAGGGAGCATTGCAACGAGTTCTGTTTGATTTTAATTCAATGATGGTGTTGTGATGGTGATGACCCCTAGAGGTCATCAAAGGGGGGAACTGAGAGAGCGCAATCTGAGAAAAATGTTTAAGTACACCATATTTACAATTTAGACGCACGAATTTAGTTAAGGCATTTAGAAGTGTCACAAATATATAGAAATACATATACTTATGAGTGTTTAATCAATGTAGAATGCATATCTTAGAGTGTGAAGCTAATGTAGTAATGTTTAGAAATGCTAGAGTGCTGTTAGGACTCCATGTTATGTGACTGTTGCAGAAGAAAATGTAATGCTGCTAAACGTAGAAATGTGCAGGCCTCATGGCAATGTGTGAAGAACGAAAACGTGCCTTTACAGTCTCACATAAGATGGATTTGCTAATATTCAGAATATTATTGATCATATGTTAAAGTTATGTTTTATAGAAGTGTTTCATATAATCAGAGTGTAATAGGTTAGAATTGTTTTAGTTTAAGAAATAAAGATTCACAGAGTGCAGGCCTCTTGCAAAGTAATTTAGTAGGCCTGGAAAGATAAAGTTGCTTCTTTGATCTGCATGTGCTAGTTAAATTCGGGTCTCGTTAATCATAAATTGCCAACCATGTTCGAAGTTTTACGACGTGAAAAGATAAACTGGAGGTCGGAATTTGGGGACCAATTCATGGGTGTCTGTTTGCAGGTGCGAGGGGGTTCCAATCAAGAGAGTGATGAATAGAGCTCTGTCCGGGGAGACAGGCACAGGCCTGGAGGAGGCTCCAGGAATTTACTGGGGGGTACCGGCAAGCCGAGAAGAAGCCTGGGAAGCAAGGTCAACGCTAACAAGAGGCCCAGAGGAGTATCAGTATGGAAAAAGCCAGAATCGAAACCACGTGAGAGCTGTACGTGAGGGGCGTCTCTGAGGGGCGTTTCGACTGTAATTATGATTTTGTATTAGGGACAGCACCCTGGGGTGGAGTTAGAGCAGATGGCCTGAGGACCCTTAGAGAGCGGATGGGTAGGCAGAGAGGGCATGACTGCAATGCACAGATTTACATCAGAGACTAGGGAAAGTGAGTGAACTTCTTTGGAAGTCACCACGGCTGACACCTTTTTAGGTTAAGATTCTGTTAAGTAGGGATGTCACTTAGTCTAGTGAAGGGACAGTCTAACCTGACTTTTCTCTTTTTGTAAATGACGCTTAAGTTACATCTTGTGTCTATTCTTGCAAACCTGCTTATATTTGAATTGGCTTTAGTGGTATTTTTCTGTCGTCTAAGATCATTCAGAGAATTCATGTTTGTGTTGGTGCCAGTATACCTTTTGAACCTTATATTGAGATGCTTGTATCTTCAGTTATCTTTGGCTTTATAATAAAACTTTAAAACTTATACGTGGTAAGTGGTTCTTCAGAGTGGTGCCAATTTTTGGGATTGCTTAACCTGGTAGTGGATTGCTTTTTACTCTATGACAGGCAACAAAGATTCAGTCGACCTAAGTGGGTATTTAGATCTAGAGTAGTCAAATGCGAGATCAGAAATCCCGCTTTCCCAACACCTTAATGTGGGCTATGTCATTTATCTTAAATCAAAGTCCGCTGTTGTCCAGCGGGACCCAACTGATGGCTCAATTCTCTGCTATATTTATATAAAAAATGTATTACCCATTCAGCTCAAACTAGTCTATTATTGCTCAAACTGTGAAATGAGGATTATGTGAATTATGCCACTCATTTCCAACACCTGGCATCTGAGGTCAATTGGACAGGTGAGTCCACTGATGCAGCCTTTCATCAGGGTCCCGGAGACGATCTCAAAGATTCCTTGTGGTTAGTGTTTAATCAACCAACCACATTGGCAGCTTTAATCAACCTAAAGCTGCAAATGGGTGCCCAGAAAGAAATTCAGAGAACCAAGGGATGTACTTAAAATGTAAGACCTTGACTTAATAAATTCCCAGGTGGCACTGATGTTATGCCTCAGGCAGCAGAACCCACGCAGATTAGGGAATCATGAATGACCCCGTCAACCAAAGAAAGGAAGAGCCGTAGGGAGACATGATTGTGTTTCTACTGTGGAAAGACCGGACATGCGGTGAGAGGCTATCCTCAGTTACAGGCAAACAACTCAGCTTGTCCATGCACAACGGGCATGTGAAGGGCTCACACTTACTGAAGTGTGCTGTACTGAATAATCAAATAGATTTCAAGCAAGTTAATTCTTGAGGACTTGTGATCCTTCTTGCTGTAGTGGATTCTGGAGCATCTGATTGCTTTATGGGTAATCAATTACAAACTGAATGCTAGATTCCTATCAAGGTGAAAAACGTGAAGGAAGCGAGACAAGGAATAGATGCGACTGCTCTCACTTCAGAAGCTGTAAGTTTTGAAATCCTTCCATTACTGATTCATCTGAATTTAATCAATGCTCCATCCTATCCCTTTCTATTGTTCTCGGCACTACATAACTTAGGAAAGATCACTCCCATATAGACTGGAATACGCAACCTTAAACTCATCTTACTGCGATACACAGTGCTTTCAAAATCAGTCACTAACAAGGACTCAGGCTTAATTTAGAGTTTGGAGTAAGGGTTAATCCGTCACAAACATGCGTCTTATTACATGTGCATTATATCCTATGGCCCTTGTAATAAGGCAGATGGGATATCTGCCACCTTGTGAGGGATTAACCGTCCCCTAAACTCTAAATCAGGCCACCACCCTAAAAAACTGCACATAAGTAGAATATGACATGTAAGAAATGGCAACAATCCCAGTTTCTGCCGTATAAAAATTCCCACATAAATCTTGTCAACATCTGCCTTTCCATGCTTTGAGGTACAGCCTAATTCTTTTGAAGCCACCCCAAAAGTGCAGAAGATTGTTCCTCTAAATGATCATGAATTTACAGATGTGTAAATCAAGAAAGGAGCCAACACTCTTCCAACTCATTGAGAGTATGACACACAAATTGATCTATTACCTGGAGTACCTATTCCACATGGGAACATCTGTCCACTGAAGGTGAAAGAGGCCGAAATTGTACAACAATAACTTCAGTAAAACTTTGCTAATGGGGATTTGGGGGGACAGCCGACCAGCGGGAGGCTTGCCCACCCGGGGAAATTTGGGGCAGCAGGGGGGGGGGGGGGGGGGAGAGGTGAGCACTGAGGGCTCCCATAGTTTGGTTGCTTTGGGCTGGTTGGGCTCCTTTTTGGTCCCCTTGGGCGGTTTTACATAAAACCGGACATTTTGAAGGGCAGGCACCATTTCTGGTGCAGTGACACGGCAGCCGGGGTGGTGGCTTTAGCTCGTTGTCAATTTAGGCCTGGAACGTGTGTGGGGGGGCGTAGATTGCGGGTGTCAGGCGGCGCGAGCGGAGGACGTTGGCGGAGGTGATACTGTTTTGGCAGAGCTGCGTTGGTCGGGATGGCGGCAGATCGAGACCCCAGAGTGGCGGAAGCGTTGCGGCTCTTAGGGGAGGCGGGCCGACTGGATATTATCAGGCCGGAATTGCAGGTGAGGCCACCGCGGCGCGCTGCCAACGGCGCCGCGGCAGCCGTGTGGGCGTGTGAGCCGCCGCGGTCACGATCGCGGTCGGCTCAGAGAGGTGGGAGGAGGGGGGGCGGGAGGGGGAGCGGAGGCGCGAAGGCCGATAAGAGAGGCGGGGAGGCGGCGCTGCAGAAGGCGTCAAAGAGAGGGGCCGCGAGGGCTGGGAGGCGAGGGAAAAAGAAGGCGCTGGCATTTGTGGAGGGGAGGGAGGGAAGGAGTGCGGTGGGGGAGGGGGCGGACGCAATGCCTGACGCGGGGGCGGGAGGGCAGGGGGGGGTGGGGCGGGCCACGAGGAGCAGGCCGGGCCGATGGTCGAGGAGACAGAGGGTGGGCAGGGGGCAGAGGGTGGCGCAGAGGGCCCCGGGGGGGTGAGAGACCCGGGGGGGATGCCCCAGGGTGGGCGGAGAGTTTTGCAGGCAGGACAGGAGGGGGATGCAGGGGGGGCGGTCTCACCCTTGTTAATTGAGGAGACTGATGTGGAAGAGATGGGTGGGGGGGTGGAGGAGAGGGGAGGGGGGGCAGACACTGAGCTGCCTTGGAGCTCGTCGGAGGCGGAGGAGGGAGGGGGCCTTGGGGGACCGAGTGGGGTTCCCTCGCCGGGGCGGGTGCTGCGGGGACAAGGGGGGGTGCGGGGTGTCGCAGAGAGGGGTGGCGTGGCGAGCGGGAGGGGCGGGGGCGAAGGGGGGTGTGGTGGGGTGTCGGGGTGGTGGGGGGCTGCCGGGGGGGGCGGGGAACAGCGGCGGGGGTGACGGTGGCGGGATTGGCATGGCGGTGGTCTGGGGGGGGCACAGAGGGGGTGCGGGGCCCGGTTGGGGGTCGAGCGGGTGGGGGGGCCCGGGGGGCTGGGACTGGGAGGGTGGTTGGGGCATGGGGGGCGGAGGGGGCCCGCTCGCGTCGCGGCGGTCACTCGGCGGGGTGGGGGCGGGGGGCGCCATTGGGATGGGGGAGTGGGGGGCAGGGGTGGAGGGGGTGCGTGGGGGGGAAGGCGGGTTTTTTCACCCCGGTATGCTGGACTCCACCTTCTTTCCTTGGCAGGAGCTGTTTGCGAGGCGCTCGGGTGAGCAGCATGCGGCTCCGCACCACCGAGAGGATGGGCCGGCTCTGTCTTGTGCGGGTGGCAGAGCTCCAATGAGGGACCTAGCACTGGAGCGAGGCAGCTGGCGGC
The DNA here is from genome assembly GCF_964263255.1 of Lissotriton vulgaris. Lineage (NCBI taxonomy): Eukaryota > Metazoa > Chordata > Amphibia > Caudata > Salamandridae > Lissotriton > Lissotriton vulgaris. Next base: position 690,152 of record NW_028240616.1, on the reverse strand, counting down.
GAGAGTCATCTCCGCCGACTCCTCCCCGAAGGGTTGTTACGGCCGCCGGTGGCAGGGGAGTGAGGATGGATGCACATACTTATGAGTCGGATGCGTGCGCAGTTGGAAGGCGTGGGAGTGTGGATTTGGGTGACTTGATGAGGAGGTGTCGGGACAGCGCGGGTTTGAGCCGGATGGAACCCCCAGGGGGGGCCCGGGAATGTGTGGGGGTGGCGGATGGAGAGTCCACGGAGGAAGGGGAGATTCGGGAGGAAGGGGGGACGAGTAATGTTGTTGGCAGTATTTTACAGGTACCGGCGAGGCGGGAAGTGCCTAGAGTGACGGCCCCCTCAGCTCCACTGGTTAGGCGGCGGGATCCAGCAAGGACACCGACCTTGACGCCAGGTAAGGCGGGAGACGGAGCGGGGAGTGGCAAGCGGCGCTGTGTGCAGGTCTCAGTGGGGATGGGGGGCGAAGGGGGGGACGGCTGGCGGCAGGTGCGTGAGCGGTACGTGCAGGATGCGGGAGTGGGCACGGACGGCACGGCGGAAGCTGAGGCAGGCGCGCGGACGGGGCCGGAGGCGATCGCCGGTAAAGGCGCGGCCGGTGGGGGGAAAGAGAGCTGCGTGGTGCCGATGCGTAAGTTACCGTACATGGGCTGTCAAAGCCGCTGGGAGCGCACCTGTTGCTGGCGACGAAGGAAAAGATATGGAAGGGGGAGTACATAGACATATTGAAGCTTCTCCACAGGGAGTTGACGTCCAAGGAAGGGTCAAAGGAGGAAGAGCAGGAGTTGGCCAGGCGCCCGAAAGTGCCGTTGACGCTGGACAACTGGTCAGCGGCTTTCCTTATATACGCGAGTGTGTACTGCGAGAAGTTTCCTGACCGTTCCGTGGCGCTCTTCAAATACATGGATGTGGTGCGGAGAGCGCAGGTGACATACGGCGGGTTCGCATGGTCGCACTATGACGAGGAGTTCCGGGCGCGCATGGTGGCTGACCCGGAGGCGGTGTGGGGGGAGCTGGATGCGTACTTGTACCAGCAGACGATGGGCGGGCCAAGTTCGGCCACACCGTTTATACGGCCAGCGGTTTGCCGCTTGGGCCGCCCCCCTTTGCCACGCGCCCCACCCGAGGGGGGGTGGGGCGGGGAGAGTCCAACAGCCAGGCCACGGTCGGGGCCTGTTGGGACTTCAATAGAGGTTCGTGCGGACGGGCGGTGTGCCGTTTTAGGCATGAGTGCTCGACGTGCGGAAGGCGGCACCCAGCGCTGCGGTGCTGAGGGCCCGGGGGCCCGCCGGGCCAGCAGCCCGGGCATGGAGGTCCACAAGGAGGGGGAGGACAGGGGGGAGGGAGGGGAGGTGTCAGAGGGGGGTGAGCAGGCGCTATGGGCAAAGGCTCGTACGCCGGTTAGGTTGGACCGGATGGAGCCCTGGTTGGCGGCATATCCGCGGGCGGAGGATGCTGAGGTGCTGCGTCGCGGTTTTCGGGAAGGATTTCGACTGGGCTATGAGGGCCCCTGGATTGCTCGCTGGGCGGACAATCTGAAGTTGGTGAACACGCACAAAGGCATCGTGCGGGAGAAGCTGTTCAAGGAGGTCAGAGAAGGGAGGATGGCGGGCCCGTTCTCGGAGCCGCCGATGCCTGGCTTGATCATCTCCCCCATTGGGGTGGTGCCCAAGAAGGAGGAGGGGCAGTTCCGGTTGATACAACATCTGTCATGGCCGGAGGGGGAGTCGGTCAATGCCTACATCGCGGCGGACCTGGCGTCGGTGACCTACTCGTCGGTGGACGTGGCGCGGAGGCTAGTTACGGCGGCAGGGAGGGGAGCATTGATGGCAAAATGCGAAGTCAAGTCGGCTTTCCGGCTCCTTCCGGTCCACCCGGCGGATCACCAGCTGCTGGGCATTCAATTTGAGGGGCTCATCTTTGTGGACAAGGCACTGCCGATGGGGTGTTCCATTTCGTGCTCGCTTTTTGAGCGTTTCAGTTCCTTCCTGCAGTGGGTCTTTTCCAGGCGCACAGGCTCGGAGTCAGTGACGCACTACCTGGATGACTTTTTCCTGGTGGGGCGGCCCGGTACGGCAGACTGCCAGCGGCAGCTGGACGGTTTGGCCGGGTTGATGGGGGAGTTTGGTGTTCCCCTGGCGCCAGAGAAGACGTACGGTCCCAGTGCGGTGTTGTCCTTTCTCGGTATTGAGCTCGACTCGGTCGCCATGGAAGCACGCCTACCGGACGATAAGAAAGCGGCCATGCTGGAGCTGGTGGCAGACATGCTGGCTAAAAGGAAAGTGATGGTGCGAGAGGTGCAGGTGCTGTTGGGGCACTTGAACTTCGCTTGTCGGGTGGTGCGGGCGGGTCGAACTTTCTGCCGGCGTTTGGGAGTGGCGTTGTCCGGATTGTCGTTGCCTCACCACCATGTGCGGTTGTCAGTGGGAATGAAGGAGGATCTACGCATGTGGCGGGCGTTCTTGGAACGGTTCAACGGAGTGCCCATGGTGCCGGCGGAGGATTGGGAGTGGGATGTCACCATGTACTCGGATGCGGCAGGCGTAGGCGGTTTCGGCTTGTACTGGGATGGAATATGGTGCACGGAGCAGTGGCCGGCGCATTGGCAGGCGGGTGGCCGGAGCATAGCCTTTTTGGAATTGTTCCCGTTGGTGGTGGCGGCCACGGTGTGGGCCAGAGAGCTGGCACATAAGCGCGTGTTGTTTCGAGCGGACAACATGGCGGTGGTGCAGGTGGTGAATAGGCAGTCGGCCAGGGACCCGTAGGTGTTGAAGTTGATGAGGGTTTTTGTGTTGCGCTGATTAGAGAACGACATCCTGTTTCAGGCGCGCCACGTTCCAGGGGTGGACAATGACATTGCGGATGCTTTGTCTCGTTCACAGTGGGAGAGGTTCCATGGGCTAGCCACGGAGGCGGAGGAGGTCAGGACGCAGGTGCCGGGAGAGATGTGGTCGGTGGGCGAGCCCGGGTCCTTCAGCTGGTGAAGACGTCCGTAGCAGTGTCCACGTGGAAGCCCTACGAACAGGCATGGGAGGAATTCCTGCTGTCTGGCGCGGTAAGGCGAGGGGACCGGTGGCAGCGCGAGGAACAGGTGGTGTGGTTTATGCTGGCACTCATGGACAAGGGATTGTCACGGGTCACTATTGTGGGCAAGTTGTCGGCGGTGGCATTCATGGGGAAGTTGTGGTGGGGTTACACCCCGTCGGCGGGGGAACTGGGGTCCCGGCTGCTGGAGGGGTGGGAGAGGGGCTCGGCGGCTCGCTTGCGGCGTCCCATCACGGTGGCCTTGTTGGAGGGAATCATTGGCGCGCCGGCAGCGGTGTGCAGGGATGAAGGCGAGACGGTGCGATTCTCGACCCTGATGTCTTGGCTGTTTTATGGGGCGTTTCGAGTGTCGGAGCTTTTGGGCACGAAGGGGGTGCCAGGCGTGGTGTGGGAGGATGTGGACTTGCGGACAGGTGAAGTGGCGGTGCGGCTGCGGCGCTCGAAAACTGATCAGAGGGGGGTCGGAACCTGGGTGGTCCTGGGCCCGGGGGTGCGGGAGGGAGTGTGTCCCGCGGCGTGGGGTAGGAGGCTGATGGCGGTCCGGCAGGAGGGAGTAGGGGAGGTGTTTGGCCGGGGCGGTGGGGGCGGAGTGACGGTGGCACAGGCTTTGTGGGTGCTGCGGCGCGCCCTGTGGGGCTTGGGTGAGGACCCCTTAGCTTTCGGGACTCACTCCTTCAGGATTGGGGCGGCGACGGAGGCGGGGCGTATCGGTTGGGGGAAGGAGGAGATACAGAGGCTGGGACGGTGGAAGTCGGACTGCTACCGGACGTATGTGAGGCTGCGAGAGGTTGAGGGGGGTGTCGTTACTGTAATTCCGAATTCTGATATGTGTCTCTTTGCAGGTGCTGTGGCGGGGCCAGAGGTGGCAGTGTTGAATTTGTATTTGGTGGGACACTCATTTGTCAAGCGGGCCGAGCAGGCGGAGTGGGAAAAGCATCATGCACTCAATTTGGGATTGGATGGAGGATTGTATCGTTGTCATTGGAGGGGCAAAGGGGGCATGCGTTGGCATGAATTGTTGCCTTTGTTGAATACAATGGTCAGGGGGGGTGTGTGTCTGGATGTGGTGGTGATTCACTTAGGTGAAAACGACTTAGTGCAGTGCAAGGGGTTGGCTTAAGTCAAACAAATGAAGAGGGACCTGAGGGAGGTCAAGAAGCAATGGGCGGGGTGTCATGTGATCTGGTCCGAGTTGATTCCCAGGCGGGTGTGGAGGGGAGCTGAGCACCCGGGGGCGATTGACAGGGCACGGAGGAGATTAACCGGGAGATGGGGGATTTCTGTGCAAGAGAAGGGGTAGGGTTCACCCGGAGTTACGCTATGGGGCGGTGTATTTTTTCAGGGAGGATGGGGTCCACCTCTCCAGGTATGGCATGGAACTGTACATAGTGCAGTTGAAGGAGGAGCTGGACGGGGCTTTGGGGTTGTTCAGGTATCCCAGGAGGCAGGAGTCCTAGGGGGGGGGTCGGAAGTCGTAAGCGGCTTCCGAGTGGCGTTTTCCCTAAGAGAAAGGGGGGTAGTCGCAGGAGGCCTGGGGCTGTATGGGCAGATGGGGAGCGGAGGTCAGGAAGGTCACTGAGGTCATTGCAGTTGGGGGTAGGTTGCTGAGCGGATGTGGACACTTTGTTGCACTGTTGGGGATACATTTAGGGGTGGGGGTGGGGGGGGGCGTTAGGCAGTTGCTATTTAGCGAGCTTTAGTTTTGTTTGGCACAGGCCTGGTGGGTGTTGTGTAGGTGCACCTGATTCCAAATAAAGCGGCCTTTATCACACTAAGTTGGTGTCCGTGTCAGTGCTTCCCCCCCCCCACCTACTGGTGTGCCCCAATGGGGATTTGGGGGGGCAGCCGGCCAGCGGGAGGCTTGCCCACCCGGGGAAATTTGGGGCAGCAGGGGGGGGGGGGGGGGGGAGAGGTGAGCACTGAGGGCTCCCGTAGTTTGGTTGCTTTGGGCTGGTTGGGCTCCTTTTTGGTCCCCTTGGGCGGTTTTACATAAAACCGGACATTTTGAAGGGCAGGCACCATTTCAGGTGCAGTGACACGGCAGCCGGGATGGTGGCTTTAGCTCGTTGTCCCGCCCCCCCCTCCCTGATTTCCCATGGGGTGGGGGGGGAAGGGTTTGTCCAGTTCAGGCCTGGGAGGTCATGGGGCGTGAGGGGCTTTCTTGGTTGATGGTGCATCTGAGGTGAGGGTCAGGAGTTGTGTTGTCGCTGGAACAGGTGCTGGGATGGGTGGCGTTTTCCCTAAGAGAAAGGGGGGTAGTCACAGGAGGCCTTGGGCTGTATGGGCAGATGGGGAGCGGAGGTCAGGAAGGTCACTGAGGTCATTGCAGTTGGGGGTAGGTTGCTGAGCGGATGTGGACACTTTGTTGCACTGTTGGGGATACATTTAGGGGTGGGGGGGCGTTAGGCAGTTGCTATTTAGCGAGCTTTAGTTTTGTTCGGCACAGGCCAGGTGGGTGTTGTGTAGGTGCACCTGATTCCAAATAAAGCGGCCTTTATCACACTAAGTTGGTGTCCGTGTCAGTGCTTCCCCCCCCCACCTACTGGTGTGCCCCAAAAGCTTCATTCGACAGACCCCCTTTCCAGCAGGGGACCCAATCCTTTTTGTGTCGAAGGCGAATGGAGAATACCAGCCATGCATAAACTGTCGCTATCGAATGTGATTATCATAAGAAATCGATATCTGCCATAACTCACATCTGTATTTCTGGACCAAGTCAAATCTGTCAAAGTATTGTATAAGTTGGATCTTAGAGGAACATACAACTTAGTAGGGATACGTGAAAAAGATAAATGGAATTTGGCATTCAAAACCCAGTATCGGACTTTTGAATAAGTGGTACTGCCTTTCAGCTTCAGTATTTCCACTGCAGCCTTCCAGCACTTTGTCAACAACATTTTCAGTTATATTCTGGATCCGTGCATCGTGAACGGAAGGATTGGAGTTAGAACAGAACATGTGCATCTAGCCCTTAGCCCCAAATAATAACCAGTGCAGACAATACCACAATCTCGCATAAGACAGTAGAACAAGATAACAGGAATTTATTGATACAAACCTGCATGAGTCCAAAGCCATTGCCGTGGTCACCCCACCCTTGGTTCAGGGCGGCTCCAGCACGGGACTCTCGTGATATAATCCCAGCAATAATGCCTACTTGTACATTCTTCTCCCTTGCTACGCTTTCAATAAGGCCCTTGTATTTCTGCATCTTGGAGAAGTCAGTCTGAGCCATCTTACGAGATGCGGCAACTCCTGAAATCATAAATCAATCTTTTGTCCTTGTTCACTCACAATCATTTTTTTTGTAAACAAATTTAATTCAGTTTTGCAGATAGCATAGACATGACAATTTCAATTTCTGATGCATTATACAATCCCATAAGCAACATTGCGCCAGTGTGAGGATATAACATGCCCTAGTCCTGTTCCGATCCAAACTGTCCACATCAACTTCTCCGGCTTCAACAGCCTTATTGTCCGTCAAGTATATCATTCTTATCCATTCTAGAGCTTGGCCTCCATCCAGGAGGGCAGTCGTATACTGCTCTAGGAGTAGGCGCACTCGAAATCCGTCCTCTTCCTAGCATGGCAATTAGCAACAAAACAAAAATAAAAAAACCCAACCTCCCCAACAGCTTCCCCCTTCCCCTGACCCACCCATTATCCCTACCTCCCCACCCCCCATCAGACATGTCGCTCTCTCTTGTGTCTCGTTTGTCACGCAGCATACCTTTCCATCCCTCTGTAGAGGATCTTATGACAGTGATCAGGGATCCATCCCGGGGGATGTTCCCACCTCCAACGTCTCACCCACCCTCCGTCCCACCCATGCTCCAGAGGCCGCATTCCAGTATTGGAGAGTGAGTCCCCCGCCCGCAGGGGATCAGTCCTCGTCAGCATCAGGTCTCTGAAGAAGGTCTACCATCGCCACCCAGGCTCTTGCCGCGTCCAGTAACTTATCAGTCCTTCGGGCCACCTGCAGTCAGAGAGTCCCCTCACAGTTCGCCCATTTTATGAATTCCTGCAGCCATCGCGCAGTGTTAGGGGCAGTTACCGCTTTCCAGTGACTAGTAATTTCCCGCTTAGCTAGCACTAATCCTAAATCTAGGAATTTACTGGTGATTTTGTTGCGGGCAGTGTGGGAAAACCAATGTAACAGGCAAACACTTGGGATCACTGTAGCTCTCTGTCTGTCACCTCCTTCAGTCTGGTTAGGACTTCCCCCCCCAGAACCCATGAAGCAGCAGACAGTCCCAGAGCATATGCACAAACGCTGCATTTTCTATTTTGCACCACGGATAGACTGTGTGGGAACCGAAAAACTAATTAATTTTAAGAGGAGTGAGGTACGCCCGATGGAACACGTAGAATTGTATTAGCTGAAATCTCGCATTTCAGGAGCATTTCCTTGCCCGCTCCATCAACATCTCCTATGGTTTTGCCTCTATTGGTGTCCCCAGATTCGCCTCCCATTTAACGTGCAGATTCTCTAAAGGGGGTCCTAGTCCCCTGTGTTGTCCTCCTATAGAGGCAGGAAACCGCCTTAATCTTTACCGCTGAAGTGACAACATACTGACAAGGGAGAAAGGTCCCGGCTCCTCCATTCCTTTCTTCCAGTGTTTACGCACGGCAGTTAACAGAGCTGCATGCAAAAGAAAATCCTGAGCAGGCAGGTCATATCTTTCCATGAGGTCCTGAAACAGTATCAGGGCACCATCATCATAGAGATCCCCAATAGTGGAGACCCCCAGTTTCTCCCAAACACTCAGCCTCTGCCAATCTCCTCCGTGTGGCAACAACTCTAAGAGCCATATTGGGATCTCAGACGCATATGCAGTTCCCACCTTACCTCTTCTAATGGCTCTATTCCAGCATTGCCGCGCCACCCACATATCCCTCGGCACCTCCCTTTCTCGCACCGGTAACTGGAGCAGAATCCGAGCTAGTTGACGGAGTCTCGGGTCCATACCTCTCTGGTTCTCCTCTATCCTCAGTCTCCCCGCCATCCACTGCGCGAAGCATTGAAATTGGGCCGCGTGGTAATATGCCTTGAAATCCGGCGCCGCAAACCCTCCCTCCTGCCTAGGGCGTGTCATAGTACTCAGCGCCACTCTACACCTCCCGGAACCCCACAGGAAACTTGTGACCATAGAGTTTGTTTGGGTGAAATACTTCCCAGGTATCCAAAGTGGTAGAGCATCGAAGTAATAAAGTAGTCGAGGCAGGGTTATCATTTTTAGTAACGCCACCCTTCCCGCCACTGATAAAGGCAGAGTCCCCCAGATTTCAAGATTACTCCTGGTAGTTCTCAACGCCGCCCTACGTTGCCCTCAAATAAGTCAGCAGCTGCTTTCCCATCGCACATCCAGCCCCTCAGGGGGTTCATCTCTGCCCCCTCGTACCAGGAAGAGACAAGTCTTGTTCCAGTTGACTTTAAGCCCTGCCACACGTCCCAATCTCGCCAGCAATTCCCGGGCACCCCGCAACTCCTCAGTAGCGTTGGCGAGAAACATTAACAAAGCATCTGCATATAGTGCAATGAGGTGCACCTGACCCATCCCTTCCAAACCACTGTAGTACCTCCCCATTCACGCATGGACCGCTAAAGGTTCTATTGCCAGGGCGAACAGGAGAAGACAGCGGGCAGCCCTGTCTCGTTCCCCTGCCCACATTGCAGGCTGCAGAGATTGCTCCACCCATTCTAACCCTGCCCGTCAAGTGGTGATAAAGAATCTTCGTCCAGGCTACAAACCCCTCGCCCAAGCCGAACCCCCCTCATAAGATATGCCCATTCCAAACTATCGAAAGCTTTTTCAATGTCAATCGATAGTACGATAGTACGCATGCCTCCCCCCTTCCTCAGTTGTCCTGTGAAACAGTTGACACAGCCTCCGTATGTTCATGGCTGCGTTCCGGGTAGGGATGAGGCCAGGTCCCCATGCAAAAGAGTTGTCATAGGTACCATCAGACGGTTGGCCAGAACACTGCTCAAAATCTTGTAGTCAAGGTTCAGCATCGCAAGAGGGCGATAGACTGTGCAGTCCCATGCCGGCTTGTCCAGCTTAAGGAGGGGTATAATTACTGCTTCCCTTGTTGACCTAGGGAGACAGCCATCATGCTTGGACTGGTTATATAGGGTTACCAGATGAGGGGCCAGCAGGTCTACATAAGTGGCATAAAATTCAGATGGTAACCCATCAGTACCTGGCGTTTTGTTCTTGGCCATTCTCTTAATGGCTCCCCTGACCTCACCCAGCTCCACTGGTCACCCCAAGCCCTCTGAGTCCTCTGCATCAATCTGCAGCAGATCTATATCCAGAAAGTCTCCCTCATTCAGTTCCCTTGGATCTAACCGACTTTGATATAGAGCAGTGTAGTATTCCAAGAACTGCGTGCTAATAGCCTGCTGCCCATAGTGTACTACCCCCCCCCCCCACATCACGTAGCTCTAGAATCGGTATCCCCCTGCACGCTGGATTTGCCAACCAAACTAGTAGTGCTTCATATTTATCCCTTTCAGTGTGCGCCCGCGCCGCGTATGCCCTGTAATCAAAACACCTCATCCTCTCCACTTGTGCCGCCACCTCTTCTTTCGCCCTTATCAGTTCCTCTCGTTTATCCTCCCATCCAGGTCTTTCCCTTTCCTTCTCCCTGAGCCGTACTTCCGCCCGCTGTACCTCACTCAATAAAGTTTTTCGGACTCCCACAGCCTCTCCAATGCAGCGACCCCATATCACTACTTTGAATGCGTCCCATTCGTTCTGTAGGGTAGCGGATGTGCCAGTGTTGTATTAAAAATACTCTTCAATGGCAGTACCTATGGTGGTTCGGAAAACCTGGTCTTCCAGTGTTTCCGCTCGGAGACGCCAACTAGGGATCGCCGTCCGAAGTCCCACCCAGTTCAAGGTCAACAGCAGCTGGTTGTGATCAGAAATCGTCCTGGCTAAATACTAACTCAGTGTGACCGTCAGATGCACCTCAGGGGAGCAAAGTACAGCGTCCAACCTGACGTGCAACTCATGCATAGCTGAGAAATAAGAGTAGTCCCGCTCCCCAGGGTGGTGAGCCCGCCAAGTGTCCGTTAAACCCCAACGCTGTTGCCAGACCCATCTGGCTTCTGCCATCCTATGAGTGGGGGCGTCAGGAAGTGGAGGATGAGTACAGTCCAAGTCAATGTCAGTAATGCAATTGAAGTCCCCATCCAGCAGTACAGAACCCGTCAGCTCCCTCGCTAGTTTCTGCAATAACTGTGCAAAAAAGGCAGGTTGCTCAACATTAGGGGCATAGATACTCCCTAACGTAATGTCTCGGCCATGAAGCCGCCCTGTTACTACCGTAAATCGGCCTTCTGTATCCACCACCTGCCTAACACATTGAAATGGTACTCCTGCCCGCACCCATACTAAGGCACCCCTTGCATAGGCCGAACATGTGGGGTGAAATACCTGCCCTCTCCAGCGCCTCTGCAGTGCTGCTCCCTCCGACTTTGTCAAGTGCGTTTCTTGCAGCAGTGCTATTTGCACTCCTCTTCGCACTAGGTAGGCGTGTATTTTGTGTCTCCGACCCATAGTATGCATCCCCCTGACGTTCCAAGACATAACCTTAAATCCTACGGAGGTACCCATGGTTCCTGAGCTAACCCATGCCACCCTAAGAACCCCCCGGCGACATGTCTGACCCTCCCCCCTTCCCCAACTTCAAACTCTACCCAACTTCCCAACCCCAGGACAGGTACACAAGAACAGGTCCCCATTCAAACCAAGGTAGTCATGCAAAGAATCATAAACATAAGGTGGCATTTGACTCATGCTCGATGAGTCTTGTGTTCAGCTTCTCCTTTTTAGGGAACGATACTATACCTTAATGCACACTATAGTTCTTGTTATTCTTTACACTTTGCTACAAGGCATCACCACGAACATATATACATTCATCACTAATGCTTTTCTTGGCATGTCACCTTTTCACTTGTTAGTCTAGCATGTCCACGCCACTGGTTTTTTGTTTTATTTGTTTAGCCTCGGGCTCTTGATATAATCAGTCCCTTATTTGCTTTTTCCTTAGACATCGTACCCCTGAAGATGAGCCAAGCCGGGCTCGAAATGCATCGGGGTTATTCAGTACTGTTATGAAAAATGATGTCCATGTTTTGATATCCTCATGACTTTTTGCGAACAAGAATCACATTGGAATAACGCAATTTCTACATTAGAAAAATTGACATTTTGAATAAATTGATGACTACAAAGCTTTTGGATTACAATTTTGGATACCTTATTTTACAATATTTGGCGTGCTCAAGAGTTCCACCTTACCCTTGTAAGGTTCCTCTGCTAGTTTACGTTCAGCGCCTCTTGGACAGGAGGCGTACCTCCTGAGCACCCCCACCTCATTCACATGGGTCCTACTCTCTTGTTTATCCCCATTACCCAGTGAGTTCAGCGGACTCCTACACAGGGATGTATGCCGTGTCGATTATTTGTTTAGTTCTGCACCAAGACATGCACCAAGACAGTGTGCGTGTGTCAGGGCACAGGGCCTCTGAGGGTGGCACAATAAGTGCTGCAGCCCTTAGGGCCATCTCTGGTCACAGTGCCCTGGGTACCTAGGGTACTATTTACCAGGGGCTGACATGTGGCCAGAGATGCCAATTGGGTTTAGGCTTCAATGCAGTTTTAGGGAAGGAACACAGGCCCTGGGTACCTGATTGGCAGGAGACCAGGGCACACGCAGTCAAAGCACATCAGCAATTCAGCAAAAAGTTGGGGCATACCATGCAAGAAAGAGGGCACTTTCTCACACTAAGCTCCTATTGTGTGTGGCTGTTTGGGTGGAATACAAAAAGCCTAACTGCCAACTACACACAGTCATGTGACTAGAGACAGACTGCAGACACCAAATAGCAAAGTCAAGAAAATTCCAACTTTCTAAAAGTGGTATTTTCAGAATTGTAATTTAAAATCTGACTCCACCATAACTTGGGTTTTAAAATTAGGGTTCCGGGGACACCAAACATAAACTGGATCCTATGGGAGATATAGGCCTTGCAGTCGTGAAAAAATGATGTACGAGCTTCTCACTACCAGGACATGTAAAATCTTAAAGGTACATGTACTGCTTTTTAAATACATTACACTCTGCACTTTGGGCTGTCAAGGGCCTAACCTAGAGGTGACTTATATGTATTAAAAATGAAGGTTTGTGTCTGGGAAGAGGTTTATCTTGCCAAATTGCCATGGCAGTTTAAAACTGCACACACAGGTTCTGGCAGACCTGAGACATGTTTAATGGCGAGTGGCACAATCAGAACTGCAGGCCTCTACTAGAGACTTAAAAGTAAATTAAATATTCCAATTAGGGGTATGCACATTAAACCATGTTCAGGAAAAGGAGCACAAGCACTTTAGTACTGGTTAGCAGTGGTAAAGTGCATGGAGTCCTAGGGCAAACAGAAGCAAAATTCCAGCAAAATTGGAGGCAAGCAGGCAAAACGTTTGGGGGAAGACCACCCTAAAGCTGTCAGGTATAACACATACGTTATGTTCCTACAAATGAATTCTGTGGTTCTGGTGGCAATCGCAAACCACACAGACGTTTTATTTATGGCACTATTGGACCATAATACAAGGCTACTGTTGTATATTCTCAATAACACAGAGTTGCTAATAGCGACTCTCTATTTGTGGTTGAGGTGGTTAGCTATTTTTGATTGCTAATACATTATGCCCCATTTGCCGAGGAACTAGCATAGCGGATGGCCGAATGCTATACGCTGTGCACAGGGTCCATTGTTCATGATACTTGACCATTTCCACAGGCTTTTGGTCAGTGGTGTCCACAGGCTTTTGTAAACAAGTGAAGTCTTCACTAGTAAGTAATGGGGCAAATGCCCCACTGCACCAAACCTGGTGAGTACAACTGAAGGGCGTGCCTAGCTAGTCTGGGGCAGGGAAAAAGAGGATGTGGCAGACAGCATGGATGAAATAAGACAAATATTGCTACAAAGCTAAAGAAGTTAAAAATACTGATTGGGACTTTGTGGTTAGTGACTAGGATCAAAACCATAAATGTTTAAAAATATTCAATTTAATTGCAATGGGCAATATAGTTACCATGCAATGCCTTAAAACACTGACATTTCTTAAGTATGGTTTGCTATGCAACCATATTACACTCACCAACAAAACAATGTATTGCTCTTAATCTAACTATGGCCTGGAATCTATGAAACACAGATCTTGCTTCATCACTCATTCACGGAGGGACACAACAATATCTGCACCTGGGCACTTCCACTATCATAAGCATAGTAAGTGGAGAATGCAATAACAATACTACCCATAAAGTAGTGGCAGGAATGTCATTAAGATTACTGTAAAGCCTGAGCACTTTAAGTCCTGGAAATGCCAATGTTCTCTCTAATAAACACTGGTAAAAATTGCAGAAGGCGATCTACAAAAGTCGACTGCCTCCCTCCACCCACGTAGCTCCTGGAAGCCAAGGGAAACTATATCAGTGTACGGGGCTAATGTTCGGTTGTTCGTAAAGGGCAGGCCTGTTAATTCAAGCACAGGAACTGGGCTCCCAGCCATTAATAGTTTTTACATAACTATAGGCCCGATTCACAGAACTAATTTAAGACGAAATCCTAAACGTACTACTTTTGGTTTTCACAGAAATTAGGATTTTGTCTTAAATTTTTCTTAAAACAAACTTAAGACAGATTTACGACAAATTTAAGACAAAATCCTAACTTAAGTCTGTCTTAAGTCTGTCTTAAGACAAACTTAAGACAAAATCCTAACTTCTGTGAATACCAAAAGTAGTAAGTTTAGGATTTTGTCTTAAGTTAGTTCTGTGAATCGGGCCCCCAGTTTTTAAATTGCACTAATTACAGGATTCGGATTGGATTACTGGAGATGACAGCAGCTATGACTGGAGAATGAGCTGAGGCACTGGAATATAGAAGGCAATTTGGTGATTACTGTGATGCCTCTAAGAGCCATCATGGTTTATTTCAGTTTATGATTTAGACTCAACATTTCTCTTCGCCTATAAACTTCTTATGAATGTGTGTGTGCCTCGAGGATTAAGCATCTCCTGTCCCACGATATTAGAAAGGAGATCAATGTTGACCCATCGTCTGCTAAAGGTCATATCTGTAATAACACCCATGTTACCTTAATTAGTTGTTGGCTGAAGTACAAAGAGCTCCTCTGCTTCTGCCCCAATCTGAGGTGTCCATGGCAGGACATTATTCCTAGCTCCAGAGGTGAATCTGAGTTACTGGAGGTCTTGGAAATTATTAGAACTTAGACTGTGGACATTCCGCCATGATGGTTCTGATGGACCTGTCTTGTAGCATTCGATACAGTCTGGCAGCATGTTCTGGACAAACTAAAAAAAGATGGCATTCAAAGCAAGGCCCTCTTGTGGATAATATCCTTTTTGGAAGACAGATCCAAATGGGTGCATCTTCACACTTTTTTTTTCATCTGCCCCTAAACACCTTCTATATGGAATCCCACAGGCTCAGCTTTGGACCCGACTCTTGTTAATTCTATATATGGCTTCTTTGGCTGGCCTGATTGAATTCTATAGTGTGCAGGTGATATCATATGCTGGTGACAGTCAGCTCCAATTACCCTTTCAGGTACATTTGGACGTTGCTCTAAACAAATTCAAGGAGCCTTAATGGCGTGGCTGGATGGATGTATGCGGACTTCCTTAAATTGAACCCCAATTCCCACTGCCTCTGTAAGAATTTTTTTTATAATCTTTGACTCAGCCATTTCCTTCTCTGCCCAAATGAAGCAATCTGAAATAGCTACGGTAGCTGTTGCACCTTATACTCGAGGATACACGAAAAACGGTGGTTCACACACTGATTACCTCCTGCCTGAATTAAGTCAATAGTCTCGAGTTGGGCCTTTCCGCCTTTCAAATTCATGGACTTTGGATTATTCAAAATGCAGAAGCATGATCTTGGTACTGCTTTTCAGACCTTAAGAGTCTACCTCCAGCAACAGTCTCCTAAACCGTTTGCCCCGATCATTCTTGGAGTCAAGAAAGCTTTCAAAGCCTGGTGGCCTGCCTCTTAAAGATCCTTTGAGCCACCGGGCTTCATAGCCTTGTAACTAGCTAATGACTTCAGCACTTTCAAAGATCAATGTGAACACGAAGAACGTCATAATAAAGAATATCATCCTAACTAACATAGGATGCTCTCTCTCACGCTCGCCAGTATCCCTTTTCTGAAGTAGTCTTTCTTGGCAGATGTCATGCATATGGATGCACATCCTCTTTAATAGAGCAGAAATGTTCAGGATCAGACCATTCCTAGCAGGCCGGAGTGTGGCGTGTATTAGACGTGTCACATGAACACAAGTGTGTGGGCAGGAGCACAGCCAATGCACAACACCAGCACACCCATCCCAGGCAGCAGGATACACAATCATTATTAAGGGCCTTATTACGAGTACAGCCGTACTCACGGTGACGGTGCGACCACCGCCACCACTGTGGGTCCGCCTACTGTATTTCGAGTCTGGTGGTTGGACCGCCACATAACCGCTGCGTCCACTGGGATCCAGGATTTCCTGGTGGTGGCACAGCGGAAAGGGGCAGGAATATGCAGGCGTTGCCGCTAAGCAAATTCCGAGTTGCATTTCCACCGCCCATTTCATGGCGTTGAGCCCGCCATGAAAAGGGTGATGGAGTTGCAACTAGGGTGGCCCTAACGAGGATCTCTGCCGCTTCTGGGCCTGGGGGTGCTTGCGGGAGGGCACGTGCTGTGCATATGCTATGCCCCCCCTAGAATTGCACCCCGGTTCCTGCATGGTATAACATGCACAACATGGTGTATTCCACATTGTGCAGGAATGTGCTGCAAGCGTTGTCAATGCAGCGGTCTGCTGTTAAGGCTCTCCCATGAACCCTACACAGCCACAGCGGTGAGACCACCACAGCACCGCCTGCCCTGGATTCAACTCAGCTCAGAATACGGCGGATTGGCGTCCTTATGCCAGCGCAGGGGTGGCGGTGCTGCTGGAAGACCGCCAAACTCGTAATACGGCCATAAAACAAGAAGTGCTTATTTTAATTCTTTTACAGCTAAGGGAGTAGAACAGCCAACTGCCCTTGAATGCCAAGAGGCTGTCTGGGCATGATACACTTACCCAGTGGACAGTTTGGGGTGCCTACAGTCTTTAAGGAAACACAAGTTACTCCGCAACTTTTAGGTTGCTGGCATCCATGGAGTTGACCAGCTACACTGAGATGAACTGATCGGGTCAAATATTAAAGTGCATTTTTCAATTTGAGTGACCCATTGGCCTGAGACCAAGTTCCGGCGAACATGAGCTTTTAGTTTGATGAAAATGAGATCAATGGCATATTTCTTTTTTTTTTTTTTTTTATTTCAAAATATTTTTATTGAAAGTAAGAATTTTTTTTCATATACAAAAGCAAAAGCAAAACATTCGTAAAACTTGTACTGTTCTTGCAAAGTTGCGGCCTGGTGGGGCCTCGTGAGCGAAAGAAAAGGAAGAGAGAAAGAAAAGGAGGGGGGGGGGTCACTGCTCCAGATATGCGTCGAGAGCTTCCCACATGTTATCTTTGGCAGTATGATTCGCCGTCTTGTGCTTGGCAGTGATATTGTCTGCCCCCCGGAGGAAGGTTACCCAATTGAACCAGCGTTTGAAGGTGGCTTTGCCAGTGTCCTTCCAGTTACCCAAGATAGTTTTCACCGCAGCCGTCAGAAGTACATCGACCAGGTCTCGTACTTCTTTGGACTGAAGTTCTGTTGATAGGAAGGCAGTGGCTATCCCCGCTAGTCCTCTTTGTGTCTTACTTCCCGTGACTGTGTGTATGACGTTATAGACCTTGCTCCAGAAAGTTTTGATTTTGGGGCATTCGTATAGCATGTGGGATAGATCTCCTGTTGCCCTCTGGCAATTCCAGCATATGCTGCTCTCGCTAGCTCCCACTTTCCCTAGTTTCGCTGGTGTCCAATGCAGCCTGTGTAGTAACCAGTATTTGGTTTGTGCTAGTTGTGGCGTGATTTTGTTTTTGGACGCTGCCATCCATAGTCTGGCTCTTTCTTCCTCGTTTAGAGGTCTTTGTATGGTCTCCTCCCAAAAGGCCAGTGTCTTATTGTTTAGAGTTGTGGTGCGTGGTGTGATTAGCTTGTAGATTTGCGCTGTTTGGTGGCCAATCTTGTTTAAGTTTTGTGCGTATTGTATGATGGTGGGTATCTGTTTCGACAGGCTTGCTTTGGTGACAGCTGCTTTGATTTTAAGGAATTCATAGAACTCCTTGTTTGGTAGGGAGGTTGTCTGCTGTAGTGCCTTGTAGGTGAGTGGGTTATTCCCTGCTTCTAGTTGTGACGGCGTTGTGATGCCTCTGCTGTACCATTCCTTGCTGTCTAGTGTTTTCCCCTTGTAAGTGATTTTGGTGTTATACCACAGTGATTCCCATTTGGTGCCCTTGATACTTACTGCCATTTCCCTGTCAACTCTCAGCAGCGCTGTCTTCGTGTTGTGGATTATTGCGTTTTTGGCCTCTGGGTGCTTGTACGCCGTGAGGGCAATAATTTGGTCTGCGCCACCTAGAATACTCCTTTCCAGGTCCAGCCATACCGGCATGTATTCTGGTGTGGGGGCTATCCAATGTATTCCCTGTTTGGCAAGGCATGCCGTCTGGAAGGCCTTGTAGTTTGTGAGATTCAGTCCGCCCTGTTCTTTTTTAAGTCTGAGTTTCGCTAAGCTGATTCTTGGTTTTTTTCCTCCCCAGAGGAATATGTTGATGCTTTTGTCTATGCGTTTGTGGAAGTCGGTTGTGAGTGTGAGAGGCAGCATGGAGAGCATGTAGTTTAGCATGGGAGTGACCATCATCTTTATTGTCTCAATTCTTCCCCACCAGCTTATGAATTTGGGGCCCCACGTGTCTAGCCTGGACTTAATTTTTTTTACCATCGCCTCCTCATTGTGATCTAGTGTTGATCTTAGGTCCCTTCCGAAGAGGAGGCCTAGGTATTTCAGGGGTTTCGTTTGCCATGCCAGGCCGGACGCGCCCAGGACAGTCTTGGTGGTGTGGCAGTTCATAGGTTTGCATTCGGATTTCTCCCTATTGAGCTTGTAGCCTGAGACATGCGCATATTCTTCTATTGTTTGCATGAGTGCCTCAATTGACTCCTGTGGGTTGTTTGTGGTGATCAGAATGTCATCCGCGTATGCAGCTAGCTTGAAGGCTTGACCCTCTATCCGCACCCCCGTGATCCGGGGGTTTGATCTGATCATGTGGAGGAGTGTTTCTAGGGCCAGCAGGAATAGCCCCGGTGAGAGGGGGCATCCCTGCCTTGTCCCTCTGCCTAGTGTGAATGTGTCCGATGTAGCTGCGTTAACCACCACTCTAGCCCGGGGGTTTTTGTAGAGGGCCATGATCATGCCCCTGTACTTCTCGCCAAGTCCAAACTTGAGCATGCATTGGTTCAGGAAGGGCCATGAGACTCTATCGAAGGCTTTTTCTGCATCTAATGCTATCATGACAGCCTTTTCCGCACTGTTGGCCGTGCGATTGATTAAATGGCAGAGCAGTCTGGTGTTGTCCTGCGAGAGTCTGTTTTTCAGGTAGCCCACCTGAGTCTTGTGTATGAGAGAGGGGAGATGTGCGTTTAGTCTCGCTGCTATGATTTTAGCGTAGATTTTGCAGTCCACGTTATTTAGAGAAATTGGCCTGTAGTTGTGTGGGAACTGGGGGTCTTTCCCTTCCTTGGGGATAACAATAATGTTTGCCTCTGCCATAGAGTCAGTCATATTGCCTTTTTCCGCGCATGCTTGGAATATTCTGACTAGCGTGTCTTTGAGTAATGGTTGGAATTGTTTATAGAAGGCAGCTGTGAAGCCGTCCGGACCTGGTGCCTTGTTAGGTTTTAGTGAGTCTATGGCCCTCCCTACTTCCGCTTTGGTTATGTTTTGATCTAAGGCCTCTCTCTGTTCGTTGCTTATTCTGGGTAAGTCGAGCTTCTCTAGCAGGCTTGCCCCGCCGTCTGCTTCCAGCGAGGTGTCGGCAGTGTATAGGTCTTTGTAGAACTTCCTGAAAGTTTCGAGGATTTGTTTGTTCGTCGTGTGTGTCTTGTTATTAGCGTCTGTGATTGCCGCGACTGCGTGCTGCCTTTGCTTGGCTTTCAGGTACCCAGCCAGGGCTTTCCCTGCTTTGTTGGCCGAGCATAAGTTTATGGATTTATATGTGTTGATCCACGTGGATGCTCTCTCGCTTAGGATTCTGTTTAGCTCATATTTTTTTTTTGTTAGTGTTGTGAGTGTGTTCCTGTCCATTAGGTTGGCCGTGTGATTCCTTTCTAGCTCCTTAATCTGCTCCTCTAGTTCTTTAATTTTTTTGTTCCTGCCCCTGTTCATGCGTGCTTTAATATTCATGAGTTTCCCCCTTATTGTTGCTTTAAGTGCGTCCCATAGTGTTGCTGCCTCTATGTCTGCTGTGTCGTTATACTGGAGATATTCTTTGATCGCTACCTCTATTTCGGTAATGTTGACGGGGTTCTCGAGTATATCACTGTTGAGGCGCCACCTCCTGCTTGGTGTTTCGTTATGTTTGCCACTTAAGGAGAGGGATATGTGTGCGTGGTCCGAGACTGTTATGGGACCTATATCAGTTGTGTCTGTCAGGTGTGTATGTGTGTTGGACATGAGTATGTAATCTATCCTGCTGTACGAGTTGTGGGGGTGTGAGTAGAAGGTGTATTCTCTGGCACTAGGGTTTTGTAGCCTCCACGGGTCAGCTAGTGCGAGTTTGGTGCATAGGTTTTTGAGTGTGTTCTGTTCTTGTGATGTGTGGCTGGGTCTGTGTGGATGTCTGTCTGTGGCATTGTCCATCACCTGGTTCATGTCTCCTGTCGTGATTAGTAGTTCGCCCAGTGGGATCCTACTTAGTTCGTTCTCTAGGTCCTCCCAGAATTTTTTGTCCACCGCGTTTGGCCCGTATATGTTTGCTATGTGTATTGTTTCGTCGCCTCTTTTAATAGATGTGATCAGCCTCCTCCCTTTGGTGTCTGCGACATTGTTGTGAACCTGGAACTTCCCTTTCTTACTGATTATGGTGATGACTCCTCCCTTTTTGTTGACTGCCGGTGAGCATAGCACCTCGCTTATCCAGTTGGTTTTGAGCCTGTTGGCGTCCTCTATGGACACTCTAGTTTCTTGGAGGACGTATATATCAGCCTTCAGTCTATTTAGGTAGTCTAGTGTTTTCCGTCGCTTGACGGGGTGGTTGAGGCCCTTGACGTTAAGAGACACTATTTTTATGTCCGAGGCTATCTGTGCATGGCCACTAGTGTCAGGTGTCGTCATGGTGTGTTCGTTCTGTCGCTGTACCTTAGAGAGTGGTCTCTGTTGCCTCTCTTTGTTCTTTGCTTACTTGCTAACTGCCACCCGACATTGGCGCCCCCCTGGGGTGTGGGATGGGATGAGGGGTTGTGTGTGGATATAGGAAAGAAGAGAAAGAAAAAAGAGTGCTTCCACCAGGCTAATATTGTCCGTGCTACATGGCCTCCCCCCGGCCCTCTCCCCCCCTCCGCCCCCCGCCCCCCTCCCCCCTGTCAACGTACTGTAAACGTGCGACAGCAACGGTTCCCGCCCTCCGCTCCCCCGGGTCTGTAAGAGGCAAGAGAAGACCCTCTTAGCCGCCCTCCCGTGCTGCGCATTTTATTTTTTTGGCAAAGGATATCGGTTATCAAGTGTTCAAGTTCCTGTGCTTCTTATGTGAGGTAGTCCTTGTTCGATGAGATCGGTGTTGCCCTTCAGGATAGGAAAGTTCTGTGTTCTTAAGTTGTCCACGGGGCTTATTCCCATTGTTGAGGTAGTTCCTTCTTCTGGTGAGGTAGGTCTCTTTTCCATTGAGGTAGCTATTGTTCTTCCGAGGTAGGGTGTTATCTGCCACCTGCTGCTCCCTTATCATCCGTCTCTGAGCTATCTGATGAGGCTCTTCTTTTTGCCGTTCCGGG
This sequence comes from Lissotriton vulgaris, assembly GCF_964263255.1. Taxonomy (NCBI): domain Eukaryota; kingdom Metazoa; phylum Chordata; class Amphibia; order Caudata; family Salamandridae; genus Lissotriton; species Lissotriton vulgaris. The sequence continues at coordinate 669,098 of NW_028240616.1, read as the reverse complement.
ACTAGTTTGTTCCATCTCCTCTTGCTCTGGCTTCCTGAGGTACCTGCGTATTTCCGCTGGGTCATCGAACATACGTGTGTCCTGCCCGTCTGTTATCCTCATCCTTGCTGGACCTACAAAGCTGAACGTTATCCTTGCTCTCTTCATAGTGTCTGTTAGCGCGAGGAAACCTTTCCTTGCTTCCACCGTGCCCCTTGAAAGGTCTTGGGTGAAGATTATCTTCTTGCCTTTCCAGATGGGGGTTTGGCCTTTGCGTGCGAAGGCGAAGATGGCATCGGTGTGGCTGGATCTTAGGGGTTTGCAGATGATCGTTCTTGGACCTTTCATGTGTACTTGTTTTGTGGCGGGGATTCTGTAAGTTTTGTCGATCTCCAAAGCTCTTTCAAATTTTATGCCAGTCAGCTTGGGTATCAATGACTCAAGTAGTGCCGCGCATGAGCCTGCCTCCTCCTCCTCGTCTTCTGGTATGCCTAGGATCCTGATGTTCCCCTTCCGGTTTTTGTCCTCTTGTTCTGCGAGCCTTCTCTGCATGTCGCTGGAGACCTTGGAGATGTAGCATATGTCTTTGTCCATGATACTTGATTTATCTTCTATGTCGCTGATCCTTCTCTCTGTCTCCGCTACTCTACTAGCTATTTTGTTCTGATCCGCACGTATGGCTGTGAGTTCTAGCTGGACGTTGTCCATGGAGATCTTTGTGGCCTTGGCCAGGTCATTGGCTTCGGTTATTTTTTTGACGAGCAGGTCCATCGCAGTCTCTGTGTTTTGCAGGTTTTTAATTTTGATCGGTGAATCCAGGTCTTTCCTAATTTTTTTTGTATCCCCGTTCATCATCTCTAGACCTCTTCTTTCTTGATATATGGACAGTCTCTCTTTCTTTTGCAGGTTGGGCTGTGCTGCCTTTGGTGTAGTGCTTTTGGTGTTCGTGGCTTTGTCAGCCTTAACAGTGCTGCCGAAGGTGAACCTGCTTGGCCACTTTATCGACCTGGTTCTAGTTTTTCCGGACGCCAGGGCAACCGTCCAGAGCCAGGTGCTAATCCCTGGTTTTGGTCTCAGCGCTCTTTACCTTCTGTTGCTGCACGCTTCGCTATTACTCGCGGTGCCGGGTGTTTCCGGACCAGAACGTTGCCGGGGCGTTTCCGCCCTACAGAGGCGCTTACAGGTGCTTGGTTGCGCTCCAGCTGGCCCTTGCGTCGAGGCCGAAAGTTCCGCTGTCGCTGCTTGTCTGCCTGTGGGTGTTCTATCTGATGGTTTTCCCCGCCTGTTCCACCTTCCCAAGATGGCTGCCTTTGTCCACTGCCTCACTACAGCCTTGAGTCGCGCTACCGTTTTCTACGCGTGTGTATCGCGTGTGCTTAATCGTGCTCAAAAGCTTGGTGTATATCCGGCTCGCGCTGCCTTTATTGCGGTGTGCTTGCGTTGGTTTGCTTGCACGTCCGCGTCTGCGTCCCAGTCCGCTGTGGTCTGATCTGATCTGGACTGCCCCTCCCAAGATGGCCGCCGCCTTGCTCACCTCTTTTCTGGATGGGCACTTCTGTTCGCCGGCCGCTACTTGGTGCACTCCGGTCTCGGTGGACTGTGTTCGCAAGAGGACCAACCGGCTAGGGCTACCTTTGTTGCGATGTACTTGGTTGCTCGCTCATCCGCGCTCTTGTCCGCTGTGGTGTGGTCTGATGTGGTCTGCCCCTTCCAAGATGGCCGCCGCCTTTTGTTCGCCTCTCTTTTTTATTATTATTATTTTTTTTATTTTTGGATGGCCGCCTCCGTTCCTTGGTGCACTCCGGTCACGGTGGCCTGTGTTCGCAGGAAGGTCCGCAGTGTTCCGTTCTCCCCTGCCTACCTTGCGTCAGCTTGGCTTGGGCACGCTTCTGCAGCGGTGTGCCTTGCCCCTTCCAAGATGGCCGCCGCCGTTCATTACGCGACCCCGGGGTGAAGAACGGCGAGATAACCAGCGATAGCCCTCGGTCTCCCACACGAAACGGAGGAAACTGTGGGGGAATACTCAGAGCAGCGGAAGCGAAGAGCCTGAGTGAGCGACACGACGGCAAAAGTAACAAAAACCCCACTTTCGGGAAAGTGAAGCGGTGCCCAAGATGGCGGAGCAGTAAAGGGGTAGCCACAACGACCGGAGCCATAAGGAGTATCCAGAGCCAGAGCCAGGCTAAACGCGGTGGATACGGGTGAAGGACATTCCACAGCAGAGGTGGCAGAGGCGGCGGACGGCTGTACTGTGAACTGGACGGATGCGCGCACAAAAGATACAAGCGTAACCCGAAGACAAACAAAGGCGGCCATCTTGTTCGCGACCTGAAGCGCAACAAGGAGGTGCTACAACGGAAGCAAGCCCAGCCAAGCTTACCACCGGAAGGTCCACCACCGTGAAGCGTAAGAGCGGAGCAAGTGACCAGACACGGAGGCGGAAGAGGTGGGTGGCAGAGCGGGAGTGAGGCGGAGCTGGGCACAAGCGGTGCAGCGAGGAACACCCCTGCAACGATAGCGCAAGAGCGTGAGAGCAGCTCCCAAGCGGCACAAACGAAGCCATGCCTGTCCCGTTCCACGCGGCGAGGCGCCAGTCAATGGCATATTTCTAATAAAAAAACTGATTATGCACCTCAGAAAATGAATACAAATTAGAAAAAACACTTTGGGAAATGGCAACAATTAAGGCTTCACTGATTTTTGGGTGAAGAGTTAATATGTTGGAAATGGGACAGCATTTTATCAGAAATAGGTCGCCCAAAAATAAGACAAATATGCAGATATGGGCAGGGTTCACTATTTTTCAATATTTGGCTATGTTTCGAATGTCATTGTGGGGAAACCCATCCTGGGGGACTGTTTCTAAAGAATATTTCCAGTCAGTTAATGGGAATGTACTACTAAATGAGCAATTGCAGTCTGGTCTTTATTCTAAGGCAAAACATTAAACGCTACGTATGTGCGAAAAGGTGTTCGGCTTACCTCTCACAGTCAGTCTGTCCTGCCGCGCAGTCTCCTCGGAAGCCCCAGAGGTCTGCACTCTCATGATGTCACCTAAGGGTTACACCATGAATTAAAAGAGTATTTCATCTGATACAGCACAGATAGGAAAGCATGGCATCTTTATTCTGACTTGTGTTCTCATGATTGATAGGTGTGAAAGGGTTGCGCAGAAGAATACGTCACGTGCCTGATGGCTTGAAGGTCCGGCTAAACATAAAACTATACAACTGTAGCAGTCTGTGAACCCCCCCCCCCCCCCCCCCCTCCACTTTTCTCTTTTTCTTTCACCCTCTCCAGGGGAAAATCAGCCGCTTAACTATGTATACTCGGGGCAAACATGGAACCAGGGAAATACCAAGAACTCCCCGCTGTAAACTCCAACCCCCCCCCCTTCATTACTACTGTACTGTATTGGAAAATCTTCTAAATAAAAACTTTGTGAAATAAAAAAAAAAGAAAACTTCCGGGAAAACTTACAGTGGATAAAGTGACCCACAAAGAAGAAAGAATACTTAACTTCTGTTCATTACTGCATTTATGTTGCGGAAACACGTTACACACTTGTGTTATTTTAAACTATTACGTGTGCTAAGGAGTGTTATTTGTCACCATAAAACACTAAAGAACGCCGGTCACTTCAAGGAGAGCAACAGGAACAAAACAACCAGATCTAGACATAACACATAGGAAACATGCCTCGGAGCTCCCCTAAGGAGTGAAAAGTCATAATATAAAGTCAAGGCTGCTAAGCCTTCATGCCAAGGTTTTACGGAACAACATGACGTGGTCTCACCCATGGTGGCTTCTTCTGTGTGCCAAACAGCTCTAGTCGGTTGGCAGAACGCTCGTCAGTGGTCTTGTTGTCTGTAGGTCCGCTTTATATGAGCCTTATTCTTCGCTTTCGGTTTCGATTTCCCTGTGCCTAAAGTAACGTTTCAGCCCCTCCCACCCCGGAGCGATCGTGCTGTGTGGCCTGCATCCCGCTATCATCCTGAGCACAGACAGGCAGCCTCAGCCACGGTTTCTCTTTCGGATATTAGAAGCTGAGAGGCGACCAGTCTGGAGCACCATCCATTCACGTGCATTGAACGGCTGTTTTCACATATATTTGCTAGAATGGGTGGGCAGCTGAGTCACACAGACTTCTCAGTAGTTTCTACTGTAAACGGGAGGTTGCATAACATCAGAAAACCCAGCAAATGCAGGGAAATTCCGTGAACGGACAAGGGCCAGTGCCCCCTAGATACAGAGAAATCACCTTCTGCAGCACTGTGATAAACAGTCGTCTTTCTTATCACACTTTGCTATCTTTAGTTTTTCAAAAATAAATGCATTGCACTCTTAAAAAATTGATCTCTTGGTAACATACCAATTGTATGCCTCGTACTCCATTTTGTTTGTGACATTTGCTGCCAATGTTCTGTACTTCATGGACAAACTGTTTTAGTAAAATGATGTTTGAATGTGTTTTCACGGGCACAATAACGACCTCTCAAGAATATTAAAATATTGTTTAAGGGACAGATGGCAAACCACTATGTTAGGATCATTTGTCTCTAAAAGGAAATTCCTGCTGGATAAGGGGGTGCCACAGGGATCATGTCTTAGCCCCACCTTATTTAAAGTCAAACATTTTTTATTTGTTTCGGTACTCTTTTGAGGACCACAAATTTGGTTAAAATATACATTTAGTTATTCATACAAATGTAATACATTTTCAATGAAATTTTTAAAAACTTATAAATTTTATAGCAAACATATTCATTAGGTGGCATTTTGCATAAAAGTAGAAAATCTTTTGCATTGACAATCCTACATGACCGATAGATGGGCTCAAGACACGTTAACCTTGCATTTACAACTTTGTTGTTTGGGCATAAAAATAGAAGGTGCTCAAGATTCTGTTTGCCCCCCTGACAAAGGGTACATAGCGAAGAACTGTCTAGTCTCCAGGAAGATATAAAGGTTAGAACGGGTAGTATACCCAAACGCAACATCATAATTGCACGCCTTGCGCCGTGTGTTAGAGTAAAGTCTAAATACGGCTGTTCTTGCTTTTATTCCTGAGAGTCAGCATAAGTTTTATACACAGATAGTTTGGTGCAATGTAAGTGATCAAGCTCATAACTCAATTTGGGGGTAAAGTTTTTTAAGAAAAGTTTGAGTTGTGCAGGTGTCCATGATGACAACATTTCTAAGCTGACTTTTGCTAGCTGAAATGCCTCTCTCATATTTCTGGAAAAGATAAGATGGGTGGAATCTTTATCAAATGTCTCTATTTTTAACAGACATCGTAAGGTACCTTCTTTAGAATGGAGAAGGTTGTAGGCCCACCTGATGATACTTGCTACGGCTGTAGCATATGCGCTGGTGATAGAACATTCCAGTCTTAGCGCCTGTACTGGTGTAGAAGTAGAAACTTTCAGTAGTTTTTTCAGTGTTTTACCTTCGTTTAAGTCCATATAGGACCATTGTTTTAAAGGAATATATTCAGAGGCATATGACAGAACCGGGGGAATCTTAGCTCTGTAGACTTTTATTAATGCAGAAAAATGCCTATTTCCAGTGGCCGAGTACAGGCGTGACAAGGCCCCAGCGTGTAAGTCACTTTTCCTTTTTAAATGATTAATTTGTTTGATGTTACTCATGTTGTATGAGAAAATTCTACCAAGATAGGTATATTCCTCTACCTGCTCTAGCCTCTCTCCACCCAGCTTCCACTGGTACCTCACACCTTTTTTCTTTTTCGAAAATGCGACCACTTTAGTTTTGTTTATATTCGGGATTAGAAAATTTTCCTTAGAGTAGTTGTATAAAATATCTAAAAGACTTTGAAGTCCAAAAGGCGTTAAGTCAAACATGACTATATCGTCCGCATACAACAGGGCGTGTATGCGCTGAGTGGCGATCTTCGGAGGCGTGCATAACCCTTGTTGTAATTGAGATGGTAAGTCACTTAAGTACAGGGAGAATAAAATTGGAGCTAAAAGACACCCTTGTTTTAAACCATTAGATGTCCGTATTATCTTTGACAAGCCCTTGTCGCTCCCCATTTGAACACGGCACCAGGTGTTACTGTGGAGATTCACTATTAGTTGTAGTAGTAATTCAGGGATACCCATCCTTCTTAGTTTTTTCCACAGGGTCGGTCTGTCCACTCGATCGAAGGCGGTAGAGTAATCGATGAACGCTGCGTATATGGGTTGTGATTTCCCTGTTACATATTGATCTAGGATTGTCTGAAAGATTGCTATATTATCTGTGACTGAGTGGTTCGGTCGGAATCCAGCCTGAAACATGGGAATTAGACCCAACTTAAATGCCCAGGATTTCAATCTGTCCAATACTTCTGCTGCAAAGATCTTCCCGGCAGCGTCCATCAGCGCTATTTGTCTGTAGTTTCCTGCTATGTTTCTATTGCCTTTTTTGTATATCGGGATAATTATGCTTCCCTTCCAGGAGTTCGGTATTTTTCCAGAGTCAAAAATGTAATTGAACAGTGGCGAGAGTATCAGGCCCCACACTTTAGGGTTGGCTTGGTAGACCTTAATAGGGATCTGATCAGGGCCGGATGCACCCGTACTTCTTGCCTTCCTAATGTTCATGGCAATAGAAACTGCCGAAGTCTTAGTGATTTTAGTATCTTCGGTTTCCATAGCTCGATCAACAGCCTCTTTTACCATAGTATTCAGATTGGGTTTGTATAAATCGCTCAGGTAGATGTCCCAGTCCTCCTCTGAAACAGGGGTTGCTTCCAACTTCTTTTTGGTTCCAGTCATTTTCGCAATCAGGGACCAGTATTTGCGCTGATTACATTGCTTGACTGCTAGTTGGATATCAATCCAGTTAGAGTCCTGGATCAGTTTTTTCTGTTTGGTTTTTTCTCTTCGTATTTGGTTCTTTAATCTGTTAATTTCCACTTTATTTACTGAAGAGAAATTCAGATACTGGGCTCGGATCAATCTGTTAAGCTTTTTTACAATAGGTTGATTCCAGTTTTTATTCCTACTGGTGCATTTACTTTTCACTGGTCTGTCCTGTTGTAGTTTGCTTTGTAGAGCGTGCTTAAGTTTGTAAGTTATATTTTCAAAGTTCATTATGGGGTCATTTGAATAAATGGTAGTCAACAATTGGGTATGAGAAATTAGAGTTTTTAAATAATCCAAGTTTTCTGAACACCAATAAATCCGACGCTGGACTATATTTACTTCCATTTTTGGGTTATAGAATATTGACTGGTTCATAAAAGTAGTCTGTGCCGTCCAGAGAGTTGTTAAGTATAAGAGTGCGTGATCACTTTCCTCACTAAAATTAATTGAGAGTTGAGTGATTTGTTCCTTTTCTTCAATCCCACAGATGAAATATTCGAGAATAGAGGGAGTTCCGTTTCCCTGCCTAGTATATGATGCCGGTTTATCTCCTTTAATATTACCATTTAGTATTGTCCCGTTAATACTAGGAAGGAATGATAGTAGTGAGCTTCCTCTCTTATCTGATTTAGCTCCTTTAGGGAGTTGTGGGAGAGACATTTCCAAAGATTCCTCTTTAAATAGTAGAGCCCATTTCTTGATTTCGCTGTTTGAAATTTTGGCGTTCAAATCACCCATTATAATATATGGCATATAGAGTCGATCATCAAGTATGTGAGTGATGATTTCCATTAAATGATCAAATAATAAGTCGTATTTGTTACTGGGAGGAGCATAGATGTTAAAGAGTAGTATTTTATTGTGAGTAGCTGATGATTGTGTTTTGAATGACACTTTAATACATTGCAGGTTATCTGAATTTGTATCGATGATTTCTTGTGACCAAGAATATTCCTCTCTTAATAAGATTGCCAGACCTCCCTTCGCATGTCCCCTTTTAGATTTTTTTGCGAGAATTTCGTAGACATAGTATCCTTTTTGTGTGAAGGGTGTGATTGTCCATGTTTCCTGAAGAGCAAGAATATCTGGGAGATCTTTAGTTGCATCTTTCATTTTTGTAGCAGTTTTCCCGGCCACATTCCATGTCATTATCGTCAAGCCTTTGCTAAACCAGATGTTGTTGAGGTTTATCCATTTTTTTTACTGTTTAGAGTCTCTGATAGCCATGCCCAAGATTTTATAGGATTCTCAGCATTGCTTAGTCCTGTATCCCGGGACCATACTGACCTTTCGCCGTGTATTACTTGAATTTTTAGTGTGTCTTTTCCCATAATATTTGGTACAGAGTCTCCCCATTTAGAACTAAAATTATTATTATTATTATTTCCTCTGTGAAATTGTCCAATTGAACCGTTGTTTTGTATACTTTTTTTGGGTTCTGCTACTGAGATTACATCGTAGCCATTCTTATGTAGAATTTCCTTCTCTCTAATTATTATTCCAGGGAGAACTGGAGACAAAAATGATACTTGTACTAGTTTGTCATTTTCTTTTTTAGGAAAGAGTACTAGATCGATTTCTTTACTTGTAAGAGAGTGCAAAGATGGTATTTCTTGTAAGAGATTAATTATTCTGCCACGATTGAATGGCATATTGTCTGTGGGAAAGAGTTCTTCAATTATTACGTGTTTTGATGGAGTTCCGTCCCACGGCTGGGATTTCTTGTCTTGTAGTTCTTTTGTGACCATGATCTTTAGCCCTGTTGTTTTTGTTACTGTGGCCGGACAGTATTCTTCTGCTTTTGGGTTCAAAGATTTCACCAGCGGTGTTACTTGAGTTGCTGGAGAGTCCACGGGATTTTTTAAGAAAATTGGTTTTTGAAATTTAAGCTTGTTCCCTTTTTTCTTTTGGATTCTTCTCAGTGGCTTTCTTCTCTTTTTCTTTTCCCTTGCTTCTTCCCGATCTTCTGTATTTTGGGTCTTCCCCGTTTGATTTGGTTCCTGTTCAGCGAGAACACTTATTGTCTCCACTTTATTATCCCAAGCTATCGGATCCGTATTTGTGTTATTTGCATTTTTTGAAAAAATGGGATAATGCTTAATGGTATTTTTGGAAGTATTTTTAAGTTCTTCTCTGAATAGTCTCTTGAGAGAATAGGTAATAGGAGATTTTTTGTCTTTTCTTAGTTCCTTAGTTTTAGACTCAATTATTACTACATCAGTAGTTTGTGAACTTGCTTCTTGTTTTTTAGGAGACGTAGTTCCATTTTTTTGGCCATCTTCAGAATGTGACATTTTGTCTATTTCATGTTTTTTTGATGGTACATTAGTTAGATCTTTTTTCTTTTTTTCTTCCACTAGGAATTTAAGTATACCTATTTGTACGTCGAGAGTATCATCAGAGTTAGCTAAGATTTGACCAAGGTGGGTAAGAACTGATTCCAGAATTTCCTGCTGGGAAAAAAGAGCTTTTGACAGGGGAGAAACAGTGGTTGCAGAAGTTAGGTTTGGGAAATAAGGATCAGTGAGGGTGGCATGATTAGAGTAGAGGTTGGGTGATTTTTCTGGAGAACTGGTAAGTGGCTGTTTTTGACTTAACGGAATTTCTGATTTTTCATCTTCTGTCTTCGTGTTGTTACTTGCATTGACCTCCAAACATAGTTCACTATCCTGATGTTTTATAGGTGTTATAGATTTTATTTGAGACATCTCCAGAATCGATTTTTGATGGTCCTCCAAACAAGTTTGCTCTCCAGATGTTTTATGGGTGTTATAGGTTTTATTTGAGACATCTCTAGAATCGATTTTTGATACTCTTCAGAAAAGGAGATCTTTGCTAGGTTGCTCTCAATAGTTGTAGATCCTTGATTATGAATACTTTGATAGGAGGAAAGTAGCGACTGATGTTCAGCCTTGCTTATTGTGGGATCTAACTTATTTTCTTCTTCTGAGATATGCGTAGATGAATGTTTTTTGATAGATAGGGTAGAAAAATATTTATTTATAGCTGGAGTACAGGATAGTTGTCCAGGTTTCTGCGATTTATCTGTGGATTTTCTGACGGCTTCGTCAGTACCCATGCGCCTCATATATATTGTTCGTGAGCGTAGTTTTTTTAATGCCATCAAAAGAAGACAAGAAATCAGTTGATGGTTATTGTAATTACTACTGATTCAATGTAGATTTAATGAATTTAGTTCAGTATCAGATATTAGAAATATTTAGTAGAAAATATGTTATTCTTAGCTGAAGTGTGAGAAATGTGATAAGCCGAGTTCCTAGACCTTATTCAACTCCTGGATGTGTAGATGTTTTAGTGTGCAGTCTCACCTTGAAAGTTTTACAAACGATTCCTATTTGTCATGAGATCCAAAGCTCTTAGAGGAGATGAAAATGGGGTGGCCCGTCCCGTCCTTGGTCGTCCCCGGACGGCCACAGACGGCCCGCCCTTGTCCCGGGCTTCTCCCGCGCGCGTCCCGCGTCGCGGTAGAGACGATGGGGTTTTTATACGTGTCGGCTGTGGGCGTGTCCGTGGGCGTAGTGCCTGGGGGAAGAGGTACCAGCTGGTCAGCGTGGGGGTTGCTGGTCCTCGCAGTCCCCTAGGTCGCTGATGGAATATTGCCCGCGCCTCTCACCCTGAGGACTCCAGCTGGGAGCGCTGTACTAGGCCTGCCGACTGCAGATCTCGCTCACACCAGCGAGTCCTCGGGAAGGCGTCCGCCAGGAAACAGAATGGCAAAGTTGTAGATAGCAGCGGGCTGCAAGAAACAAATCGGCTGAGTTGCAGGGCTCTCAGCTCTGTCCAATGCGTAACAGCAGGCAGCAGAAATCCGCAACGGAAAGTGAGTGGCACCCGCGAAGCGGGTGTCACGAAGGATTTATGCAAAACAGCAAGTCGGCTGTGGGCGTGTCCGTGGGCGTAGCGCCTGGGGGAAGAGGAACCAGCTGGTCAGCGTGGGGGTTGCTGGTCCTCGCAGTCCCCTAGGTCGCTGATGGAATATTGCCCGCGCCTCTCACCCTGAGGACTCCAGCTGGGAGCGCTGTACTAGGCCTGCCGACTGCAGGTCTCGCTCACACCAGCGAGTCCTCCGGAAGGCGTCCGCCAGGAAACAGAATGGCAAAGTTGTAGATAGCAGCGGGCTGCAAGAAACAAATCGGCTGAGTTGCAGGGCTCTCAGCTCTGTCCAATGCGTAACAGCAGGCAGCAGAAATCCGCAACGGAAAGTGAGTTTAATATTTATTTATCCCCCTTGGCAAAACTCATCCAATCCTTCGGCTTTGAGATTATGTCTTACGCCGACGATACGCAGCTACTGTTTCCAATTGGTAACAACATCCTGAATGAGAAACAACGCTTCATGGACGGTATGCTGGCAATCGCAAATTGGATGAGGGAGCAGTGCCTACATTTAAACCCTGGAAAAACAGAACTAATGCTCCTAGGGAAATCCGCACATCTCTGGACTGCTGATTGGTGGCCCCCCAAACTGGGTGACGCCCCAAAACCTTCCACCTCCGTAAAAAGCTTAGGAATCCAATTGGATGCCAAGCTTGACATGAAGGATAATATAAAGAATATCACAGCCTCGTGCTATTACAATCTACGTCTACTGCGTAGAATTATCCCCTACCTACCCCTGGAACATCGGAGAACCGTAGTGCAGGCAATGATAGGAAGTAGGCTGGATTATGGTAATGCCCTACTGGCAGAGGTTGGAACCACGGCCCTATCCAAACTACAGGTAATACAGAACATGGCCGCCAGAATGGTCTTGGACTGTCCTCCTGGAACTCCATCTCACCCGCTTCTAAAACAGCTACACTGGTTGCCAATTCAAAAGCGCTCTGTGTTTAAGATCTGCTGTTTGTCCTTCAAAGCTCTTAGAGGCGAGGGTCCAGTTTATCTCAGAAATAAGCTCTTTAAGCATTCGAGTGAATGTAATCTGAGATCCAATTCCCTAGCCCTTTTGAACATTCCCCGGATTCGACTCACCCGCACAGGCGGCAGATCGTTCTCGTCTGTAGCACCAAAATATTGGAATTCGCTTCCTTTAACGCTCCGGGAATCTACAAATTACTTATCCTTCAGGAAACAACTAAAAACTTGGTTGTTCTGATTCTCCTCTCCCGGCCTTTTTCCCTTTGTCGGCTTACCCTTCCAGGTAAAGCGCTGAGATGCCCCTGGGTGATTCATTCGCGATACAAGAACCACTAACATAACAGAACTGTACAAGTTCAAGATTTCACCTTGCTGTTTTAGCAGAATTACACAAAATGTTGCAATATTTGCCCTGGTACAAGTGGCGAGAAGCTCCTTTTGTCAAATTATGAAAAACTTTTCAAATGAATTTTCTTGTAGCTGTTTTACTCTATTTAATTCTGATTTATTTATTCTATGGTAACAGTGTACAACTGTATTGAATGTATGAAATCCTTTATTCAGAAACCCTATAAAAGTATGCTGTTTTGGGATGTTTTCTTACTTATTGTAGGAAGTGAATCCATACCAGATTTCTGTCCTGATATGCACTCTTTTCTGACCTGAACTTTCCTAAGTTCTTTGATTGAGTTTGTAGTTTAACTGTTTTGCCGTCTGATTTACTGATTTTGATTATGTTACTTGATTTCTGTATGAGTTAGAATCTGTTATGCTCATCTGTGCTGTGCTGTGTAATGCTATACATGGAATAAAGTACCCGCTTCCATACTTTAGAAGCTTATTGCACGTCACCAAGGAGATCCATGACCGTATAAAGGAATGAGGCAGAAGGCCGAGTTCCTTTTTAAAATTATGGAATTCCAAGGTGACTTGAAATATCTTTATCATGTACGGTGGGGTATTTTATCCAATTTAATACATGATAACACCATCATCTTTCCCTCAAACCACTTATATCATTGGTGCATACCTCTTTTCACATGAAAGAGAGAGCATGTTTGTAAACATAAAGTATAAAAATAGAATCTCGGTTTCAAAATTAATCACACTGTTAGATATTTGTTGCAAAAAGATATAACTCAGTTTAATGCAAGCCATTTTTTTTTTAAAAAGTGCAACGTGGAATGTGTAGAAATATGCAGAAATATTCTAACTTTTACGTAATGACCTAAGGAACGCAAAAAAATAAACCCGTTACCATAAAAATCCCATTTCTGCTTGTCACTGTACAGCTAGAAAAACAGAGCAGAAGAAAGAAAAGAAATGTTTGTGTTTGTTCTTTATTCAGCTGCTTTAATTATGCTCTGTGACCTGACCAGCCTTTTTCCTTTTGCTTCTGGTTCTGGCATCAGGCATTGTGATGTCAGAACTCCACTGTAAGAAGTTATTACAGTGGAGTGGCTACATCTTTTCTTTATAATAGGTGTATGGGTGCACCACAAGTCACCTAATATAAACACATTAGACACTCATTTTTATACAGGGATTGCACAATCCCATTGTGAGACCCGGCATCCTTGACGTGAATTCCCCAGACTTTTTGCCTCTACCTTCTGTGTTTTTGATGTTGTGCTGGATTTCGTTTTTGCTGGCATAGATGCTTTGGGCACTTTGCCACTGCTGATCAGTGTCAAAGTGCAAGGGCTCCCTGTGTAAATTGTTATTGTGATTGGGTTCTCCCTGATTGGCATATTTGATTTACTAGTAAATCCCCAGTAAAGTACACTAAGTCTGCCAGGGCTGGTAAATCAAATACTACTAGTGGGCCTGCAGCACTGATTGTGCCACCCTCCTGAGTAGCCCTGAAAAGATGTCTCAGGCCTACCACTGCAGTGCCTGTGTGCAGTTTGTTAACTGCCATATCAACTTGGCAAGTTCACCCACTTGCCAGGCCCTAGCCTTCCTTTTTCGTGCATAGCGGACACCCCTATGGTAGGCCTAAGGTACCCCCATGGGCAGGGTACAGTGTATGTGAAAGGTAGGACATGCACTGATGTGTATAACATGTCCTGATAGCGAAATACTGCCAATTTCATTTTACACTATTGAAAGGCTATCTTGCCCCGTAGGACAGAATGGAGAATGCTTTGTAACATTGTATAAGTTTATCTTCCATAGGGATATGATGGAAAAATTGAGTTTGGTATCCCTGAACTCAGAATTTAATAACACATCTTTTAGTAAAAATGGTTTTTAAACTGTTTTTTTTTAAATACCACTTTTAGAAAGGGGCTATTTTCTTGTTCAACCATCCTGTGTCACTTCTGTGACGCAGCGGTGGAGTAAAGCTAGTGCCATGCAGCGATGGATTTACAACGTGACACATCTAGGGAGATGTGTCACGTTGTAAAGCCCTGAGCCACATGAAACCTGCATCTGGTTTCATGTTCCGGCACAGGAACGCCTCGGAAATGTGCCTGACTGAAATCTACAAGATTTCACTCAGTCACTTTTCCGGCGCTGCTGCGTCAAAACCTTGTGCCTGCTTGCAGCAGGCATAAGGCGTGACGCACCATGTTGTGTATGGGCAGGCCACGAGCATTGCTGGAGTTGCGTCGTGCTTGCGACCCGACTCCAGCCATGCGCCACCCTTCCAACGGGAGATGCGTCGTGCAGATGTTTATCCTTGCGCCATGATGCGCCGCAATTTAAATGCGGGGCATCTGTGGTGGCGCAAGGGTAAACTTGCATGACGCATCTTATCTGGCACATCTCTGCTGATTTGTAGGGATGCGACAGTCGTCATAAATCTGCCCCATAGTATTTTATAAGCAGGCTTTGTATGGGAATCACATGGTTTCATAAAACAAAGGGAGCACAAAGATGCCAGAGATCATGAGAAAATACAACCTTCATTTATTTTTTTACAAAAATGTGAACTTTTGAGATGAACACTCTCATCAACACTTTGTTCTGTTGGGAGCCAAGACGTGAACAAGAGGCTCACAAAGTCATAGACAGGCATTCCTCCAGGCACAGTTAGCATACGCAAGACAGCTTGGCTGCAGTATTCACAATTACAGTAAGGCAATGATTTTCGTTGACAACAGCCAAGCACTGAATATAATGTTCAGATCCCTAGTCTAAATGCAGTGTTTCAGCCTTATTGGGCTTTTTGTGAGATCTTCATCAGAGCAAAAGTTAAAAGAGCACATCAGAATCTGATGAAAAATAGAGATTTCACTATAGAGTTATGTCTGAAGGTACTCCAGCGGGCAGTGTAAATCTTTCTGTGAGAAAACGGTGCGAGTAGATCACTAACGATTGAGATGGAAATACATTGTAAGGGACCCTTAAAAGAAGCACCAGATTAATTAGAAAAGTGGAACGTATGTGAAACACACCTGAGTTACTCCAAGTGTTCACCTGTTTGCCAGAAGGAACTAACGGCCAGATTCATCAATGTCCCGATTTGCGAGTCCTTAATAGCGATTATTAAGGAATCGCTATTAAGGACTTGCAAATCAGGATTCATGTAGAAATCACAAAATAAATTGCGATTCCCACAGCCTCCTTATTTGCGATTAGCAATTTGCTAATCGCAATTAAGGAATAACTCCCTATTCATTCCTATGGGCCCATAGGAATGAATGGGGAGTCATTCCTTATTTGCGATTAGCAATTTGCTAATCGCAAATAAGGATGCGATTTCAAGGGTGCCAGGGGTGTCCAAAGGACATGTGTGTGTGTAACATCCAACTTAGAAAAATGCACTAAAGTGCATTTTTCTAAGTTTTCGCTATTTACCACGAAGTCTGACTTCGCGGTAAATAGCGGCCAAAAATAGCGATTTCGCAATTTAAAAATGGTTAATGAATTGCATTCAAGGAGTCTCAAATAGAGATTCCTTAAATGCAATTCCTCGCAATTTAGCGATTTCGCAATTAGCGATTTCTGCATTTGGGATGATGAATCCCAAATGCAAAAATTGCGCTTGCAAAGGGCCAGCTTCTCAGAATCTGGCCCTTTGCGAGCCCATTTTTCTCTGATGGAATTAGCTGTAAGCCTAGTGAACACTGGGGAGAGGAAGTCAAAAAGATGAAGTCTTTCTCACCTGGTGTTATGATCACCAAGGCTTGATTACTATCATGAATACTTACTTGTATCAAAGGTTGCAGGGCCCAGCAATGAATGAAACAGATCGGAACAATCAAGACGTGGGAGAGCCAGTACGGATCTGCCATTTTTCCTCTCAGGGGTGGGTGGGTAATAGAACATACAGGAATTCCTTGCTTTTTGCCCCCCCCCCATCACCGGCGGATTATTTCACTCACTGCTAGTCCTACTATGTCATATTATTTGATACCATGAGGGAAAGAAAACTGTACATTGTAAAACATATCAATAGAGTGACCTCAGAGGAGCTGGAAAGCTGTTTTGAAAGTACTCTTGAAGAATTTCCTGACTATTCTGTCTATTTTGTCATCCTATTTTGTCTCGGGTAAAACTGTGGTAAATCAGCTGGTAAAATAGTTTTACCTCTCCTAGATATTCTAAGAAAACTGTTGTCCAGAGTCCATGCTAATTGTGCGAAATTAAATTCTGTATTTTGACAGGTTCCCTGAAAGTAAGAAAAATTAAATTATTTTTTTACCAATTATGCCTTTCAAATTCTGGATTTTTTACAGTAAAATTTTCCCTTGGAAAGTCAATGTGGATGTTTTCTCAGCAAATCAAGTGGAAAACTCATTGCGATGTTTCAATGATTTTTGCTAAATAAAAATCTGAAAAAAGTTAAATTAATGGATGTTTTCTTAGAAATATATGAAATGTGTCGAGCTGAAGCAGCTCAATTGTGCACACCCTTAGGAGCTCATTACGATGAAGGGAGGACATCAGTCCGCCCGCCATCATAGCGGTGCTGGAACCGCCTTCCAGACATGCGGCGGTCAAACCACTGGGATTAGGATGCACCCGCCTTAATGGTGGGCGCATCCTGGGCTTTTAACATTGTGGGCGGTGCTGCTGGCTGCAGCACCGGCCTCAATGTTAAAAGTGCTTGCACCGCATTTCCCTGCACCACGTGGCAGGCACCACGCGGTACCTTCCACATGGTGCATGTAAAGGCAGGGGGTTACCATGTGTAACCCCCTAGTGCAGCGACCCCCCCACAAAGGGCCCCCAATCCCTGCCATCCTTTCCATGGCGGCCACACCGCCATGGAAAGGCCTCTTCAAACCCACATCCTAATATGGCAGACAGTGCCTACTAGGCACCACCATCATATTAGTGGCCCTACTCGGTCCACCAGGCAATCGGTGCGATTGCTTCCGGTGGAAAAGCGGCGGATAGACTTTGCGTCCGCCGCGATACCCACCGCCATCCTAGTTAGGCGGTGGGTAATGAGCTTGGTGATGGCGGAAATACCAACACCGCCGGCTGTGGCGGTCCATCCGCCATTATAATGACCCCCTTAGTTAGTAATACAACATCTTCGACTGCTTATGGGCTTTTCCAGGACAAAGAGTCCCCACCGCCCCAAAGTCCCCCCGCCAACCCCTCCCCCTTCTGGAGTCAGCAGCACGCGCTCAATTTAGTGAAGTGTAGGACTGAAAAAATCTATAGTGAAACAGGTTGCCCATACTGAATCCACATGTTCCAGTATTTACTAGTTTTTTCCCCAATAAATACTGGCCCATTTGATATGTTAAAATTTATCTGGGGGCTGTATTTTATTTAGCACCCAGAATGTACCGGGTGTAATAAAAGCCGCAAATCTCATAATTCCCAATATGCGTGGTAATAAAGCTGTATTTCTGTTATCATTGGTCTTGACATTTATATACCACATATCCTGTTATTCCTTAGTTGTGCAATGAGCAATTTGGTGCCTTCCCACCTAGGACACCATTACAGACCAGAGTCTGATTAAGCATGTGGATGTATGTTACAGGAATTCTGTTCTGTTCCTTGTCTCAGTTCGGTGGCTTTGTAATATTTGTTGAGATGTGGGTGCATAATTTTCATGTTTAGGAATTAAAAACGTGCACCTCTTCTAGGTCAGTAGACAAGGCTGCTGCGTGCAAAAGCGATTTGTGGGTGTAAAGTTTATTGGTGCTTGGTTCTCCTGGGTGCCATGAAGGCAGCTAGAAGACCTCTCTGGGTCTTGTTGGATATATGTTAGGAGTTCTGTCTAATGCTTTCTGTTGGGTCTTAGGGTTCAGCATCCAATGGGGTAAGTGCTGTTGTGAGCAAGGTGAAAGCCAGTTTTGGTATCTCTGTGCCGCGTTGGATGGACAAAGAAATTCATTATAACAGATCATTTAACATATGTACCATGTTAAGTACAGAATAACATCAGTAGGTAACACCTTAGGAAAGACAGATGTCAAGACTGCATTGATGGAAGGAGATGCCTTGTCATGATGACAGCACCTCTGCTGTCTTGAGCAGGGTGAGTGGTACTGGGTTGATTTGAGGTGTGTAGGGTAATTAATGGAACAAATGAAGGGTAGGCCAGCTCTTCTACAATGGAGGTAACTGTTGACAAAAAGGAGAGCAAGCACTTTATGAGTACAGAGGATGGAGAAAGATGTCCTGTATTGAACTATAAAGAAGGCCATTGGGTGATAAAGAGCTACCAATAAGTCGGGGTATCCTTCTTTGAGTGCACTGCAGAGCTCTCAAGTTACCCAGTTATGTGTGTTCCAGTCCAGTTCTTTTCTGTTGTACAATGAAACTTGTAGTCCATTTTAACACAATATAAAACTAGACCTTCAAATCCCAGAATAGAAAGAAAATGTGTGATCTGGAAGAACAACTAAAATATGAAACTTTGAACCCTGACGTCAGCGACTGTGGTATTTTTAAAACAAATTTGTGCAATTTCTCACTACATATTCCTCGGACAAGTTTTTCTAGGTGTTTGCCATTCTTTATCAGGAAGTAGCAGATCTCCTTAGGGTGCCTGGAAATGCTGCTTCTATTTCATCCGTTTAGTATGATTCAAAGAGCGCAGGTGCATCCCAAGGCTGTCTGCCTAATCATTTCCTGAGAGGTTTCAACACTTCAGGGTGTGGTGGTGCACATTGCTGGCATCTCAGCAAAAGATCTACATTGCCTTCCGGTAAATGTGATCCATCATAATGTCAGATTACTTATTGGTAATTTTCATTACTCTGAGACTACGACCTCCCTGTCACAGTCAAGGATTCCCATCTTTCCCTCCCTGTTTTTTGTGACTTCATTTTTTCTTGGGAGCACAGTAGGTGTGCTCATTGTTAATCCCTTTTATTCCGGAGGAAAGGAACTGAGAGGTGGCTTCAATGGGGCGTGAGACCTGCATGTTTTAGTTTGCCTGGTGATTGCTGCGAGAAGTACAGGGGTTAATGGCTGCAACCATCATGATTATTCCCTGGGCCAGGCGGCATAGTACCCTCTGTGAGTTATGTTCTGGCAAATTGGAGCCCACCGTCAGAAAAATTAGAGAAAACATTTCCAATGGGCATGAAAATGCACAACAGCTTGTTTGGTGGTTGTCCGAGAAGAATCTAAGATTGGGGTGCCCCTTTTCACTCCAGGCATGTGTCGTGATGACAACAGATGCCAGCAAACTTGGTTGGGGAGCTATTTTAGGCACATGGAATTTGGTCTCTGCAGGAGGCTGGGATGTCCTCCAATTATAGGGAGTTGAAGGTGGTACAGGTTTCTCAGAGCGAAGTGCAAGCTCGGACGGACAACAAGGTTCTAGTATGTTATGTGAACCATCACGGAAGTTCACGGGTTCCCTAACTGAATTTATTGCTTCAGCAGATTTCCTGTTGGGCAGAGCTAAATCTATCACCTCTGAGGTCAATTCACTTTCTGGGGGTACAGAATTTACGGGCAGATCAGCTGAGCAGGATATTTCCGACATTATCATCCATGTCTTTGATGAGTCAAGTATTTCAGAGGTTGATAGACAGGTATGAGGTTCCTCAGATCGATCTGTTTACATCGGAGCAGAGGCTCGATTACTCCTTCTTCCAGAATTTGGAAGCTGGATGCTATGTCTTTCAGGTGTTCGAAGGGTCTGATGTATGCTTTTCCCCCAATTCCTCCAATTCAAAGGGCTCTTCTGAAAATAAAACAGGACATGGCAAAGTTTGCATTGGTGGTCCCGAGTTGGAACTGCTGTCCCTGCTTTCCTTTGTTTCTAAAAATGGTGGTTCTTCCACGTTAGAGAATTCCCCTGGATCCTTATCCTTTGTCATGCCCCCAGATGTCCTGGGCAGGGCTGGCCAGGTTTTTATTGAGGGATTGGCTGTTGAGTGGTTAACTCTGGGGGCAAGGGTTTGTTCTCCTGAAGTGGCTTCATTGATTCAGAAGTCCAGACTGCCTGCAAAATCCTATGCTAAGCATTGGCAGTCTTTATCAGAAATGAGGTTCTGAGAAAGGTCTCAGCTTTGACTATTGATAAGATCAAATTTTGGGTTTTTCCCAAGGAAGGGTTTGAGTTGCATCTGGCAGTTTTCACGTTAAGAGCACAGTGAGCAGCTAATATAGCCGTCCGAGAGCCAGTGTATGAGGGTTTGTCTCCGCTAGTCACAAGCTTTTTAAATAGTTTTCCTCTTAAAGAAACCAATGTTTAAATCCTCAGTGCCTTCTTGGGATTTACCATTGGTGTTACAGGCCTTATAGTTGGTGCAATTTGAGCCATCGGATCAGGTTTCCCTGATATGTTTTACAGTCACTGTAATCTTTCTAGTTGTTATCATGCAGGTCAGGTGTATGGGAGAATTAGGAGCACTGCTATGTTCAGAGCCTTTTTTGAAATGTTTATCTGATAAGGTCGTGTTGAGGCCACATCCTGGGTTTATTCCAAAGGTGCCAACAGCTTTTCATTGCTGTGAGGATTTAGTATAGGTGGTATTTTGTCCAGAGCCACAGTCATGAGAACAACATCTTCTGCATCAAGAGCGTGTTAAAGATATATTTTGAAAGAAAAAAGGTATCCTGGAAGGTGGATGCTCTATTTGTAACTTGTGGTCTGTCTGGCCAAGGTTTGAAACCTGCTATAGCACCTTTAAGCAGATGGTGAAGTGCGCTATTATTTCTGCCTATGAATCAAACAAAGAAATGAGTCTGGATTCTTACAAGGGCGGTCTACAAGAGACATGGCTGCTTCTTGGGCGGGATTTAAAGATGCCTCCATGTCAGAGATTTGCAGGGCCGCACTGTGTGCTTCTCCTCACAGATTCATGCTGCATTAGACATTGTTGGTGGGGGAACTGCTTTGGCTAACCTTGTAGTGTCAGTATTGGGTGCTTTTGAGTCACTAATGTGGTTAATTGTGAGCCATGTTGTGTCAGTATAGGCTTTCAAGCATCATGCGAAATGAGTGTTTTTATGAAGCTGATAAACAATGCTTGGGTATCAACTCATTTTGTATGGACTGTGACAGGGAGGTCGGAAGAGGAGGTGATGTCCAGATACTTACCGGTAATTACCCAGAGTCTATCACCTCCACGTCTCAGTCAAGGGTTTCAATCCGTCCCTCTCTGTTTTACCGGCTTCATTTGCTTGGGAATACAGGAGGTGAGGTCAGCATTATTGGCTTTTCTGGTAGAAGACAGGAAGTGGGAGGTGGCTTCAAGGGGGTGGGGCCACATGTTCTAGTTTGCTTGGTGATTGCTGCAGGAAGGCGCATATGACATAAGGACTGTGACGGGGAGGGGGTCAGACGAGGAGTCATTTCAGTAATTGACAAGTAAGGATGTGCTACTAATAAAAAAAATTGTAGAAGCATGCTGTCAACTTTTTAAATGAGAAAGATGGGGTGAAGTTTGAGGCAAAATGTATGTGTCCTGTTGGAGTACATAAAACGTGCAAAATCAGCATACAGTATTTTTCAGGCAAGGCTGTTAAGTACCAACGCGGGTTTTCTCTGTGTAGTTTCTGTAACGCCAGAGCATTCGAGCAGCTGTTTCCCGGTCTCATGGATTCATCTGATAACCTACCCCAATCACCCTCCCATCGCACCGCAATTGGGCTGATAAATCGCCGCATGTCCTGACCCCTCCAGCCGGTCCTGGCTTGTCAGTCTGCTGCACCTTGAATGATGCGATTTTTAAACTCAGTGTTGCAATTCAAAAGTGAGTCTACAAGTCACAGAATGCAATGCGCTTCTGCAAAAAAAAAAAAAAAAAACAGGCCTGGCGAATGTGTTACAAGTCAAAGGCGCCACTTGGCAGAGGTACTGATGCAAAGGTTTGTCTGAAGAACCCGAGAAAGGAGAGAGTGTCGCGAGCCACCTGTGAGGTGCACCGCACGTGGCAGACCCGCCCCTTTCCCTCGCTGGGGCCAGCGCGCTCACCTGGTGAGCTGGAGGGCATCCTCACCCCGGTGGCATCTCCCCAATAAATCAATGAGCTGTGCTGCTCATTGCTAATAATTATAGAGTAGTGGGGCAGCCCAAGGGGTGACATAATTATATAAGCGTCATCAAATGCTTAAACCGATTGTCTCATTCTTGTCCAGAGCAGGCTTCGTTGTTCTTTAAGCAGGTGTGTCCAAAGGGGAGGTGAGGATTTAAAGAGGTGCCAATTCACACAGGGATGTTTTTTCAGTCCTCACCTTGCATATTTTGCTTCACGTGTGGGTTACAGTAAAAAAAGAAATCCCAGAGTACTAATGTAGCGCAAATGGGGTTTCACTTAGCGTAATTGTAAAGCGCTCTCATGTATTCTAGGTCCATGCGTAAATTTATTATCGAGTCAAAGTTTGGGATTTGCATTCTGGGACTTTGTTTATCCGCAGTGCTTAACTTGTACAAAAATATAAGTGCCAGGGCTCTCGTCAGGAGACCACTGCAGCTTGTACCACACATGGACCTTGATGGTGCAGCCACTGACAACAGGAACACATACACTACTACTAAACATCGCACTCCTACAACAGAGACAGTTTGGACTATTTCAGGCCCCAAAGCTATAAAAATGGCTTGTACAGCTGGTAATGGTCATTTTTAATGTATATTGAATTTGTATTTAACTTGTTCTTGTGGTCATCTCTAAATTAGCAAGACAGGGCCACCTTCTGTCAGACTGTTACAAGCACCAGTGTTGACTACTAAGTGCCGGTGCCCAGCACTGGAAACCACCTGCTCAAATTAAGCACTGTTAATCCATGCTACAATATCAACACAGGTACGAAGTTGTACCGAAAAAAACCGTAAAGTATGTGTTACTGATATAAGGAACCAAGGGGCACATGCATGAAACCATTTTGCAATCGCAAACAGTGCGAATCACAAAATTCGGCTGTTTGAGATCGCAAAATGGCATTTTCAGATGCATGTACCTTTTTTGCAATTCAAAATTAAGCAAATCACATTTATTTTGCGATTTCCTTAATTGTGAATGCAGTAGGGAATTGCAAAATTGAGATTCCTTAAATGCAATGCACCATGCATTTGCAAATTGCGTTTGTGCAATTTGGAATCGCTAAATTACCATCAACTACAAGTTGATGGTAATTTGCAATTCAGTTGAATAATGCAAATAAATGCGTTTTTCAAAGTGCATTGTGGTCACACACATGCCTTTAGGGAATGTGTGTGCATAGCCGGTCCTAGGCCTTCTGAGGCCCCGGGCGAAAGGGAAGATGTGAGGCCCATCTAATTGCATATTGCGTCGCAAGAAGTGACATCACAGAAAGTGACTTCGCAGGACTTTTGATCTTAGTTATTTGGAATCACTGAAGCAAACTAATGTGGATATCAGTAACATGGACAAAAAGTAGAGGGGATGGAAAACAGGTGAGCAAATGTCCATGAGTGTAACACTTGCCAGCTCCTTTACTCGGATTTAAGTCTATAGCCAGGACAAGTAGAATTATGCGATTCTGAGGTGGATGCGCTCTCCACATCATTATGGATTTATCACACAATCCATCATCTTCTGCACATTTTGAAGATTTTACTCCCTCTGCCACCTAGTAAATTGTTCCTAGCTCAAACCAATCAAAAGTTACTAAATACTTTACCACGTGTTACCGCACAGCGACAGACTGTTTGTCTCACAGGATGGCCATTTTTCAATGGCCGATTGCTGTATTTTGGTTTTAAACTGACAATTAGGTGAAACATTTACGCATACACTGTTAGCATGTGTAAAAAGTGCAACAGTGTACAGCAATACTGCTTCGAAATGTGCTACATAGCGCCACATTATATGCATTTTTTGGTGCATACTTTAGTAAACCCTGCTGATTAAATTGATCTTCCACTGCCGCATAATTACAATGGGAGTGTCAATAACAAAGATCTTGAACTACCCGGAGAGACTACTCATCCCGGAAATGTGGAATGATTGCTCACAAATCTGTACGCTTGACAATAAACTGAAGAATTACGGCAGGTTAGCTTCCTAAACATCCAACCTGCCGAAGTCTCAGTTGAGGAGGAAGTTCAGGCAGAGTACCAAACCATGACAGAGTAGATTATTTTTGCCCTAATGGAGGTCTTGTTTAAAGGTATCTGTGAATATTTACTTTTCCCATCAGTGTGCCATTGGAGGATCGGGCGCTATTCGTATGGAGCAGAAGGTGGATCTCGACTTGAACTAAGACAGACATTTGAATCATGGCCTCTCCCCTATAAGAAAATGGCCGGATATTCACTTTATCCTTTATATTGCCTCCGTTTCCATTTTCTGGCAAGATTTGGGGGGGGAATGAGAGTGCTTTGAAATGGACAGAAAGCACATAATAAAATGAAAGTCCTTTAAATAAAATACCTAAAATGGGCACCTGTGCTCAGCCTGAAAGCTGGGGCTTGCTCTGCAGTTCTTTGTGAATGCGACTCGTCCCACTCACAAAGGCGTTAACCTTAGATGTGATGGCCAAGCCAGGCTCCTGGCTCTGCGAATGTGCTGGTGTGCCTGCCTCTACCACACGGTGCACAAGTCAACCGAGGGTCACTTATATAAGTTATGTGTCCGGGGGGTAGTGCGCATAGAGGAACCTCTCTCAGTGCTACTGAATAAAGTACTTTGAGTGCTGCCGGTTGGCGCACTCAGCAAATATTTGTTTCTTATAGCAAAAAATTGCTGACTGGACTTTTTTCTTTTTTTTTTTTACATAAGTTCCTTTGTTGTTTCTGTGTTTTTATAATCACTTTTCAGAGAAGTCACGTTAAACCAAAGGGACAGGTTCGTTTCGTCGCTCAAGTTATTCCTGTTCTCCCCCCCTAGTGCTCGATGCCCTGTGCTTCCTCCCCCCTCTCTGGGGTTTGACTTAAAGTTCACTCGCTAAAGCCAAATGAGTGCAGAGTTTAGAGAAAACGTCAGCAGAACAAATAAAATGGCTTTGACGTGGAGAAAATGTTTGACCCCCTCCCCTCCTTGGGGACAGATACGTCACCCTACACCCCCAACCTCACCACACACACACACACACACACACACACACACACACACACTCTACCGCCAGTGTCGCTGGAGGTGTTTTCGATGGGGTTCAGTAGCAAAGGTTTTTGGGCAGAGCGCTTTTCCAAGCTCCCCTCGTTGTGGGGCGCATCAGTGCTGGACAATGGGTCACCCGTCGGTAGGAGGATAGAAGAATAACGCCATAAGAGGGGCAGAGGAGCGGGTTGACGGGGGGACAGAGAAACTGACAAAATCATCAGGAGCAATGAACTGGACTGGTCTTAGCCCTTCCGTTATCCGTTTCCTTAACAAAGTGAAAATGGCATGGTATGGGCCATGACTTACCGACTCTCTCACAGTCTGAAGATGTTACGCCAACGCGGCCCGGGCCCGGCCGAACCAACTCCCGACTCCCTACAGGCCAGGGAGCGCGTGCGGCGTGCGTGCTGCGTCACTGCTTTAGAAGCACAGCGCACAGCACACGGGGGCTGGCCAAAATGAATGTCCAGGGCCGTCATTGGTAGCACTTTCGCGTGCTACCAGATAGACGGCCCTGGGACCACCACCTGTAAGCTAGTTGGTGGTGGTGACGGTGCACTTTAACTGCCTCCTGCGCGAGTGCGCGCAGCCGTGCTTCACATTTTCATGTCGGGCCTGGCCTGCTTAGTGTGGTCTACTCTGCAGGGGCAGCGGGCCCCCTGAGCGCGAGGCCCTGGGCAGCTGCCCATACCGCCCATGCATAGGACCGGCCCTGTGTGTGTGCCCCACAAGTGCATACCACCTTTTTTGTGGGTGAATCAGGCTGGCCTTTTGGCCCCCTTGCACCTTTCAAATTGCATGCTCAAATTGCGAGTACCTAGTTGATACTCGCAAATTGAGTATGCAATCCCATTCATGGGAAGCCATTCCTTAATTGTGAATCGCAATTTGTGAGTCGCAAGTAAGGAATGTGTGGAAATCACAATTTTGTTTTGATTCGTACATGCATAAGGAACTGCGATGCCTAAATTGCCGTTCCTTAAAAATCGCAATTTAGGAATCGCAATTCCTTACTTTGTTGCATGTGGCCCCAAGAAACATGAGAGCTCGAACAGTATATGTACTTATTATGTGCCAGTGTAAGCACACATACGAAACTGCTTGATAGTTTTATCTTTCAGGTGTAAAATTAAAAACATAAATTGTACCTGCTTTGGTGAAGTAAATGTTCACAACTGACAAACCTCTGTGTACCAGATGCCAGGAGTCCTGCAAACAACCCAGCCTTTAATCTGCCTGAGGATGGTGTTTTGACAACCACCACATTGCGTAATAATAACTATATGTTTCCTATAGTGCTTAGATATAGTAGAAGTGCTGCACTAAGCTCTATGTAAGAACAGGTTCTTAATGTACCTTCTCTGTTTTTCTTAAAAAAATTAGAGGTGCCTAAAGCATTTCATTGAAAGCTGGAAGCTGTCCATCCTTCTGCCTCGGAACACCCTCACCCCCTTGTCATATCTCTGAAATGAGAAGACGGAAGCTCTCAAGTTGGGTCTGGTAAAGCATATATTCATCATTAATTTTTTTCCTTAGACTTTACCTCTGGCGCCTTATAATTATGATTATAAATACAGGCCTGAATAGTACTCAACCCAAAGAAAAAAGCAGGTAGAACACCCACTTAAGACTTAGACGTGCTAATTTCTGATAACCTTTTATCTTAATTTTTGAGTTAAAATCAGTTAGTATCCTGTAGTGAAGCCATTTTTGTATCCCACTTCAAATCATCTGAATAGGTTACACCAAGATACTTATAGTCTCTAACCTGCTCGAATAGTACATCATCTAGGAATCACACACATTTCCTTTTCCTTCTAGCAAAAAACATTGCTTTTGTCTTGTCAATATTTATCTTTAATTTGTTTTCAAGACAGTTGGCATTTAAGGTGTTTAATTTCCATTGTAGCCCTATAGGCGTGAGGTCCATCACCACCAGATCGTCCGCGCAGATGAGGCAACTAATATGCCTATCTCCAACCTTTGGTGAATAACTGTGCGTATCATGTAAGGTCTGGGAGAGGTCTGCAATGACCAGACTAAACGGTAGGGGGGCTAAAACGTATCCCTGCCGCGACACATTCTCAACCAGAATTTTCCTATTCAGGCTTTCAAGCCCATCGATATCGATCTGTACCCAGTTACAACTATGGAGCTTCATCACCAGGACAAACAGAGCTCCAGACACCTTCCACTGCTGTACTTTACGCCAACCAATAACAATGTAAATATCACTATTTTGTTTTATTTCTTTTCTAGCTCTACTCATCAAAATCAATAGGGTTGGAGCGCTTTACATCACACATACACATTGTACATTGACAATAAATCATATGTGTGTAAATCAATGTACATCATGTGTTACATAAGACCGTGACAAGGTGTAGGAGTCACATGTGCTATAATCTGGGCCACTGGAATTGTGCAGCAGGAGATGGCCAAATTGTGAAACAGAGTTGAGTAAATTATGTGGTAGGAAAAGGCAAATTATGTGGCATTATGCGGCACATTTTGTAAAACTATTACTTCATTATTCATCATTTTTAAATCTTGGTAACCCTCTCTGGGCATTCGGTGCACCTCATTAGAACCAGTTTAACATCCAAATATATCAATAAGCAACACAAAGGTGACCAATCCAGCTCTGGAAAGGGCTTTCCACTACACAGCAACACGTGTTGTTGCATTCTTAGTAACTTTTGAACCGTTTGACCTAGAAATAAAATTGTCTTTTTGTTAAAATCTGCATATTATGTGGCAGATGATGAAGTATGAGGCAAATACACAGTTATGCAAAAATTGCCATGGCCGCACAATTACATAATTCCAGTTGCCCTGGCTATAGTAAAAAGATTAAACTGTATGAACTGCAAGTAACAAAAGGATCTCTGTGTTAAAAGCATTAACATACTTACCTGTCTACATAAAATAAAAATCAGTCATCTGCGTGTCACCTATGTGCTTTGCAGGAGACATATTAACCCTTTATTCTGCTTTGATTCAAAACTGGGACTAGACAAAACACAGATCTCTTCAGCATGTGCATAAACCTCCATAGTTATTTTACCTTTATAATTATTCCCTGAGATTTACCGGCAACACAAATATCTATGCAGCAGGTGCCTTAACCCCATAAGATATTTTAAAATGCTGATCTTGTAGCTAATTAAGCAGAACAGATTTACTGTCATGTTAATCCTTATTAGCAGTTTCTTTGTGGCAGAGTTTAGTAAAGTAAATGTATAAAATGTGGCCCAGATTTTGCATCTGGCCTGCATCACTTTATTGGCACAACTATGACACAAAAGCTCATGTGTTAAATATTGTAATGCGCTTAAAGGTACTAAGGATAGACCTGCTACACATATGTGTAAGGTCTTAAGATATGATATCACTTCACGTGATGTCACTACCTGTGAGGTCATTGGTTGTGATGCGGCTTCCTGTGATGCTACGTGTGGTGTCACATGCTGTAGTGTGTCATGCACCATTATGTCATTTGCATACTACTTAACTTGGTTAGTCCCCATACTGCGGTTTTTAGGACTTGTACCCTGGATATAAACAGGACTACAAGTACCAGAATGCAGAGTTGAGCTGGATGAGCTACTCATGCATGGACCTTGGTGCTCGAGAGCCTTGGAACTGCCTGTTGTATACTTGCAAGCCATTCATTTAAACACCTGGGGCTAGATGTAGGTAATTCTATTTTACCACTTCTAAAATACCGAATTTTACCGATTCGGTATTTAAGAAGTGGTAAAATAGAAGGGGGCACATGAAGGTATTTCAGAATCGGTAAATACCGAATCTGTAAGATTCGGTATTTACCGATTCGGTAAATACAGAATCGGTATCCCCCATTGATTCCTATGGGCCTTGAAGCCCATAGGAATCAATGGTGAATACCGAATCGGCATTTACCGATTCGGTAAATACCGATTTTTGCAAGGGTGCAGGGGGTGTCACTTTGACACCCGCTGGCACCCCAATTCCGGACTTGTGTGCCATGTGGCACACAGACATGCCCTAAGGGCATGTCTATGTGTCACATTGCACAGGTGTGCATGCACAGATGTGCATGCACACCTGGATTCGGTATTTTACCACCCAATTGGATTGTTTTCTTTGCCATTACACCTTTTTTTTTGCAACAGTATTAAAAATTGTTTTTTCACAACAACCATTTAGCTGTCTTTGCATCTGTACTCACTCAGAAATAGTTTTCTGTAATCTCCTCACGTCTGTATCTGCCATCACTTGGCGTACACACCCCAGCTGGCTGTGTCAGTGGCACAGCTTCGTCGTCGTCATGGTCCTCGTAGTCAGACAACTCCACCTCAGTGCCCTTCTTCACCGCAAGGTTGTGTAACATTGCACATACAGCTATGATCTTGCAGCAGGTGATGGGGGTATACTGCCTTGCACCTCCACTCTTGTGCAGGCATCTGAATCTACTTTTCCAGATGCCAAAGGTCCGTTCGACGACATTCCTTGTGCGTATGTGGGCCCGGTTATACCTCCTTTGGCTGGGTGTGGAGGGGTTGAGGTAGGGGGTGAGTATGAATGAGCGGAGGGCATATGCACTGTCGCCTGGAAGAGAAAGGGGTAACATTACACACATGCATACATGTATTCCACCTAGCTACTGTGTGTTATGGGGGTCTGATGATGTGTCTCACCTAGGAGGTATCCTTCACCAAATTCGCCAGCCATCAGCCGTGCATAGATGCCGCTCTGTTGGAAAATATAGGAGTCATGGGTACTCCCTGGAAATTTTGCTACCAGGTCTGTGATGGTGCACTTCGCATTGCAGATCACCTGCACGTTGATGGTGTGTGTAGACTTCCGATTGCGGTATATGTATTCTGTGTCCGCTGGTGGGCAAATCGGAATGTGCGTGCCATCTATGCAACCAATGATTTGGGGAAATTGTGCCATCTGGTAGAAGTCAGCTTTAGTTTGTAGCAGTTCTGCGTGGGTTGCAGGGAAAGAGATGTATTGGTCCATCCTGTGTATCATGGCGTCAAGGAATGTGTGGATGAACCTTGACAGGCTGCTCTGGCTCACCCCTCCTGCCGCTGCAACTCCACTTTGATAGCTGCCAGACGCTAGCAGGTGTAGGCTGCATAGCACCTGGACGTGTGCTGGGATGGCGTGTGCCCTTGGGGTGTGGTGGTCCAAGAATGGTTTGAGATCCCTGATGAGCTCAAGTATGGTGTCAGAGTCCAGCCTGTATCTCTGTAGGATCTCTGCCTCTGTGAGCATGAACAGGGTTATCCTCTGTCTGTAGACCTGTTCATTTCTTAGCCATTCCCTCTGTCCTTCCTGCTGTAGCCGTAGCCGCCTCGCAATGACATAAAAAGCTGCCATCCTGCAAGTTGCAATGCATTTTGGGGCTGTTTAAATGGGTTGGAGTTGGTTACCACCTGATTGTAATCCATGGTAAATACCGAGTGAATTCTACCGATTCTGAGCCGATTTCGGTATTTCTGTGCCTCCCTACATCTGCCCATCTGTCCGAATCGGGGAATTTCCCGATCAGTGATTCATACGAATCGGTATGTTCTCCGATTCGGCTCATGTCCGAATCGGTCTATCTACCGATTCGGTACATGGACCGAATCGGCTTCATTCCGATTCGGTGTGTCTACCGAATCGGTACATGGGCCGAATCGGATAATTTCCGAATCAGTGTCACTACCGAATCGGTACATGGACCGAATCGGATAATTTCCGAATCGGTGTCACTACCGAATCGGTACATGGACCGAATCGGTTATTTTCCGATTCGGTGTGTCTACCGATTCAGTACATTGACCGAATCGGTGTTTGCATCCGATTCGGTGTGTTACCGATTCGTTACATATCCGATTTTCGGTATGTACGTATCGGATTCTTTTCCATTCGGTACTCATTCCGAATCGGTTTTCACTCCGATTTTGATTTTTTTTTGTTCCCTACATCTCGATGGCTGTTTACCGATCGGTAAGGGCCAAAAATCGGTATTTTCGGCCATTACCGATCGGTAACGGCCTACCTACATCTGGCCCTAAACCTCTGGCCTAAAAATGGCAGGTCTAATCTGACAGGTCACTCCCCCAGTCTTTCATGCTTTTTAAATTAAGTAACATTAATTGGGATATATATTTCCAAATACAAGGATTAAAAAGCCCCAGACTGCAATTTAATTATTTAAAATGGAAGAGCTACAGGGAACTGGGGAACTTGAAAGCTTTGTAGATAGTAGGACCTGGTAGTTGCAAGCATATAAAACAGCATTTCTGCAGGAGCAATAACTGCTAGGTTGACTCCTTCCCACCAAGCCATTATGAAGAATGGTTCCAGTGCTGAACGTTTGTGTTATGAGCTAATGAATTCTGGGTGTTGTAGTCTTGTTTTACTTCCATTCAATGAATTTGACTGACATATCTGAAATCAATGATTCATAGGGGAACATTTCAGATCTGAAGATTGCAGCCATGATGACCTGTGTAACACGTGGGACAGCATGGTTCCTCAATGATACGAAGACGAGAATTTGTCAGGGAGACTTTATTTATAATATCCGTTAGCTTAATACATATGGCCTACTGAGTGAGGAGTTGCTCTCCTCACTATCTTGCCTCGAATTCTGTTCCAGCCCCAATGTGAAAGGGCCTCCGTCACTCCTTATGCCTGCTGTGAGGCAGGCATAAGGATTTGACTCTGTGGCGTCCTAGAAGTATTGCAGTGAACTCTAATAGATTTCACTGAAATGCCCTTCCTGCGTACATTATACCTGTTGCAGGTATAATGTAGTGCAGGGGTTTACAAAGTGACGCATCTGCCTAGATGCGTCACTTTGTAAATATGGCGCTGTGTGGCACACTTTTTACGTTGCCGTAGTGTCATAAAAAGTGACGCAATGGCGGCGGGAAGGCCTCATAAATAAGGCCCCCAGTGATTGGCCTAAACTCACAGGATCCTGGCTTAAACACAGAGGCTGTGATTCGACCCCGACACCCTTATTCCCAAAGTCCACAGTTTGAACCACTAGGGCACAGCTGTGTCTTTTTGCACTTAATCGCTTGAAAGCCAGTTTAGTGCTACAAGATACTTCCAGTTTTTATTCATTTTTATAAACCATTATTATCTAGAACGTATGGTCCAATTGGAGTTTTACAGGACTACAACTCCCTGTATACTTTGTGATGCTAACCGAATGTGCAGGACTGGAATATGGAATCCTGATGGGATGTTATCATTTAGTACACTCAACAATTGGGATTCTTCATCTTTTACCAAAACCCCACAGAGAGAACCGAATTATGGGTGGGGGGAAAAGCAATTTATTTGGGGCAAGAAAATTATCTAATGGAGTTTCAATAACTGCGGGTCATTAACTACAATGTTTTAGGTGCCCACTCTTTTTTTCTGCATCACAAACAGAACTCTGCTTTGTATTTGGCATTTCTATCAGGTGTACAGTTTGCTGATAAGCATAAAAACACTTTGCTGCGGCAGACGAATAATGCTTTTGTGTACCCTTCTGTACCTTGAAGTAAGGGATTACTGAGTGAAGTTCTCTAGAGACTGGGCTTGGCTTTTTGGTTAATTTATCAATAAACGTGTGCTTTAAAATGTACTGTTTGATCGTCCTTTTCAAGAAACCTTTTAGTTGGACGCCACACCTCACTTCCCTTGGAAATGTCAGACTCATTAACTGCCATAGTATGGTAAAATTAAGAGAAATGAACTTAATGGCAACAGTTAAGGTTAAAAGGTTAAAAGGTGAGTCTATGTTCTGGGATTTCCTTTAATTTTCACAAATCAATGTTTTCAGGTGTGCTAGCATCAAATGGTTCAATTAAAATAGACCAAGACTACAAATCCCAGAATGCATTAGGTTGTTAAACCTGTCAAGAGGGGCCAAGGGCGTGACATAGGGCAGAATTTGATTTGGGGTAGGCCGAGTTTAAGGATGATTTTCTATGTTACAATGATGATGCATCAATTTGTAAATGACAAATATCTCCCTTCATTTGGCCGTACAAGATGACACCATGGGACCAGGATGCAGGTTTTCGAGTCCTGGACTTTCTTTTTACAAATCATTTTTTTAGGTGTGCCCCTTTAACTGGGCCAATTCAAGTCATCCAGGAATGCACTGATGCACCGATTTGTTGACTGAAAGACCGCACTTGAAGCATGGTGTGCTGGCGAAACTGTGTATCTAGAACCGCTAGATTGGTTATTTTGTCAGTTTTCTCTTTTTATCTCTGATGAGATGGAGAGATGTCTAGAGCTGGAATCGGATACCTAAACTTTCACAAAGATTCAGCGGTAGGTGCATTAACCCATTGATCCATTTACTTGGAACATATGTGACTTACCGATCACACACATCTCTACTGCAGATGTGTGAACATCCTAAGGTTTCCTACTGGGATTTTTTTCGCTCTTTTCTTAATATTTCCTTTCTGCCAGTTATTTTCACTTGCTCTTTTCTATTTTCTCTAATTATGGCATACCATCCCAGCTTGTTCTTTTCCAGCAGGCCTTTCGTTTTTCATCCGCATCTCTTAGGATTCTATTGGTTTTAAGTCTTTACTTTTTTATGTCTTTACTTATTCTGTCTCTTTCTTTCTCTGTCCCATTTATTACCATTAACCCCTTATAGGACTTCTTCGTCCCAGTCTTTATATCAACGAAGGAGGCTCCGACCCGAGACAGGCACATAGCATGCAGCGTCTTTTCAGACTCTACTACATCCTGTTAGATTCTGATAGAATTCACTTTTCGATGCTCTAATTACCCTATGATGACGTGTGAGTTAGCATCATATGACTAACTAATGCATTTCGTATATACACCTATGCTGAATACATATTCTTACTTATTGCTTATATTCAAATGTATGCGTGACCATATTAGTTTCTTAGCTTAGCCTGTGTGCCACCATTTTGTGTAACTCTCTGTGCCTGCGGGCTCTGCTCGCTCATGCCCCTCCCGCAGGAATACAGAAATATACTAAGACAGCAGTTTTCGTTTCTCGGCTTACTGTGGTCGAAACTAGCAAGTTTCGTTATCAGTAATGTTCTCATGCCCAGAGACGCCGAAGCCTGGCTCCCTGGCCTTGAGCAGAGATAATAATGTATCCCTTGCAGGTGCAGATGCCTGCTGTATGAGAGCATTGTCCACTGACTTGAGGCTCGGTAACTTTCCACAAGGGGCGTACCCCATTTACTGTATTGCATTATAATGTATTGCTGTGATGCAGAGAGTCAGTCCTCTCGTTCGCACTCCTAGGAGTGAGGTCGGACAGGGCCCTCTCATATGAGTGTTGTTTGGCCTAATAAAGACTTTTGTTTATACTTCTCCACTGTCCGGCTGACTTCCTATAAGGTAATTATAGGTGAGTGCTGTAAGTCACTCCAGTGGATTTGAGCCACGCTTATCAGATGGCGCCCGAATAGGGACCCCGCGATAAGGATCTTTCTCACCCGTAAGTGGGTAGCAGAAGACCGGGGACCCGCTGGTCGGCACGGTGGGCCCGGGATCCCATTTGATGCCGAGCTTGGTTCTCGCAGCGCTGCCCCACCCTGCTGATCGGGAGAGGTCCCGGTTCGGATCTTACGCCGGGGTCCAGAAGGCGGAACTTGAAGCTGACCGTGTTGGTCCTGGCAGCCGGAGGTGGAGAACGGTAGAGGTCGGTGCCGCCAACGGAAGGTGAGTGGTCCACCTGTGATTGCTGCAGGAACAGGAGTGTTCCGGGAGACTAGAGTGTCTCCGATGGTTTGAGGAGCTGGTGTGCTCCTGGGGCTAGTGTGCTCCGGGGAACTCAGAGTACGAGTTGGTGCTCTGACAGACTTGACGGGGTTGGGGACGTATTTCGAGGTAATTGTGTGTAGTGATCCGACCGGATGGTACTGTGGTGAAGGCGTGGCTCATTGTGGGTAGACTCTGGTGCGCTTACCCTGAACTCCTAGTGTGGTGATTCAGTGGAGGTGTGATCCGGGTTTCCCGCGGTAAAGTGCGCAGTGATCCGCAGTGCCGCACGGGTGGCGGATTCGTTCCCCTTCCTCAGAACAGTTAGTGTACTGTTCGGTCTGCGGTAGAGTCCAGGTTCCCCAGGACTTGGTCGACGGGCCTTGTCCCATTTGGTAACACGTGTTTTGGAGATATTGTATATGTGTACGTGGTTCGTCTATATGTTTGTGTGTGAATGAACTTGAGTTGTGATTCGAGATAAAGCAAAGATGCCGTGTTTTAGCAAGTTGCGATGTTTTGGATGCTGTTGTCGACCCTCAGATACCAGACTGGCCGAGAGCCAACCCGCACCCCCTGAAGGGACACCGAGTTTTGATATGTATGTTAAACATGGACTGGTCCCGATCATGTTTGGCACTTTGTGGCATCGATACACTGCTGATAATGTGGATTTACAATGGCCTTTGACGGGTTCTTTTGATGAAGCTAAATTGGATTATTTGCAAGATAAACTGTTTGCTAGGCGTAGTCGCCAGAGTATGTTCGACTCTTTGCGAATATGGCAGAAAGAGGTCAGGAAACGTAAGATGCGAGAGGAGAAAGAGGAGTATAAAAAGTCCACCCAGACTATGGCGCAGAAAGCGAGAGAACAGGTGGGGAATGAGAATGCATTACGCATGGAGCGCGCAGATAGACTTTGTAGGTTGAAGGAAAATAAAAGTTACGTAGTGAGAGAGGACGACCCAGATGAGATGGAGGACATTTTGAATGCCCGACCCCCTCCCCCTTATGCCCCGCAGCCATTGTACCCCTCATTGCCACTTTCGGCCCCTGTTAGCGCCATTCCAGGTCCTTCAGCGAGTGCCCCCCAACAATCCCTGCCCTCGACACCCCTCGTTTCTCTACTTCAGCCCACTTCACCCGCCCCCTCGCCATTTTCTTTAGCACTCCCTACTGTCTCAGCTAGCACCACCCCAAGTCAGGAGATGCTAACACCGAGTCGCGGCGCAGGTAGCGGATTGTTCTCACAGGTACGGAAGCTGCTTACGCGTTCTACTGTTGGTTTGGATGAAAAAAGTTTAGTGGCTAACCAGGCATGTCAATGGGCCAGGAATAATATTTATTCGTTTGATGATATCTGGTCCACCATGAAAGATTTTGAGCCATTAATGCAGCAGCACGCTTTGTGGCACATGGCTAGTGTATTGATACCGTTATGGGAGCAGGGCTATGGAGGTGTGGCTCCGGCGGTTTTGCGGGATATACAGGCTGGAGCGTACAGAACGAACACGGGGGTGAAGGAAGTGATGAGTAGTTTGCGCGCGCTTTTGCAATACAGGAATGAATTGCCCTCTGCCGGTACACCCCATTTCCCAGGTCTCCACCCAATGCAAGAGGTACACCCTATTTTTCATCCTGAGGTCCCGGAGTTGTTAGACCCACTCACGAGGGCTGTTACAAGGAACAGAATTGATGCGCATTTTCAGGAGCAATGGGTGTATACGCCATGGAAGAGAAGTGAGGTGCTGTCATTGAAAGCTCAGCTGCCGGATTCTAGAAAGAATCCGACCGCCTATTACAAAGAGCTTACGGAAGCGGCGTCTTCTACTGTGATGACGTTGGCTGATGTTGAATTGTTTTTCGGGCTTTTGGTCCCGGTTGATGTGTGGCGACAAGTGAAAGGTACGGATCATACGGAGGAGCTGGGTGGTACATGGCAGGAGTTGAAAGATTGGGACAAGGAGCGTAAGCCAGGGGAGAAGCCGAAGGCTGAGATATTGGCTTTGCCAGGGCGTATTATAAAATATATGCATTCCCTCATCCCCCCGAAAAAGGTAGATTGGGACAAATTGACGGCTTGCAAGCAGAAAAAGGATGAAGCGGTCTCTGATTTCTTTACGAGGTTTGAGGAAACGTATATGGATTTTAGTGGACAGGATGTGTCACAGGATGGAGGGTTACGGCTCTTCGTCAACAGGTTTGTCACAAACTTATTGCCTGAGATATCGGCCAGACTGCAAGCGTCGGAGAGCACGTGGACAACGTCCTCTCCTTCGGGAATACTAAGTATGGCGCAATATTACGAGCACAGGGAAAATGAAAATAAGGACAAGCAGGAAAAGAAGGCTAAAGATTTGAAGACGAGGGTTTTATTGCAGCAGGTGGCAAGGGGCAGAGGAAGGGGTGCAGGGCCGAGCCGCGGAGGTGGATTTGGAAGAGGTGAGAGCAGGGACAGGCTGGGACCGAATCAGTGCGCGAAGTGCAAGCAGGAGGGGCACTGGTGGAGGGATTGCCCGCTGCTTCAGGCAAGCGCTGGTGTAGGGCGCGGACGAGGAAGAGGTGGCGGTGATTTTGGGAGACAGGCTGCGCGATCAGAAGGAGGCGGGAGACCGGGAGGCAATTACTTTGACAACGGGACAGATAGACAACAGTCGCAGAGGAGCGGGGGCCAGTATTACAACGATGATTACTCAGTTGATGATTTGACAGGGTTTTCCTACAACTAGGACAGCGTAGGACAGAGCATGGGACCAGTACTTATGGAAGTTGATCAGAGGGGACCTTATGTCGAAGCCGACTTACTAGGGTCTCAGCAGAAATTTCTAGTGGATACGGGTGCAATGAAAAGTTCAGTGGCTCGTTCTCGGGTCCCAGGGGCGGCTCTGTCTGGCAAGAATAACATATCCGTGGGTTTCGCAGGAACTCCGGTGATTAGCCCCATTTCTAAACCTCTCACGCTAACGATTGGTCCTTTTACTGTTGATTCACCGTTTTTATTGACATCAAATTGTGGTGAAAATTTGTTGGGTTTAGACTTATTGAAGAGATTGCATGCTACCATCTATTGTTCCCCGGATGGCGTGTACATTACTCTAGGCCCCAATGTTGCCCGCCCACTACAGTGTTTTTCAAAAGACGACCCGCTGCCACCTGAGTTTCGAGGCATACCCGACAGCTTGTGGGCTGTCAGTGATAATGATGTAGGGAGAATGGATATTGCCCCGGTGTCAATAAGAGTGAAGGTGGGAGCCAAATTGCCCAGAATACCGCAATACAAAATACCTAGGGAAGGTGAGAAGGCCTTGTTACAAATAATTCAGGATTTGATACAGTCTGGAGTAGTGGAAGAGACTGATTCGAATATATGTAACAGTCCTATTTTGCCTGTACTTAAAAGACGGTCACCTGATGCAACAGATGATACTCCTGATGTTTATAGATTTGTGATTGATTTGCGGCAGGTGAATAGGGTAGTCGAGCCACAGTATCCGGTGGTCTCGGACATCACTACGATATTGACAATGATTCCACCTTCAGCGAAATATTTCTCTGTCCTGGATTTGAAAAACGCTTTCTTCAGTATTCCAGTACATGAAGATAGCAGGTACCTTTTCGGATTCTCATTGGCTGGCCGTAGCTTCCGCTTCAAGAGAATTCCTCAGGGGTACACTGAGAGTCCTAGTATATACAGTCAGGCTCTAAAGGCACAATTGGATGATTTGGAACTTCCACCTGGCAACGTGATGTTGCAGTACGTGGATGATATCCTCATAGCATCGGACGACGAACAGGGTTGTCGAGATGCTACTGTGAAATTGTTACACCATTTGGCTAAAAGGGGGCATAAAGTGTCCCTTCCGAAATTCCAATACTGTCGAACGGAGGTCACCTACCTCGGTCACCTCCTTTCGAAAGTGGGGAGGAGATTGACGCCGGAGCGCATAAAAGCGATCAATAACATGCAGGTACCTAACACGCAGCGAGAGGTGCGCGCGTTCCTAGGCATAACATCGTATTGTCGTCAGTGGATACCTAACTATGCGTTACTAACAAAACCCCTATTGTATCTGACTACCAAAGAAGTGCGCGAACCCTTACCCTCGACCCCCGCATGTCAGGAAGCGTTTGAGTTACTAAAAGAGTCTCTGTGTTCTGCGCCAGTTCTTGGAACACCTGATTACCAGAAGCCTTTTGTTCTTTATGTGCACGAGGCGGAAGGTTGCGCGTTGTCTGTCCTAACTCAGTGTTTTGGGGGGAAGCAGAGACCGTGTGCGTATTTCTCTGCAATGCTCGATAATGTGGCAAGAGCGCTGCCGAGCTGTTTGAGAGCCACGGCGGCTGCTGCGGTCTCTATAAGACAATCGGCAGGGCTCGTGCTGGGAACAGATCTCACAGTAATGGTACCGCATGCTGTGGATATCTTACTAAATAGGACACAGACGCAGCATTTAACAAGCGCTCGTCTGACGGGTTATGAGATGACTCTTTTTGCGCCCCATGTAACAATTAAAAGGTGTGCCACATTGAACCCTGCCACCCTGTTACCTATCCCCACAGATACTGACACAAATGATGACGACATACATGACTGTTTGTATAGGACTGAGGAGGAGACAAAGGGGAGGGTGGATCTGACAGACAGGCCCATGGAAGAACCAGACGGGGAACTGTATGTTGATGGATCCTGTTTTAAATTACCAGACGGGA
The DNA here is from genome assembly GCF_964263255.1 of Lissotriton vulgaris. Classification (NCBI taxonomy): domain Eukaryota; kingdom Metazoa; phylum Chordata; class Amphibia; order Caudata; family Salamandridae; genus Lissotriton; species Lissotriton vulgaris. The sequence continues at coordinate 629,464 of NW_028240616.1, read as the reverse complement.
CATCGACAGCAGCATATGCAATAACGACATTACAGACGGTGGTAGAGACTTCTAGAATACCTTACAATTCTGCTCAGGCTGCTGAGATTATCGCCTTACTGAGAGCATGTGAGTTGAGTGAGGGGTTGGATGTGAACATTTACACCGATAGCCAATACGCCTTTGGCGTGGTTCATAATTATGGGCGACTTTGGGCAGAACGGGGATTCTTGACCTCCCATGGACAGCGCATCCAACATGGTCCACTGATATTACGACTGCTAACGGCACTGACTTTACCCAAAAGATTGGCTGTGATAAAATGTAGTGCACACAAGACGATAGTGGACGATGTCGGACGAGGCAACGCTTTTGCCGACGAGACAGCAAAAGAGACTGCTAGAGAAAAATTACCACGAATGTTTGTGGCAGGGCCAGCACGATGGGTCCCAGATAATTATATGTTCGCAGACACGGTACAGAGTGTCAGGAACATACAGGGCAAGGCGACGGATGAGGAATTGAGAGCATGGAAAGATGGGCAGGGACGACTGGATGCGGATGAATGTTGGACAGATGTAACAGACAAGAGAAGATGGATGTTACCGAATGCGTATGTCCTTCCAGTAGTGACGATGGCACACGGGCCTGCCCACGTGAGTGCGAAGGGTATCTGCAAACTATTAGACCCGGTGTGGAGCAATAAAAACATCTCTAAGATGGCCACCAATTTGGTTCGTCAGTGTATGGTGTGTTTGAGACACAATCCTGGAAAGGGTACCCCTGTCCCAACTGGAAATTTTGCACCCCCCTCTTTCCCTTTTGAGGTGATTCAGATGGATTACATCGAAATGGAAAGAGTCAACAACTTGAAGTACGTCCTTGTAGTCGTATGCGCCTTTAGTAGGTGGGTGGAGGCGTTCCCAACGAAAGACTGCACGGCTATGTCTACTGCAAAAATGTTGATAAAGGAGTATTTCTCCCGCTTCGGATTACCCAGGGTAATCTGGAGTGATAACGGCACGTCCTTTAATGCTGAATTAGTGAAAAATATATGCAAAGGTCTACACATCACCCAGAAGTTCCACTCAGCCTTGCATCCTCAGGCAGCAGGACTGGTGGAACGATTTAACGGCACGCTGAAGTTAAAAATGGCCAAGATATGTGAGAGTACAGGTCTCCGTTGGCCAGACGCACTTCCCTTAGCTTTGCTTTCCACAAGAGTCACTGTAAATGCAAAAATGGGCGTCTCCCCGCACGAGGTGGTATTTGGCCGCCCGGCCAATATCTGGGGAGTGCCCCGACCTAAATGTTTCTCAGAAGTTCCTTATCCTCTGTTGACAGATTATCTGTATGCTTTGACTAAAGATCTTCGTTCTATTCATCAGCAGGTAGCAGACACTCTGAAGCCGTTGCCGGAGGGGCCTGGACACACCATCCACCCAGGGGATTGGGTCGTGGTGCGACGATACCAGCGGAAGTCCTGTTTGGAGCCGAGGTGGTCAGAGCCTCGCCAGGTGCTCCTCACCACGCGCACTGCACTACGAATAGACGGCAGAAAGGCGTGGACCCATGCCTCTCATGTGAAGAGGGTCCCGCTCCCGTTACCCTATGATCAATGGGTGCAAGACGGCATCGCTGACCAGGAGTGTGAACATATCCCGAGGTATGTTCCTTTCTCGGATGCTTCACTGATTGGAGAAGAGCGAAGCGGCATTGAAAATACTGTGAGCTCTACCACTCCTCTTGTTGCTAGCAAAGAGATATCGGAAAGTTCAGCATCTGCCACTGATACACCTGCTTTGTTTTCTGACCACGAAGTGCCAGGGAGCACTCGTTACAATTTCCGGCCCCGAAGAAAATAAGTACAGTGCTGGAATATGATGGACTAAATACTGGAAGAAGGGCTTAGTGGACATTTTGAAAAAGAAGATTTAGTGGTAGGGATGGACTTGTAAGAGCCCTGGTGTTTAGCCGAAGATTGTGTTCTCTGAGACTAAAGGGTGGTGCGGGGCCCGAATTAAGTGCTTCCCTTATTTCAAAGTATTGATGAGCGACGTGGGAGTAGGTATGAACGGTAAAAGCCTGCCTGTGAGGCTTTGAAGGACACAGGGAGAAGATCCCTTTTTAAGGGTTGAAGAACCCCTCTGGCCGGTTGAGGATTGTCTGGGACTATTTTTTTAGTAGTAGTGTGATTTTTATTTTTATTTTTGATTTTGGTGTTGATAAGTATACAGAATGTATCCCTTTGGGCGGCCAATTACTGATGAGGAGCTGCCTTTTGCAGCCCCCCCGAGACGTGAGCCTGATTCCCCCTGGTTGGCCCTTTCCCGAAAAAGGAAAATTGGAGTGATAATTATATTTTTAATTGCCTTTTTGGTGACTCTTGGCATACTGTTTTTCGTTGATAAATACTATCCTGTGCACACATTTGCACCCACACCTACTGCTGTTCCGGAACATGCAATGTTAACTGTTGAATATGGTGAAAGAATGATACGTGCAAATTATAAAGATAATGTTTTTATTAAGACTTTGCATCATGCACATGCCACTACCAACAAGACAGATTGCTGGGTTTGTGGGCTTTTGCCTTCTGCTGCTTATAAGAAAGATAGATTCCTTGCTCTTCCTTTGACCCCGGTAAATAGTTGTGTGGGATGGTACACCCTTATAGGTCTAGTTAAATATTTCCAACAGCCAGATTCCCTCACACCCCGACTACAGAATAGGGGGTGGACAATGACAATGCGAGTGCGACCTTTGCCTTCAGCTTCCCTTGGACGGATATACACTGACGGACGTTTTGACCAGACTTTTATACAGACATGTGAGAAAAAGTTGGGTCGCTTCTTGACACCAAATGATACTGATAGACTAAGGGATAGTTTCATGAAACTGAACGCCACCTTGTCTTATAGGCATCCCCCTAGGAGTAACGACAGCTCCAAAAGTTTGATACCCTTGGCTGTGGTGGGTCCTCCTCCATTTTCTGTATAGAGGGAAGGGGTCCCATCAAGGTTGGAAATAGCTCTTGTAACGTGACTGCTTCAATACGCCTGCCCGTTAGCCCTTCATTGATTGCCCCACCCAGTGTCTATTTTGTATGCGGTGAAAATGGATACTTATGGTTGCCCGAGGGTTGGGGTGGGGTGTGCTACCTGGCTTATCTGATTCCTCCCGTGTATGTGGCTCCCTCTGATTACCACAGAACTCATCGACGATTCCCCAATACTCCAGAGCAGCCGCAGGGGCAGCGTAAAAGGAGGGACCTTCAGGTAGAGGACGTTGATCAGACAGATACCTCGTATCAGCAATGGACTGATTTTTCTAAGGGTCTGCTTCCTTTCTGGGGTCCTATATTCAATAGTAGAGCTATCAGACGACTCTCTAGGGTAATGGAAAAGGTGGTTCTGGTTGAGGCTGACATTACGACTAACATCTCTGTTGAGGTTCAGGCTATGAGATTATTTACGATCCAGAATAGGATGGTCCTTGACGTCATACTAGCTGATAGGGGCGGGGCCTGTCGCGTCATCGGGACGTCTTGTTGTGTTTATATCCCTGACTCCGCCCCGACTGTTAACTTGGCAGTGCAAAAATTGCATAGATTAGCGACTGAACTGCACCAAGATAATGGAACATGGTCTCTCCAAGGGTGGCTCTGGGGTGCCTTTTCTTCCTGGGGCTGGAAAATACTGATGGGTTTGGTTGGAGTGGTTAGTGTAATACTGTCATGCTGCCTTTGCATATATTGCCTTCCTCCATGTTGTTCAATGTGTGCTGCAAATATTCGTCCGAAAAAGAAGTTACCAGGTCAATATACGACTTCTATGATTACTGAAATTCCTGCTGATGCAAGTTGGTTAATGTTTATTGCAGAAGATGTTCTAGACTGAAGTAGTAAAGTCCTGCCCCTAGAATGGATGTCGGCACTACCTTTGGCAAATAAATGAGGCTATAGTTAGCCAATGATGCTAAAAGGAGGGTCTGATAGAATTCACTTTTCGATGCTCTAATTACCCTATGATGACGTGTGAGTTAGCATCATATGACTAACTAATGCATTTCGTATATACACCTATGCTGAATACATATTCTTACTTATTGCTTATATTCAAATGTATGCGTGACCATATTAGTTTCTTAGCTTAGCCTGTGTGCCACCATTTTGTGTAACTCTCTGTGCCTGCGGGCTCTGCTCGCTCATGCCCCTCCCGCAGGAATACAGAAATATACTAAGACAGCAGTTTTCGTTTCTCGGCTTACTGTGGTCGAAACTAGCAAGTTTCGTTATCAGTAATGTTCTCATGCCCAGAGACGCCGAAGCCTGGCTCCCTGGCCTTGAGCAGAGATAATAATGTATCCCTTGCAGGTGCAGATGCCTGCTGTATGAGAGCATTGTCCACTGACTTGAGGCTCGGTAACTTTCCACAAGGGGCGTACCCCATTTACTGTATTGCATTATAATGTATTGCTGTGATGCAGAGAGTCAGTCCTCTCGTTCGCACTCCTAGGAGTGAGGTCGGACAGGGCCCTCTCATATGAGTGTTGTTTGGCCTAATAAAGACTTTTGTTTATACTTCTCCACTGTCCGGCTGACTTCCTATAAGGTAATTATAGGTGAGTGCTGTAAGTCACTCCAGTGGATTTGAGCCACGCTTATCAATGCTCCTTCCTCCCGATCTCCTGTTTAGTTCTTCCTATCTTCTACAGGTAAGTGTAATGATGGCAATGCAATAGTGCCCAGTGACCAAACTGGTCAGGCACTAGGACCAGCCCGAGCGAGGGACGAGGGCGGGCGGAAAGGGAGGAGCCGGGGACCAAGGGGTTAGTTAGCCGTTAGCCTTGGAAGAGGAAGGACCAGAAATAAAGAAGGTCTCGAATTATTACCCTGTGTCTGTGTGAGTTACCGCCCCAGGCTTTTGGAAACCAAAACCAAAGATTTCCTTTTTTAGGAGGAGGCCAGCGAAACAGAGGCAGGAGGCGACGAGGCAATCAGGTACACTGGGAAGACCAGAACGACGGGGCAGTAACCAGGAGCAAAGCGAAAGACCAACAACCAGGTCCCAGCACGAGGTAAGCCTGGTCACCAACCTATCAGACCACGTGATCTCTCCAGAAGAACAAGTAGTGCTAGAAAAAGGCCTGGGCTTTGTTCCTACAGCAAGACTGGACAAATTCCAATTACATTGTGAATTGGCCGCATTTTTTAGGAAATTGAAGCTCAAGGCCTTTTTCGAAAATACCACTTTTGAGACACCAAATGATGCAGAGGGAGACACCACTTTCAGAACAAAGTCAACTTTCATGCCACCCCCGACTACCATTCCAGCTGAAATTGCTGTTTATGAACAAGCCGTGTTCAAGGACATTGAGGCATTACAAGAAGGTCACCCATTTTTTAACATCAGCAACAAGGAGCGCAGCTCCCTCAATGCCCTTAGAGACAATGAGGCAATCGTCATCAAGCCTGCAGACAAAGGCGGGGGCACGGTAATACTGAACAAAGAGGACTACAGAAAAGAATGCAACAGGCTACTGAACGATACCAAGAACTACAGAAGGCTCACAGAGGATCCAAGCACCAAATTGAAAGCCACCATTGCCAGCCTAGTCGAGGACGCAGAATCAGTGGATCTTATAACACCAAGTGAAGCAAAATTCCTTACTACCACTGAAGGGAAAATTCCCTATTTTTACATCGTCCCAAAAACACACAAAAACCAAACCCCTCCGCCCGGCAGACCAATCGTCTCCGGCATTGGTTCCCTTTTGGAACCGCTTTCACGCTACTGTGACTTCTTCCTACAGCCGCTAGTGAGATCTACTAACACCTATCTACAAGACACAAAGGATCTCCTCAAACTCTTAGATGGACTGAGTTACAACCCGGCCACCTCACTGTTGGTCAGCCTAGACGTGGAAAGCCTATACACCAGCTTACCACAGGACGACACCCTTACAGTACTGGACACTGCCCTAGCTAACGCTTCCTGGCCTTACCGTACTTCTCCCAAATTCATATGGGATTGTGCCAAACTAGCCCTCAAAGAGAATTTCTTTGAATTCGAAAACAGGCTGTACTTACAAACGAATGGTACAACCATGGGTAGTGTTTTTGCCCCTAGCATGGCAGGACTATATGTACACCATTTTGAGTCCGTGCATTTGTTTAATAACAATGAGCCAAAATTCCCGGAGATCATGTTTTATAAACGATATATAGACGATATCCTCATGATCTGGCAGGGGGACACGGAGTCATTAACCAACTTCTGCCAATGGCTCAATACCTGCGACCGCAACTTAAAATTCACCTACAGCTTCAATGCAGGAAAAACCACCTTTCTGGACTTAGACATAGAAGCATCCGGGGGCCTACTCAAAAGCAAAACTGACTTCAAACCGACAGCCCGTAACTCATTGTTACACTTCTCTAGCTTCCACCCACGGCCACTAAGAGAAAACCTCCCCTACGGCCAGTTCTTGAGACTCAGACGTAACTGCAGTGAAACCGCAGATTACAAGAAGCAAGCCAAGGATCTCAGTGTGAAGCTCGGACAACGAGGGTACCCCAAAAGAATTACAGAGAAAGCTCAGAAGCGTGCAAGAAAACAAAACCGTGAGAGGTTGATCGAAACCTGCACAAGGGAAACCAGGGCCCCGCCTCTTACTTGTGTGACCACATTCAACACAGTATATACCCATGTATCTAAAATCATAAGAAAACACTGGAACATCATAAAAACTGGGAAATTGCAATGGGACCCCCCTTTGATCTCGCACAAGAAAGCCAGATCAATAAAGGACGCCATAGTGTCAACAAGACCCAGACACTCACCGCAGCCCAAACAAACAATTGCCAACATGTGGGGTCTTCCCAATGTCATAGGCCACTACGCATTCGGAGATTGCAGTGTCTGCCATCTCACGACCACCACCAAAACCCTGTTCCTCGAACCAGGGAAACAGTGGGAATTGCACAGTCACACCAACTGCAACAGCACACATGTGATCTATCACATCACTTGTCCGTGTAATCTGTGGTACATTGGCATGACCAGCAGGAAAATCAAGACCCGTATATGTGAGCACCGCAGTACTATCCGGTGTAAGAAAAACATCACTAAACTCACTAATCACTTCCTGGAAATGGGCCACACCACAAACGACATGCATTGGGTTGTGATCGAAAGCATTGACCCAAACATTGCCAATGTCCATGAGACGCTACTTAATAAGGAACAGCGATGGGTCTACCGTCTGTCCACCCACCATAGTGGGCTTAATGATAACATACCATGGAATAGTCTTAGTAACCATTAACCACTGTTCTGATATAAGACCATTGGACCAGTGATGCGCACCACCCCTTCCAAATCTTTCATGTCCATCGAGGCCTGAATTGATGGTGACAGCGTCCATGTACACAAATACTACTCCTGTCACCCCCCATAATGCAACTGATCCCTGAGCAATGATCCCCCAGACATTTGTTGAGATGTGTCTTTTATGCATCATGACCCTATTTACACATGCTGGCTGCCTTTCTACTGCTGAGCCCAGCCATGGTCTCATTATACTCTTCAGAGACACGAACCATGGCAAATAGTTCTGTTGTGCCTTTACACAGTACCCCTCTTTCAGACAGGCCCCCTTTCTGCCGTCTTTGATATTCCTTTTCCTCTGTATCTGAGATCCCATTCGTGATCCATTTCCCCTTTTTTACAAATTCTACTTTTCTGCCTCTGTAACCACTGAATTTAGGCAAACAGAGCTCACACCACTTTGTCCCTACAGCAGTCACGAACCGGCTCAGATACACTGTAGAGGACAATGCGCATGCACCGACGAGCCGTGTCTCTTCTCGCGCATGCGCTCCACATACAGGTACACTGCGCATGCGCGCTACCTAGTTACCTCCCCCGAGCCCCCGGCCATGGCCGCTACTTATTCAGTCGCTGCCCGCCGCCCCATACCAGCCGGGCCACGGAGGGATACGTAATAGGATTCCAGCGGAGCATTCTCAAGACACAAGTAAGGTCTCGCATTCCGTCCTGATCCTGCTGCTAATGTTTGCCTAGCCCACGGCATTGACCTCCATATTGCTTATCTATCCATAGATAGTGACAGGAGTGACTCCCCCCTGTGCCCCGATTCTCTGGATCTTCGTATATAGCGATGTAACTATATATGCATTCAAGCTTTGGCAATTTTTAATTGTTTGTGTGTCTCACCATAATGTATATATGTGTGCTTGTCACTACGTATGAGCGCTTCACCATAATTTTTATATGTGTGTTCGTCACCACGTAATTTTTAATTGTATGTGAGTCTCACCATTGCAATAACAGCGCAAACACGTTGCGCGTATGAGTATATGAGCCCACGCACTTTATTAGGTCTCGTAGCGATACAGCGCGTAAGCGCTGTCTCGCCGAGAACTATTGTTATGGGGTCTGCTTCCCAGGAGACAGCACCTGGCCACGCACATCTCGCAAAAGGCAATCGGCGCAGGCCACGCGCGCGCGCGCGAACACGCTCGCCGTGGCTGTCTCCTGGGAAGCGCAAACATACACAGGCACACCTCCCCCTGCACGCATGCGCACACACATACACAAGCACACATACACGCATGGAGAGACATCCCCCCCCCCACCCCTCCGCGGTCGCACACACAGACACACACACACGCACACATACAGGCATCCCCCCCTTCCCCGCTCACCGGCACTCCGGACTGGTGCAGCCTCCGAACGCGGGGCTCTCCCTCGGGCAGGGGAGCCCAGCGTCACCACTGCTCCTCCAGGTACTCCGTGGGTGCGGGCTTCACAAAACGGAAGTCTCGCCCCCACCATAGGTTTCGTTTTTAGGAGTGCGCGCGCCGTAGCGTCCTTCTCCGTGTCAGCAACTCGGGGCTTCTCCCGTCTCGTTCCGCCGTCCTCTCTGTCCAGATAGGAGCTCAGATGCAAACTCAGAACAGCTTGTGGCCCCCTCGGAGCTTGGTGCAGGCTGGGTTGGTGTTATATATCTTGACAATAACTGATTTATGCTATGCCCTTTGAATTGTGTTTTGCTGAATTCAAATGAAAATGAAATGATGATTGTGATATAATGATAGGTGCTAGACCAAATTAGTGGGTTTGTTGTTGAAGGGTTTCTCATCCTAGGGGGTTTAGGGGTATTGAACCTCCGGTCCTGTGCACCATAGTCTGGCTTACATTATTATTATTATTATAATTAGATTGGTGCAGTCCCATTTGCCTTAATCCCTGTGAATTGTTTGAATTTTACGTCATCTCGAATCATACATGCACCACCCATTTCCGGCTGTAACCGCCAACCGGTGAGCCTTCGGTGTTCTTAGGCCTTTCAGTCCTACCGTTGGCGCACCCCTCAAATGTTGTCTTCAAAACCGCAGCAGGTGCACGGTACAGTGACCGGTTTGGCAAAGATTACGTTGGACGTTGTTCCTCTCAGAACAGTGATTTTGGACTCTGACCAAAATAAGCAGCGCGCGCCACCTTCCCCTTCTTCTTCTAAACGCCCTTCGTTAGAGAGAGCTGGCTATCGAACTGCCATGGAGTAAATTCCAGTTGATTCCACAGGCAGCTTGGAGTTCGTATTTTTAGTTAATGGCGTCTGTTGATTTAAGTTTTTCCCTTTATTTTTAAATAGTAGATTTTCTGTGTTTTCTTCCAGCTGAACAGGTGCTGTCATGCGTGCGAAGAGCCACATGAAGCAACGTCAACAACCAGACACCATTTGTAATTGGTGAACGGGGATTTCTAGCAAGTTTTGCCCATTGTGTTTAGATTTTATTTATACCTTAGTCTTCTTCGCATCCTTCATTTGGAATCGTTGCTCTTTTAGTGCAGTCTGTTTTTGCTTTTCTTAACGTAATTCATGGATAATTTGTAACATAAAGCATGGCGTTCACAGGAAAGGTATTTTGATGCTGAAATAGCAGGTTCTTATTGTTGCCCAACCGAAAGTACTCATTTTATTGTCCTCCTTATAAGGATGAAAGGCTGAGTGGACCAGATGGGATTTAAACACACGACCACGCGGTCGCAGACGGATGACTGCACTAGATACGTTAGACCACTTGTCCACCAGACTCTAGTCATATACTTCCCTGAGTGGGTCTGCGCGTCTTTCTCCCCGGGTGTCCTTGCTTAATTTGAGCCGGTAGTTTGCAGGCAGGGCCACCAGCACTTGTTTGGGGACTGGCACTTATTTGTTCCGCGTTAGATATTCCCTAGACTAGAGCAAAAAAAGGGAAACGCACAATTCGAAAAGACACAGGACGACAAAGACGGAAAACTGTCACAAAGGAAAATAGTAGGTACTTGCGGGAGTCAGATAAAGAAGCAGCGGGTGCATGATAGAGGATTAAAGAGGTCGAAGTTCAGTTGCCCCGCCGTGGACTTCTCAGCAGGAGCTTCGGGCACCGGCACTCTTTCATTTACAAATGAAGCACTGCCGGTAGTACTACTGTGCCCCCCTGTTGCACAGTGCCCACGTGCTGCTGGTGCCCAGCCCAGGTCAGACCAGAGTCCACGGGACCGAGCGCTCCCTTGAACCCCGACTTCCTCTCTCTCTCTCTCTCTCTCTCTCTCTCGTCAAGACATCTGTGTTTTGAAGGCTCGCTCCGGCTGAGGGGATGCGTTCGCCAGCTGTGCGCTGCTCGTTTCCTCTTCGAATAACTGTGCTATGATGTCAGTCTGTAAAACACAATTCCGGAGATATCCAATGTTGCTGTGATGGCCCGCCTGGGCTTTGTGAATAATAACTGCGTCAGCCCTGTGGTGAGGTGCATCATTAGAGCTGTGTGAATAATAACAGCTGTGAGCAACAGCATACTCTTGCACACACTCAAACTGCTCACCAATTCAAAGTTTGCTAAAAATTTTATGCAACGCATTATCATACACAATGACAATAACTCAAACTTTAATGCTGCGAGACCTATTGCATTGCAAATGCTTGTCTTTTGGTGGCGCAGGGGCCAGCCGCCGTAGACGACGGCACCACTACGGCTAAAACATTGAGGGCATGTAGGTCACAACGATTACCCACCAGGCCCTATAGCGCCTCCTCTATAGCTCACAGCACTGGCATGCCAACACTCACAGCGTGCTGTGCTTTTCCCACTGTCACCTGTCCTTCTTGATATCAGCAACCACAACGCACGCCATAGAACACCTGTAGTAACCTAATAAATGCATGTTCGCTGCAACCTCTTTAACGCTTAGGTGTGCATTTTCTGTTTTCTTCCCACAGGATTTTTTCGCTCCAACGAAGGCGCCTGTAACTGGCTGACGCGCCTACCACCTTTTTCCACACACCTTAGCGCGTGTGTTGGAGATTAAAACACGTGGCCCTCTTTTTTGCCACTCACTTATCCTGGTCCTGAAGAAAGTCCCGTCCAGATCCTACAGGGACTGAAACATGTAGACCGCGACCTAAAGTCAACTGAGGAATCATAATTTTTTTACTACTAGTTGCAACACATAGTTTTTAATCGACACCCTGGGCCGCCACGAATAAATAATAAGGCAAGGATCCCGAGAGGTGTATTTTAACATTCACCTTCATCCACTTCACACTATTGCACGACACCCGCTCCGCTGTAGCCAGGCGTTGAAGCACAACCAGGCGGCACTCTGCTACCTGGTTGGACCCCGATGATAAAGCATGACACCAACTAGGTTGGTGTGTGAGGGGTTTTTAAACAAAGACTGTTTGTGCCCAGCTGATATAGCTACATTTACAGGTTACATGGGATACTAACCAGATCCCATCTCTTCAACTCAGTGGGCTAGTCCTCGTTGTTTATTTGATTATACCTCAGGGGTAAGGACTCGCCCCTTCAAACCCTTGCTCTCCATTTTTGGTTACTCTACTGAGTTACTGGACAGACACTACAACTGGCGACGATTGTAGACCAGACCCCAGGCGTGTAAACGGCTACGGCTGCAACCAGGCGGTAACTAACCGGCCCGGAGCTCGCCCCACGTGTGGAGGCTCGAGCACGCTGCATAAAAGCGCCCACCGAGAGCCCACCCCGGCGGCGGAAGAAGCAAAGCTCGCCCCACGTCTGGAGGCTCGAGCGCGCCATACAAAGTGCCCACCGGGAGCCCACCCCGGTGGCAGAAGAAGCAAATCTCGCCCCACGTGTGGAGGCTCGAGCGGATCGCTCAAAAGTGCCCACCGGGAGCCCACTCCGGCGGCAAAAGACAAAGAAAGCAAACCTCACCTGCAGCGGTGACTCTGGCAGTGAATCGCGGCTGTAACGGACAAGCGGTGAGTGGGGAGTGGAAGCGCCGAGTGATTAAGTGGCTCCGGCAGAAGGAACGAGCAAAACAACCGAAATCTCGCCGAAAACGAGATTCCTGGGCGGCCATCTTAGAGTCAGGCAGCATTGGCCAATCCCCTGCGAGGGATCATCGGCGGCCATTTTGAAGTCAGACGAAGAGCCTGAAACAGCAAACAAGCATTGGCGAGTGACAAACAAGCATTGGCAAATGTAACAGGACCAACAAACAAGCACTGGTGAGCGCAACGGAAGTAACAAACAAGCCCTGGCGAGTGAAATAAAGACAACAAACAAGCATTGGCGAGTGACAAACAAGCATTGGTGAATGCAACAGGACCAACAAACAAGCACTGACGAGTGCAACGGAAGTAACAAACAAGCACTGGCGAGTGCAATAGAAGCAATAATAAAGCACTGGTAAGTGCAATAAAGACCGCAAACAAGCACTGGAGAGTGCAACAAAGTAACAACCAAGCACTGGCGAGTGCAACGGGAGTAACAAACAAGCACTGGCGAGCGCAACGGAAGTAACAAACAAGCACTGGCGAGTGCAATAGAACATAACAGAGAGTGAATTAGGCCTGTAAAAACAGTCAGGAACCACAGGCGTACAATGCCCGTCCCAGCCCCCACAAGCATGATGAGAGCATCATTTCTGCGCAGCCCCGAACCCCTCGTTCTTGAATCCGGCGGGAGCATGGGTCCGCGATGGCAAGAATGGATAGAAGATTTTGAGGACTTCATGAAAGCATCCAAGGTGACAGACCTCTAAGACCAACTGTTTGCTCTCAAGAACCTGATTGGCAGGGAAGGTGGGCGAATCATAAAAGAACTGCCAGAAGAGTCCTCTGATTCCTACGATAAAGTACGCGAAGCACTAGACCGCAAGTTCCTACACAAAAGGAACATTGACTGTGAGCGGTACACATTCAACCTGGCCGCACAAGAGAAAGGTGAACAAATGGGGGCATTCGTAACACGTCTGAGACGATTGGCGAAGTACTGTGATTTTGACAAGTTTTCAACTGAAGACGCCCTGCGACTAAGAGTCATAGAACGGTGTCTCTCCGAACCACTGAGACGCAAATTGCTCAAGAGAAGCTACGCGTTGGAAGAGATCGTAGAGATGACAAGAGTAGATGAACAAGCTGATGAACATGCGAAGAGAATGGAAGCCGGGAAAGGTGAGAGATGGGAACAAGTATTCAGGACGCAGTCTCGACAAGTGCACAGGCGATCTCCACCACAGGTGCGTTCCTCCAGATCCAAGAGACATCACCACCAGTCAAGCAAAGGACACAAAGATATGAGTCACACAAGTGGACGATCAGACAGACAACTCAAATGCTACAGATGTGGATACGACTTCCTGCATGCAGATGCATGCCCAGCACTAGGACAACAATGCCGGAAGTGTGGTAGAGACAACCATTTTGAAAGCATGTGCGGGGTAGTACCAAAGAGCGACCACAGGGGAAGGCACAGGCAACACCAGCCTTCAAACAGTCGTCATCATGTCAGAGCAGTCCAGGATAGACGAGACTCATCCACTGGGTCGTCACAATCCAGCTGCCACTCCCTGCAGGACTTGTCAATCTCGGCGGTCGTCATCAAGAGAATCCCGATCCCCATCACCCATCCCTCAAAACCAAAAGGAATATATTTATTGGGTAGCTGACCCTGATCAGCTGAAAGAGTACCAGCGGCTAGACATCAGAGTTGGTTCTTACCCCACCAAGTTTGTGCTAGATAGTGGGGCTACGCTAAACTACTTACCAGTAACAGAATACCAACGCATGAAACCACCGCCAAAACTGGCTGATGCCCATTTACAAGTGTATACGTGGATGTCCAAGAAGCCACTAACGTGTCTTGGGAAGTTCGCGACCGAACTGTCATACCAAGATCGCACAATATCAGCCTACATCCATGTCATCGAGGGGCCTGAAGCCGACTGCCTCCTGAGCCTAGCCACTGCAGAACGATTGAAATTGGTGAACATCTTATTCACAGTCACTGACAAACCAGCACTCATCCAGAAATTGCCCAAGCTCTTTTAAGGCCTAGGAAAAATGAAGAACTGCCAAATAAAATTACATATAAATGAACAAATCACACCGGTGGCACAACACCACCGAAAAATCTTGTTTCACCTGCAAGAAGCCGTGGAGAAGGAACTCCAAGACCTGCTAGAAGCCGATATCATTGAGAGAACAGATGGACCAACCCCATGGGTCTCCCCAGTCGTGGTAGTCCCAAAGAAAGGAGAAACCAGCCGAGTCCGTCTGTGTGTGGATATGAGAGCGCCCAACACGGCAATAGAGAGAGAGAGACATCCAGGTCCTCACATCAGTGACATGATCACTTAACTCAATGGAGCCAAGATCTTTTCAAAACTAGACCTCAATAATGGATACCACCAACTAGAACTGCACAAAAGGTTGAGATACATCACAACATTCTCGACACACCTCGGATTATTCAGATATAAAAGACTAAGTTTCGGGGTGTCATCGGCAGCGGAAATATTCCAAGAGGCCATCAGGAGAACAATACATCACATTCCACAGGTCCTAAACTATAGCAATGACATGGAGCAACGACTCAAGAACACAACAAAGAACTAGATCAGGTCTGTCAGGCGCTGATGGAAGCCAACCTCACACTCAACCAAAATAAGTGTGAATTTCACAAACCCACTCTAAAATTTTTCGGACACATATTCTCTGGAAGTGGCATGAAACGAGTCCCAGAAAAGGTAGCAGCGCTAAACGACACACCAAGCCTGGAGGACGTAAGCGATGTACGATCATTCCTAGGCATGGCCAGGTACTGCTCCAAATACATACCTGACTACGCCACACTAAGCTACCCGCTAAGGATGCTCACTAAACAAGGACAGCCCTTCCAGTGGTCCAATCAATGTGAAGGGGCATTTCGAGAGATCAAGAGGACTGTAGAGTCAGCAAAAAACCTGGCTTACTTCGATCCAAATAAGAAGACAGAGATAACAGTGGATGCCAGTCCCGTAGGATTAGGAGCCATCCTCGCACAATATGATAGAGAAGAAGACCGACGACACATAGTAGCATATGCCAGCAGAAGTCTAACAGACATGGAGAGAGCATATTCACAGCCAGAAAAAGAAAGCCTGGCTGTTGTCTGGGCGTGTGAACACTTCCACATTTTCATCTTTGGAAAACATTTTACACTAGTGACTGACCACCAAGCCTTGACCACAATCTTTGGAAACCCGCGAGCAAAAATGCCACCGAGAATAGAACGATGGGGCCTACGGCTCCAAGAATACACCTACACCATAATTCACAAGCCAGGAAAAGATGTACGATGCACGCTTTTCTTTAAATTACAGTATTTTGTTTAAAAAATGTAATTCTTTTTGTGGTGTCTTACCATAGTGCCGGGCAGGGGTGGAAGCATGCTACACTTTAATGTGCTAGACTGGGGCGGGAAGATGCAGCCAGTGGTTTATGAAAGGGCCAATCAGGAAAACAAGGTTTCCAGCAGTCACCTGGCTCTAGTTGAACACCTGTCTCTAGAGAGGTGGAACGTCTATGGACTGTATTTATAGTCCTTAGTTTTCATTCCACATGAGCTTTGATTGCTATGCGAATGTAGTCTCTTGTATATATTTGTATAGCAGGACCTTTCTGGTCCCCAAAGGGTTCTGTAGGAATAGCGTGAACATTGGGGTGTGTCCGTGTGTAGTTATAGTTGGTGGCGTATTGCGAATCAGTTAATGGTTGCACACTGAAGATAAAGACGCGTACTACAGAGTTCTGTGTGTGGAATAGTTATTTGCATGCTAGCGGGCTGGGGAGGAAGCTACAACTGGCGACGAGTCAGAGGATCTGTAACCTGAAGATCCAAGAGTTCTTTCACCAAGAGTTTTTTTAGCTCCATCAAACTGCTTGTGTGTGCTACCTGCGCCTTAATCAAAGTGACAATTGATGGTTGGCATATGAGGAGTGAAAGCGCCACTCCAGCCAGTGCAAGATATCGGAAGAAGGCAAAGGCCCTATGGAAAATTCAGTCATATTAGGCCTAGAGCCTGCTGGCAAGGCAGAAAGAAGAGGTACTGCGCCCTCACACAATATTGAACTTTTAAACTTACATACTGAGGAGTGCAAAAGACAGTGAAGATGCTCAAGGTTGAGAGTGGCGATGAACATATGCACAAAATAAACCCGACACTTACCGACAAAGATGAAAAAGAGCCCATTCGGCATCATGGCGGTTGCAAAGACACTGGTGAAAGCACGTGGTGGGGGCCTAGAGAGAGTATAAATGGAGCAGGTCTTAGCAGGCAGCAGACGGCCCGGGGCAAGCCCTGCTCTCGACAGTAGGAAGTTCCACAGGTCATTATGATGTCACCGCCTTCCTGAAACTGCTGCTTCCATTCGATGCCACCAAAAAGTTGAATATGAGCAGCAGATGGACTGCCTGGATTGAGAAGTTCGATGATTTCATTGACGCACCAGAAGAAACAGTTTACACGAAGATCATCAAATACTTAAAGGACTTTGCAGGTGATGGAGTGAAAGAAGCAATGAAGAAAATACCATGAACTGATGAAATATCTTACTGACAGATTGAAGCAGCTTTAGAGGTCAAGTTCAATCCGATGCCGAACGTCGGCCATTAAAGGTATATCTTCAACCAAGCTAGACAGCAAGCTTGGGAAACGGTGGATGAATTTACTGAAAGACTTGAGACTCTCAGCAAGCATTGCAAGGTCAATGAATTCAGGGATGAAGAAGGCATACGTGTCCTAGTACTCAATGGGGGCCTGTCTGTCTTCTTCAGATGATGTATGCTGCACAAAACACTCTGGGGGCCATTAGTATGGCGGGCGGGCTTTGTCCGCCCTCCATACCCTTGGGAATCAGGACTGCCTGCAATGCTAGCAGTGGTTCCACACCCTCTATTAGGATGTCCCCACCACACTGGTGGACGCATGGCTCATTAGGTACCCCCCATGTGCACCCTCCGCCCCCCAGAGTCCCTGGCGGCCCGCAACGGGCCCCCGCAAGTAAACTCTGCAGGCCTTTTTGTGGCGGGCATGCCGCCACAGAAAGGCATGTTTCTGCCCCCATTGTAATATGGCTGGCGGTGTCTAACAGGCACCGCCACCATATTGAACCCTTTTCCGCCCAGCCGACTTGCTGACCGAGCGGAAAAGCGGCGGACGGTCTTTCCGTCCACTGCTGACCCCCCCCAGCCATATGGGGGGGGTCTTTGCTAGGCCTGAGCGTCAAATTCCGTTCCGCTCGCGGAAATTGTGATAATTTGACATTTTCGTGTGAGAGAGCGAAAATACCCAAATTTCCGCGATCCGCAGCGAAACAGAATTTATTTTAATGCTCGTGCCGTAAAAATACGTTCTTGCACGCGCAATCGCCTTATCTGGATCCCCCCGTTCGCCGACAAGTTTTCCCCATCCGGTCGCGTGCTCCACAAGATGTTTGATTGTTGGTAGCCATTTTGGGCTATCTCGGAAGAGATCGCGCCCGCGATCATGTCATTCGTCTCGCTATCATGCACCGCAAGAGTATGAGCTCTCTAAAACGTCATTCTCCACCTCGAGCGAGAGCATGAGGACGCAAACACGTCATATCGAACGCGAGAAGAGAACCCAAACAAGTCATATTCCACCACGAGCGTGAGGACGCGAACACGTCATTTCCATCGCGATCACGCAGAAAAATAACGCGAAGGGTGGAAAAAAAACGTTTGCGTCTTCGCGATATTTCCGCATGTTTGTGGAAATTTTTGACATTTTCGCGATAATTTGCGAAAGTCAATTTCGCAAATTTCACCCACCCCTAGTCTTTGCTGCATGGATGGCGGGCGGATCGCCCCCGCCGGGCCGGAGGTGACTACTGCCGGCCCGGCGGGGGCGATCCACCTGCCTTCCTAATGGGGCCCTCTGTCTGGAGTGAGCGCTAATTGCTGCAAGAGCAGAAGAACATGCTTATCGAAATCCAGTGGATATGAAATGAAAAAGTGAGTGCTTTCCATCATCTCCCAAATTTTTTCAATTGCTTTTAGAGTATTGATTGAGTCTTGTGCCAGGTTGACAACTAGTTTCTGAAGCTCTTTAATATTTTTCTGGTTTAGTGGTGAGTTCTTAGGGATGATTAACCTGTTTATCCGAGGTTTGCATTTTGCTCTGCTCTGTATTTGACCTATTCTCAGTGACGCAGTCCTTTCCTTTGTGTCCCTTGTTTGGTTTTCCGATGTGATTCTAGTAGGGATGACATAAGAGTTGTCTGAGATATGTGATGCTAGGAGTGTTTTTGTGGGGGAGGGTCTACAGGACTCTAGTCTTGTATTAGAGAGAAGTGGAGGATGGTTGGTATCATTTACCTTATCCAATTCCCGGTTATCATGGCGTGATATACTCGGGGCCAATGTGCTCTCTACGTGGTTAGTCTCATCGTTTAGGAGCGGCGTCAACTCATCCCTTTGGAGCTGGTCAAGCTCTTCCTTCACAAGGCTCGTCTCGTTCTCCGGTATTGTCACTCCTGTTTCAATTATATCTCTCGAATTAGTGGTTTGATAATGTTGGCTTCCAATTCGATTGGTATCTCTGGTAGTCATATCGTTGATGTCAGAAGTGTCATCTTGGGGGGTCGGGTGTGGTTGGTAACTTAAGCCCTCTAGAGAATCTTTTATCGTTTGGAATATCTTGTCAAACTTTTCTAGTTCACTGCTCGCTGCTTGTATCAGTACTATTCCAGTTTTATAAATGGAAATGCATAGTTCTGCTCCACATCTTTTTGATGGTGAGGTAATTATTTTTGAGCCATGTGGGATGTTTTTCATAGCTTTTATGGTTAGCATTCTTGTGAATGCATTGCGCCATTTAGCTGTTTTATTTGTGTAGAATATCAGGTCGTTCAGTATAGCGCCTTTAACAATATCAAAATATGGGTCAGAGAACAGTGTGTCCGGGTTTTTTCTTTGGGTGTTATGTTTGAACTTTTTGGCAGCATTTTTTGTTAGGGTGGGTGGATAATTTATGTTCTTGGCATTTGAACCTACCGCCGCTAGGTAACTTTCGCCTATTTTTGCTCCGCGTTGTAGGTATTAAGGTTGCTCTTCTCTGTAAGACTCCGTCTTATTCCACTGCTGGTGTTGTATGGCGTTAGATATAGATTTCTTTCCAAGTCCTAAGATAACTCTTCTCTGTTTGACTTATGCTGTTTCACTACTGATGTTGATTATTGGTAGCGTTTCCTGTTTCATGTGGTTTCCTTCCGTTGTCTTTTTTTGACCATGCTGCGACCCTTCCTCGGCATGGCCAGTTACTGTTCAAGGTACATTTGTGATTTTGCCAGTGTCAATGTACCATTGAGAGACTTGACATAACAGAAAGCTGTGTTCAGGTGGTCGTATGAATGTGATTACAGCTTCAAGAAAATCAATTGAGACCCCTACTGTAATAGCCTATTTTGTTCTAAAATTGCATACTGAGATTGTGGTCAATGCAAGCCCGGTGGGGTTGGGTGCAATTCTGGCTCAGCGCAATGGTCGTGAAAATGCAGAGAGACATATTGTGGCTTATGTGAGCAGGAGTCTGTCACAAACTGAATGTGCTTAGTCCCAACCTAAAAAAGAAAGCCTAGCTGTGGTGTGGGCCTGTGAACCACTCCACCTCTACAGAAAAGATTTCCCCCATGTTACTGACCACCAGGCATTGCTCACCAATTTTGGGAATCCAAAAGCCAAGATGCACCCTAGAATTGAGAGGTGGAGGTTGAGACTGTAAGTGAATGATTACACTATTGTTCGCCAGCCTGGGAAAGATTAACGGCCACATGCATCATTGTTGCCGTTTGCGATTTCTTAGTTGTGAAAATTAAGGAATCGCAATTAAGAAATCGCAAACAGCTATGCACCAAGAAATCGCATTTTTTTTTGCGATTTCTTAAATTTCCTTAATTGCGATTCACAATTTGCGAATCGCAATTAAGGAATCCCTTCCCATTGATTCCTATGGGCCTATGGGCCTAGAGGCCCATAGGAATGAATGGGAAGTCATTTTCAATTTGCGATTCGCAATTTGCGAATCGCAAATTGAAAATGCAATTTCAAGGGTGCAGGGGGGGTCCAAAGGACCCGCCCCTGCACCCCGGAAATATAACTTTAAGTGCATTTTTCACACACACATGCCACAAGGGCATGTGTGTGTGTAAAATGAAACTTTCAAAAATGCACTTTTGAGCATTTTTGAAAGTTTTCGCAAATTACCATGAAGGTCAACTTCATGGTAATTTACCTCTCCCTATTTGCAAATTCGCAAATTTAAAATGTTCATGCATTGCATTTAAGAAATCTCAAATTGCGATTTCTTAAATGCAATCACAATTTTAGAAATCGCAACGTGATTGCGATTTCTAAAATTGCGAAAAACATGATGCATCCCAATTTTGTCAATTGCATTCGCAAAACGGCCGAAAATTGCAATTCGCACCGTTTGCGAATGCAATTGACAATGATGCATGTGCCCGTAAATTTCTACTACTTCTCACAAATGACTTTGCAGTACCATGATACAATGTCTAAAGTGGCTGAGGCCTATGGAAATTTCATAGTCAAATCCACCACACCTGCTTCTCGATCAGTGAAATGAGTGCTGACTGCGACAAACATGGAACAATGGGGACACCAGGCACTGACAGCAGACCAAAATATACTGCTGTTGAACCTGTTGACACCAGACACTGACAGCAAACCAAAATCTACTGCAGTTGAACCTGAGGACACCAAACACTGACAGCAGACCGGAAACTACTGCTGTGGAACCTGGGGACACCAAACACTGACAGCAGACCATAATCTACTGCTGTTGAACCTGGGGACAGCAGGCACTGACAGCAGACCAGAATCTACTACCATTAAACCTGGTGACACAAGGCGCTGACAGCAAACCAGAATCTACTGCAGTTAAACCGGGTGACACCAGATACTAACAGCAGACCAGAATCTACTGCAGTTAAACCTGGGGACACCAGGCACTGACAACAGACCAGAATCATCTGCCATTAATCCTGGGATACCATTCAGTGCCCGCAGACCAGAATCTACTGCCAATAAACATGGGGACACCAGACATTGACTGCAGACCAGAATCTACTGCCATTGAACCTGGGGACCTCAGACACTGACAGCAGACCAGAATCTGCCATTAAACATGGGGACACCAGACACTGACAGCAGACCAGAATCTGCCATTAAACATGGGGACACCAGACACTGACAGCAGACCAGAATCTGCCATTAAACATGGGGACACCAGACACTGAGAGCTGACGAAAATCTGCTGCCATTGAAACTGGGGACACCAGACACTGACAGCAGACCAGAATCTACTGCACTTAAACCTAGAGGACACCAGACACTGACAGCAGACCAGAATCTACTTAAATTAAAAATGGGGACACCAAACACTGACAGCAGACCAGAATCTGCTGTCATTGCCCTGGGTACACTTACTGCAGAACGTTATCTGCTGCCATAACACCTGAGGAAAACAGATACTGACAGGAGACCGGAATCTACTGCCATTAAACATGGTGACTCCAGACACTGACAGCAGGTCAGAACACAGCTGATTGGGTATTTTGAACAGGGCTGGGTGAGAAGCACCATTATGGTTTGTTAATTATGCGGTGGGTGGGGGAAGGGACATCATTGGCGCTTCTCTTTGTTTTTAGGATGCCCATGACCTTTAGTTTCAAACACAGATGCACGCCGTTGTTAACCAGGCCCTTCCTTCTTCTTTTAAATTAGAATTTGGCCTTTGGACTCTTTGTTCTCATGATAGAAAATGTCTTATTAATTACTGAGCCAATAATGATATTGATTATGTCAAGATTACACTTATTCTGAATTATATAGACCATTTTAATTAGATGGGGGGCTTTGAATCTGATTTTAGCAGGCAAA
This sequence comes from Lissotriton vulgaris, assembly GCF_964263255.1. NCBI lineage: Eukaryota > Metazoa > Chordata > Amphibia > Caudata > Salamandridae > Lissotriton > Lissotriton vulgaris. The sequence goes on along the minus strand of NW_028240616.1, from coordinate 607,185 downwards.
TAGGTCCTACATATAGTGCAACATACCCATACAGGCAACAGTATGCACACAAGAACATCATATGTGACCATTTCCACACTGTGGCTTCAAAATGGCCCCCCTGCTTAACTAACCCGCACCCGCCGCTCACGGATATAAAAATTATGTCATTCACCGTGGGTACTAAATCCAACCCATCAATTTTGTTTAATGCTACTTACTCCAGCTTGAACATTGAGGTTGAACATATGGAAACTTGCTTTTCCATTGGCTGGCCCAATCAATCAGCCCTGACAAAGCCTTTAAATCCATTAACATGATCCGTGATTGGAGCATGTGGGAATTGCATTAATCACTTCCATGCTTGGCAGGTTAGCGGAGCAGACACTGCTGAGCGGTTGCATGTCATGCCCAGGGCTTTGATGAGTCCGCCCGATGCGTCCCCCCTGATTCAGGGCTTTGCTCTAAATGGCCCTACCAGTCCACCCTGCGGAGCGCCAATCTGCTCTCTAAGAGGATTACTGGCGGAGTGGGGGGGTTGGCGGGTCTTCGCTCCAGGGTCCTTGAGCCAGAGTGTCTTTGGGCCTGCGGCTAATGAGTTGTAAGCTCCCTTCCTGACAAGCACAAACGCCTCTCCTGCTCAGGCTCTTCCCGCGCTAATTGAATCCGCCATGCTGCTGCCCCAGAATGCCTTTCGCCCATGTCCACGCCGAGGAGAGACCCAACAGGGAAAGTTTATTAACAATTTCCCAAGTAATAGGACCTTTTTTTCTGCTGCTCTTTAGCGTTTAATGGCATGTTAAAGAGTGGCCTGGTAGAATGGAGAGCAACTGACCTGCATATGCAGCCCTGGCTTAAATTTCCATCTGCATGTTCATGTTTGATGTCTGATTGATTAATAATTCCAAACTCAAGCAGAATGTGTTTACACTGAAATCTATCTGGGAGTAACAGGAAAAGATGGCTGCAATAATATATCTGGTTAGATTTAAAAAAGAAGGAGAAAATACGTGAAAAAGGAATTGAAAAATAAAGCACAGTAGTAGCATGATTTACTCGTTTATGGGGCTTTTACACTATTTTGTAGGCCTGGCTTGTCTGTGGAGCTTTCTCGATGATCCATTGCTATCAATTCTTTCAAATGTACATTAAGTGTGTGCTTTAGCTCCACCCCGAGAGAAATCTCTTTCACCTCATGCTTTTGGCTCACTCCACCTCCTACGGAGTGCCTACATTCTAGTACATCGGGAGCTATTTTATCTTTCAAAAGTACGCAGAATCATCACATATTAAATTCCTAATCTCTTGTATGTAGTGAATACAGAAAACGTTTGTTTTTTCGCTGCGGCTGGAGTTCTAATGCTTTTGTTTTTCACCTCGTCAGCAGATGTATTTAATATTTTGGCCATGATTGAAAAAGCAAGCCAGAACTATTTGCTTTGTCAGTGCTTATTTTGTTGGTTCCCAACGTGCCTTCAGGTAGTGATTAGGCCACAGTCTCACCAATCTACCTCACCCATGTGCTTGATTTCCGTACCTGAAAAAGATCTACGGCAGCTACAGAATGAGCACACTTCCAGTGGCCTCAGTGCACCTAATGCATGGTTGAATGAACCTAGATCCACTGATTGGTGCCATTTTAGGCAAACAAGTGCCCAGTGACGGTGTCTCCACTTGGATCAGTTTATCCCATCCAAGCAATTGGTGGTTGCCTCTTCATTGCCAAGATCTTGCCAACTAGGCGCAGGATGCAGGGAATGATGCTGGCTCCAATGTACCAAAATGATGCACTAGGCGGACACATCTTCACAGGCTGCACCAATGTATGAAAGCCAAGCGTGGGATAGATGTTCTGTTCCATCTACATACCCATACAAAGCGCTAAATAGACGCACATTCGATAACTCGTTGAAATGTATATAAACCAAACATTGGAGGGATGCTTTTCTTTATTTCAGTAATTTTTTATTGAAAATAAAAAGCATATTTACAACAAGGTAACTACACCAAGCACAGGTCTGAATGCAGCTCTACGACAGCAATGTAACTGCAGGCAGGTAAGGGTGGACACCTCCCTGTTGCTGGTGATGTACCTAATCTAAGAACACAGTAGAAGCCCCTCCCTTGTCAGAGTGTACCTGCACCAAGCTGAGGGTAGATACACCTCCACTGTAATAAATACAGTTAAACCAGGCACAGGGCATTGGCACCTCCACTGCGAGCAAATATACCTAAACCAAGCACAGGGCAGATGCACATCCCATGTAAGCAAAGAACCTGCACCAAACTGAGGGTAGATACACCTGTGTGGCATACACATCTCACCTGCCAGCAATATACCTAAACTAATCACACAGTAGATGCCCCTCCCTTCTCAGCAGTGTACCTGCACCAAGCTGTGGGAGTTACATCTGCGTGGCATATGCACCTCCACGGCCTGCAACATACCCACACCAAGCACAGGGCAGACGCACCTCACTCGTCAGGTAAGTGCCAACACAAGTTGTGGTAGACACACATCTACTGCCAGCAATGCACCTATGCCAATTCCATGGTGGGTACACCTCTTCATTCAGTAATGTACCCAAGCCATGCGCAGGGTACATTACTGGCGTCCCCCCACTTATTTTATCGGGAGCTCGATAACTGGAGCAAATGGAGCCACACATTCACTCTTTGGCTTCTCTGGGGCGAGATCGGAGCTCATTCAGAACGCTGCTCACACGCTGGCTTCTCTGATGCAATCGCATCTAAGGGGTGTGCGAGGGGAGGCAATGGGTCTGATGGTGCAAGCCACCTTTCATTATGTCTCTTCCTGTCGTGACGTCAGCATATCCCCACTTCATTTTTTAGGACTTCTGCCCCTGTGGAGGCGTCTTCCTTACCAATGGTGTATCTATCCCAGAAGCTGAATGGGTACTCCTGCATTGACTGGAGTAAATATGCATTAACCTAGAACTAGATTGGTGCATCTTTATTGTCACTGTCAGGCCGTGTTCTTCGGAGCACACAGTTTCAGGACCAGTGAAAAAAACAACTTAAAATACAGCCACTGATAGCCAGCATTTAATAATCTAATGCCCTTAATCTGAGGAATCCACAAGTCCTAAACAGATAAAAATATGGCAGAAATTGTGTGGACAAACCAAATTCAAAACACATGTTATTACTGGTAGCCAACATTTACTAATCTAATGCCCTTAGTCTGACGGATTCACAAATCCTAAACTTATAAAAACCTGGCAGAAATTGCTTGGACAAACCAAATTCACAACACATTAGCACGTTGTTCCCCATTCACGGGGCTGAAACTTGAAATGGTAGATGCCACCTCTTGTGGGGTTCGTATTTGTCAAGTGCACATTTTACACCGTAGATTTCATCCCACTCAGACCAAGGGCTAAACCTGCAATCCTTGTAGGCCTCACTTACCTCTCGGTGCCTTTCTGGAGTAGGTGTGCGAGAGCAGCCGGAGCTTAGCTCAGGGAGGTGTGTGGCGGACGTGTATGTGCACGTGCACGTGCCATACAACACCAACATTGGCAATAAAGCATGACTGCCCAGATAATGTTGTGTGTTACACTCCACTTTTAATGCCACATATACATTATATTTACAGTATCAACAGTAGGCAGCATAGTAGGAAGAACAAAAAAAAGATATTAATCTACCATAATAATGATACAATGGACTGGTAATCTCACAATTAGAACGGTAACCTCATGTGGAAAATGACGAGCAATTATGGCAGATGGAAATCACAGTAAACAGCAACGCAACCAGGGTCCCTCGCTACGCACTCTTACAGGGGTCTCCAACCGGTCGATCGCGAGCTACCGGTAGCTCGCCGACCCTCTGGTAGTAGCTCGTGACTGCTCTCTAATTTAAGGACTTCGTTGTTAGCATTTATTTTGTATTCCTTCATTGTCTTTTAGGGCTTTCAGCCCTTGCCCGCCCTCACCCAAACCAGCTGCTGAGATTGGCTGAATTGAGCTTAGCTGGGGCGGGGCGGGTCAAAGAACGTGACGTTCTTCCTGAAGTCACGCCAGCGCACTTCGTAATTGCAGTCTCATCCTCCGGACAAGCTGCGCAGGACTGGTAAGTGTGACCCTGGCTTGGATTTATACAACAGGATAGTTGGTATAAACCCTGAACTAAGTGCATGTAAGCCTACAGGGTTAGATAGTAGTCACAGGATTTTAAACTTTGATACAGGAAGTAACCAGAATCAAAGCCTTGAGGCGCAAGCTGCATCGGAGTTTTAAGAGCACCCAAAGCCACGCATCAGGCTTATAGCGCTTAGCATTGCTACATATCTAGTTTAAATCGGAACCCTTTCAGTGTGTAGCGCTTTCCTGAACATTTGAAAAAGTGCCACGAGGCATCCAGAGAGGCTAGGGGCCCAGCCGTGACAACGTCCGCCATCAGATTAATTTTTGGAAAGAGGCCCCTGGCGTACATTCAGATGGGCTCAAGCATTCCACACGGTCTGTTGTAGGAGCCTGGAAGGATGTGCTCGGGTAAACAGTGGTGGGTTCTTTGGCCTCTGCTACCATGTCACAGACTGGCGGAGCGCTGCTTAGGTCAGTGGGTACCATTTTCCTTATCTTTCTAGTGGTAAAGCACGGGGCAAGATGCGCACCACTTACAAGATTGAAGCCTGAGTCGGCCCTACTGGTCTGTGTGGTAAACAGTCAGGGCCTAACCTGACGTTTAAAATGCATTTCAAGCACCCCCTGCATCCATAGGGGCGTGTTGTCTCTGCTGTGAGTGTTGGGGGCCGAAAATATTGCCTCCCGCCCTCCCCTCGGCTGGGGGTGAAGTATGTCTGCCCAGTATGTTCCAGGCCAGGGCGAAGAGCGATAGAGATCATTTCTGCTGCTCGTAGCTCGGGTCTGCGTTGCTTCTCCGCTGCTGAATGTTTGGGTCGCACATGGGTGGGGGTGCATGTGCACCGAGGGCTGCACATTAGAACTGTTCCAGGAAAGCTATGGTGTGGTCTCTGCTGACAGGTCGGGCTCTCATCCCTGTTGCCTTGGAAAGGGATGGCACTGCGTCTTTGCTGGTGGGGGGAGCGGGGGGGGGGGGGGGGGGGGGGCTGCATTGGATGGACAGTTGAATCTGACCTGCTGGTCACCTCGGAGGTACACTAACACCAACTTTCTGCCTGAAACACCCACGACCCCTCCTCTAACCAAGGGGCTTTCAAGGGCCAAAAAGGAAACGCTGTCCCACCACCTCATTACTCGGTGGCTTCGTTGTTTAGGCTTCCTTAAGGCCTTTGATTTTAACATCAGCTGCCACTGCTCTTTACATATGTCTTCAGTAGCAAACCGCGGTGGCAGCCGACCTTAAAATTGAAGGTCCTTGCAGGCACTGAGCTGCTACCTCGGTGGAGGCCAATGTTAAAATCAAAAGTACTTGCCTGTCCTGAACTGTTTTCACTACAGCACGCTTTAAATTTTGCCTTTGTGGTGTTGTAGTCAATAAAAGCAGCTCAGTGCATGCAAGGCTCTTTGATTTTAACATCGGCTACCACTGTCCTTTATTATGTCTTCTTTCAATTTTAAAACTCCGTGTCAGCCGAAGTTGAAATCACTGATCCGATCCTCCTAAAACAGGCTTTTCACCTCTCTGTCCAGTCCTGTCACTCCCAGCCTCTCGTCGCCCACACTCTTCCTTAGAGCCAAGGCAGCCCTGACACAGAGCTGTGTTTTGGTGAACCACAGCTATGCAAAACAATTTGATTGGTTGAGTACTTCTATACTAGTGTGCGTTTAATAAACGCCCAAGCCAGGAGGAAAAACCAGAAGGTGGAAGAATGTCGATGTCCCTGCTTTTATTGGTTCATTAACTTCTTCCCTTCCCCCGTTTGATCGGGACATTGAAAATATGGAAGAAGCTTTCTCAGGGTGGCTACTTCAGGCAGCGGACACTCACGCCCCCTGTACCTACTTCCCTCGCTCTCGCCCCAATGACGCCCACAGGTGGTTTACACCTCTCCTGAAAACCCTCAAACTTGAAGTCCGTCAATTGGAACGTAAGTGGCGTACAGCCTATTTAGAACAAGACAGGGCTAACTATTGCAAGGCTCGCAAAAATTATCAAAAGCTCATCCTAAAACACAAAACCGATTATTTCTCGGAAAAAATTCTTAAGGCTCATAATCAATCCAAGGAACTGTTTAATATTGTGGAAGATCTTAGCACCAGTGACAGAACCTCCCTCCCGACAGCCCCCACTCAGGAACTTTGCAACTCATTAAACTCCTTTTTCTTTGACAAAATCTGCACTATTAAACAAAACATTCCTACCACTCAGTCTCCCCTTTTATTTTCAGACACCTTTCACAACCCTGATACTATGGACTCCTACCCCCCCATTGAAAACGTCAACCTATCTAAACTCCTTTCTAAAATCAAATCCGGCTCCCCCGACGACATCTGCCCCCCTTACATCCTGAAAGAAGTGGGTACCAGCATCCCTGGGGGCCTACTTCCCATGCTGAATGCCTCACTTGCCCAGGGTAAAGTTCCCAACAACTTTAAGAAAGCCCTCCTTATTCCCCTCATAAAAAAGGCAGGAGCCAATCCATTAGACCCACTCAATTACAGGCCTATTTCTTTGCTGCCATACTGCGCTAAACTTTTGGAATCTCATGTATGCGACAGCATCTCCACATTCCTTGAAAATTCGGATTATCTAGCACCTAATCAGGCCGGTTTCCGCCCTTGCCATTCTACTGAGGCGGTCATCCTCTCGGTGCAGAACACCCTGAGGCGGAATGCGGATGAAGGGATCCATCAGGCTCTGGTACTTCTGGATCTTTCTGCCGCCTTCGACACGGTCGACTATACCATCTTGGTCGACCGTGTCGAACAGGCAGGCCTCAGAGGCCCTGCGCTTAGCTGGATTCGCTCATTTATCACTGACCGAACTCAATCGGTCAGATTGGGCCCCTTCACAGCCCCCACCATACCCACCATCTGTGGAGTACCCCAAGGCTCCTCGTTGTCCCCCCTGCTTTTTAATTTATATCTACGCCCCCTTCTGTACTCCCTCAGGCACGCTAAGGTCACCATTTTCAACTACGCCGATGATTTGCAGCTCATCTTTCCTCTGAACACCAAGGACTCTGTGGTAGAATTCCAAAACACCATGTCCCACATTTTTAGTTGGATGAGCTGCAATCACCTGAAACTTAATCCAGGCAAGACCGAACTGGTCTTGCCTGGACAGAGCACCCTCAGCTGGAACCCCAGCTTCTGGCCCTCCTGTATGGGTGCCCCTCCATCTAAATCATCCTCGGTAAAGAGCCTTGGCATTTTTATCAGCGAGGATCTCTCCTTGAAAAAACAAGTCGGAGCTGTCGTCTCCTCCAGTTTCTTTCAGCTGAAGAAAATAAAAAAAATCGCTCGCTTCTTTTCCCAAGCTGCCCTCACTCAGATCGTCATCTCCCTGGTTTTGTCCAGATTGGACTTTTCCAACAGTCTGTACCTCGGGCTCCAAACTGGAGAGCTAAAACGCCTCCAGCTGGTCCAAAACCAGGCAGCCAGACTTCTCTTGAACATCCCTAGAAGGCAATCGGTCAGATCAGGCTTGAAACAGCTGCACTGGCTCCCGGTGGAGCAACGCGTGGCCTTTAAAGCTGGGTGTATCCTCTTCAAGTCTTTACACGACATTGGCCCCATTTTCATCAGAGACCTTTTTAAAAAATACACCCCTTCCCGCAACCTCCGGTCTGCTCATAAAGCCCTTCTGACTATTCCCTCATACAAGAAGAAGCGTCTCGGAGGCAGCTGCTTCGACCATCTTGCAGCTGCCTTCTGGAATTCTCTCCCTCTTCATCTGAAACTAAGTGACAACATCCTCAGCTTCAGACATTCTCTGAAGACCTGGCTCTTCTCCCAGGCATATCACTAAGCTGCCTTTTCTCCATCAACCGACGGCTACGCCTGTTCCTTCCTACAGCGCCATGAAGCCTCCGGGCGTACGAGCGCTCAACAAATATCATATAACATTAACATTAACATTAACATAAAGGCAGCTTCTGTTTACAGTTTTAGTGGCTCAGTCTGAGATGATGCAATTTTTTCTTGCGTGGAATTTTCTGAGTAGGCTCATTAGTCCTTACCTGATTTTACCCATGCAAGTTCTCAATTGCCCAGATTTAGAAACTCATGGCCTATGTAGGAGGAAAGCAGGCTGTTGAGTTCAATAGATATCTGGAGTGCGTGTGCATGCACGAGGTGTGAGCAGATTTAACATTTGTTTTAAGGAACAAATTCATGCTCACTTGTTTAGAGCGTTTTCAAAATGTCATGATATGTAAGTTTGAATACATTTGAACTCTATATTAGAGTAGTAGGTAATCATTGAACTTTCAGTTTATTGAGGTATGTGCTCAGGGACATTGCCATATGTTTAATGCTATTATATTATTACTGGAAGTAGAAGAGGACTGTGCAGCGAGTGCGAAGCTTAGCAGACAGTCTGTTGCTGAACATTGCAGAACTATGCATTTTCTGAAAATTGACTTTGCAGCGTTAAAGCATGTGTTATAGAACTGAATGAAGTGCTTTATAATGAAAGTATGGTTATCACCTTTCCAAATATTTTCCATTTGATGTTCCAATAGTCTGCAATGAAAGATAATCATATGTTTTAATTACTAACATAGCTTTTCTCCCTTTGTTTTACTTTAATGAAGAAAGGGGAAGCTTTCGGTTGCAGCATTTTCATAGCACTTACTAATGTGTGGCACTAAAGCTCTTACCTACATAGTTAGCAAGCCATGACAAGTGTAGGGTTGGTGGTTCAAAGTGTTTTCTTTGGTTTGTGATCCCATGGGAGAAGTATTTCCTTGTCTTGCCTGATTAACACCAAGATGCAGTTATCGTTATCATGTTATGGGACACAGTGGGTAGCAGTGTGGGGAATGAGGTGTGAGACAGATATACAATTTATTATGTTATGATTTTCAGTCTGCTGATAGCTTTGGACAGCTCCATAGGTCTATGTATCTTGTTCAAACCACAGTATGGGCACAAACAAATTAGACTTAAAACAGTGAATGAGGGTGTGGGTGGTGTCTCTGAAAAATGCGCGAAATGCTTGGACTTTAGTAGCTCACGGCGATTTTCACTGACCAGAAGTAGCTCTCATTACAGTAAAGGTTCTAAAGTTTAGAATCTGAGAAGTTCTATTGTTTACAGAGCTCTAATGATTACTTTCCATCGCTTCAGTACTGTTTAAGGTTTGCAACCCTGTGTTTTGCAAATATCTAAACAGGACAAAGTAAAGTAGAAACAGAGACAATTTCAGTTTTGTTGGTACCTGCACAGAAATGAGACAATGATGTGGACTGTATGTTTTATGGAAAGCAGAGGTTCATCTGAAATTACTAACAGTAATTCAAGTAATACATCACAAAAAATAAAAAGGTGTAGGCATGGATGTGATTGCCAGGCAAAGTCACCCTCCCACCACCTGAACATCATAGCAGTCAATCTCTGCTGTAGCCTGTCCACATCTCTGCTGAGGGTTTGAGGAGCTCCCTGGAATGGTAAGAACATCATCAGTTGTTGTTGAGGTTGTTTCTGCTGCAGTCCGCCCAGATGGCCTAGGCACCCTTGGGTCTTCTTTGGCTGGTTGTGGACTTCCACAAAAGGCAAGGTCAGCAGCAGGGTTTCCAGCAGAGTCTCAGCAGTGCCTTCACGCTTAGTTCTTGGCCGGAGGATGCGGGCATCAGCAGGATCCTCCATATCAACATGGGTCCACAAAGGTTCAAGTCCAAGAGATAATCAGTGAGCTGATGGGCAGCTCCAGGTTATGTTTCCAAAGCCAGGCAACTGGACAAATGAACAAGGATATTCAGCACCCACTGCTCCACCCACTGCATCCTTACAATTCAAATATCCAGCCAATCAGGCTGGGTTAGTTTTTCCCTCCTCAGAACAGAACCTGGATAGGTTATCTCCCAAAGGGCACTGGAGGGGCCCAGGTACATATTCCAATAGCTTCTCTCTTGGGAAATTTGTGCAATCTCTTTCAACAGTCTTGGAAACTAAGAAAAAGTAAGAAGAAATGGGGAAGGTGTTGTCGCTTGTGAGTAACACTCATCCGTCATCATTCAAAGACCACTAAAGTAAAGTGCACGAGTTATGAGTATTATCCACCTCCAGCCAGGGCTTGTGCAGAGTGAGTCAAGTGGAGCTCGCCCATAAGGGTACAAGAATGGGAGACTAATGGAAGTTCTAACCCAATCTCAAGGGAAGCCGAAGGGGGAGATCTCAGGGCAACTGAAACACGTTAGGGATGGCCATAGAGGCACAGGCCATGCCCAGGGGAATCCTCTCTCTCGAGCGTTATGAAAGACTGGTTTGAATTCTTCTTTCCGATTGGCCAGGACATCCCTGTCCCTTCCTCTCAAATTTACACTCATCGCTTTTACTTTACTATTCTCTCCTCATCATTTGTTAAATGGAATATTAATAATTATTGGAAGCACTGCAGATTTGGAGCCTTGAACAGGCCAACGACAAATGAATGGAGAGGTGAAAAAAACACACTTTCCTGAAAATTGTGGGTTGGTATTTGTCACATACTTAGAAGCAGTGGTGGTGGTGGTGGGGTTGTGGGTCATCAACATACCTTGGAATCCATTCTGTACTTCTACAAGCCACTGCAATCTAGAACTTAATTCCTTATGTTTCAGTTGAGGCCACATGGGAGGTACATGGAAGCCCATGACTGGCAGGTATCGCTCCTGATTATATGGACTCTTCTGATGACTCCAAATGTTAGAATGTAGTAAATGTAATAGTGGGCCAGAGTGCGCTCTGGGTGGCAAGTTACATCTGGGATGATTGGACACATACTATCACATCCGGAAATTTCAGAGCATTCTGGGTGTTGCAGTTATTACTGCCTATTGTATTATTTCTCCATTTTATGGCAATTTCTGCTTCTTTATTTCTCTATGGCAAGATTATTCTTCTCTGCGCCTAGAGACTGGAACCCATCCCTTGGGCTCTACAAATAACAAACAATACAATACAGTGGTCTCCATTGGTTCAATGTAGCCAGTAGGACTGACCTGTCTTACAACAATGATTTGTAAAAGGAGAGCACAGCGTTTTGGTGTTTTGCTTTATAGCCAAGGCATCCTTTTTTTATATGAAATGAAATGAAATGAAAATAAAATTTATAAAGCGCTACAGTTGCCCTGAGGCGTCCAGGCGCTGTGAGTAAACAAGAAACCCTCAGGAAGACAGGAGGTTTGTAGTTACTGAAACGAAAAGGTTTTGAGCTGTTTCCGGAAACTGGTCAGGTTGGAGTTGCCTCTCAGCTGCAAAGGAAGGGTGTTCCACAGTCTTGACACGTTATACGAAAACGAGCGTCCTATATGCATGTAGTCTTATTTTTTGAAGCTACACGTGACGCCACTTGACCCATTGGGTATGTTAATACAAACTGCACTGTTACCCTTTTTGTTTTGGAAATTATATAAAAATACAGACCAGTTGCTGGGACTCACTGAACGATAGACTCCATGCTCTATCGTAACACCGGCACCACCCGTGAGTGGGCATGCCAAGACCAGCGGAAAATATGCCTGCAAACCCCCTTCGCAGCCTGAAAGTGAAAGTGGGCAACACCTGGGGTATTGAGTGACTTTAAGCTCGCAGTAGCCATTTTGCGCTTGCCGACATGCATACTAGCGTGTCTGGGATGAGTGGGGCTTGTCATTTGCGCAGGGGTCTTCCACACTCCTAGAAAAACTTTTCTCACAGGTGAGCGCCAGCATCTGACGGGCTCTGGAGCGGATGTTGTGATCCAGAGAAGCTTGAACACACTTATCATTATTATGTGTTCTTTTAGTTTAGGTTAGGAATGCATATGCTTGTAAGTTACACCTGTAAGTGCCTCACTAATTTGATCCCACAAGAGCAGTTCTCCAATACTCTTCCTCTATTATTGCTAATAGTCCTAGCTAAGGGTGCATGCAGTATACATGGCAAATTCATTTCTTATTTGCTTGTGTTTCTGCGTGAACAGGGATTTGAGTGTGTGCACATGCTCAGGGAAAAGTGAGGGGGCGCACTTGGACATAGTTGTCTGGGACATCAAAAGATTCAATCCCTGTGTGCAGATGTATCCTACTTCAAAAATATGAGAAAGAAGGAGGCTGGCACCTGCAATCTAGTAAGTCACACCACAAAGTTGAGTGTGGAGAAACGAAATTTAAGCCCCCCCCCCCCCGCGTTTCACGTCACAGAAACACAATATATATGTGCACAGAGCACGATACACTCTGTGTGCCTTGACTTTATTAATGAAAAGTGAAGTATTTAACTTTATTACTGAAATGCATTCACTGTAGAAATTGGAGTATCATAAACGTGTGCACATTAATGTTTATCTTAACTATGGCGAAATGTAGTTCTCATATGTATTTACACTTTTGCTTTATGGCATGTTGCATTTATTTGAAAGTGCATTGACTCCTTTACCTAAATTACACTTATATTGCCACTATTATTTTTGAAGCTAGACGTGCACATCTAATTGTGTAGTCAAAGTGCATAATTTAGTATTCACCTGAGCTAACCTAACTAGGCCTGAATTTCAAAATGCATTTTTAGGGTTTCTTTATATGTTCTCTCCTCTGCAGATAGTTTCAGGGCTTCCTTAGCTCGATAAAGCAGGATTATGTATTAGAGATTTAGAAACCTGAGAAGAAAATCTTGGCAGGGATGTGAAGATCTAATAAGCTGGAGAAGGAGTTTAGACGTAGTGCATCGGCAATGGTGTTCTGCACAAGGCCGAGTGAATGCCCAGGTTTCGTGGCATGGGAAGATTTGGGAATGTTGCCACTGTGCATGGGAAGTGTAATTGTATTGGTTCCTGTAAAGGTGGTGTGAGGATTGAATGTCGAGGATGTATCTGTGTGTTTCTAATTGAAGTTTACACTGTCAGAGTTTAGGGAAGATCCACTTTAACTTAGAGAGGTGCAAACCTCTCTACTTCACGTATTCTTGAGAGTGTAAAGCTATATGCTAAACACTTGTTTCCCTTTTTGAGGTTTTCTAATGCTGAAAGCTTCCTCCTTTACCTTTCCATTTCCTGAATAATCTATGAGATTTCCATTCTGAACCATTTTCGATATTAAACTCAGTGCCCTGCTTAGAAGACCATGGAAGAAGATCAATCACCTGTTCCCTATTAGTTGTCAGACTGCCTAAGAACTGCATAACCCTTTCACCTGACCATTTGTTCTGATATGAGCATACCCCCTTGTTAATCAGGGCCCCTTGATCATTGGGTTCGATAGTCCTCAAACCCTCTGGATTTCATATATCTTGTAATGTACCACCCCATGCAAATGAGGGTACCTTTATGCCATTTGGAACACTCTTATCCTCAATAGGTTCCGAACGTGTCTTATAGACGGTTACACCATTTCAAGATGGCGCCTATCCCCAGTATCACGTGACCGCATTTTTCGTCAACAAAATGGGTTACATATATCTCATAATGCACCACCCCGTGCAAGTGAGGGTCCGTTTTGATAGGTTCCGACCTCTAAAGCATTTGGAACACTTATATCCTCAATATGTTCCGAAAGCGCCCCATAGGCGGTCACACCACTCCAAGATGGCGCCCATCCCCAGTATCACGTGACCGCATTTCTCCTTAATAATATGCCTGCCCACCTCCGGACAGTGTACCAGCAGCAGGATCACAGCCGCTGGCATTCTCCACGGCTTCATCCAGAAACCCGGTAAGCTGTTACCCTATCTTAACCGAGAGCCCTTAGATTCCTGTCCCACCGATGAGCGAGAATTCATTTCCCTCGCTTTGTTTTACAGCGGATCATTCACAGAATTGACCGCACGGCAGTGACGGCCATCAAGCCCTCCCCGCCCAATTTCATATTGATCTCCATTCGGAGCAATAATTTCTAAAGGGTAGGTCTTATATATATTGCTTTCACAAAACTAAAAAGCGTGCGCAATTCTCTACTATTGCCCTTGTTTAAAACCCTTAGATTGCAAGCACACCGTCCACGGGTCCTGCGCACGGCCACGAGTAAAGCCGTGAAAAAGTCTTAATCATAAGCGCTACACGGGCTCTCAACAATCAAGCCCAAGGTACGCTCCGATTCCACCTCAACCCTAAACATTACCCGCCAAAGGTAGAATCAAATTGCCGATCATTTCCATCCCTTTATTTCAGAAATTCACAACCCCTTTTTGCATTACCAAAAAGTCCCTGCGACGCTGGCAGCACCTGGACCTCACACCTCCAACGAGAGGTATGCTCTGTGCCACGCACTGATTGCGGTGGTTCTCCCTGTTCCATTCCAATAGAGCACGCCGAAAGTCTGATCGTGTAAATATAATATGCACTTTGCTCTCCCCAACACGATACCACAGAGGATTGAGCACACTTTGTAGTCACTTCTCTGCACCAACACCCCCAATTCCATACCAGCCCCCACACGCATGAACCTATCACTGCGATTCCGAGGAACCTGTTTGTAATATATGTAAATTATGAAACATTGGACTATCACTTTCACCAGCACATATCACTCACTAAGTTTTCGATTATTGCAAGTGATGTAAAGGGCTTGAGCTGACCACTCTCCTCAGTCATTTAAATTGACAATCTCTTATTGTTTCTGTCCCCTGTTTTTTCCCCCTAACAGGCCGTTATAACCCAGGCAAAACTATTATTTAAGTCCTGAAGATGATCCCCTTTATTAACTGAGCGAAGGATCGAAACGCCGACATCTATGGGTGGCCATACATTAAAGCAATGTGTATTTGAATTTGTATGAACTACTCCAGGCGATACTGTTAAACTCTTGATTTGCAACAGTACCCTGCCTGCTCTTTTCCTTTGCCTGAAACACCCCTTTCACTCTATTCTATTTTTCTTTTCCTCCCGGTACGGCACAGGAGTGTGCCTTACTGCAATGTACTATTGTTGTAGAAATGTATTTTGATTGATTATCTATTATCTTTTGATAAATAAATTCCCTGTCCGGCTGGACAAGGAAGATACATATATAGCAACCTATTGTGTTCTATATAGTAATTGTTTTTTATTTTCACCACTGCTAAGGACCGTTGTCTCCAAAAACGTAGAAGACCATGGGCCTCATTTATGAGGGCGTGCGTCACTTTTACGCCGCTGGTGCATAAAAAATGTGCCTTGTTGCACCATATTTACAAAGTGACGCATCTAGGTAGATGCGTCACTTTGTAAACCCCAGTGCTACATTATACCTACGCTAGGTATAATGTATGCAGGGGGGGCGTTCTGACGCAAGAAAGGGTCATAGAAGTGACGCAGTGAAAGCTATAAGATTTCACTGCACCACTTCTAGGACACAAATGCGTCCATTTCTTACGCCTGCCTCACAGCAGGCGTAAGACTGACACAGTCCATTTCACATGGGACATGCCCCATGTGAAAGGACACATTGCTGGAGTTGCGTCACTTTTGTGACACACTCCAGCAATGCGTCACTTTTGCGCCATACAGATACGTCAGAAATACTGACGTATCTGTAACTCCTTGCGCCATGATACGTCATACTGTAAATATGACGCATCATTGGTGTCGCAAGGAGGGCGCAGTGAAAAGTGACGCATCGCTGTTTTCACGCGGCGATGCGTCACTTTTCATAAATGAGGCCCTTTGTCTTTTGTAGTTATGTGGCTGCACTTGTCACATATTGATGCTATCAACCGGACTTACATTGTCGACTAACGCTTCTTTTTGAAATCTGTATTTGAACGATGCTTAATTTGCGTTGATTTGAATGGATTACAAATTCGTAATAAACCCCTTTGACTTTAGTTACTGATTCCTGGTGCTTATTGTATATCAATTCAAATAATCTTTATTTCGATCATTTCAGATCATAAAAGATAAACACATAAACATAGCATAAAACATTAAAAATAATTTCAGTATTTGCAAGTTTTTAAAAGGCCATAATTGGAGTCTAAAAAGATGTATGATTTGAGCTTAAAAGTTAATAGGGGGTGCCATATTAAAGTCTTTTATAATTCTTGCGCGTGCTTTCCACATTGCCGTCAAAATTTTCGCCATGGCAAAGACAGTTGTAGGTGATAAGTCTGTTTTTAGCACTCTATACGCTGGGGCATAAGTTCGGAAACCCAAGTTCTTTAAGTATGGGACCAGCAAGTAGCTCCTGATTTTACTGTAAGCTCTACAAAAGAATACCACATGTAGCTCACTTTCCAGCTTGTAATTGCATGCTGGGCAGGTAGCCAACTCCAGGTTGCCATTCCAGGATTTGGTGAAGGCCCTCAGTGGTAGCGAGCCATATCTCCATTGCAGGAAAATCTTTCTTACATGCACAGGGGACATGGTGCTTATTGTATAGTCAGCTGAGCTACACAACTTTGAATTTTTTGATTGAATGCTTATTCTCTTTTTCCTCAGTCAACCATAACGGTCTGTCAAATGAGATTTGTAACCGCGTGCCAACGCACCATCAAGCGCAGTAACAGAATTACTTGTAAGCAGAAGAAAAGTTGAATTCTCTTAATATAAGCTTTTACAGGATTGATGGCAGCATGGGTTCTTGAAGAGAAGTCCAGTCACACAACTCATACTGAATATTTGGCTAGAATCCATTTGCAACAGAATGAGGAAGGCTTCAGCAAAGCCTTTAATAAGATTTCACATTTCACAAGGCTCTCTTTATGAGCAGCACAGTATTACCATGGGCTGTTACCACAACCTGTGGTATTACCCCAGAGCAATTTTACTGCCCTGTTCCAAGCTAATGAGGTAGCAAACAGGAAAAGCATGTGGATGCACCTTTACCAGACCCGAAAATTTATTTTTTTCTCAGCGATTTACCTCTTTTATGTAAGCAAATTACTCCAGGAAACACTTGGAGAATTTTGTGCTGAAAAAAACCTGAAAGTGCAGTCATTTTACACAATCTTGGAATACTGGACTCAGGCGCAAACAGTGTTTGCAACTTAACCCAATAATTCTGTCTCATAATAAGGATTGCAGAAATGAAATGAACTGACTTGTGATGTGGTTTTAAAAGTAATCCACTCTGAGCTAAAGGTAGTAAAAAGAGGTTTTGCTGTATTTATCAGTTTTTGTTCCTGAGAATGTCAAGGCATTGATTATTCATATCATGGGCCAACTGAGAATGAGGAAGGACAACACAGTAACATCTCCAGAAACACTTGAAAATGGGAAGTGAGGTTTTGAATCTTCTCAAACAACTTAGGATGCTTGGGTTCATCTCACTACCCAACCTCTAAATGGTAACCAATATGGAAACTCTTGGAGAGTAATGCCATTACGCGGTGATTCCGGAGAACTATTGCCCACTTAACCCTTTGACTGCGGGGGGTTTTCCCCGCTGTGCTGGGGGGCAGGGGGCGCGCACAGCGTCCCGGTGCTCATGACGAGCTCAGCTCATCACGGCCACACCCGTTTCCTTAGAACGCTCAGCACAGCAGGGAAATTAACCCCGCGTGTGAGTGTTCGAACGGCCGTGACGAGCTCAGCTCGTCATGAGCACATGAGCACCATGGCTCATGACGAGTTCAGCTCGTCATGAGCATGGGAGGGGTTAAAAAGGAAGACTGTGTTGTACTTGTACCCATCAATAGTGGGCCACATGTAGAATATTGTACACATACCCTGAATCCACATCTCATTAGGGACAAAGGGTCAATTTAGATTTTGGAGGGCGGAGTTATCTCAGTTGGCCCTTTTTAGGACTATACGTCCGCCAGGCAGAGATTACTCCACCTGCCAATTTTATAAATGACCAACAAGTTGGCAGTCATTTATATTGCATTGATAGGACCATTGCATTGTTCTGTGTGGTGCAGGGCTCCGTCAGCGGGACACAGCCCTGCACCAAACAGGTTCTGTTTTTTATTTTCTAGAACAAAATCCTGAAACAGGATTTTCTATTTGAAAAATAAAATGCAATGCTTCCCTCGCCAAGGGGGGTACTCTCCCATGGAAAGGGAAGCATTTACCAGTTTCCACTGTCTCTTACCTCCAGAGTTTTCCTGGTGGTGACTAGCAGTGAATACTGACCTGTACTTCCACCCATCTAAATTAGTTGGACAAAATGACATGTCAGCCTCTGACGGCCCTGACTCCGCAAGGCTGTCGGAGCGGATTAATCGTGGCTGAGGCAGAGTAGGTTTCAACGTGGTTAACCCTTAGGTCTGCCCACTATTAAATTTGGCGGGCAGACCACATTCTTGGCAGTAAGGCCACCGCCTACAATTAAATTGGGCCAAAAGTCATAGTTTGTAGGGGAAGTCACACCATTGAAGGGCTTGAAAAACTGTTTAAACTAGGAGACCATGTGGAAATGCATTTCAACGTGATTAGACCACAGAATAGAAGGGATAGTGTGTCAATGGTAATTGCAGATATTAAAGGAGAAACCACAGTATGAGGGACACACATTTATAAATACAACTCCTGGATCCAAAATCCCAGCACCCTACTGGGAGATCTGGTGGGTGTAAGGAAAACACTGGAAAATATTTTATTACAGAAGGTGATGTGAATTTATTGAAAGATCCCCCTAGCAGAAGGTCCGGGGGCGTAACACAAGAAGACAATACTGGGTTACGCCTGGCTGCCAAGAAACGGGCCGCACATCTGTACTTAGCCATTTCTATTTTCCATAAAATGCCAGGTTCCTCAATATGCCATGCAATGAACTCCATTCGGTCTTTAACTCATTCAGATGTCCATTGTATTCTGAAAATATTCTTTGACAGGTCTTTTATTTTTGACGTTCCATGGGAATACCAAAACGTTTTAAGGAAAAAAATGAAAAAAGCAATGTGCAAATGCACTTTTCATCGCCACATTTACTCCTGAGAGGCAAGTGCAGAGTTAGAAGATGCAACTATGAGTGCTTATGCAAATATGTGATTTACGTAGATTTCTGTGCATCCTCTTGAGCATTTCTGGTACCCTAACATGTGCGAATGTATGCAAATTGTAGGCATACATTTATAGTGTAAGGATATATGTATTTTTTCCGACTCTCACCCTGAGTGTGAGGTAATATTAGTATATCAGACTTGCACTGAAAAAGCAGGCCTTGAAGCGAATTAAGGGCGCTATGTACAAAACATAGGGATTGCTATTTCCGAATTGCGAAGCTTCCAGAATCACAATTAGGAAATCACAATTCCTAATGTACGAAAACATACAAGTCTGAAATAGCGATTCCTCATGAGTCGTAAATAGACTTACTCATGAATGTTAGTGAGGTAGGTTGCAGTTTGTAGTCAGCATCTTGGTGAGGCCTCGATGATGAAGCATGCCACTGGAATTTCCAGTGGGTGAGAGTCCTTTTCATATAAAAAAAGAAACTTTGGTATTGTGTGAAAGAGAGTGAATCATACAGACCCTAGTGAGTACTCTATTTTGTGGTATATTGTTATAGCCGGAAGTGGAGGGAACCCACTTTAAAAACCTTCTAACTTCCCTTTTCTTGAGTTAGCTCACTTTATTTACAGCACCGTACGCACATAATCAATACCTTAATCTGATCTTAAGTAGCATCCTTCACATTCTCTATACAGGTTTGATATGCCCCAAAACCATGTTCTAATTCAATATTTTTGGTGTTTCCATTTTACGATTCATTAATAGAGACTACTTATATTATCAAATAGTTGCGATATAAAAATGCACAGGGGCTTTCAAAATCTCACATGTCTAAGACAATCTTTCAAACAAGGAATAGTTAGAGGCTTATTTCTATTGTTAGCCAGAATGGTCTGATCACCTTACCTTGGCAGTAGCCTCAACACCTTTTTTTTGGGTAATGGAGTGAGGGCTACAACTGTCCACCTATAACTGGAGTATAGTGACAGTGAGGCTGAGCGACACAGCAGAAAAAAAGGAACATGACCTTAGTCAGGGCTTTAAGTGGACCGGGTTCAGCCGGTGTTGAGCACCAGCACTTCGAAAAAGCAGGTGCTGAGACTGGTCCCTATCGGGCTCTCCGATTTTGCCCTCACCCTCTGGGTAAAAAAAAATCTTAACTCTGCAGCAGGACCACCCGACACTGCCTGTGATGTAACTTCATTGGTACAGTTTTTTATTCTCCTCATTTCAGAACGAAAGCAGTTTCAAAATTATATACAAGGAAGCCATAGTTGTTGCTTATTTATCTTACACAACTAATAACAATTGAGAAAGCCAATAGTCCTGGCTTTTTGATGGTGTAATGTTACTTGTTGTAATATATATCTGGATGCAATTACAGAAGCAGCAAAATACCAGTCGGGCAGCACCCTATGCTAAACACAGGTTTTTAGCTTAGTTGTGTTTAAGCCACACCCTTAATTACACCGACCACGCCCCTTTGAGAAACCCCCTAGTTTTTTCATCCCACTTAAAGTCCTAGCCTTATTGTAGGACTATCTGAGATACCAGTATATCCACAGATGTCTAATGCATGTCATAGCTGGTACAAAGTTGAGGCCTGCCTCCTCGTCTGTGGATGTCATGGGGGAGGGGCCGTAGGCACAGCCTCGGGAGAATGCTCTTGTCAACAGTCATGTTTAGGAAGTAGCCACGAGGCCGGCAAATGCTCCCTTTAACCACATAATCCACTTCAAAAGCACTTCTAACTCTAGGACACTCTTTGGACCACATTCTCCTTGAAAGCGTAACTTTTGGAAACAACATAAGCCAGCCTGACTTTATTTTGGCATTTGAGAATAGCCCTGTGCTTGGCGCTGTAAGAACTCGGGAACAGACCATATCGAATTACCACAAATCGAAAATTAGGAAGGACATCAAAACACAATTATTCCTGGAGCTAAAGCAACTACAGATTCCAAGGAGCGGCAAAAATTGTCACAGTTTTCCCGATGGGTCCGTGGGCTTCGTCCAAGTTCTACAGGAAACTGACCACACACGGTGGGCTCCGGCCAGCAACGAAAACTGCAAACAAAATGTCACTGTTCAAAATACCAACTCTCACTTGATGTGTAGGGAACGGCAAATTAATGAATCCTGGCAGAAGGACATTGACAAAACAGTTTGTTTCCTTGGAGTTCTTAGCTATTTTGCTGTTGCATTAGCTTTTCTCCATATGGAGTGGCTGAATGTACATATTCCAGTTTGCTGTGCTTTCAATCAGATTGACAATTAGGCATTACATCCTCCCCTAGAGAGGTAATTTTGAAAATTGCAGCCAGTTTGCTCTAGTTTGTATAGAAAAGTATAATCCTTCGAGTTCCATACAAATGACTAAGTGAAACCAAACATCTGCAAAAAATCTTAACTTTTGTGTATGTTAGAATATTGTGTGCAGAAATATCTTCTAATGGCAATATTGCGTTCAAAATATTGTTTAAAAAATACATAACTACCGCACCAGCCCCACTCTCTCCCCTGTGTGCTCCCTCTGCACACTACCCCCCCTTTGCTTTGCCAAAATAAGCCAACATACACGTTTCTTATGGTGGTCATTTGTTGGCAGCAGTTTTTATTAGGGGTACAAATTGTTTTCTGGGTACTCAGTACCACCTTTAGTCAGCTGTAAATGGCAGTGTGGCATGACATACTTGTACACCTTATTCTTGGTAGTTGCTTCGGTTGGGTCTGCTTTGTTATCCTCCTGATGGCGGCAGTGGTGTAGCCATTGTCCCGGAGTTAGGCCCAACTCGCTACCTTGTTGGACTCCTGTTGTGCCCTGCCAACTGGCGGGGGCTGGGCTGCGAGCGCCGTCTCTGTTTACACCCCTCTTGGTAGGCCGACTCACCCAGCCGTGAGGCATCGTAAGGTGAACGGTCCTACCTGCTGTCCTTCGGTCCCCTCGCCCAGCCGTGAGGCATCCGAAGGCAAGTGGACCTGTTTCAGCACACCGCCCTCCTGTGTGCTTCTGTGCCAACCATTGTCCCCGTTGTTTCTCGCCACGCCTCCAGGGAGGCTTCCGTCTTCCTGGGGGCTCCCCTCCGGTGTGGCTTTAACTGCACCATGCCATGGTCATGGCGCCCCACAAATTGCTCCAGAACATGCGCATGCCGCCCTCGGACAGGTGCCCCCCATCTTGTGCGTAGTACTCCTGGCGGCTTGCGTGAATGAGCCCATGCCTGATTGCTTCCAGCCCATTGATCCTGCAGAATTTGCTCACGGTGAGGTTCAGGTTCTTTCGCGAGTTCTCGACCGCTTTTGTGGATTCTGCTCCTCGCCATTCCCTCCGGCTAATCATCTGCGACCAGATCACCGTGGTCCCCAGAAAGGCTCTGGCGGTCTCCGTGAGGTCCCTCTGAATGTTGTGGAGGAGGGTTCGCCTCCCCAACTTGGCCAGGTCGTTCCCCCCCCAGGTGGATGATCAGTAAATCCAGCCGCTGGGCCGCCTCTGCCTGCAATTCCGTCAGGGTTGCCAGGAGCTGGTCCCACCTCATCCCGGGTCGACCGTACCAACGCACGCACGTCGCTGCAGGCCGTCCCTCCCGCTTGTGGCCCCCTTCTCTCCACCATGTGTGCATCCTGCTGATGTACGAGTGGCCTACCACCATAGCAACCGCAGCTTTTGCCCTGCTGGGGAGAAGACACACAATTTGACACTTGGTGGCGCGCCTCTACTCTCTCCCCCCCAGCCGGCCCTGCCGCCCTATGATACTTGTGGTCTAACATACGTGCGGTACGCCCTTGACCGCCATCTCCCTATAGCCTGAATCCCTGCCTCGCTCATGCCCTGTTGTGCGGCTGTTGTGGCTGCCCCTATCCTAAAAGAGTGGGACCCGAAGCCCGTGGGGGGCAGCCCTGCTTTGCTGAGCGTGGTGCGCAGGACTGCCTTGAACTGGAATCCGCTCAGGTGTGACCCGTCCTGGTGCTTAAAGAGGGGGCCCTCGCCGGCTGGGCGTAAGGCCATGTATGCCATCAAGCAGCAAACAGCGCAGCATGTCTGGTTCCTGATGGAGTGCAGCTTCACTACTGCCCCCTTGCCAGTCTGATCTGTTTTTGACCGTCTAAGTAGTAGGTTGATTTCCCCTGGCCCTGGCACTGCATTGCCTGCTTGTAGACAGTGGCTCGCTGCCCCAGTCTTGGCTGGCGCCACCAGCTCGCTGATTCTGAAAGCCCGGAAAAAGGCAGTGGAAAATGCTGCCATCAACAGGTGAAGCTCGAATGTGTCTTTGGCGGTGCCCTCCAGGGCTTGCAGTAGCTGGCCCAGTTTTCTGTAATCTATTGGGCGCCTGTTGTCCTTCTTTGCGCCCTCAGCACGCCGCCAACCCTTCATGGCTGTCTTGATATAGTGGGATGCTATGGGGTCTAGTCCTGTCTCGAGCCTGCTATAATGCGCCACTGCGGATAGGTGGGCGCTGGCCCATGACCTGGATTTGTTGGCGCTGAAGGCCCATCCTATAAATGCCTCCGCTGCCCTGAGCGTTGCCCCTACATCACTCAGTGACCAGATGACGCCTACTTTCATCACTGTGGCGGCGTACTTCTAATACCTCCTGGCTGCCTCCGGGGCGAGCGCTTGACTGATTAGTTCTGACAGGTCGGCCCGCTAGGTCCCAGAGTTGGTCCGGAAATGGGGTCCGCGCTGGGGGCTAGCTCCCTGAACTTCCCCCCTCTCGCTCTGGACAAGGCGTCGGCTGCTTCTTTGTCCACTCCCGGGACATGGCGTGCCCTCACGTCTATATTGCCCTCTAACTGTAATTTAATCAGTCGGCGCATTAGTCTCACAGTGTCTGGGCACCTGGCTATCCCCCTGTTGATTGCCTGAGCCACCCCCTTGTTGTCGGACCACAATGTCAGCTTCATGTTTTGTAGGGGGTGCCTCCATATTGTGAGTGCCACTATGATGGGGAATAGTTCCAAGAAGGTGATATTGCTGGTCACCCCCTCCCTGCGCCATCTAGCGGGCCACTGCTCTCCGCACCACCTGTTGCCCAGTATTGCGCCGAAGCCTGTGCTGCCTGAAGCGTCAGTGAACAAAGCGATCTGTTTGCTGGTGGCCCAGCCTTCCCTCGAAATCAGTGTACCGTTGAAGTCTTTCAAGAAGGTATCCCACATGAGTAGGTCCATCATAACCGCTCCCCCTAACCTGACATGATAGTGTTTGAGGGTCACTCCGCATGTTAGCTGTGTTAGTCGCCTGGCGAATGCCCTGCCTGCTGGGATTACCCTGGCTGCAAAGTTCAGTTTGCCTATGAGACTCTGTATCTCTCTAAGGGTGGCTTTTTCGCGCCCGCACAGTCCCTTGATTTCTGCCCTGATGTCTGTAACCTTCTCCAAGGGGGAGTCTGGCTGTCCCAGCGAGGGTGTTTAGCTCAATGCCCAGGAAAGTCATGGTTGTTGAAGGGCCTGCTGTCTTCTCCGCTGACAGGGGGATGCCCAGCACGCCTGCCAAGCCTTTAAATGCTACTAGTGTGCTCTCGCATACTGCTGAACCTGCCGGGCCAGTGAAGAGGAAATCATCCAGGTAATGCAGTTTCCCGCCCACCGGGTGCCTGTCATGCAGTGCCCACTCTACAAAGGTGCTGAACATTTCGAAATAAGATTCAGAAAAGGGGGTGGTGATGAACAGAGTGTCTGAATTAAGCAGACCACTCTTACCCAGTCCAAAGATCAGGGCTTGATCTATCACCGTTTTTTAGCTCACTGCACCATCCCAGCTCAGAACCTGGCTATATGCAAATTAGTCTGACCCTGGCCCAGTGCACCATGGGAACAGGGCAGACCAAACTACCAAGCCAATTCTTATACTGGGAAGGAAACAAGCTACCGGGGACTGGTTTCTGTCATTTCAGCCGTCTTCGGCCCGGCTTGCTTGAATCCTGATGGTGCAATGAGCTAGGGACTCACATCTGAGTATACCCTTCCACGCTTATGGTGGACAAAAATGATTCAGAAAAGGGGGTGGTGATGAACAGAGTGTCTGAATTAAGCAGACCACTCTTACCCAGTCCAATGATCAGGGCTTGATCCATCACCGTTTTTTAGCTCACTGCACCATCCCAGCTCAGAACTTGGCTATATGCAAATTAGTCTGACCCTGGCCCAGTGCATCATGGGAACAGGGCAGACCAAACTACCAAGCCAATTCTTATACTGGGAAGGAAACAAGCTACCGGGGACCGGTTTCTGGCATTTCAGCCGTCTTCGGCCCGGCTTGCTTGAATCCTGATGGTGCAATGAGCTAGGGACTCACATCTGAGTATACCCTTCCACGCTTATGGTGGACAAAAATGATTCAGAAAAGGGGGTGGTGATGAACAGAGTGTCTGAATTAAGCAGACCACTCTTACCCAGTCCAAAGATCAGGGCTTGATACATCACCGTTTTTTAGCTCACTGCACCATCCCAGCTCAGAACCTGGCTATATGCAAATTAGTCTGACCCTGGCCCAGTGCACCATGGGAACAGGGCAGACCAAACTACCAAGCCAATTCTTATACTGGGAAGGAAACAAGCTACCGGGGACTGGTTTCTGGCATTTCAGCCGTCTTCGGCCCGGCTTGCTTGAATCCTGATGGTGCAATGAGCTAGGGACTCACATCTGAGTATACCCTTCCACGCTTATGGTGGACAAAAATGATTCAGAAAAGGGGGTGGTGATGAACAGAGTGTCTGAATTAAGCAGACCACTCTTACCCAGTCCAAAGATCAGGGCTTGATCCATCACCGTTTTTTAGCTCACTGCACCATCCCAGCTCAGAACTTGGCTATATGCAAATTAGTCTGACCCTGGCCCAGTGCATCATGGGAACAGGGCAGACCAAACTACCAAGCCAATTCCTATACTGGGAAGGAAACAAGCTACCGGGGACCGGTTTCTGGCATTTCAGCCGTCTTCGGCCCGGCTTGCTTGAATCCTGATGGTGCAATGAGCTAGGGACTCACATCTGAGTATACCCTTCCACGCTTATGGTGGACAAAAATGATTCAGAAAAGGGGGTGGTGATGAACAGAGTGTCTGAATTAAGCAGACCACTCTTACCCAGTCCAAAGATCAGGGCTTGATCCATCACCGTTTTTTAGCTCACTGCACCATCCCAGCTCAGAACTTGGCTATATGCAAATTAGTCTGACCCTGGCCCAGTGCATCATGGGAACAGGGCAGACCAAACTACCAAGCCAATTCTTATACTGGGAAGGAAACAAGCTACCGGGGACCAGTTTCTGGCATTTCAGCCGTCTTCGGCCCGGCTTGCTTAAATCCTGATGGTGCAATGAGCTAGGGACTCACATCTGAGTATACCCTTCCACGCTTATGGTGGACAAAAATGATTCAGAAAAGGGGGTGGTGATGAACAGAGTGTCTGAATTAAGCAGACCACTCTTACCCAGTCCAAAGATCAGGGCTTGATCCATCACCGTTTTTTAGCTCACTGCACCATCCCAGCTCAGAACTTGGCTATATGCAAATTAGTCTGACCCTGGCCCAGTGCATCATGGGAACAGGGCAGACCAAACTACCAAGCCAATTCTTATACTGGGAAGGAAACAAGCTACCGGGGACCGGTTTCTGGCATTTCAGCCGTCTTCGGCCCGGCTTGCTTGAATCCTGATGGTGCAATGAGCTAGGGAATCACATCTGAGTATACCCTTCCACGCTTATGGTGGACAAAAATGATTCAGAAAAGGGGGTGGTGATGAACAGAGTGTCTGAATTAAGCAGACCACTCTTACCCAGTCCAAAGATCAGGGCTTGATCCATCACCGTTTTTTAGCTCACTGCACCATCCCAGCTCAGAACTTGGCTATATGCAAATTAGTCTGACCCTGGCCCAGTGCATCATGGGAACAGGGCAGACCAAACTACCAAGCCAATTCTTATACTGGGAAGGAAACAAGCTACCGGGGACCGGTTTCTGGCATTTCAGCCGTCTTCGGCCCGGCTTGCTTGAATCCTGATGGGCAATGAGCTAGGGACTCACATCTGAGTATACCCTTCCACGCTTATGGTGGACAAAAATGATTCAGAAAAGGGGGTAGTGATGAACAGAGTGTCTGAATTAAGCAGACCACTCTTACCCAGTCCAAAGATCAGGGCTTGATCCATCACCGTTTTTTAGCTCACTGCACCATCCCAGCTCAGAACTTGGCTATATGCAAATTAGTCTGACCCTGGCCCAGTGCATCATGGGAACAGGGCAGACCAAACTACCAAGCCAATTCTTATACTAGGAAGGAAACAAGCTACCGGGGACTGGTTTCTGGCATTTCAGCCGTCTTCGGCCCGGCTTGCTTGAATCCTGATGGTGCAATGAGCTAGGGACTCACATCTGAGTATACCCTTCCACGCTTATGGTGGACAAAAATGATTCAGAAAAGGGGGTGGTGATGAACAGAGTGTCTGAATTAAGCAGACCACTCTTACCCAGTCCAAAGATCAGGGCTTGATCCATCACCGTTTTTTAGCTCACTGCACCATCCCAGCTCAGAACTTGGCTATATGCAAATTAGTCTGACCCTGGCCCAGTGCATCATGGGAACAGGGCAGACCAAACTACCAAGCCAATTCTTATACTGGGAAGGAAACAAGCTACCGGGGACCGGTTTCTGGCATTTCAGCCGTCTTCGGCCCGGCTTGCTTGAATCCTGATGTGCAATGAGCTAGGGACTCACATCTGAGTATACCCTTCCACGCTTATGGTGGACAAAAATGATTCAGAAAAGGGGGTGGTGATGAACAGAGTGTCTGAATTAAGCAGACCACTCTTACCCAGTCCAAAGATCAGGTCTTGATCCATCACCGTTTTTTAGCTCACTGCACCATCCCAGCTCAGAACTTGGCTATATGCAAATTAGTCTGACCCTGGCCCAGTGCATCATGGGAACAGGGCAGACCAAACTACCAAGCCAATTCTTATACTGGGAAGGAAACAAGCTACCGGGGACCGGTTTCTGGCATTTCAGCCGTCTTCGGCCCGGCTTGCTTGAATCCTGATGTGCAATGAGCTAGGGACTCACATCTGAGTATACCCTTCCACGCTTATGGTGGACAAAAATGATTCAGAAAAGGGGGTGGTGATGAACAGAGTGTCTGAATTAAGCAGACCACTCTTACCCAGTCCAAAGATCAGGGCTTGATCCATCACCGTTTATTAGCTCACTGCACCATCCCAGCTCAGAACTTGGCTATATGCAAATTAGTCTGACCCTGGCCCAGTGCATCATGGGAACAGGGCAGACCAAACTACCAAGCCAATTTTTATACTGGGAAGGAAACAAGCTACCGGGGACCGGTTTCTGGCATTTCAGCCGTCTTCGGCCCGGCTTGCTTGAATCCTGATGTGCAATGAGCTAGGGACTCACATCTGAGTATACCCTTCCACGCTTATGGTGGACAAAAATGATTCAGAAAAGGGGGTGGTGATGAACAGAGTGTCTTAATTAAGCAGACCACTCTTACCCAGTCCAAAGATCAGGGCTTGATCCATCACCGTTTTTTAGCTCATTTCACCATCCCAGCTCAGAACTTGGCTATATGCAAATTAGTCTGACCCTGGCCCAGTGCATCATGGGAACAGGGCAGACCAAACTACCAAGCCAATTCTTATACTGGGAAGGAAACCAGCTACCGGGGACCGGTTTCTGGTATTTCAGCCGTCTTCGGCCCGGCTTGCTTGAATCCTGATGGTGCAATGAGCTAGGGACTCACATCTGAGTATACCCTTCCACACTTATGGTGGACAAAAATGATTCAGAAAAGGGGGTGGTGATGAACAGAGTGTCTGAATTAAGCAGACCACTCTTACCCAGTCCAAAGATCAGGGCTTGATCCATCACCGTTTGTTAGCTCACTGCACCATCCCAGCTCAGAACTTGGCTATATGCAAATTAGTCTGACCCTGGCCCAGTGCATCATGGGAACAGGGCAGACCAAACTACCAAGCCAATTCTTATACTGGGAAAGAAACAAGCTACCGGGGACCGGTTTCTGGCATTTCAGCCGTCTTCCGCCCGGCTTGCTTGAATCCTGATGGTGCAATGAGCTAGGGACTCACATCTGAGTATACCCTTCCACGCTTATGGTGGACAAAAATGATTCAGAAAAGGGGGTGGTGATGAACAGAGTGTCTGAATTAAGCAGACCACTCTTACCCAGTCCAAAGATCAGGGCTTGATCCATCACCGTTTTTTAGCTCACTGCACCATCCCAGCTCAGAACCTGGCTATATGCAAATTAGTCTGACCCTGGCCCAGTGCATCATGGTAACAGGGCAGACCAAACTACCAAGCCAATTCTTATACTGGGAAGGAAACAAGCTACCGGGGACCGGTTTCTGGCATTTCAGCCGTCTTCGGCCTGGCTTGCTTGAATCCTGATGGTGCTTAATTCAGACACTCTGTTCATCACTACCCCCTTTTCTGAATCGTTTTTGGCCACTATAGGTGTGGCAGGGTATACTCAGACATGAGTCCCTTTCTCACTGCACCATCAGGATTCAAGCAAGCCGGGCCGACGACGGCTGAAATGCCAGAAACCGGTCCCCGGTAGCTTGTCTCCTTTCTGGTGAAGAATTGGCTTGGTAGTTTAGTCTGCCCTGTTCCCATGATGCACTGGGCCAGGGACAGACTGATTTGCATATAGCCAGGTTCTGAACTGGGATGGTGCAGTGAGATAAATAACGGTGATGGATCAAGCCCTGATCTTTGGACTGGGTAAGAGTGCTCTGCTTAATTCAGACACTCTGTTCATCACCACCCCCATTTCTGAATCGTTTTTGGCCACTATAGGTGTGGCAGGGTATACTCAGACATGAGTCCCTTTCTCACTGCACCATCAGGATTCAAGCAAGCCGGGCCGACGACGGCTGAAATGCCAGAAACCGGTCCCCGGTAGCTTGTCTCCTTTCTGGTGAAGAATTGGCTTGGTAGTTTAGTCTGCCCTGTTCCCATGATGCACTGGGCCAGGGACAGACTGATTTGCATATAGGCAGGTTCTGAACTGGGATGGTGCAGTGAGAGAAATAACGTTGATGGATCAAGCCCTGATCTTTGGACTGGGTAAGAGTGGTCTGCCTGATTCCGACACTCTGTTCATCACCACCCCCATTTCTGAATCGTTTTTGGCCACTATAGGTGTGGCAGGGTATACTCAGACATGAGTCCCTTTCTCACTGCACCATCAGGATTCAAGCAAGCCGGGCCGACGACGGCTGAAATGCCAGAAACCGGTCCCCGGTAGCTTGTCTCCTTTCTGGTGAAGAATTGGCTTGGTAGTTTAGTCTGCCCTGTTCCCATGATGCACTGGGCCAGGGACAGACTGATTTGCATATAGCCAGGTTCTGAACTGGGATGGTGCAGTGAGATAAATAACGGTGATGGATCAAGCCCTGATCTTTGGACTGGGTAAGAGTGGTCTGCTTAATTCAGACACTCTGTTCATCACCACCCCCATTTCTGAATCGAACATTTTGAAATAAGCTCAGGCTACGGAGCACCTCATTGGCATGGCCTTGTCAAAATATACTTGCTCCTTTCACTGGAAGCCTAGCAGATGGAAGCTGTTGGGGTGGACAGGGAGTAGCCGGAAAACGGCCTCTATGTCCGCCTTTGCCTTGAGCATCCCTCGCCCGGTTGACCTAACTAGGTCAATGGCATCTTCTATGGATGAGTAGCTCACCGAGCATGCTTCAGCGTGAATCCAGTCATTTACTGATCCACCTTCAGGATAGGATAAATGGTGTATCAGTCGGAATTGCCCTTGTTCTTTCTTGGGCACGACCCCTAACGGGGAGATGACCAAGCCCTTGCACCCCTCCGGGGGGAGGGGGCCTTCTATTCTGCCAAGGGCTTTTTCCTTCTCTAACTTCTTAGACACCACCTCTGGGTGTAGTAATGCTGATTTTAGGTTCCTGGTGCAGCCCTGGGGGGGGAGGGGGGGGCCTGAAAAAGGGATGGGGAAGCCTGCCTCAAATCCTTGGACTAGTGTCCTAGCGTCCGTTTTGTTGTGATACCTGTTTGCTAGCCTGCGTAGCTGGTGGGTGTTGATGGGGGACCGTGCTAGCTTGTAAGCTGCCCCAGCTTGCTTCCCCCCGGTTGCCCTTGCGGGCTCCCTATTGCTTTTTTGGCTCTTTCCTGTCCCGTTTTTGGTCTCTTCTATGCTTGCATGCCGCTGCTGGGTGCCCACCCCCGCATGCTGAGCACAAGTGCTGAAACTTGCACGCCGATCCGTAAGTACATTCATTCGCCTCAAACTTCCAGCAAATTGCTGGTGCCCCTCTGGACTGCGCTGTCTTCCAAGGGGGGGGCCTGTCTGGACTTCTGAAAAGGCTGTCCCCTCACCTTGTGGAAAGCTGTCCGAAAGGGCTGCTCGCTCCTTCCTGCCCATGACCTGGACTCTTTGGCCACCATCATTTTATGGATGAAGCCGGATACGTCCTACTCATTCCACTCCATCTCAGGGTGTGTCTGCATCTTGAGCCTAAAGCCCTTGTCGTACTCGAGCCATGCATCACCCGGAAATTGCCTCTGGGCCCTATGAATGCTGGCTTCATAAAGCCATAGGTCTGCTGCACAGCGCAGGAATTTCTCCACTATTATGCATGCCATGATCCTGAATGCGTCTAGCCAGTTGTCAAAATTCCTGTCCTTTCTCTCTCTTCGCCTCTCCCTTCTATCCTCCTCCTTCTTATCGCATGTCGTCAGGTCAAGCCCTTCTAGCTGTATTTCAAGGAGGGAAAATATGTCTATAAATTCTTTCCTCCATATTCTCTCCTTTACCGCTAGTGGTATGAGACAGGCCAGCCCTGTTGTCCTCGTGGTCATGGATGCTGGCCGGGGGCATGGCCTCGTGTAAGGGTCAGTTGCTGAGGGGGCTGTTGTGCTGCTGCCTAGCGTGTTCACGTCCCCCAAGGCTGCCAGCGGTGCCCTGTCGTCTCCCTTAGGCCCAGCTGTGCCCTGCACTCCCAGCGCCTGTGTGCATGCCTGCCCTGGTTCTAGGAGATGCCACGGCTGTCTTGCTACCTCCCCCTGTGGGGCCGTTCCTGCGCTGCCTGTGCTGAAGCTGTGTAACAGTAGCGGTGTCATTGATTTAATGCATTCCCTCACAATTTTGCTGATGTGCTCACCATTCGTAGCTGCGTCCCTGGTCTCCGTGCTGGGTCCCGCTGCCGCCGTTTTGCCTCCAGGTGGTCGGCATTCTTCTGGGGAGCCTTCTTTGGCGGTGCCCCCTCTGCAAATTTGGCTGGCGTCTTCCTCGCCCTCTTGGCCCATGGGGCGGTGTCCGCCTGACGTCGCCTGCTTGGCCCCTCGTCGCTGTCGTCACCAGACGCAAAGCGGTCCATCCAGTCGCTCCCGTGTTCCTGTGATGCCGCCCGCATCCTTTTTAGCAGCTCGCCCAGGTCCTCCTGCTGCTGCTTGCTGCCTCTTCGCAGCATTCCTGGTGCCCTTGCTGCTACCTGCTTGCACTGGTGATCAAGGACTGCGGGGTGCTGCCGCCTCCGTTATGCACCAACCTGTACTAGCTAGCGGGGTGCTGCCGCCACCAATATGCACCAAGATCTGAGATTTCTCCTCTTTTTTTTTTTTGACGATGAGTTTGTGCTTGTTTTTATTCGTTGTGCTTCTCCCGGAGGGGAGGAGTCTGGGCTAACTATCTGCCTGCGCGCCCGCCTTCTCCCGTCTTCAGCATGCTTTGTGGGGTGCTGCCACCGTTCTGCTTTGCACCAAGGTAAGCCTGTTGGCGTGCCTCACCCTAGCAACTGCCCCATATCTGGGTCTGGGGCTGTTGCTCGTTGCTGCGTTGAAAGGCCGGGGCTGCCTGCCCGCCCGGTTCTTGAATTCGCCGCGCCGGTGACACAGTGCTCGGCTCGGCTGGTGGGGCGGATGCGGCAGGGGGAGGGGGAAACTGCTGTCGTGTCCGCTGCTCACCTCACTGTTCGTGGGCCCCAGATTTGGGGTCCGGGGCTTCAATTTGTGGTGACACAGCTAGGGCGATGCGGATGCGGTGGGTGGAGAGGGAAACTGCTGCGCCGCTCACCTCGCTGCCCGTGGGCCGAGCGGGGGTGTCGATGGAGCTGGTCCGCTCCCGGTTCCTTTGTCGCGATGCCTTGGCTCTCCTCTTCCGCTCCCCGCTTCACCTCCCTCGCTTTACCTCCAGCGGTCTGTAGTCCGGGGAGGGTCTTGATGCCTGGTCCTGGGTCCGAGTTTCAGGCTTTGCGTAGTCCTTCTCCCTTGCCACTCGCCTTCTCCTGCAGCACGGTGTCGGCTTTCGTCGTCTTCCGTCGTCCAGTCGTCTGTCAACGATTCCTTGGTCGTGCTGCTCCCCCCACTCCAACGATGGGAATCTTCCTGGGGGGGAGTGGTCTTTTATTCCCCCCCGCGGCGGTGGCCGTCGTTTGCGCCATACCCCCCCATTGGGCCGTTTGAATGTCGCTGGGGGGACATTGGCCGGGGGGGTGGTGCCGCCGTGTCTGCCGGGTGGGGGGGCGTGGGGGTTCCTCCCCGCTTTCGCGTGCTTTTCGCACTCCCCAAACTGTTCTGGCCGGGTGGTGTGGGGGGCTCGGCGTCTGTTATGGCGCCAGCCTCTGATGCCCCCGTTGGTGGCTGGCCTCTGCGATTGGGGCTGGGTTTTTTTGCTGTTCCTATAAAATGGATTTAGAGATTTTGACGACAAGTTTTGGTGAGTCTGGACTGCTTGTACATTATACCAATCCTTGTGGACCTCTTTTATGTGTTCCAGAGGTCAAGTACTTGTTTCAGTTTCAATCAGTAGTCCAGGGACCAACTTCTTCACTGTGTTTAGGGCTGTGTTTTCCTCCTAATCAATCAACCACGTAGCTTGTAAAGCGCCGCTACTCACTTGTAAGCATCTCAAGGTGCTGGGGGAGGGAGGAGCTGCTGGTCCGTCGAAGGCGCTGTTGTTCAGTCGAACAGCCATGTCCTGAGATCCTTCCTGAATTGAGGCTGTGACGGTGATTGCTAGAGGTGGAGAGGCAGAGTGTTCCAGGTCTTTGCTGCGTGGTAGGAGAAGGATCTTCCTCTGGCTGTGGTCTTGTGGATACGTGGTACGGTTGCCGGGGCCAGTTGAGTGGAGCAGTGGTCTCTGTTGGGTGCGTGGAATGTGAGGTGGTGGTTTAGGTACGCAGGTCCAACGTTGTGTATGGCTTTGTAGGCATGTGTGTGGTTTGTTTGCTGTTTAGTCAATAAGGTATTACTGAGACCGTTGGTGCTTTGCAGGAAAGAAGACGGATAACAGGAGGGCCACTGCTCTGTTGTCATTGAAAGCGATTGTCCAAGCGAGGAATATATCACTCTTACAGTCATTTTCATCCCTACTTTGTTCCTATTTTCATGTATTTTTGTTCCTCATTTGTTTTCCCCTTTCTGCCATTCTCTCTCTTACAGGGGGATGTCCTCTGATGATAACAAAGCAAGTCCTGGACCGCAAAAACGAGTGCCTGTGCCTAGCACTTATAACCACCAGCTCAAATTAAGCTCTATAAAGGCTTCACTGTGGGTGAAATTGACGGGGTATCATTATGGGGCTGATCCAGCGGAAGCAGCGTAAAATTGTGGGCACAGACATGAGCTGCCCACCTTACCATAAGCTCAAACCTCAGATTAACAACAACTCAGAGTTTGGGCCCATAGAAACTCTATAACCACTTACAGATCATGATGTCCTCTGATAGATCTTTGTAAGATCTAATAGGGACTAAGATAATTAGAGACGGATGTCTTTCCTTCACGAGGACCTGTAATGATGAAATGGCTATCTAACAACTTAAATCAATAACCATATCTTAACAATAATATCATCAATAGAAATGACAAACTCAAACAAGGCACTTTATCTAAACTTAAAAATGAACGGTCAAAAATACATAAAGCACATTAGAATTTCCGTTACTAGTTTAACCCCTTCGATGCTGATGACGAGCTCAGCTCGTCATCAGCCACGGGGGGCGTGTGCGGATGACGAGCTGAGCTCGTCATCTAACGCGGCTTTTAGAAAAAAGCTGCGTAGCCGAAAAATAACCGCCGCAGCGATGTGGTTAATCATTTGTGTACAGGTAAATTCACAAATACAGTGCAAAGAGATAATGCATCAATAATCAAAAAACTGGCGTGAGGAGACTGAGAGAGAGAGAGAGGCAGAGAGAGAAAGAGAAAGAATACGCATTGCAATTTCAGTATGCAATTTCATACAACCCAAGTTCTGATGTAGATTATCAGGACTAAGACGCAAGAAAATGGACTAAGCACATTGTGAAATAGTCAGAATAACTTGCCCTTCAGCCGAAAGGTATAGCCTGTTTCAACTTCACCAACCGATGAGCTGATGGGTAAGAGTCAGGAGAGTTCAGTTCAAACAAGTCAGAGTTTGGACCGACAGCAAGTCACGCCCAAGAGTTGCAAAGAAAATAGTCACACACGCCCTTTTCCCATGGAGCAATTATACCTCGAAATGTTCCCAGTTCCTGCCCACAAATAATCTTTTGCACAGTTTTATGCAGTTTTTATTGGTTGATGGTGTGATCGTGGAATGATCATGTTTCAGCCCAATACGTTCTGAAACCTCACGTAATATCCTTATTCATTGTTTTTCTGAGTTTCTAAGAATGACAATATCAAAAACACCCCAGAAATCGGTAGCACATTTGAAACTTCACATGTCCACAGGCTCGTTTCCGAGTTAGCGTGCAACAACGGGGACACAATTTATTCATAGAGAGAGGATATTGAAATTGTAGGAAAGACACTTCGATGATAAAACTTATAACTAGACCAACAAAACATTTCATTCTTATTCAAAGGAAATAATGTAGGACAAAATACATTTTTCTAAGGCCTTCAATGAAAGTCATAATACGCTTTGAAACCTACATGGAAAACCACAAAAGTCAGCATTTTCTAAGGAAAACGTGTTAACGTTAAAACATTTGAGAAATGCATAAGGAGATTAATATATAAACATAATTTCTCTATTTTCATATGCCTAGTCTAATCCTATTTCATTATTAAACAGTCAGTTTTTCTTTGCATTTTCAGATTGACGTTTGAGAAAACATAGCAAGTCTCATTTCAATAGTGCAATCTTTTCAAGGCATATTTCACTGTAAAACACATCAGCTGCATTATTATTTTGATTTTTATCATCATAACACATAAGTAATCTTTCTCTCTCTTATCGTATATGTCTCAACTTCACCAAAATACTGCCTTTTTCTGCATGCTTTTACGATGCAGTTTAAAACTCTCAGGGCTGAAGGAGACAAAATGCTAGTCATGTTTCTTTTTTTTAAGTATTTTGATAGTATTTCACACGCATTGAGTAGGATTTAACCAAGCAAAATCATTCTTAAATAATCATGCTCCATCAGCTCCCAACCTTGAAAGCAAGGACAGCCTGGAGGAGGGTTGACCAGAGCAGACAGAAATGGAACAATGGACAGGCTGGCAACAATATGATGGTGGTAACCGACAGCAGTCTTGCTCCCTAAACAGGCGGGAATCCAGAACTAAAGAGCAAATGCTGCATAGCATTAGCTCATACTGCTTTGGTCAATCGCAACTGTTAGGCAGTTTCTTGGGCTCAAGGATACCCCGCTCGACACCGCCCGACCGGCAGAGGGTCAATCACCTATGGAAGTAAAGGTAACTGGTTCCCTCTGGGCCCTCACAGACAAAGCAGAAACACATCAACACTTTCTTATTATTTCTGGATGATCTACACATGGATGTCAGCTAGATTTGCAGGTCAGCATAAGCATGCACCTGCTTCCCAACTAGAAGGGATGCAGTGTCATCCATTCCAATAAATTCCAGGGATGTTATATTCTCCTAAGGAAAACCTAAGGTCTCACACAAAAGGTAGGCCTCAGGAATAGAGCTTCCCTCCAGGGTGATCTCCATGAAGTGGAGACTGAGGCCTTTAAGCAAGGCTCTAACCGCTTCCCACTCTGCACTGCTCAGATACACCCACAGCTAAGCTACTCGCATGGAGCACCCTCGCCCCGGGTGAACTGTCAACCTCTTCTGGTGAGTCTACGAGGTTTAGGAGTCCAACTTAGGTTACAAATGTGGTGGATATCTTGTCTTCCCGATTACCAGTGCCGTAGGCTAATATACACTTGTAACATGGCGGGGGTCTTCCACCATGTTTATTGCAGAGTAGCTTGTCCACCAAACTCTAAAGAGGGCTCTAAGTTTTTAGAGCCATAGTGACTGGCGAAAATGGCAGTCTCACCTTTCATAGGGCCTTGTTATCCCTGTTACTGCACAAGCCGGTGAAAAATGCTGCCTTCCATATTTCCAACAAACAGGAACAAAATAAGCAGATCAGAGATTTATCGCAAAAAACTGTTTTTGGAAAGCCTTTTTCAAATTTTGCATTTTTTACCTGCTACATAGTGTCGTGTGCAGAGATCAAATGTGGAATGAGCCAATCGAAAGTGTTTTTTCCAGCTGTAATTTCATACTCTTTGCAAACCAAACTAAAGGCATGACATCAAGCAGGATGAAAATAAATCAAACACTAGATTCACAGTAAGGATGGAAAAATATCTAACCTCTGTGAAGCATGTGTTTCATTAAACCTTGAGCTTTAATGTTTTACAGAAGCATCACTTCTGCCAATTTCCCTCTTTAATTTCTAAATTCAAGAGCGTTAGGATTAGACGGTTTGAAAGAACAGTTTGTATTAAAAAAAGTAGCACTGGGGGAACTGATATCTAAGCTGAAAATAACATGAAATACCCCAACATGTTCTCTTTGTGTGGCTTATAGCTGTGGATTTGGCTTGCTTCTGGTTCTAGTGAGATACTGAGCAGAAATTACCTTGTGGTGTTAATATCATTTTTCCTTTGATGAGTGCTGTGCTAGAACTGATTTTTTTGTTCCTATAATACAGTTTAAGCCATGTAACAGATTGTAACAATTCTCTTGCTAAGAGGCAATTTTAACTTTCTGGTAGAGCAGACTATCTATGACTTTTAGTAATCTGGCAACATTATTTTCAAAATGAACAAAGTTCTTGGGAATTATCTTGCAGGTCACAATAAAATGGAAAAATCATCTGAAGTTGTTGCTGGTCATTCTTGAAGTCTTCGCAATGGCTGTCTAAGATGCCACAGGCAGCTTGGCCTGAAAGCGGAAGCCGCCCAGTTTCATCCTTACACATCTCGCTCTCCACACAGCTGCTGTGAACCCCATTATCATGAAGTTTCCTGGTTCGGTGCCGCCCAATTTAGATCACTGACCATGACTGGATGAGGGTACTCATGGTCAACGCTTGCGTAAGGTGCGGTAAGAATTCTCTACAAATAGGTGCAAGACCTATTAGAGTTACACCATGCATTTAGGCCTCTTCACCCTCTCACATAAGCAAACTACAAAAGCCCAGGATTGGTTCATCCCAACGTAACATATTCACCAATAAAGCACTCTCAAACGCTCATCCTTCTGCACACTGCTCAACACTTGCATGACAGGGGGTACTGATACAATTACAGACCTAATGACCCCACTACAGTCTGACATTCTTTTCTTACTGGAACCATGGGTACATCTTCAGTCCATTCAGATTGCCATTGGCCTTGTTCATCTCAAAGATGCCTTGCATAGACAGGATACTGAAAAACATACGTAGGAGGTCTAGAAATAATACTAATGGACCGCTTATCCAATCTTCTTTTTCAGCACCCACAAAATTTAGTGGTCTGAGTTCCATCTCTTTCCAATTCATCATTCTCATGGCTTCACTGCCAAATTCAAGCAAAATATTAAAAAAGCAGAGACATCAGTTCTCCAGTGAGATGTTTACCATCAGCTGGCTATCACTTGGTAGGTCGGGGAGAAGGCATTGAATCTGGACCTGCATGACTCCCAGGGTTTCAAGGCTCTGTAGAGGTTTCAGTTTCTTGTAGCATTTTACAGGACGCAAACACAGCAAGGATACTCATCTGTTCTAATATATTTGGATGACACACAACACTTTCTATGGTCTGACAATAAAGCAGTTCTGTTTACGCTCATACAATGCACAAAAATTCACCAGGAGCCCAGAGACACCCCTCAGATCATAAAACACAAACAAGAGATCTTGCTGTAGTCCAGTACGCCCAAATCATTGAAAAGGAAGTCTGTTCACTTGCAACAGATAAAGTTTGATACTGCTGTGAAGTCCATTGCCAGTTTGTGGTGCATATAACATGTACATTTGTAATGCGCCCGTATCACCCGAAGGTCTCAAGGCGCTGAATAACAGATGTATATT
The DNA here is from genome assembly GCF_964263255.1 of Lissotriton vulgaris. Lineage (NCBI taxonomy): Eukaryota > Metazoa > Chordata > Amphibia > Caudata > Salamandridae > Lissotriton > Lissotriton vulgaris. The sequence continues at coordinate 567,944 of NW_028240616.1, read as the reverse complement.
GTTACCTAACTCAATGGTACTCGTTTCATCGACCTCAGATGGATGAAAGGCAGACTGTGTATATTGTTACCTAACTCAATAGTACTCGTTTCATCGACCTCAGATGGATGAAAGGCTCAGTGGACCTGCTGGGATTAGAACCTGTGACCATGATGTCAAACACAGGCCCCTACAGTGGATGCATCAGTCCACTAAGCCACCACACCCAGCTTTTGGTGGCTTTGTGTCTCCACATGGATCACGCTCCCCACATTCTTTGAAAGACGACAGCATTCACAACTTTTATTATAAAACATTAAACACATAAATGAGAGGCAACAAAAAATAACCCTGCAGCCTTAACCACAACAAATCCCTATAGCCAGCCCATGCATACCTATATTCTTGAAAACTCACAAACACAACATTGAAGAAATGTGTCAGAGAGTTAGTGGTCATATCCAAATGAAGATTATTGCTCAAATTTTCAAGCTTATTTATTTGTACCTATTACCTGTATTACCAGTCTTACATGTTATATAACACAACAATGACAAACAGCTGTCTCTAGCCTTACTTGGACCAGAGCAGTGTTAGGGCATTTTCCATTCAGAAACCCTCAGGTGTTTAATAGTACCTGATTCTTCGGGGGATAATGCCCATATTGGCTCTCCTGGCGACCGGTTAGGTGACCAGGAGAGCCAACATGCAACTACACATAATAGTTCTAAACTTCGAATGCCTCAGATTCTGCCTGTACCTAATTTAGACCTGGAATGTCAAACACCTACCTGCAATTTAATCCCACCAAAAATACATTCACTTAATTCACTAACAACATAAATTCCTAACCTGACTCGACAACAAGGACCGGTGTGGAATCAGATTCCAAATTTCATCCAGCGCCACTCGGATTCCCCCATAAAATCATCAGCTTCGAGGAACCCATCACCAAGAAAATCAAGGTGGCTTGGTAACAAGCTCTCACAACTAAAGAAAGTGAAAATGTTAATTCCAGAAATTGACATCAGATTTGTTCAATTACCTGTAGTCCTGCATCTGATGGTGGAAACATCATGCTCCACAGGCTCCCAGACTTCACAGAGGCCCCACTTAAGGGCCTCCTACATGGGGCACCACACCTCAGATCATGAAGAAATATGGTCAGGTCCCCCAAAACCTGATGAACTCCACTGGCACACCTTTCCAGCCTACAACACATTGAAAGCCAGTTACATAATCTACCAAAGCATCACTACCTATCTGTATGACAAGCTTACCATCTCCAGTGGCTGTCAGTACACACACAACCAGACTGGAGATGAAGAAGTGCAAGAAACAAAGACCGAGGCAACACGCTTTATCCATATATGCATCCCAGATCTGAACTGTAGGCCTCATTTATGAGGAATTGGCCCAAGAAATTTCATTGCCTTACAGCTCAATCAGGTCTGAAATTCTTTCAAAGAATTATACCGGATACTCAAATCGTTCACCAATCCGAGGGCATTTTCCAGTGAAAACCCAGTGTCAAGAACTCTACGATGAGATTGCAAACCATTTTGAACAGAAAATTGATCTAATTTATGACAAATTTACTGCAACTCAAGACGCTCCAAGTGAAATAATAGATTCCATCTCACCCATCTCGGATAATATCCACTCATTGGACAGTTTTACTCCACTAACAGTAGACCTGGTTGAGGCAATGCTGAAAGCAGCGAAATCTGGGTCACCCAGGGATTTAATCCCAGCCAGAATCTCCTACCTATTACATAAACAACTTGGTCCCGCTATCTGTCCAATACTCAGTCTCTCCATGAGGGAAGGCCCACTTCCACCAGAGTGGAAAGCACCACAGATAATCCCCATCCAGAAAAAGGCAAATGCCTCAGCAGAGGATTAATCAAACTACCGCCCTATCTCCCTCCTGACCCTATTAAGCAAACTTCTGGAAAGACATATCAATAAACTACTCTCTGAATTCATTGTAGCCTTGAGGTGCCTTGGCCTTGGGGTGCCTTGATCCCTTGCAATCGGGTGTGGAGAGCCTGGGACTCACGTTTGAGTATACCCAGCACACTCGGGGTGAAAATTGCAAAAAACACAGTTGATGGACAGAATGTAGAACAATGTCATACATTCACCCCAGTTCAAGGATCTGGGCCTAAATCCATCGTTTTTTTGCACTCCACACCACTCTGGGTCAGACACTGGCTATATGCAAATCATCTCTGACCCTGTGCCTCATGGGAACAGTCCAGTCCGAACTACCAAGCCATGTCTTTCCCAGACCGGAATCAAGTATCCAAGGACCGGTTTCTGGCTATCAGCCTTCATCAGCCTGGATAGCTTGGCTCCAGTGGTGTGGAGAGCCTGGGACTCACGTTTGAGTATACCCAGCACACTCAGGGTGAAAATTGCAAAACACACAGGTGATGGACAGAATGTAGAACAATGTCATACATTCACCCCAGTACAAGGATCTGGGCCTAAATCCATCGTTTTTTTGCACTCCACACCACCCTGGGTTAGACACAGGCTATATGCAAATCAGCTCTGACCCTGTGCCTCATGGGAACAGTCCAGTCCGAACTACCAAGCCAGCCTTCATCAGCCTGGATAGCTTGACTCCAGTGGTGTGGAGAGCCTGGGACTCACGTTTGAGTATACCCAGCACACTCAGGGTGAAAATTGCAAAAAACACAGTTGATGGACAGAATGTAGAACAATGTCATACATTCACCCCACTACAAGGATCTGGGCCTAAATCCATCGTTTTTTTGCACTCCACACCACTCTGGGTCAGACACTGGCTATATGCAAATTATCTCTGACCCTGTGCCTCATGGGAACAGTCCAGTCCGAACTACCAAGCCATGTCTTTCCCAGACCAGAATCAAGCATCCAAGGACCGGTTTCTGGCTATCAGCCTTCATCAGCCTGGATAGCTTGGCTCCAGTGGTGTGGAGAGCCTGGGACTCACGTTTGAGTATACCCAGCACACTCAGGGTGAAAATTGCAAAAAACACAGGTGATGGACAGAATGTAGAACAATGTCATACATTCACCCCAGTACAAGGATCTGGGCCTAAATCCATTGTTGTTTTGCACTCCACACCACCCTGGGTTAGACACAGGCTATATGCAAATCAGCTCTGACCCTGTGCCTCATGGGAACAGTCCAGTCCGAACTACCAAGCCAGCCTTCATCAGCCTGGATAGCTTGACTCCAGTGGTGTGGAGAGCCTGGGACTCACGTTTGAGTATACCCAGCACACTCAGGGTGAAAATTGCAAAAAACACAGTTGATGGACAGAATGTAGAACAATGTCATACATTCACCCCACTACAAGGATCTGGGTCTAAATCCATCGTTTTTTTGCACTCCACACCACCCTGGGTCAGACACTGGCTATATGCAAATCATCTCTGACCCTGTGCCTCATGGGAACAGTCCAGTCCGAACTACCAAGCCATGTCTTTCCCTGACCAGAATCAAGCATCCAAGGACCGGTTTCTGGCTATCAGCCTTCATCAGGCTGGATAGCTTGACTCCAGTGGTGTGGAGAGCCTGGGACTCACGTCTGAGTATACCCAGCCCACTCGGGGTGAAATTGTTTTTTGTAATCTGATCTAAAGACAACAGCAAAGTTTCAGCTTAAACTGCAAGTTGCGTGGATATTTGTCTCAGAGAAAAAAACACCCAGGAGGTATGAGGACCTGCAGCTCAGCCGACTTGCACCATATACCCACAAGGAAGCTCAGTACTTGAGGTGTTATACAGGCTCGCTCTCTAGTGTTAGCAATGAAATTCAGCATCTCCTACCTTGGGAGCCCTAAGGGATGCGGTGAATGCAGGGCGAAAACCCAAAGCGTATGGAAGTATGTGGCTTAAAGGGCACAGTGCCTATTTTCTTGCTCGCACACAGTAGCTGCTGGCATGAATTGGTGGTGGTGAGGTGGGCCTTGGGGGTATAAACAAAAGAAAACTGTCCTCCGTGCTTCTCTCTGCATCGTCCCTTGTCATCATCCCTGCGCTCCAGCTGGAAGAGGAAGCAGCAAGGACACCCTGACCAATCACAATGCTGCAATGCATTGTGATTTGTCTGAGCGCCGTGGTTCGGCCCTCAGGGAAGGGGGTCCTGGGTATGTTCTCCATGCAGGCTGTAATGCATCCTGAATGAAGAACATGCAAAGTGCGCATGAGTGTTTGGCCTGCCCAGGAGGGCCGGTCAAACATTCATGCGAACTCTACAAAGTGCCACCACTCCATCCTCTTTTCTGAGAGCAGAGCAGCCCCGCCCGCAAAGATGCGGGAACAAATAAAATGATAACACCCAGTTATTATCATTTTATTTTCCTTCAAGTCCACTGCTAAAAGCAGTGGGACAAAGCGCCTCAGCAGAGGAGCGCCGCTGCTCACACGCCCAGCTGGCATGGACTCTCCGTGAACCTCCTGGGTACCTTTAGAACTCATTTTTGTGACCCAAAGTGAGAACTACGGTCTCCCTCTGTCTTCCTCTCATCAGGTCTGTCGAACAAGTCTGTAGTGGTTGTCAGGATGAACTTGAGACCGTTTGAACCACATCTTAAAGATTTGGTCCAAGTATAGTGAATTATTGCCCTCTGCATCTAGTGGTACCCGTTGCTCCCTTGGGTACCCTAATACTGTGGGAGCCACTGGCAAAGGAAAGTGTGACTATGACCGAGACTAAAATATAGGCCCCTGCAGCTTCCCGCTCATTGGTGTATCACCTGCTACTATATACCTCTTCGCCCAGCATCCTTTGGCATGCTGGACGAGCCCTGGTAAAATGAGACGTGCTGTGGTTCAGGTTCCTCATTCCACCATCACCCTGGAGTCCTTGGGCCTGAGTTTTGCACTTTGTAATAAGTTTACTACTTTCATTATTCACACACTCCGAGTGTAAACTACAAACAAGTGACATGTCTCCACCCACAGTAATTCCATGGGCTTTCCCTTCTGTTGATGGGGGACATCCCTCCCTCACACCCCTGAGCCCTTTTTACTCCTTCCTAACCTCCTACTCCTCATAGTAGTAAGTTTTCCCTTTCTCCCCTCCAGTACCCTGTATTCCTCCCACATTTACTACTAAAATGTATATTTACATGAGCGGAGACTCCCCAGTTGTGCGCAGAACTTTGCACATGTAATCATAGGCGAGACATATACTTTTTTGTTTTAATCGTAAATGCATTTTTATAGCACTTACGACCCCTGACGAGTCATTGAAGAGCTTTTGGGGTGAGTAGGACGCTACTCTGGAACCCAAGATTAGTAGTTAGCAGGTTAGTACATTTTTTTGTTTCTGTTTTATCTTGCACATTCGTTGTGTTAGGATTGTGCTCTTGATTTCTTGTGTGTTTAGTAGAGTTTAGGGCAGGAAGTTTGGGAGTGCGTAGTAGTCCCATGAAACGTACTACAAAGTGCAGTTTGTGAATAAGGCCCAGTGACTCCAGAAAGCACAAAAGAAAGGGAGTGCAGCCAACCCCAGTGACCTATTACTGTACTTTCGCTTTGGGGCGGCGACCGCAGTCAGAAGTAAGTACAATGCTTCCCTTTGTTGAGAGCTCGATTATAAAATCAGTGTAGTATTATCAAGCTGCTTAAGCCTGTTCTCTTTCTCATTGTCTGTTGGCGCCCTCTGCTGGTTGCATGCGAAGTTCGTTTGTATTCAATTAAAGGGAGTTTCAATGTACTCTTCTCCTTAGAAGATATAGATTGGCAGCCCGTCATTATATATGATCAATCACACATGAGCGCCAGTCTGACTCCCTGACCGCGTTCATGGTGGAAATCAGATTTGCGCCTACAAACCGATTGGCGAGTTGCCAGCTTTCCCTTTGTGAGGAGGGTGAAGGTCGGCCAGTCCTGATATATCAACTATCAGAGCAGAGACGTATTAAGTTAAGGCATGAGCAAAGTGGGCACCATCTCCCAAGCGGCCCCCTTGAGTTTCTCTCTCTCTATGCCAAGGGGCATCTCGAGGATTTTGGGAGTCCTGGAAAGTGTGATCCTCCTTTTTGAAAGTTTATTTGGCATCACACGGGATTCACATTTTAGAAAAAGGTAAATAAAATTACGAGCGGGGAGCCCCAAAACATAGCTTTACCAGGGCACCAAAAATCCTAAAGACGACTCTGTCAGTACCAACCCTGCTGGGACATACAGGCCATCAGTAATAAAACAAGCATTTGCAATGCAATAGGTCTCGCATTTGTCATAGTTAGAGCTATTTGCATTGCAAATGACAATGTATTTTATCTTTGTCGTTTGGTTTTGAGTATAGTGGATGTATGAACAGAGAGACAGCTACAGCACTGCCTAGAGGACTTAGAATAAGGCATTACCACTGGTACCAGAGAAGCAGCTGCAGCACTTCGTAGAGGACTTACCGATGAGACCAGAGAAGTAGGTAGCAGCACTGTGTACAGGACTTAGAATGAGGAATTACCACTGGTACCAGAGAAGCAGCTGCAGCACTTTGTAGAGGACTTACTGATGAGACCAGAGAAGTAGGTAGCAGCACTGTGTACAGGACTTTGAATGAGGAATTACTGACTGGACCAGAGAAGCAGCTAGCAGCACTGTCTAGAGGACTTCAAATGGGGAACTACTGACAGGGCCAAAGATGTAGCTGCACTACTGCCCAGAGGACTTAGAATGAGGAATTACCACTGGGACCAGAGAAGCAGCTGCAGCACTGTCTAGAGGACTTCAGAGAAGCAGGTGGCAGCATTGTATAGGGGACATAAAATGAAGAATTTCCGATGTGACCAGAGTAGCAGCTAAAGGCACTGTCTAGAGGACTAAGAATGAGGAATTACCACTGGAACTATAGAAGTAGCTAGAAGCACTGCCTAGAGGACTTAGATTCTTGGCGCAAATGGAAATTCATCACAGAATGATCATTCCTGTGTGGCCTCAAGTACACAGTATGGCAGAGTGGTTTTGCCCACAATAAAGAGGGCAGTGGAATGAGCCGGCTCCCTCTGCTCTTGGTGTCCTCAGGCATTCGGGAGATGGTCACTAAAACGCCTTGTTCCGAGTCCACTCCAGGGCTTTACTCGATGCTTGGGCACAAAGCCTGTTAACACCAGTTGCTTTCAGACAAAAAATGTGCAGTGTAGCTGCCTTCACAGTTCACGAACATGCATTCTAAGAGTCATAGGCGTGGAGTAACCACGGTGAACCAGATGTGTTACACTGTAGATCTGACAGTAACAGGGTGAGATGGGGGAGTTTGTTATGCAGCAGACCTACTATACTGACGGTGCATCAGCGCTTTGCCAAAGTATAACAGTAGAGGCGCTACACTGCAGGAACGCTACTGCATGAAGAAATGCCTATGTGCAGGTGGATGTATGTGTATCTGCTGGAATGCACTAGGTGTGCGTGCCCTGGAAGAGGTACAGTATATTGGAGACTATGCACATCTGAATGCTTGTGTGTGTGCGTACAATACATGGAAGGAGCAGGTTTCCTGCAGACGGGTTTATGGATTGCTGCATTTGTGATAGCTGGTTGGGACACACATTGGAGGAAAAAAGTCAGGCTGTTTGGTACACTTTGATAAAAGCTCTTTGATTCTTAAAGGGCATCACTGGTCAAAGAGGCCCGGACATACCTACTGGAGGTGGGGATGGTCAGAGAATCAAAAAGTGTAGAGCTGGGGCTCTTTGGTAATATTTTGAAGCACATTTCACTGATGCTGACATTGGGTGTGAACCTCTAGTCACTCCCTTGGTCTGTGCTTGGAGCTATCAAGATTGGAGACTCCGTGGAATTCCACGGAGTCTCATGAAAACTCTGCAACATTCCGCAGAGTTCCATGAGTGAACGGAAATTGGTGCATCCTGCTGCTTGCGTTGATTTTTAGCACTGGGTGCTTATTTCGCACTGCAAAATTTGTACGGATGGCACCACATGGTGCATCAGAGGGCGCTGCTTCTTTACTGCCACTTGAGTTGATTTTCGAATAGTCGTGCACACCCACGACCGCCTGCATTGGGAACATTCTTGCCGGGTGCCCTCCTAGTGCCCAAACATGGCACTAGGGGATGTCAATTCCCACTCGTGCTCGCCAACTATCATTGGAAAGCTGCCCATGAGAAAAACCTCCACCGCATGGCGGTTGGCAGAGTTTGGCCGGAACTCCACGAGTGGCCAAAACTCGGTGAACTCCACCGGGGAGTGGAATGTATCGCCCACCTTTCATGCAATTTGAAGAAAAAAAATGCATGACTCTGTTTCAGACACCTGATTCTGGAAAATACTGCTCCTCTGCACTACCCAGCATATAACCCCCATCCTTCATAGTGCCTGCTGCTTTTTATTTAGGTCTTTGCAATATATAGGGCATAAGTCGGGGTGGATATGGGTGTACAGATGCCCCCACACTATTCTTAAAGGGGGTACTCAGGTACCCATTCGCCGGAAGCAGAGGAATGCTGAGAAATGTTCCTGATGTCACCTTTTGTCACAGCATCTCACCTGCTTGCACTTTCGAACAGAGACTGGCCTCACATGCACTTTAAATGTAACTTTGGAGTGTGCTACCTCCCCATACCACTGACAGCACTAACAGCAGCCTCTTTTTCTGTGCACGGTACCCAGCAGGGATTATCCTTTAAACTCTTAAGTGCGAGCCATTAACACATCCATGGCCTAACAAGGTGTTAATGCAGCAAAGAAAGTCGTTCAGAGCACAAGGTTAAGTCTTAAAAACAATTACATCAAGCATGGTATGTATTCTCTAAAACCGGTTAACCATGTCATTTTCTGACATTTCCAAGCTCCATTTTAAAAATGGAAATCTTAGATCATGTGACTTATAATAAGTAACAGTGGCTTGCAAAAATGTTCTTTTGGCATTTCGGTGTGAATTCTTTCATTTGTTGGTTTTAAAAGCGCGAGTGGTTGTGAACGGAGGCACCTCAAACACACTAAATTTAGGCAGAGGCACACGACAAGGCTGCCCTCTCTCACCCGGCCTCTTCCTACTAGCGATAGAACCGCTCCTAACAATGATACGAACTAACGAAGACATAAAGGGGGTGCCAATAGGAGGGGAAAACTTTAAACTGGCAGCGTACGCAGATGACGTGCTAATAATGACAGAGGACCCAGAGAGATCCATCAAGGCACTGACAGACACAATTGAGAGGTACGCCCAGGTCTCAGGGTACAAACTTAACAAGGATAAATCAGAATGCAAGCCCCTCAACATCCACACAACAAGGACAGTACTCGGCACATCAGGTCTAGCGTGGCAAAATAAACCTATCAAGTACCTGGGTATCCTCTTCGAGAGGAACTTGAGCACGACACTAGAACATAACGAACAGGCTATAATCCAGAAAATCAAGGCCAAGGTAGACGGCTGGTCGCCAAAGTTCACAACATGGTGGGGGAGGGTGGAGACAATTAAAATGATGATCACACCAATGCTCAATTATATGCTAGCCATGCTACCCCTCACCAACACAGAGGACTTCCACAAAAAGATAGACAAGATACTGAATGATTTCCTATGGAGAGGGAAGAGGGCCAGAATAAGTATGCAAAAACTTAGACTATCAAAAGAACAGGGGGGGCTAAACATAACAAACTTCAAGCGATTCCACGAGGCGTGTCTAGCTAGACAGGGACTGCACTGGCTAGACCCAAGACAGGACTACACCCCGGCATGGCTAACATTAGAACAAGGGTTGCTAAACGGCATGAAACCCATCACCCTCCTCACGGCCACCAAACACCCGGCAATAAAAGATAACCCGATACTCAGGAACACAAAACGAGCTCTGCTCAAGATTGACAAACTGCTAAATACGAGCATCAAAAGGGGGCCTTTCGAATCAATCTGGCACAACCCATCCCTAAAATACAGGGGTAAGGTCTTAGACATGCATGACTGGTACAGCCAAGGCATATCCACAGCCAATGACTTTAAGAAAAAGGGCGCCGACGTAACATTTGACACCCTGAAAGGAGAGTACAACCTAGAGAGCGTAGAACTATACAACTTCCTGAAGATAAAGGTCGCAATAAGGAAGGCTAACCTCAACACCCAGACACCCTCGATAATACAGCTGGCTAACAGTCTGAACACACTGGGACACCAGGTAGCACACCTTTACAAGATCCTAAGCCCCAAACACACCAGACTCAATGACAAGGTCATGAACTTCTGGGGGGAGGCAGCAGGTCAAGCACTCAGTGAGGAAGCCAGAGCAGAGCTATGGAGGTCCACCAGTCGGAAAAAAATAACGGCCACGCTGAACCAGACAAAATTCTGGCTGATACATAAGGCATACTGGACACCAGCTCGCTTAGCCACTGTAGGCATTAGAGACAGCGACGCGTGCTGGAACTGTGATGAAGAAAGGGGAGACTTAGAACACCTTTTACTAAAATGCCCAAAAATCAAGGACTTCTGGGGGAAGATCAGAACACTTATCCACGAGATCACAGGCACAGACATACAAACAGACCTCACAGGCCTAGCACTAGGGTTTACATCCCAGGCGATCACAAAAACGGAGGACAGGGACCTCATAGATCTCATGCTGACAGCCGCAGTCAAAGTCGTCCTAACTAACTGGAAGGACACATCAAAGGCGTCTCCACAGGCGTGGCTCAACTGGGTCACGTTCCTGAGGGGGGCGGACAACATAACAGCAAAATACACACCGAAGACGCACAAACAGTCGACCATGTGGGGATCATTAGATCACTACCTGTCATCATCACACAAGCCGCCATGAACATCTGGGGCCACAGGCCGAAATAGGCTAGTGCCAACAGAGCACCGAGCACATCTCCTACTCAACCTATAACCTATAACCTAGACCTCTCTCTACTGTCCCCCGGGGTGGCGCGGGGAGCAAGCCGCCTGACAACAAACGCCAAGGTATACCAATGGGCGCAATATGGACTACCAGACTATGAGACTTTTGGACTATGAGACCACGAACTGGCGAACGATCTCAAGAGTATGTAATGCCCCCCCCCCCCCCCCTCTCTCTTCTTTTCTCTCTTTTCTTCTTTCCACTCATGTATAAGCCTCTTCCATGTATGTAAAATTATATTTTTCTATATACAATAAAGAATTTCAGAAATAAAAAAAAAAAAAAAAAAAAAAAAAAAAAAAACACACGTGCAGTCTGAAGGCTACTTCAGATCACAAGCTTTATATATCACATTTTACCACAATGAATTGGCTTTAACTTCATGTACCACCCATGATACCAACTTCAGTAGTTCTAAATATTCATGGCGATGTTCAGATCGCTTAGTTTTTTAATCAATATCTGTATTCATTCATATTATGTTTGTACATCAAGTGTATATATGTTTCCATTATTTCACAGTATGCAATTGACTAAGGGCCTGAGTCAGAGTTTGAAGGACAGGTACTCGGTCACAAACATGCTGAATATCCCATCCGCTGTATTACAAGCGCCATATCGTATAGTACACGTGCAATAAGGCATGTTGGCAAACCCTCACATTTGTTATTGAGTCACATTTGTAATAGAGTATTCAGTTTACCAAATTCAGGCTGTGCTTATATGGCTCAGAGTTTGCTTTAGATTTAGACTCATGGAGGGTGTGGCCAACAAGGGAATTGGGTGGACATAAATCTGGACTCCGTTCCTTCCCCACCAACAAGAGTACTACAACCCTACTCTGACACCCTGGAAGACGGCCAAAGCCGGACACAGGGCTGGTGGTTACTACAGGTTACTACAGGAAGAGACACAGAAAAGCTGGACTGCGGCTGACCATGATTGCAGGGTTTGTCTGTCATGTTCTTGCCCTGGCCCTTATTGGCCAGCATCCTCCTGATGGGACGCTGCTGTGCTGAAATGGGAAAGGGTGAGAGCCTTGGCACACATTGCCAGGTTTGAGTGCAGGAGAAACGGAGGTCAGTGTCTGTGAGTGGCCCACAAGATTCCAGCTGCAGCATGCACAGAGGACTGGTGTAGGACGCAGCCGAGCTTATGGACAGGTGCTTCAGTCGAGGCTCCGATGGATCAGTGAATAATACCCATGTGAAGCCGGTGCATGCCGTACTAGGATCTAAGGTGGGCACAGATCCTTCATGGAAGGGGTCAGGCAACCACATCAGAGATCCTCAAAACAGGCCACAAGCTTACCAGCAATAATCAGGGCCCAAAATATGTCCTTGGTGACAGCCATCTTGAAGGCCGCCATCTTTGAGACAGTCGTGCAAAGAAGGAGAGATCTTCTGCAGAGAGAAGAAGATGCAACAACAGAGAGGAGACTTTTGACCTGGCCCACACAGGAAAGTAAGACAACCAAAGACTGTGCGATAAGTCCCATTGAGGAGGATTTGACTGGGGGAAAAATAGGTTCCTAAATAAATTGTGTAATGTACATTGTTTAAGAGCTCTAAAGGGCCTGCAGTACAAGCAGATCTTTATAGTAATTTCAGAGACAGATCTGGCAGCACTTGATGCAGTGGACATAACCCTTGCTGCCCATGAGTCTTGGACCTTTCTATTGGACGGGGGCTGGGCCCCTTGAGAGCTACTAGGGAAAAGGGCAGAATGAAGGAAGGATCCAGCATTGCTAACCCGCCACCCTAATTTGAGAAAGCCCCACTGACATGGAGACACACACAATTACTAACAAAGCATAGAGAGTCGCCAAAAGTGTATACACAGGCAATTCCTGGACAGGGGTGGTCTGTTTCCAGTGCGGCATTGTTCCACAGCATCATAAGGACCTCTAGGAAAACAAACTATGGTATTGAGCAGAGAGCCAAGAGATACCACCTTCAAAGAAATGCTGGCAGCCGAAGGGAGCAAAAGAGCCAAGGAGGGCAAAGCATCAGCGCCAAGACGCCTCAGCATAAGTGCGCTTAATAAATAATTCAGTCAGTCATCACAATCCACCACATCCTCACTGGACAGAGAAGTGAATCATAACTTTTCTGCAGTTATATTCCAGAAGTGAGCAGCCCAGCTCCAGTATCTGGTAGACTGGGGAGAAAGCAGAAGCGGCAAAGCCTAGATTATCCGATAGCTGCCTCCACTTTGGCAGGTCTGTGGTTGTGTTGGCCTGAGAGAAGCTGGATATTATACTCTTTGTTACTGGAGACAAGTCAGGAGAGAACCTGGGCTTGGCATCGTTTCTATCCCCTTGTCAGTCCCTTATGCTTTTATAGAGATTGTTTGCCACCATTGGGAAAACAAATCTTCCAGAGAGGAAGAAAGAAAAGAGACTCTTGCTAGAAAAAGGTTGCAGACTTCTTTCAAAATCATGCCCCCTGTATCATTACAGAAAAGCCCTTATCTCTTTTAAAAGGACTCTCACCTACAAAAACTCGGTGGCATGCTTCATAATCAGTCCTCACCAGGTAGGGAAATCCATTCGGGCGGACTCAACCTCACTTGCAGGGAGGTTCCTGTTATGGGATCTGCAAACATAAGGTTAAAATTGACTAAAGGAAACTCCCTAATGTACAGTACTTATTTGAAGGGGTCCTTTGGCAAATTAAGATTAATATACAGGACTACAAAATGCCACAATACAAAGCACACACCTGTCAATGGACGAGACACTCAAGCATTGGCCTGGAAAACCTGAGCGCTGTCATGGCAGTGAAAAATGTCACAAGAAAGGTAGGCACCTAAAGTGCCAGCTTCCACCACAGTGCTCTTAACAATGCATGGTAGCATGTTATGTTATGTTCAAACTTTTGTTTTGCATGGCTGCCCCGGCATCGGATTTCAGATCAGTTTAATGGTATGTCTGTAATTCGTGGTGTAGTGAGTCTGTGCTGGAGAGGGCACTTGCCAGACAACCACCACAAACTGTTTAGAGACTGCCACACTTCTCTTTAGGTGACCTTTAAATGGACAACAGGTTGGGCTGAAGACTATACAATGAAGATCCTTACTTGCCTTGAATCAGTGGTCCACAGGGATGTATTCGATGCCAAACTAGGCTCTCCTGGTGACCTCATGTCACAGCAGCATCATGTGTCCAGAGCTGGGCCTTCATTTAGCACCTTAAGGAAGCTGCACTCTTGGGTCCCTCCAGTATTATTAATTGGATTTGGATTTTGCATTATGCCCATAAGCATCAAAGTGCTGCCAACAGAAAAGATGCTGCCAGCAGAAGAAGGAAATAAATGAAGAGAGAATAGCCAATCTTAAGTTACTTATGGAAGGCCACCCAAGAGGTTAAAATGGCAATTGGGCTACTAAACAGATTAAAATGGTTTGTGGAAGGAGGCACGAGTCTGGAGCACAAATAAAAGTAGGAAACCTGCACCCAAAGTAGTACTCCTGCTAACAGGCAAAGAAGTCTTACTTTTGGAAATTCACAAACATTCCCAGAGAGGTGATGTGTTGTCCTTTCTATCTGGAAAGAGTAATTCAATCCAGCCCTTTCCAGGAGTAAAACTCCGAACATTTCCTGGGTGGGAAAGTCTGAACGGAGTTTGTGAATACTAACAAACTCATGGGTTTATGTGCATTGAAAACATTTCAAGACAAAGCATTTAAAGACAAACCATGTTTTGATCAACCCACTCCCCGACCAAAGCTGTAAATTGTGTCGAATTAATGACTGAAAAATCCTTCTCTTACTTTCTGACAGTGTTAAATGATGTCCTTTTAGGCAATAAACGTTCGACATGGTCGAAAATGACTCTCAGTGTTGCTGTGACTTGGAGTTATCAAGTGGTAGCATTAGTCCATACTTATTGACCATGCCTGCTGTGGTGATCTGGTCTATTCACCTTTCCTTTAGCAGGCCAATTGGTATAAACCTATCACGAGAGCAGGAGTAGCATTTAGTGCTTTTTCTCCTCTCCATAAACCCTTGCCTGCCAACAGATCCCTTATCCCTTCCACCACCATTAGATAGAATGGTATCTGCCCCAGCCCTACCAGCGGGATGGTCCTGTACCAAACCGCCGCACATTATGCTGCTCAGCTTTTCGCTCAACCCAATTCACTTTCCTGGTGGGACTGTCTTTTCGCCTTTTGTGTACTTTGTTAAGATTGTAAAAAAAAGCCATATATAGACGAGAAATGACTGCCTTTTCAACTGGTCCAACCTGTTGCTGTTTGCAGTTTTTTTTCTATTTGCTGCAGGGTTTTTCTCTTTTGGGAAATGTTTCAGCCTGTTTTCCTTGTTCCTCTTTGTGCTCGGGTTAAAGTTACTCGAAGAGTGAACTGCAACACAATGGTCGCAATCTTTGACTTGCCCTTAATGGCGGGCTCGTCCAATTCTTGAGCAGTAGGGGCGGATTACCGCCTGTCAGGACTGGCCCATTCAAGGCCCACATTAGCAGGGCTAAGACTTTCTACAGTGTCTCATATTTCCGCAGCCTCAGAATCTCCACAAAAGAAAACAATTTAATTAGTGGCTAGTTGAGCATTTTTGTGTGCTTTGGTCGTACTTAGGGAGAAAGCAAGCAAATAAAACCCACTTTGGAAGAACCAGGCATGACCTCTCTAAGAGCTAATTATTCAGACAATGTTACAAACAAAATGGATGCCGGGAAATGAAATAGGAGAGGGGATTAACTCTTGAGGCGGCTCCAGTGTGGGAAACTAGTTCAGGACTTTGCTTGACCCTCGGGTCAAGTGGGGTGAAAGTTTCAAGCATAATATTGCTTGCTTAGCAAATCCTAGTAGTGACGTATTAGCATACCCCTCTGGTGTGTATTAGTTGAGCATTAGTTCTCTGGGCAGCCCTTAACTTCACAGGGTTGTAACCACGAAGTCCCTTTGGCATGAAAATACGAGTCCAGCTTTTACTTTCTAAAACTAGTGACAAACTGAGGAACCCACGACCGAAGTCATGACTTGCGTCACAACTTTCACCCCCGAGACCAATCTTCTGAAAAAAGTGATCAACAAGCACTGGAAGATCTTACAGGTTGGGGAAACTCCCTTTGAGAAGCCCAGATTTGCATTCAAAAGAACATCCAACATCAAAGATATGGTGGTTAACACTAGACCTAGACAACAGCCGACACATACTAACACCCTATGCGGGTTACCTCCTGTCAAAGGCCACTTTCCCTGCGGGCAATGTGTTGCCTGCCCCTCCACGAAAGCAACAAAAATGATTGCTTTGTCTGACACATGGGGATGGACACAGATTAAACACACCAACTGTAACACCAACAACTGTGTCTTTCTGCTAACATGCCCATGCAATCTTCGGTATGTCGGCATGACAACACGCACCATCAAAATTCGAATCTCAGAACACAGGAGTAACATCTGCTGCGGGAAAACGACTACAAAACTTTACACACACTTTGTGGAAGCAGCACACTCCCCCAATGATCTTCAATGGACCATCCTGGAACACCACAAAAACATCCATAGAGATGCACTCTTCAAAAAGGAACAACGTTGGGTTTTTAAATTGTCAACCCACACACAAGGACTTAACGATGACATTCCTTGGGTAGCATTAACTCACTAATTCCCGGCCGCTTTCCCTTCATGACTCCACGCAGGGCTCACCCCCTTCAGCCCATCCCAGTCACCCCAGCCAGTTTCACAGTAGCAATGGAAATTAGGGGTGGGCAGAAGTCGCGGAAGGGACTATCGCGGAGAGGCATGGAGATTGAAGCAATCTCCGTGCCTCTCCGCGATATTTCCGTTTCGCGAGGCCGCTCGCCCGCCACCCACCCGCTTCCTGCCCGCCTGCCGCCCGCCTCCCGCCCGCATTAATAAATTAAATTAAAAGGCTAAATAAAACTTTAAAGCAAACTTACCTTATTGCGCAGCATCTTCCCGATCCCGGCTTCTTTTTTGTAAACTGCGCATGCAGATCACTGGCTGAGTATTGAGTACAAAATTATCATGTAGACTGAATATGATTTCAAAAATATTGAGAAGGTAAGTGCAAATAGGTAAGTATAGATTTATTATTCTTAACTCCACATCTGCGTACTTTAAAGATATATATATTCTCAAAGTACATATGTGTGGAATTATGAATAGTAAAACTTTGTATAACTATAGAAACTTACCTTATTACAATATTCTTGTCCTCAATATTCTTGACATAATATTTTGTCCACAAAATACTTATATTTAGTTCGAACACCTCCACATTTCCCTTGCACATGGTATCATGACTTTTATTTTGGCCTTAATGACACACTAATCTGGAGGGGTCCCACTCTGAAGGGGTCAACTGGGTGGGAAAAAACCCAGGGGAACTCAGAGGGTGTAGCACCACATCAGAGAAATGCAGTCATGGTCATGGCCCTGTATTATAAGATTGATTGTGGATTATTGACTACTACAGTGTGATTAAAAGTACTTTCTTTTTCTTAAAAGACAAGCACTGGGCTGGACATTGAAGTTATTGTGTCTATTGGTTGATTTTTGAGGGCTGAACGTAGGCACCCCTAGCTACCTCCCTTAGAAGCCTGGGTCTGCTCACCCTTGCTACCCTGAGAGTCAAGAGCAGAAGCAGATGTACATGCCCCAGTTTTCAGAGCCAAAGCAGGATGGGCCCGAGGACACACGAGGCAAATTACCTCAGACCCATGGTTTGGGGCCAGTAGCCCCTGTTAACACTGTGGACTGATACGAGAGGTGATTTTTCAGTCCTGTGTGTTTGCAATGAATGTAACCACATTATGACTACCCACTCTCAGTGTGGAGAGTTAACCTAGTATTTGGGATATTTGTAGGGGCAGGTGTGTCAGTTTTGTGGGGGACAAAACCAGGTAGAATGTTGTCACAATTCATATTGGAGTGCAACAAGATCTGGAACATGGTCATTGTGAAATTGGTAAGGATTTATTTCCTGTAAGAGTGGCAGCTGGTAAGCCTCACTCTCTCTCTCTCTCTCTCTCTCTCTCTCTCGCTCTCTCTCTCTCTATCTCTCTCTCTCTGTCTCCTTTGAGATGTGGGGTTTAAATAAGAGGTTGCTGTCATTGATGAACCAAAAGAATGTGGCGCTTAAGGAGAGTTGAACTTGTCCTGGACTTTGGGTAGTTTAGCACTGTTGGTAATCAGTGTGAATTCTGTTTCAGAAGGGTTGAGCTTAAGAAATAGTCATGTCTGGATGTTTGGATGAAAAAGCAGCATTTCTGAGACTCTGATAAATCTGGGTATGGTCTGTGCCTTAACCCGCTTTGATGCCATGGTGGGTAAGGTGGCTTCAGAGGAGCTCATGGTAGAGGTTGTATGCCACTGGGGGAGGATTGTCAAGTCAATCTAGTGCTGAGAAACAAAACACCACTCAAAACAGTGTAACTCTTTAATACAGTGAGGTTCCTTGGATCAGATTTTTTCAAGTCTATCCAGCATTACTTCACAATTTTGAGCATGTAGTGGTCCTTAGTTAGTGAGATACTCATCCTCAAAATAAGAGGGAGGATACGCAGAATTAAGTTTAATAATTTATTTAGGTATTTTATAAACCCTCAATTGCATCTCACCATACCTTCGGACCCTGGCATTGTGGATAGTTAAAAGAAATACATACACAGTCCAATGTGGATAATAAGCAGATCGTTACAGTCCAGCTCGGTGTTATGGGCACCATAACTGGAATTCTTTGACTGTTGGCCACAGTGACATATTAGACAAATGCTTACTTAAGGAGCTCAGCTATTAAGGGTGGTCTGTAGAGTTTAACAAACTAGGTCAACAGACCAGCAATTAAATGGTTAGTCCGCTCCCATAAAAAGCACAGCTGGGCCCCTCTGACCTGCCTTGTACACTGGCAAATTCATTCAGCATCCACAGTGGCATCTGTGTCATGTGCAACTCATGCAGTTTCTGATCCTGATCAGGCGGGACCTTGACAAAGCTGTTTGAGCTAGGTGTCTGCCTCTGGGGTGTGGCTGAGACCAAGGCTTTAGCGCTGGTGGCGCCCTGTGCAACAATGACTGTTGGCGGCCCCCCAATGGCCACCTCCGCCACAGATTCCCTCTCTAGCACCCTTTAACAGTGCCTCTCAAATCTCCATAACCACTGTCTCTCAGATGTAAATGTAAATGTAAATGTGTTTCGATTTATATAGCGCACTTTAACCCAGGGGTCCCAAGGCGCTTGCTTAGGGAACCCGTCCTGGTATTCCCCTGTGAGATATCCCGGCCGGGTATCCACAAGGTGAAAGCCAGGCATCCTGCCGCGAGGGGCCGTAGTGGAGATTAAGCAAGCTATTGCCAAGAGTCGCAGAGTGTGACCCCGTGAGTCGAGTAGGCACCGGAGCGAGAATTGTCGACTCTGTGGAATTTTTGAGCCCGAGACCCGCCGAGGCGGGGAATCGAACCCTGGTCCACAGCCGATCTCAGCTTCCGGGTCTGCCGCCTCTAGCCACTGAGCCACGCTTCTCCACATCTTCAGTTTTATAGTTTTATAGCACGACTCATACCAGTGTAAGGTGTCAGAGCACTTTATACAACACACACATTGCACAGAGCCAATCATATGTGTGTAAATCAGTGTATAGGAAATGTTACATCAGACAGTACTACAAGGTGTAGTATAGGAGTGGCATGTCATTGCTACTGGTAGGCAATATAGGTAAAGATCTTATTCAGGAAAGGCACACATTCAGAATTTAAAACTCAACATCATTGTTAAGGGTTCTCTTTTATCATAAGAATTGTTTTCTACCCAAATGAACCCTGTTCACAAGATTATGATAATGTAAGACTGGGCAAAAAAACATATAGCTCTAACATATACCTTGCAGTTTGCAGCAGCTCTGGGGTGACAGTTAATAGCACAATGTTCTATATTAGGATTTTGAGTTAGAAACAACAAGTAACATAAGGCGCTCTCTTACAGAAGTAGTAACCCACTTACCTATTTACATTATATGCACTTTGTTATCTGCATGGTACAATTTTTTAGCAGCAGGCATTTTAACCCTGTGTGCTACCTTAGGATGAGTCAAAATTTCCACTAGACAACCTCTGGTCTCTTTCCAGGATGACGAATAATCACCTTCTCTTGACATTTTAATTGATGTCTGAAAGTTGCTGGAGGCCAGGAACAGGGCAGCAGGTGCTTTTAAAATGATGATACACAGTTTCAAAAATGACGCTCCCACCCCAAGTCAACGCCCGGTGTGGTCGTACTGATCGCACCGCCCTAGAGCCAGCCCTGGCTGAGTCTGATTTGCATACTGCTGGTCTATTTATCTAACGTCACAGACATGTTAAAATGATTGAATGAAATGCCACCCAGAAGGATTCTGAGTGGTTAATGCATGTTATACATCACTATTGTGCTGTTAATGTGCATTGCCTTGGGAAGTCAGAGGCGATGTTGGCGCAACACTCCTCCAGTACCCTCACACGCCTGGATTCAGCATCTAGCAATTCACGCCCCCTTGTACAGTGCCCCATGACTGTCCCACACCATTTCTAAAAGAAAAACAACAGAAAACAAAGAGTCAAAGGATGAAACTAAGTTTACTACGTTTGGTATTCCAGTCAGCCATGCGTGGACTAGCCTTAGGGCTGGTTATTAACAGTTAATGAGCTAAAACTGATGTATTTACCTCCTTCGGATTGGAAAGCACAAAGATCAGGAACTGTAATGTCTGGGCAAATGTCCAGTGTATCTGAACACCTGGGTGTCATATGTGATGGGAACAATGCAATGAGATTTTATTTAAACTTGGGACTTATGGTATATATTTAATTTATTACCCTGATGAAGTCAGTGATGCCTACACATCAATCTGACGAAACACGTGTTGGCTGTGGCTATTGAAGACTGTTTATGGTTGTGGATTGCAGAAATAAATCGACCTGAAAACAAGAAGACTTGGACACACTCTTATTCATATATTTGTTGGTTTCTCGGGACAATCTATTAGCCCCAAGAGATGTTCTACATGTCTATGTATAGTATACAGAGCATACTTTGAATGCCTATTTTAAATTCACAGGGCATGTTCACACATTTTCTATTTACCCATCCCTGTGAAAAGTAGAATACAGTCTTACTGGTCTTGGCGAAATGCCATGATCCGCTAGGGACTGTAACAGGCATGAAACATAAAGACCTTTTGGACTCACATTTATTGCAGCTAAATGGAACACTAATTCTATTCTGTGCTCAAATCAGGTTTTTATCCTTGACAAAGGGCCCATATTATAAAACTTTGTTTCCTGTTCAGATCCCTTTAGTCAATTTGAACTATTCTACTCACACTTCATTTTTCACCCATGCAACATACATCGGCTAAAAAGAGAAGACCTCCAGTAAAGAGCACCCTCGAGGGGCCCATTGGGCCTTGCAGCGCCGGCTCAATGAGGAGCTGCTCGATGATGAAGCATGACACCTCTCGAGGTGTGTGAGGGCCCTTGCTCCTAAAGGAGTGCTCCCCTCCACCTAGCATCTGTTTTTTGTCGTGACCACCAGTTTTCATACTCTGGCCTTGTTAATCTGCATTTGGAAATCCCTTGTGCCTTGCAGGCGTGGGTTTGGATCCCATCCTCGCTGCCCATTAAATGAAGTATACCCAACTGAAGGGGTTGTCTCTATTAAGGAAGTTTATTACTTCAAGCTCCAGGACCGCTGCCACTGGTACATCGTTCTCCTGCTCCTCATCAACAGCCACCCTCAACATTCCACCCTACAACTTTGATCGAGATTGAAGATCAGGTTGATGGTTTGCTTGAATTTGAAGGGAAAATAGTGTTGCATGTTTGTCTATGCAGCAAAAGAAGTGTCTAACCTTCTATGTTGGCATGATCAATGGGAACTGGAAATAATTTTAGATCACAACCATCAGGAATGCATGATTTCCAGATGCAAATTAATGTGTATGAATGTTACTTTTTTAAACCAGAGGATGAAGACATTTCCCGATATAATTTCTCAACATCTAGACCAATTAAGAGGTTATCAACACAATAAATAGTGTTAAAAACTGGATCCACACCTGTTACACGCAAGGTGCATAAGGTACCTTTATCCGTAAGGGAATACTTAGGCAAGGAGTTGGATAAGTTGTACAGCATGGATATAATAGAATCCATGGAAGGGCTGGAAGGGTTAGCTCTAATAGTATTTCCATGCAAATGTGACAATTTATTGATTTTGTGTGCGGCTTTACATAATTTGAATAAAAGTATGTAGGTAGATAGGGAACCCAGTTCCACAACATCCAGAATACCGGAATTAGAAACCTAACCATAGGAAGAACAGGGATTCCACTGAACATGTGAGAAAGAACCCTCTTCCCAGAAAAAAAAATATTTTCTAGAGTCCCCTCACCCACCAGGGTTACTCCTAGGTGGCATGCTTCATCAATGGGGTCCTCTCAATCCACTGCGGATTGAGGCATGCTGCAACTTGCAAACTACGTAGGAGCACTTAGTTTTTGTAGAATATGTGTGATGCAGTGATGTGGAGTGGGAAAAATTGGTTAAAAATACCTAGCTAGTGAGGTAATATTTTATTCATGCTTCTATTTGGTATGTTTTAAAATCAGGGGATAATACTAGGGAAAGACCTAACTGTAATGAGGATGGTGTCCCTAGTACTGGGTCGACATGTTTCGAGCTTTCCCCGAAAGCTCTTCTTCAGGATCACACGAGGGCCAGCCCGTGCG
Organism: Lissotriton vulgaris; assembly: GCF_964263255.1. Classification (NCBI taxonomy): domain Eukaryota; kingdom Metazoa; phylum Chordata; class Amphibia; order Caudata; family Salamandridae; genus Lissotriton; species Lissotriton vulgaris. The sequence continues at coordinate 545,338 of NW_028240616.1, read as the reverse complement.
TTACTCTCCTAAAGAATCCTGTGAATGGGAAACAATGGGGTGCACACCTAATGTATATATAATATATATGTTTGTACGCGGACACACTGTATCTGTAGGAAATAAAGCAAAAGGAAAATTAAAAAAGCCTGCCTACCAGCCATGCTGGCAGGCCCTTTATATATGTGGTGTCGTATCTCAATCAATGTACTCCTCTATAGTGGGTGTACTTAACAGCTATTTTGTGCGATCATCTGTGGTGGAAGAAATCAATCACACACAATGTCTTTGCGAAGAAAAGTGGTTATGTACAAATTGCAGTTTAATGGCACGAGTGAAAAAGAAACCACGTGACATACAACATATAACAAATTAATAATATTACATATCAATGACACATACATTTGTTTAGGCAGAAATATGCCTCATGATCTGCAGGGGTAGAGAGGCTTTAAGTCACACCCCAAAATGGTAATGGGTACATAGAGATAGCCATTAGAGTTTCCTAAAGGTAAATGAGATAGGAACCGGGCGAGAATTCGCTGTGCATTGGCTTATCCTGGAAGGAAAGTAGAAACCTTATGATTTCCTTGGAAAAATTAGAAATAAGGTCAAACGGGTCTGGCTGGACTAACTTCGTCAAAGCACTCCTCTCGGAAAATGACCTGATGGCACCCCTGGAGACCGCATCTTATCGCGTCTGTCTCCCAGTGGCAATTAAATAGACCCAGATCAGCGTAGTCATTCTCACTTTAAAAAACTAGACCATGTCTCTCACAAAATGGCCGCTGTGAATGGCAATGGAGTGGGGCCATCTTGGTCGAGTAAAATAGACCCGGATCAGCCCATTTTTAAAATGTATTTATTTAATGTGATTTTTATATAGCGCGAACATTACCCGATGGTGTCAGAGCGCTTTACAAAAGAACCAGTTACGATACATAAGGACTTAGGATTACATGAGTTACATAAAAGATACAAACAGAAAAAATTGCAAATGTACAATTTGCAAAGTCACACAAGGAAGAGATACAAACAGGGAACATTGCAAATGTACAAGTTGTAAAGTCACTCAAGGAAGAGATACAAATGGAAAAACTCAAAGAATCACATAGAAATGGTAGTGAGTACAAGGGTCTACTACATATACTAGTGGTTAGAGTTATCTCTATATACATATATGTACAAATAGTAGATTTGCTCAGCATTATAGCGATTAGGCTGGACATGTATATATCACATATTTACAAAGTTAACGGGGAAATAAAAAAAATAAAAAGGGGTAGAGAGCGGTAGATGGGGGAGAAGAGTCCGAGGCTGAGATTGGTGAGAGGAGAGAGGGGGACCTGAGGAGGAGAAAGAGATAAGGCAGTCCAGAAAAAGAGAAATGACTGATGGTCGGCAGGATGGAATCCAATGGACCAAGGAAAGGACAAGAATCCACAAAATGGTGGACCAGGGTTGTGGGCATCGATGGAAACCATCTCAAAATGACAAGATGTACCCAGGTCAGGACCCAAAAACCATGAGAGCAGAGTTCCATTAAGTGGGGTCGGAGGGGGGACCAGTCACAGCACCAAGGGAGGGCAGTAGAATGTCTGCTGTTAGCGTGCACAGGCACAGCCCCACATGGGCTGTGTCTCTCACAAAATGGCCACTGTGACTGGCAATGGATTAGGGCCATCTTAGGTGAATGATCAAATTGTCGGGTATTGTGGACAAAAGGCTGAAAATAAAATAAAACTAACAAGGGGGATACATTTACAAGACGGATAAATTTAGACACTTAAGTACGATGTAGAATAGTAATTTGTGCAGTATGTTGCGAGTGCGAGTGCAACAGTACATCTGATTGATCCGTAAGAACCTTAGACATAACAGTTCGACTGTGCTCTTCTCAGAATAGCTTGTATGTACATCATGTAATGACTTAACCTTATGTCTTGTAAGGTGGAAGTCATAAATAGTACCCGATTAATGGCTAATGCAAGATATCATATATGGAATAGTAGACTCGTAGTTGTCAGTTGGAGTCTGAATGCCACCGATAGGCAGTCTGCTGTTCACAAAAGAGCCGCTAGTGGAATGGTGATGGGCCTTCCTGGGTAATTGGGCATTCTAGATGAAGTTGTACCCATGTGTAATTAGCGTTATGATTTACGTTAGTGTGAGTATCACGTGCGGTTGGACCTTTACTTATGTTACATTTTGAGCAGAGTGGTATACTCAAAGAATCTACTAAATGTAAATGTGAATGTAGGTGTACTTGTAAAGCGCACTGTGACTCCAAGGAGTATCCTGGTGCTGTAGACCGCTAGGGAACCCGTCCTGGTTTTCCCTGTGAGATGGTCCCTTTCTGGGTATCTCCAAGGTGAAACCAGGCATCCCTGGCGTCTGTGGGGGGCCGTTGTAGAGATGAGGCAAGCTTAATGCCCAGAGTTGCCGAGTGTGTTCCCTGGTTAGAGTAGGCACCGAGGCGAGAATTATCGAGTCCGTATGACCCTGGTCCACGACCCTGCCACATCGGGAATTGAACCCTGGTTACGGGCCGTTCTCTACTTACGGGTCTGCCGCCTCTAACCAGTGAGCCACACCACTCCACTACTAAGTCTGGCAGAAGGTGTATTCCTGATTCATTTAACAAACTGCCCCCACGGGATATCATCATTCAGTCCTTCAGTGTCCGTGTGCAATTTATACACCCACTGCTGCTCCTTCTCTAGTCATCGTTTTTCTAGATTGTCAATGTGTTTGAGATGTTCTAACACTACCCAGTGTAGATCGTTAGGGGTGTGTTTCACTTCATTGAAATGTGACACCATTTTTGTGGTGACACGGTGGCACCTGATGTTGCTGCATTGTTCTATTATCCTGGTGCTAACCTTTCTGGTGGTCATACCCACATAATGTAGGTTTCATGTGCATGTGATCAAGTACACAACCCCTTTGGTATTGAGGAAGCCCTGACACCAACCAAAAGAGGCCAATTAGGAATGCTTTTTGGGTTTGGCTGAATTCTATTTACAATTTGTTCCTCATTTCGCCAGTAAAACTTATATGTTAAGACAGTTACTAAAAACGTTTTACGTTTGTATGGAGTGAAGAGCGTCAGAATGCTTTTGATGGTATTCATACGAAACATAATTTCTGCTGAACCATTACAATTATTCAACACAAAGGATGCTATTATTAATATAACTGATGCCAGCAAGTGTGGATTGGGAGCTGTATTGTTGCAACACAGAAGGAATGGTAGGGAAGATGTAGGAGCCTTTGCATCGAGTGAGTGCAGAACATACTTACTCCACCATTGAAAAGGAAGCATTGGCTTTGTGATGGGGTGCAAAGTATGTTTGAGTACGTTTTGTTCTCCCACCTATCATAAACCCGTAATTGATTTGTATAGTACCAAAGGCACTGCTAAGGCCACACCCAGGATTGCTATATGGCAGTATCGACTGCAAGAGTTTAGTTATAGAACTGAGTACATATCAGGTAAAAGAAATGTAGGTGCTGACTTCTTTTTCCAGAATGCCTTTGCAGTCAGTTAACAATTGTATTGAGAAGTGTTAGACCTGGCAACCTTGGTGTGGTTTCCCCAAACTTTTTGCCTTCAGACCTCCTGTTCTTGCTGACTTCGTTTTTTGCTGGCCTTTGGATTCTGCACATTTTACCACTGCTAACCAGTGCTAAAGTGCTTTTGCTCCTTCACTAAAATGTGGTAACATTGGTTTAAACCCAATTGGCACATTTAATATATTTATAAAACCCTAGTAAAGTGCACAAAAGGTGCTTAGGGCCTTTAAATTAAATGCTACTAATAGGCCTGCGTGTTACAGCAAACAAATGATAGACGGAATGCTGACAATGCAAACGTTTTCCCCCAGTCAAAAGATCTGGGTTAAATCCATCGTTCTTTTGCCCACTATGTCACCCCAGATTGGACCCAGCCATATGCAAATCCGTCTTGACCCTGTGCCTCATGGGAACAGTCCAGACCCAACTGCCAGGCCAGGTCCTCCCTGGATCGGAAACAAGCATCCTGGGACCGGTTTCAGGGTATGTCACGCTTCTTCAGCCAGGCTAGCTTGAATCCAGTGACACAGTGAGCAAGGGACCCACGTCTACGCATACCCATCCCACTTAAAGGGTGAAAAGTGTTACAGCAAACAAATGATGGACGGAATGCTGACAATGCAAACATTCTCACCCAGTCAAAAGATCTGGGTTAAATCCATTGTTCTTTTGTCCACTAAGCCACCCCAGTTTGGACCCAGCCAAGTGCAAATCAGTCTTGACCCTGTGCCTCTTGGGGTTCCCACGGGGCACAGGGTCAAAACTGATTTGCATATGGCTGGGTGCCCGCTGCTGCATTGATTGGTACTGTCACAAAAGACTTACATTGCCGCCGCCTCTTGCATCTTGGGACTGATGCATTGCATTCCCGCTTTTCCCAGCGCAAGCACCTCACATCCCTAGTTGATGCTAGCCTCGATGACAAAACTCTGCATTGCAGCTTCACCACTCATCTGAGTCGATGCATCTCCTCTGCTGCACCTGGCATCCTCGGCACTGGACTTCGCTTTGCAAGCCCCATCAAAAGGATCCTCAATATCGATGCAACAGGACCTTGCACAGCAGCCTTGCTGCATCCTGGGTCCAAAGCTTTGGCTCTGCTGCGCAGAGCATATTCGATGCGGATCAACGCAAAACTCCACAACCAGGATTTCAGGTACTTCGTTCAGCGGGCCTAACTGGGTCCCTCTAACCAGCCTGTGCTCCAATGCAGTCGGCCTGACTTACGGCTTTGTACCGGACCAGGAAGAACAGATATCTCCAGTAGCATTTTGTGCGTTTTAGCACTACTTTCTCTAAACTCTCAAATGTAAAATTTCTGGTTCTTTTAATTGGAATTTTAGTCATTTTGGTCTTGTTTTATTTATTAAATTAAGCTCAATTGTCTAACCTGGTCTGGAATCCTTTTGTGTGGTGTTTTCACTGTGTTACTGTTTGCAGTGTTGCACAAATTCTTCACTCGCAACCTCTAAGTTAAGCCTGACTACTCTGTGCCAAGCTACCATAGGGTGAGCATAGGTTAATTTAGGGTTTGCCTGCCTCTTACCCTGGCTAGAACTGTGATTGATGCTTACCAGGGCTCATACCCCAGTCAACCAGTAACCCAATTTCTAACAAGGAGGATGAGAGAAAAGTTTGTGGGACGTCTCAAATAAGTGATGTGATGTGTGGTTTGTTGCAGGAAGAGAGTGTCTAAGATATTGTGCTCAAGAAAGGCATGTCAAAGCTGTAGGGTGGAATGTTGAGGGTGGCAGTTGGTGAGGAGCAGGAGGACGATGTTGTCACGGTTCCTGGAACTTGAACTTATAAACATCCGTACCAGAGACAACCTCTTTACTTTTATACTTGATTTCAAACACCCACACTGGAGATGGCTGGAATGCCACAACAAAGGCAGCAACCCTATTTTACTCTAGCGCAGGAGTTACTGATAAGCCAACATGTAATTTGACCGCAAGCCTAAAATAATAACTCAAAACAACAGATTTAGACTACAATAAAATAGGAAAATAGGAATAAATATTAAATTAAAGCATATTAAAAAAGGTAAAAATCTAGCCCAACGCTCCTCTTATAAAAAACAGCTCATTAACTTTACAATTTTTATATTTAGGAATGTTTTAATAATAATTACAAAGCATTCCCACTGATTATTCAAAACTTAATGTGTTTAGTTATGAGGTCAGAACATTTAAAACAATAACAAGGTAACATTATGTGGTTCTAAAAACATTTATGTTGTAATATTTACAGAAATGCAAATGAAACCAGACTGCCACTGAGCTTGTTGTTTGTACTTTGATGTTTGTTCGTAACAGTGCATAATCTGGACGTCTAGGTGTGGTGCAGAAAAGGGGTGGGGTCATGAGGGGCGAGGCTTGAAAAGCAGAGTCTGACAGTCCACGTATATGCTTGTTTTATGTAAAAACTGCTGCAAAGAAAATGTAACTGGGACATATGTGACAGTAAATCTGTTATAAATAACTTAATTGCTCACACATAGGCTGCATTCTAAAATATCTTACAGGGTTAAGACTCCCGCAGAGATCAATATGTGCTCAGCAGTTTTGCTGGGATTATAATAGCAGTATGATAAAGCTAGTGGTTAACACAGTTCTGGGACAGTTCTTTCTTTTGTCCAGTCACAGTTTTGACTCATTAAGTAGCATAGAGGGTTAATGTGCCTGCTGCAAAGCACATTGTGTAACATGCAGATCACAGATTTTTTTATTTATTTAGATAGCAAGTGGATTACTGCTTTTGGCACTGAGTTAATTGTGTTACTTCCAGTTCATAAGTTTCATGCCTTCTAAGATAGCATAGTGCACTATTTACCAGCATCAAGGAGGTGCATGCTTTCTGTTTTTTGGTCTCGCCTACGCAGCGCACATGGGCTCATAGGCAAAAAGACCTTTTGCAATCAATTCCATTTTCCATTCAAAAACGTGCATGCATTGCATTGCTTTGAATGCAACACGTGCACGTTTGGGAGCGAGCTTTAACATATGGTTCCTGCTCGCTCCCTCAAGGGAAACAGCCTCTCTCCCCTCCCCCTTCTGCCAGCACGAGGCGCGCGCTGGTTCTTTTTTGGATCCATTTCACAGGGAAGCAACTAAATGAAAGAAGGAAAGAGAGATTGTGAAATGTTTCTTCAAGTCCCAGTTTTCAGTAAGTGAGGAGCGAGGGGTGCGCTGTTTTTTTTTATAGATTTGAGGATTGTGTGGCAGGGTTTGCAAGCTGGTGCAGATTTATGGAGCAGTTTTGGGGATTACAGTTTTGAAATAGGCTTAGTAGTCCCTCCTTAGTACTGTCTTGTCTCTTCTTGTAACCTTCTATGAGGGAAAAATTAAAACGAAACAGGCGGTTTTAGATGCTTTTTCCTTCTGTATGTGGAGAGTGTTTCCTATAAAAATGATTTTCTGATCTCTTCTAAACTGCTGAAGAGGAACACTATGGCCTCATCATTGCGCTTCCCATTTTGTACAAAAATAACTTTTGGGCAGTCAGTGGACAAGCCTGAGTACCAAAACAAAACGTTCCCAATATGTACCATCACATTTACCCACAGAGCGAGTCAGTATTGATTGTAGGTGAATTGCCAAACAACCCAGGCTTCAAACATTCAATGCAAGGTGTAGTGACAGGTTTATGGTAAAAGAGTGTTGTCACCAAGCATTTGAGATAGTGGTGAAAATATGACACCAGATGTTTGGTAAACATGGAATGCAGTGTCATTTAGAATGCTGCTGCAAAACGTTCCTACCAAGTTCAATAAAGATTGGAGTGATATTGTTTGTATTTGCAGTAATTCAGCTACGAATATGAAAAAGATGTATGATGACCTACCAAAATCGATACCTGAGCTGAAGTGCTTCCCTGTAGGAGATCCTTGTCACTTGCTAGATGGTATGCTGAAAGCATCTTTACAATCTTGAGAGTTAATGAAGAATGCTTTTGACTTTGTAGTCCATTCTGGTGCACTGTTTCGTTATGCCCAGAAACTGAAATGCAAATATTTCATTTTGTGCTTTGTGTGGCATCAAAGAAAGAGTAATCCTATCTGTATCATTTAGCCAGTGGTTCTCAGTCCTAAAGGCTGTGAATACTATTTTATCCATGTGGCAACCGTTTACAGAATCTTTTCTTAGTGATGATGCCAAAGGCAAGAAATGTGAGGATCTTGGGTCACATATTGATAGTAATGTGGGAAAAGTACACTCTACTGCCTGATTATATTTTTACAGGAAAACATGAGTGCTGTAGTGGTTATAATCAAAATATTAGAGTCTAAAAATGCTCTTCTCTACCAAGTTTTCAGTGTAATTGGTGTATATGTGAAACATCTTCTGAGAGTAGGCTGGGTGACACTTTTAGTGACTTTGGCACTGCAAAAACCTCCATGTTAGAAGTCTTGCCACTTGGTAAGCAAAGAAATGCTGAGGAGCAATTTAGCAAATGTTATTTTACAGTCTATGGGAAATGGCTTACAATGATGCATAGAAATGTCCCTTCACCAACCATGGCATCTGAGGTTAATGAAGCTTCACTGTGGTACTCTGCACAAGGTCTAGATCCCTTCTGAATTTTCTCCAGACTTTGAAAAGTACTGCTTCATTTGTTGCCCCTTCAATAACTGAGAGCATATGCGCCCAATTCAACGCATATGTTGTAGAACATGTCCTAGAGAATCACAATCTTCAGGTGCTCCAATATTGGCACGGAAAGCAATGTCATTGGCCAGAGTCAGTACTGTGTACTGGCTGTTTTGATGCTGCCCATCTCAAGTGCCAATGGCGAGAGGGCCTTTTCACAGATAAATGTTTATATAGGAAGGAAAGAGCGAGTGTGCATGACCAAAGACTCACTAAGCATTGTATGGTGTACTACAATAAGTTTGATTTGTAAGAATGTAGCTGGACCTCATATACCCTGTACACATGTCTGTACTCATGCACTAACATTCCATAAACATTGGAAAAACACTATTTCTGTTGGTTTTAATGGTACGAAAATGTGTAACCACAGATAACCACTGTTTTTTTAAGGTATTGAAAACACTGAAAAAAAAACACTAGAATTTACCCAAAATAGAAACTGAAAACAAGAAAGCCTAATTATATTCAAACACAATTAGGACTGTTTTCCCTTTCAATCAGGGATTTGTTTTGGGCCTAGCTGTAAGTGGAAATAAGAACCGCCCCCCTTGCTGCCTGAACATTGCTGCTCTGAACCAAATGTAGACAACGTGCAGACAATGCTGAAATGTGACTGTCTTGCCTTCTGAAAACGACAGCAGGACACATTCAGCATGTTTCCATGGGACAGCGGAAAGGGAAGGGCGCAATCCCCCTATTTTTCATCATCGCATTTCGCACTTGATATAATCTCGAGGCTCTGCGAAAGTACTTTTTTATTGAAGATTTTCTGGCGCTACTGTGTCTTAATTTCCAATCCTCGGATCGGATCTCTTATGTAAACATGTTGAGTGGTTTTATATTGGCCTTCAAACATCCGCCCTTCTTGGCCTCCCACAAAGGAATAAAAGCCAGGTTTGTCCTAGCAAGGAAATGAACTGGCCTCGGTGAAATTTTCTTCACCCAGTAATTTCTTGTAATTTCAGCATGTCGCATTAAACAGAATAGGAGCAGCTGTTGTTCACGGCAGTTGTGTTTTTACATGCCTGCATTTTTGCCTAAATGAAGACGAGACGCTTTTCACAATAAAATATAGCAATACGTGCCAGATCCGCATTTCACACAATTTCACATATTTTCCCTGAAAGTTCATGTAATTGTGCAACAGGAAATGAAGTCAATTTTGCTCCCTCCCAGACAAGGACTGGTGAAACGGAGGTGTGCAGAGATGTGTGGCAGTGCAATGTGAAATGTTTGTGTGAGGCTATTGGATGCAAGCAGCAGGGGCTGAGAACCCAAATAAACGAAAATGTTGCATTGCAGATTATTTTTTAGAATACTCACTGAAAACGCCCTTCTCGGTGCTTCTGCCAGCGACATGTGATAATGATATTAACTTATAACAATAATAATAGTTATAACATGACCGCAAAGAAAATCATAACTACATCTTTTTTGTGTGATCTGCATGTTACACAATTGATACCGCGCGACTTCTGCTTCTAAGCGCTGTAAATACTAGGGGGCAGATTTATGTTAACTGGCGCATCCCCAGGGATTCGCCAGTTAAGGTGCGCCACAGTGCGCCACAGCTCCGCCACCCATGGTGTGCCACATTTATAATGCGGCGCACCATGGTGCAAAAACGGCACAGATGCGTGACGCATCTGTGCCGGAAATGTGGCGCATTGATGGAGTTGCGTCGCAAGCGCAACGCAGCTCCAGCAAGGCTCGGGGGTGCCCCATCTACACAATGCTGCATCAAGACCTACGCCTGCTTCAAGCAGGCGCAGGGTTTTGACGCAGCATTGGCCTGAAAGTGACTGAGTGAAATCTCATAGATTTCACTCAGCCACTTTCAGGAGGCGTTCCTGCGCAGGAACAACCCCCCCCCCCCCCCCCCCCCCCCTGCGCAGGGCTTTACAACGTGACGCATCTCCTAGATGCATCACATTGTAAATAGGGCGCATTGTTTGCATCAAATAAAGTGACACAAATGCGGCGCAAGGGCATCATAAATCTGCCCCTAGATGTTACCAGCACGAAACACACAGGCGGAGCCTATTCCGTTACTAATAATTATTTTGTTCTTCAAAAGGCCACATTTGTAACGCTGACCTGACTGTGCAAGTACAGTGATTTTATTTGGACTTTATTTCTTATTTTGGTTCAGCTGTAGCACAGGGGTGCGATTACCTAGAGTGCTTGCAGAAACAAGTTCTGAAGGGGGGGGGGGGGATACATGGGCAGAAGCCACGTGATGGGTCTGCTTGGAAGAAGAGGTGGGTCTTAGGTGCCTGTGGTACTTTCTGAAGACCATGGGAGGCAAGGAGGCAGATGACATACAAACCAGGTGTGGAGTCGGAGTTTTGAGTTACAAGGTGACCTTTGCCTGTACCATGAAGTTTACTTTTGTATCGGCATTTAGTAAATTTGATATTTCGCAACATTTCCGGAAAGCAATCAGCTTTCGAGGCACAGGAGAACAGACTTGCACAAAGCAGGAAGCAACCAGGTTTGCGCTTTAGCAAAACTAGTTTGCTGCACAATGCTGGTTAAGGCAGTCTGCAGACACCGAATCCTTCCATGTAACTTAAGCTGCGATTGCTGTATCTAACCTCTCAATCAACAACTTAACAAGCACGAAAGTCAGGTCGGCTTAAAGGGTTTGGGGGTTTAGCATCATTAGTTCTGTTTGGACGGTGGAGGCTTAGCGCAGAGGAAAAAAAAGATGCTTTCCATTTGAGATGTTGTTTGTGGGTTTGAGCTCCAGCCAGAAATGCATTTTTCCCTTGGCCCGAAACTGCAAATGAGCTCTCTATGAATAGGGAGCCACCTGTTGTGTAACTTGTTGGCACTGGTGCGACCTACTAATATCCTGGTGATGGAGAGCGCGGTATCGGGGCGAGAGGTGACCTTCACAGCTGGGAGAAGCGGCCATCTTCCTCTAATACACCTAGGCCCACATTTAGAGCATGCTGGGTACAGTGGTGTAACAAAACTTGAGGGGGCCCCCCTGCAAAGCACATGGAGCCCCCGCGGCCCGGCCCACCACCTACAGTATATCATCTCAACATCTCAGTCCAGCAATTCCTCAGGTTAAACTCACAAGTGGTAGTCAAGTCAAGTCAAGTCAATAAATTTGTATAGCGCGCTACATACCCAGAGGGTCTCAAGGCGCTTGAAGAAGGGAGGGGTAGAAGTACCACGTTTATCACGGATAGATATATATACACATTGCTCCTCGTAGAATGCTCTGAGGCATCTGAAAAAGGCAGCTGAAGTTTTGGGGAGTGAATGGCCAAACTGCCGGAATGTCAATCAGGAATAACTAATACAGGACTTAGACATACGTGAGAAATGAGAGCACAGCAAACATTATATCATCCAAACTTAAAGCCACATTAAAGACTTTAGTATGTCACTGATGACGTAAAATAGGATTTAGTACGACAATGATCAACTGAAGTAGATAAACAAGTTAAAGCGGTAACCGGATTAAGGAAACATTGCCTATTACAGGGATCATGATGCTCATCAATATATACTGACTCCATTAGAGCCCCGATGTGAGATTAAACAACCACCAGTAGAAATAGTAAAATATAGATATAGTTTGCAAAGGCTTTCATTTTACTATAGATTGAGCTATTGAATTTATAGTATCTGCGGGCTATTTCCTTCGGGTGTAGGAGATGGAAAGTGGTTGAAGTATGTACACCCCAACATTATGTTTTACTTTTATTGCTGGCCGAGCCCCAGCCGCCCCACCATGATGCTCTCTCTGATTCCAATTTATCCGATTAGCACCCCGCCACCCACTGAAACTCCGATGGTCCTTAGGGGTGGGACAAACTGGGTGCTCCCTCATGGTTAAGGGCCTATGCTGACCGAGAGCTTACAAAAGCAAATCCAGGACTGGATTCAAAAGCAAAACCCACTGAGGAAACTGAGGTGACTGCACACATTTTTGATATTTTTATTTATTTATTTATTTAGAAGTTTTCTATAGCGCTAACAAGACCCGGAGGTAGCAGAGCACTTTACAGTAAAAGGCATGAAAAGGAGAACAACAAGACACGTAACAAATAAATACGATCAGCGAAAGACAATTTGGGAGGAGGAAAAGTTCGTACAGTAGGACTTCATGGTAATAGGATGCAGAGATAATACATAGTTCAGGGGATGATTGATGATCCTAGTTACCCACGACCTAGGGAACGGATAAGGAACAAGGATTTGAGTTGGCTCTTGAATTCCGCATAGGACGGTATGGTTCTGATGTGCGGGGGGATAGAGTTCCATATTTTGGGGGCATTTACTGTGAAGGAGCAGTCCGCAGTTCTCTTCTTTCTGGTTTTTGGTAGGATGAGCAGCATGGAGTTAGAGCTTCTCAGATTTCTAGCTTGGCCAGCTTTTTTGAGCTTGTTTGCCAAGTATTCTGGTTTTCCAGTATGGAGGGCCTTGTGGGTTAGGCAGGCCGTTCTGAAGGTACTACGCATTTCCACCGGGAGCCATTCGAGGTCTTTGAGTGCTGGGGAGATGTGGTCATATTTTTTGCATCCTGTGATCATTCTCGCTGCCGCATACAATGTTGTTTTTAATGGGGCCAGGTGCGATTTGGGAATGCCTGTTAGGATTGAGTTCCCATAGTCCAGTCTAGATAGAACTAGAGATTGCGTGGCTAGTTTAAGGTCCTTGTTAGGAATGAAAGGTTTGATTTTGTTCAGAAGTCTGAGGTTAAAGAATGCACTTTTTGCCGAGTTCTTAATGTGGTTTGTCAAGGTTAGTTTAGGGTCTAGGGTGAAACCCAGAGATTTTACGGAATCAGCTAGCGTGAGAGTACCTTTAAGAGCATCGATCGACTTCAGCCACTCGATGATTTGAGGGTTGTCTTCTTTGTTTGAGATGAGAAGAGTTTCGGTCTTGTCGGGATTGAGTTTCAGGTGATTCTTTGTCAGCCAATCTTGAACATCATTAAGGACAGCATTTAGTCTGTGGATGTCATTAAGAGAAGAGGTTTCCAGGTAGATCTGCGTGTCATCCGCATAGAGGTGGAAGTGGATGTTGGCATTCCTGAGTAGTTTGGCGAGCGGTTCCATATAGATGTTGAAGAGCTGAGGAGAAAGTACTGATCCTTGGGGGACACCCTTGTTGACTTGCTGGGTTTCGGAGGTGAAGTTCTTCATTTTTATTATTTGCGAGCGGTTATGTAGAAAGAAGGAAAACCACTTGAGAACTACCTCGCCGAGGCCAACTCTTACTTGCAGAGTCTTTATGAGGAGCTTATGGTCCACCGTGTCGAAAGCTGCGGATAGATTAAGGAGTATGAGGAGGCAGCACTTGTCTGCGTCAAGAGAACCGTGAATGTCGTCTATGATGTTCAGCATCGCGGTTTCTGTACTGCGGCCTTGTCTGAAGCCGGATTGGAGGGGGTCCAGGAGATTGATGTTGTCCAGATGATGCGTCAATTGCAGGAGTACGCAGCGTTCCAGTGTTTTAGCGAGCAGAGGGAGGTTAGATATCGGTCTGAAATTGTTCAAGTCAGTAGAGTCAAGACCGGGTTTTTTCAGCAAAGGGGTGAGTTGTCCCATTTTTAGACAGTCGGGGACCACTTCGCTTTGTAGGGAGCTGTTTATGATTTTGCCCCAGATAGGTGCTAAGGTGAGCCTCATTTTTTTGATTAGTGAGGGAGGAATGGGGTATGAGATGTGTGCTGATGGTTTGGAGGTCGAGATCAGTGAGATTATCTCAGTTTCCTGCACGGGGCGAAAGCTTAGCCAAAGGGGGGAGAGGGGCCGGATGGGAGGGCCTGGGGGGTAGCTGCGTTGCTCTTCTGGAGGTGTAAGTTGTTGATGTCTAGAGAGAATTCGATTTTTAAGACCTCGCACTTGCCATGGAAAATGCCGCAAGACACTTAACATCTGCAGGTTCTTTGTGACATGAGGGAAGCGTAATGCAGTGGGAGACATTTAAATCCCCCAACCCACATGCTACTCGAATAGAGAGGGCTGGCAATAGAAGCTTAATGGGGAACAACCCAATACTATTTCTTTGGTAATTCCAAAGAACTGGTGTAAAAACCACACCCTAGCGAAGACAAGATTGCCCTGGCAACAATCATTAATGGATATTGGTGAGCAACAGCCTGCGAGAGCAATATGGCTGCACTATGAGGAGGCTCACAATTATGCAGGCGAGGGCGGGAGCATTTTAAATCACAACTACACCTGGGCGTAGGACATTGCCACGCTCGTGGAGCTTGCGTAGTTTTTTGCTACTACGCGCTACTCAAATTGCACGTAGCACAGTGCAAAGGTGCGTAGGTAGCAGGCATTTTTTGCTTGCTCGTGGTCCTTAACGTCAAGTGTGCGACTGCGAGCGAGCAAAATCAACATCCTGTCGAGACTTTTTCCTCGTTCGCGATAAGTAACATCAAGTTGCCCATCGCAAGCGTGGAAAATAAACCTTGCGGGGAGAGTCTCAAAGCGGGAAGGTCAGGTTTCTCATTGTAAGTGGTCGCGTGTTCTCGCGACCGCTCGGAATGAGAAACTTCTGCTGCTCGAGTACAAATCTACTCAAGTGGCAGAAAATGACCGCTTGCACTGTTCAAGATGCTGTTTGCAATGATTGCACAGTGCGGACAAGCATCCGGCACTGTGCAATCAGTACAAACAGCATTTTCCCTACCGCACTACGCAGTTCGCGTAACTACGCTTAGCGTGAAATAGTGCAAAGTGCACTTTGCGTAGCTACACGTAGCGCTACTACGCGAACTACACCCAGGGTTAATCACAACGTCATTGCTGTGCCAATATCGGACACTTTTGTGTGACCATTTTCGAGTCAAATGCTACACATTTGTCTTTTGTATTTGTATTCACTCCTTAGCCATCCACAAGTCGTAACCCATCCATCCTTACCCATCCAACTAAACCACCCAAATGACCCATCCACCCACCCACTTATCCAACCCCATCTATTCATCCATCCAAACACTTTATCCATCAAACTAGCAAAACCCATCCATCTATTCACCCACCCAGCCATTCAGTCAACCTAACACATCAACCCAACTGTTCACCCATCCCCACCCATCCATCCTCTTGCATCGAAACATATATCAAACCAAGACCTTCTGTCCATATTACCATCCATTATCTCACTCATCTACCCACCCATCTCTCTAGATACAAGCTGTGAGCAAAGGATAAGCCTTTCGCAGGCACAATAGAAAACTGGGAGATTTTCAGAGCAGCCTAGTTTTTATTCCACTCCATGCCTGATTCTTCCACTACACACTCCCACCCTGCCTCTTAGCTCACAGCTGGGATTATGTTTATCCCGATTCCTGCTTTTATCACTGCTGCGGTCGGTCGTATCCTTCTCTTCCTGCTTTTTTCTCTGTTGCCTGCCTTTCTCTCTATTGCACCAGGTCAATCTTTGTAAATGAAAAATAATTCTGGATGCCCAAATATTGAACGCCTGGGTCTACAACATGCATCCACCAACAAAAATGAAGCATGTTTGCCTGAGAAAGGACTGGCTCTGTTCTGACCCTCACAAGCTTTCAGAGACACTGATCTTTTCAGAAAATGTCCCAGTTTTGAGACAGGCCAACCCACCGCTGATCTCTGCTTATTCGTAGGCCTTAGTATTACTTCCTTGGACTCTACATTCCCCCACACCTCCTCCACTATGTATGGGCCACAATCACAAATTCCTGAAAACAGGACCTGGTTTTGATGATTTTTTAACACAAATTTCACTTATCAATTGGGAAAATCGGACTATACCACCTGCGTAACTAGGGAAGTGTTTCTACTTTCAAGGGGACAGGCAAAGGCTTGAGTAGTGTCCCACTGTCAACAATCAAAGTGATATTACGCTATCCATTACCTGCTACGTTGATGCAAAACCCCCCAAAGTGAAAACTTTAAAGAATATATTTGATCTGTTAAGTGAGCATTTGTCCTTTCATGGCTAGTGTTCTGCAAACCTTCAAGAAGGTGTGACCCCATGAAGTCCTCTTGCTGACATGCTGCAAACTGGCCCAACATGACTTTGTGCCCACAACTACAGCTGTAGGGCCCTGTGGAGTATGTAAGGATGACCCACTCTTTCTATAGGTCACAATGCCACAGGAGTTGTCCATTAGCTAATGGATTTTATAGATCCCCAAAGGAAGAACCCCATTGTGGCCAACACTTGCCAACACTGCTTTGGCTACCATACGTTCTTCTCGTGGCCAAGGCTGTCACACTCACCCGCAGCGCAACTGTTACGGTCTGTAGAAGTGACACTGATAATCATCCAATGGGGTCTGGCAGCACACACGACCATGTCGACGTCATATGCAAGCCATTGGGATATCTGACAAACTGATCTACTGAAAAACTCTAAAAAAGAAATACAATTCTTCATTGTTGGATGTAGACACAAAGATTTGACCAATACATCAAAGTTGCTCACACAACACCCTGCAAGAACACCATTGATGTTAAAGAAAAGGACATGAAGACCAACATAAAAAATAAATAAAAAAACAAGCCGTAAACTACTGCCTAGGTGGGAGTAAGGCACTTCAAATTTTTTTGTACATATCAAACTGTAGCGCCTTTGATGTACTTGCTTGCCTGCACTTCACAACGAGGAACACAACACTTTGCGTGGGGAGAACACAGCACTTTCCAACATGACAGGATTTATTTAGTCAGTAGCGGCAATTTACAGATACAGCTGGCACTTTCATGTAACTACATTGGTTCTTCCCTGCTTCGATGGCCTGCAAAATCCCCACTGTCCTGAATGAGTTAACGGTGACGTGATAACAGCAGCTACAAGCGCAGTAACTGACCCAATACACTACGAAGAATAAATCAGCCAAATTACAAGCAATTCACAACCAAAACTTGTAACTGCACCAATGGGACAGAGATAGCAGTTCGCATCCACAGCTACATCACATTTAAAGGGACACCACCTACTTCACCCCTTCAAGGACTTTCAATGGCATAGTAGCAGCACTTAGGGGCAGATTTATGTTAATTGGCGCATCCCCAGGGATGCGCCAGTTAACGTGCGCCACAGTGCGCCACAGCTCCGCCACCCATGGTGCGCCGCATTTATAATGCGGCGCACCATGGTGCAAAAACGGCACAGATGCGTGACGCATCTGTGCCAGAAATGTGGCGCATTGCTGGAGTTGCGTCGCAAGCGCGACGCAGCTCCAGCAAGGCTCGGGGTGCCCCATCTATACAATGCTGCATCAAGACCTACGCCTGCTTCAAGCAGGCGCAGGGTTTTGACGCAGCATTGGCCTGAAAGTGACTGAATTAAATCTCATAGATTTCACTCAGCCACTTTCAGGAGGCGTTCCTGCGCAGGAACGCCCCCGCCTGCGCAGGAACGCCTCCTTATGGCGCAGGGCTTTACAACGTGACGCATCTCCTAGATGCGTCACGTTGTAAATAGGGCGCATTGTTTGTGCCGCAGTTGCGTCAAATAAAGTGACGGAATTGCGGCGCAAGGGCATCATAAATCTGCCCCTTAGCACCTAGAACGGTGCATCACGTTTAAAGGGACAGTGCGCTCTTGACGCTTAGCAGACTTTTAACGGAATACCCCACGCACATCTCAACATACCTGCAATGCTTTTCATGGACCGGCAGAAGCACTTTTCTGAGGAATTTGATTACATTTAGTGGGGCAGAGGCAGTGCCAGCGGTCTCAGCAGACATCCGCCACTGCTGATGAGGCAGTACGAATGCCGATCTCTGCGAGTCTGCTGCACGTGCGGTGGAATAGTGAAAACACAAACAGATGTAAGAGCATCTCCTAGGACACGAAGCAGAACTTCTCTACAGAACTTTATGGGACAGTATCAATACATCCAACCCGACTCCACAGCATTTCATGGGACAGCTTAGACAGATGCCATAGCATTTCACGGGACAGTACACAAACGTATCCCAGAACATTCCATAGGCACTACAAAGAGAACCAAGAACATTTCATGGGGCAGTACAAACAGATCCCTGAGCATTTCCCGGGGAAGTAGCACCCACAGGCCTACGAGTATGCCATGGGACAGTACAAACAGATCCCTCAGCATTCCACGGGACAGTAGCACCAACAGACCTAAGAGCATTTCATGGGGCAGTACAAACAGATCCTTGAACATTCCACGGGGTAGTAGCAGCCACCAACAGAACTAAAGCCATTCCATGGGGTAGTAAAAACAGATCCCTGAGCATTCCATGGGGCAGTTGCACCACCAGATCTAAGAGCATTCCACTGGGCAGTACATACAGATCCCTGAGCATTCCTCTGGGCAGTAGCACTAACAGATCTAAAAGTATTCCATGGTGCAGTACAAACATATCCCTGAGCATTCCATGGGGCAGTACAAACATATCCCTGAGCATCCCATGGGGCAATACAAACATATCCCTGAGCATTCCATGGGGCAGTACAAACAGATCCCTGAGCATTCCACAGGGCAGTAGCACTAACAGATCTTAAAGCATTCCATGGGGCAGTACAAACATATCCCTGAGTATTTTATGAGGCAGTACAAACAGTTCCCAGAACATTTCTTTGGACAGTACCAACAGATCCCAAAGAACTTCATGTGGCAGTACAAACAGATTCAAACAAATTAGAAAGTCCCAGACTTTTCAAGGGATAATATAGGCACACCCAAACAGATCTCAGATAATTTCATAGGAAAGAACCGCATTTCTAAAAAGACCCACAGCTATCCAATGCGAAGTGCATACACAAATCAGACAGTACATACAGAAACCCGTGCAGACATCGTAATATTTTTTAAGCAGTACATACAGGTCCTAAAGCATTTCTTGGACAGTGGCGATACTTCTGAACAGTATCCCATAGCGCCTAAAAGGAGAGTGCAGCACTTCTCATGGGACACCAGAGTGTTAAATGGACAGTACCAGCACTTCTGGCCAGATCACCACAAGGGACAGTGCCAGCCACTAGCAAACCTAACGCATAATTAGTCCCCCTCTCCACCCCACGCAGAAAGATCACTAGGTTAACAAGGCTACTAACAGAGACCCCTGTAAATGCACATCCCAGGTTTGTAACTCTGGGGCCCCCACCCCCATCCTTGTTACCGACCCGGCTCTGACTGAAGAGAAACAATGTAAATTGTTACTTAGTTTTTCTTCATTCCTGGGTCAGCGCGGGAGCTCAGAGCAGGCTGCAGACTGCACCTGCTTTCTAGAGCAAGCCTTTCTCTCACACTCACAGCTCTTTACCAAAAAGGTGAGGGGCCCCCTTCACCTATCGAAGACTGGGGGCTACGTATCCGTTTGAGCTTTGCAGCTAGATTTTATCCATATGGAAAGATGCAACAACTTAAAGTATGTGTTGGTGGTTGTTTGCTCTTTTTCTAGATGGGTAGAAGATTATCCCCTTAAGGACAATACTGCCTTGTCCACTGCCAAAGCTTTGATAAAGGAATTTTTCCCTAGGTTCGAATTGCCGAGAATCATTTGGAGTGATAATGGAAGTGAGTTTGTGGGACGAGTGATGAAGAGAGTTTGTGAAGGTCTCGGGATTAGGCAAAAATTCCACGCTGCAAATCATCCCCAATCAGCTGGTTTAGTTGAATGCTACAATGGCACTCTGAAGTTAAAGTTGGCCAAAATCCAAGAGAGCACTGGTTTACAATGGCCAGATGCTTTGCCATTAGCACTTTTGTCCACCCGTATGACTGTGCACTCGCGAATGGGTTTGAGTCCGTATGAGGTTGTGTTTGGTCGCCCGGCGAATATTTGGGGCGTACCAAGACCAACGAAGTTCAGTGACCTTGAGTACCCTGTTTTGCTTGATTACAGGTTCACGACTCTCTTCCATAAGCTAGAGACGATCCAGGACACGTGCTTGAACCCGGTTCCTGGGTGTTCATTAGGAACTTCCAGAGAACGAAGAATACTCAGCCCCGTTGGACTGGACCTTATCAAGTCCTTTTGTCAACGAGATCTGCGGTGCGAGTTCGTGGGAGAAAACACTGGATACATGGGTGTCATACGAAGAAGGCACCCCTACCTTTACCATACGATAAGTGGGTTCAAGATGGTCTTGCAGATTCAGAAACAGAAACTGTCCCGAAATTTGTCACGTTCAGTGATGCTCGTTTGATTGGTACTAATTCGGAACAGGAGAGTGATCGGCTTTTGCAAGCAGCAATACCTCCTGCTAAGCGGTTGGACACTACTGATCCTCAGCTGTTGTTTACTGATCAAGAATTAATTGGAAGAGACAGATACAATTTGAGATCGAGAAATAAGGACTAATAAAGTGAATAAAGTTGATTTTTTTTAATGTTTGCAGGTTAACTCTCCACCAAGGATCTACGTATTTTAGTTTTTCTGAACTGCCATCCGGTTCTTGCTGCTAGGGTTGCGGTTGCTGCAAGTCTTGGGAGTGCAAGCCTGAGACACTAGGTCCTGGGTTCCGTTAGTCCGAGGCCGTCTTCCTGGGTTTAGCGGAGGCCTCTCAAGCAGAATCAACCAACCACCGCGGGCAGCAACCTTAGTTTAGGATGGATTTCTTTGAGTTGGAGAGACCTGTGCAGACATTGACTTTTAGAAAACGTATTTGTAAAATAATGTTGAAGAAGATGTTTTTGATTCCGTGCATACTTTTACTACTGAGTATTGAAATTTTTATAATTAGGTATGTAGCATTTGTTTTTAAAGAGATGTCTAACCCCACTGTGCAATCTACACTTTCACCTACTATTTCCTCTCATTCTTTCCACCCTTTGCCTGAATATGAGGTAGTTAGACATAAGGAGTTCGCTAATAATTCCTTTATACAGCTTTTACATCAGCACCAGTTAGTGATTAATACAACCTACTGCTGGATTTGTGGTTTAATGCCTCATACCACGATAAAGGAATTCCTTATTTGGTCTTGCCCTTCAGTCTAAATGGTTCGATTCGAGCTTATAGAACCATGTTCATATATGCTCACAGTGTTGACCCCTCACGCTCACCGAGAGATAATCCGAAGAATTGTCCTATACCTAGAGGCATAGTCGATATGATTCAAGGGACTAATGCAGTAAAGACTATTCCGTAAGACGAGAGACAACCATATAGTGGTTGGAGCGTAAATGGATATGGAGTAAGTCTGAGTATTAACCAGCGTGCGAAAAGTTCCCTACCGATCTGGATAGTGCCCCATAAGGGTTACTATTGTCTGCAGGGCAACGGTAAGAATCCGAAGGCTCAGTTAGGGAAGAGCGATTGCACTGAGACTTACGTGTTTCCGTCTCAGTCTTCCCCAGCGTTCTTAGCTGCCAAGGGTACTTATTTTGTTTGCCACAACAAGGCATATACATGGTTGCCCCATGACTTTTCGGGCACATGTTTTGTTTCCTTTCTGTTACCCCCCACTTTTACAGCTGCGGCAGATTATCACAAGCTGAGAATTACGAGAGGTGTCTTTAGTCAAGAAGACACTGCAGGACAAGAATTGGGTGATTTCTTCAAGGGTTTTCTGCCGTTCTGGGGACCTATGGCTAACAGTAGGAATATTCGTCAGCTTACGAGAGTGGTAGAGTCCACCATAGTTGAGACTGCCGGTGCCCTTGGTAACTTGACTGCTGAGCTCCAGTCGGATAGACTTATGACACTTCAGAATAGAGTTGCCCTGGACGTTATTCTAGCAGATCGAGGGGGAGTTTGTAGACTGATTCAATCAAGCTGCTGCGTTTTTATTCCGGATAATGCTCCGTCAGTCCTCCAGGCCATTTCTAAATTGCATAAAATCTCCGATTCTGTCCATCTGGACAAAGGGGATTGGTCTTTGATGGGATGGTTATGGGGATTGATATCCACTTGGGGTTGGAAGATTTTGATGGTCATTGGAATGGTTTTGGCGATTCTGTTTGTGTTCTGTCTCTGTATACAGTGCGCTCCGGCTCTTTGTGGCCTTTGTGCTACTTTGTGCGTACGGAAGCCTGTCCGAAGAGAGAAGCATAATAATAAGAAGCATATCGATGACCTGATGAATATAGATCCAGATTCAGATTAAAATGGGTTTGGGTTTATTGCCTATGATAGGGCAAAAGGAGGGGCTGTGGTTCCGTGGTCCCGAATTGGGTTCAATAGTTCCGAAACCCGATTTATAAAGATTGTCGGAAAAGGACGATCTTGGTGTCAGCAGACCGCAAATGACAAGTCTAATGTGTCTGTGTGTTTTCGTAGGAATCGATATAGGAGAACACTTTGCATTTGAGGATTTAGTTTGAACCCTCGGGTTCCATTTTGTAAAACGGCAGCCATCTAGTATGGTTGCCCTAACATAGGCCCTATGATTGTGGCCGAACGAGTCCTTGGCACGTACGCCTTAGCTGACTTCTGGTTGACCTGGCCGAACTGACTCCTCGCCTGGGGCGAATCCTGCTGAGCCAGTTCCTTGGTTAACAGCTGCACTGATAAAGATCAAAGAGCAGGACGTGCCTTGATTTTATGGCCCACCGTTCCCACTCCTCTATCTCCTTTCCATCTGTTTCCACCTTTCCTTCACGACATGTTCATCGATCTTGGTTGAAAGTTTTATGATGGGATTGTCCGGCCTGATCGAACAAGAAAATAACATATGTGCGACCATTTGTGGTGGGTTGGACAACGGAAAGTGGGATTAACTTTGACTGTCGTGATTCGCTACTTTTTGAAATACTACTTGCTCATTGGTTAGTTTTGTATGCACCGAATGTAAATTGCGATGTTGCCAGAAGCGTAATTTTCTGCATAAAAGACCGAGTTTTGTTCATTGAGGTGGTGCAGTCTCTTTCGAACTACCCGTGTGTACTTCGTAGACCTCTGTCCCTGGTTGCAACCATTAAACTTTGGTCTTTGACGTCATCGAGAAGTATCCCGTGTCTCTGTTTGCCAAGACAGGGGAATCTGGGGTCATTGGGTGTTGCCCTGACACCGCTGGGTTTTGTATTAGTATTGGTTCCGAGAAAACCCAGTACCTGCTGCCTGCTGTCCCCTCTGACGTGACTGAGAAGGTCTGGATAGACATCACTTGAACCCAGATTGACTCCAAGGGCTTGCTGTCTTGCCCCTTGATTGAAGTCTCAGGGACATAACCAACTTCCAACTCTTCTGCCTCAGCACCTGGACTCTGCCACCTGTGAGTCTGCTCTACCAAGGTGTGCCAACCTAAACCTGTGTCCTTGGAAGTGGGTCTAAGTGCTGCTCCATCAGAATCCACGCATCGCCGTCGACCCAAGGGTCGGAACTGGTGCATGCCCTCCACTGGGGATGCATCACAACTGTTGCGAGGTTCAGTACGTCACATCGCAGCCATTGTGAGGCTCGACACTGACGCATAGCTGCTGTATGGTGCATCATCCCCACTGCGGACACATTATCACCTTTGTGAGACTCAGAACCGATGCCTCACCCTCCCTGTGTGGACCATCGTCGTTGCATCACTTCACTTGCACACTGCATCTCGTCTTTGACGTCTTTGCAATCAAGGTACTTTTCAGCGGGCCAAACCTGTTCCTGTCTTCATCAGGGTTGTCCTGAACTTTTGGATTTGACCAGGTCTAGCATGACTAGTTTGCCACGGTCTGCACTTTATGCTTTTAAGCACTACATTTCAGTTTATTCTTTAAAAATTAACAACTCCGATTCTATTTTTTGAATCTCTGTCATTTTGGTCTCTTTTGTCAATTAAATTATGCTCTGTTTTTCTAACCAGTTGTGGTAACTTTTGTTTGAAGTGTTACACAAATACTTTACACATTGTCTTTTAAATGAAGCCGGGCTGCTCTGTGCCAAGCTACCAGAGGGTGAGCATAGGTTAATTTAGGTTGTGTTTGTGACTTATTCTGACTAGGATTGTGGTTCCCGCTTGGACCGGTTGCATTCCTCTGCCAACCAGAAACCCAAATCCTAACATGTTATTTAATTGTGTCTGTGTATTGTCCTGTGGATTTCTTGACAGTCTGTGGTGTACCTGTGTGTTGGAAAATGTGTATAAATGTATTTGACTGTCAACGTTTATACGTATTTTGTAAAAATAACCTCATTATGTCATGTGATAGGTGGCTAATAGCAAACGTTCTAGAGGCAGACAACATACAATATTCCAAAGGAAGAATGCATTGCTCAGAATATAATGATGACTATTGCATTAAAAGACACATATCCCTCCATAGAGTAGTGTACATATGAAATAAGAAGGATTAGGAAGAAGATTTATGTTTAGTTGTGTTCACTGCAAGAGTGTAGTAATTCTAGAACAGCTCTTTGCGGTCTCACCCATGTTATCACAGTCTATTTATATATTTACTAGCAGCCCGCCCCAGCGTTGCCTGGGGCAGAAGGGGGCTGGGGGAAGCATTTCAGGCTTGCGTGCACCTTACCTCAGTGCTTGCTCCCAGTCGCACAAACCCAGGCCCCCGCTCCAGTCCGCCTCACTTCATCGCCCCCACTACTCTCACTTAAATGTCTGCACCAAACGTGAAAGCCGTTTTAAAACCTATCATTTATTTTGCTATCCCGCTCCAGTCCGCCTCACTTCACCGCCCCCCACTACACCAAGCCAGTCTACACGCCCCGCTGCAGTCCGCTATCCCGCTCCATTCCGCCTCACTTACCGCTACTCTCCGCGTACTTCACTGCTCCTCCCCGCGTTTCACATACCTTATGGCGCTGCAGTATTGCTACGTTCTCCGCTCCTCCAGGCTCTGTTGTCCTCCATTCCGCTCCAGTCCGCCTTACTCCACCGCTCTTCCCCGCGGTTCACGTACCTCATTCCCTCCAGTCTGGCTAAGTTTTCCGCTCCTCCCCGCACTGTTGTCCGCTCCTCCTCGAGTTCCTGTCCTCCGATGATGTCAGCACGCACGTTGTTAGCACACACGGCCGCCGCTACTTCTTAGGGGACTACTTTTTTTTATTGTTTATTTTTTAAATAACGTTTATTTTTATTTTTTTTATAGCCTATGTCCATCTACTGGACCCCCCCTTTCCAACGCTGTATTGGGTGTTGCGATTGGTGGTGTACTTTTCGAATTTACCTGGCTCAAAGCACACAGTTCTCTCTTTATAATAGTAGTATAGATAAAGTGCCACATTAACTTGAAGGCATCGTAGGTCTATATTTCTAGGAGTACTAACAGAAACACAGCCACAAGAAGAAGAAGACCAATTTTAAAACAGATATCTCTTAAAGTTTCCTGTGGAGAGAGCATAATTGGACTAGCCTCGGACACTAAGGTGCAGATCTTTCTAATTCAACATTCAAAAAGATCTCACAGGCTATCACTTGCTTAAAACGAGGAGTTACATGCATCATTTAAGGTCAGGAACTCAAAGGTCTTCCAGGAACTGATGAGGATCAAATCTAGAGAAATAAATTGGGGCCATTACTATACACTGTCCAAAACGACCAAATGCATAGCCTTAAGATGTACATGATGAACATGTTGTTTAATAGGAAGTCAATGCCGTGACCACCCAGCAGCAGAAATCTGGTCAAACTTTCACAGAGCTCAACCAAGTCTCATGATTACATTTTAAGGCTATTGGGGTTCGGAAATCAGAGATTCATGGAGGACAAGAAACGTAGCAAGACTGTATTCTGAGTGCAACTCACATAGGTACGGTAATTAGACAACTTATTGGTAGTTCTGTTTGTTTGTTGGGTGTTCACCATGCTTTACCTAAATTTGAACTTTACCAGAGTGAATGTCAAGTATTGACAGTGCGGTGAAGAAGTTTCACTTCCTGTGCTAACCATTGTTTAACCATGTGCCATCATTTGTCTACAACCTTTAGGACTGATAAATGAGTTCACTAATGAGATAGGCTTTTGCAAGATTGGTTGTTTTAATGGGTGAAACAACACCCCAGTATACATTTAGGGGCATATTAACAACGGCCAGCTATAATTATCACTGGCTGTGCTTAGCAATAATTATAATATTGCAGGCTATCTCTGGTATTTATCTCCCTGGTAGCGTGTAATTAACAACGCGTTACTCCAGGGCGATAAAAATTCCAGAGATAGCGAGGTTATCGCCCTTTTGCAGAGAACATCGCTGTTTTTCCAGCGATGTTCCCCGCGAAAATCTAATGTGTGCTAAAATCATGTGGGCTGCCTTGTAAATATCACGATGTAAACATCAGCGATATTTGCAAGGTAGTCCATCTGGGGTACGCCCAGTAATGCCCACTTTGCATCTCATTGGAGATGTAAAGGGAGGCGTTGGGAAAAAGGGTGCTAACATGCGATTATGTATGTTCGCACCCTCTTGTAAATAGGGCGCTGGTTTTATCTCCAATTTTTTGGCTTTGAAAGCCAAAAAAGCAAAGATGAAGCCCTTGTAAATATGCTCCTTAGTTTGCTTGTGGTATCAGATGTGTTTCGGCACCTGATTATAACTTTTGTGGTAAATAATATGGTATAACATGTGCAATTCTTTTTAGCAACATTTTTGGCACAGTACCACCGTACCACACAATATACAAAAGATGTTAGCAGGGGACATTGTCCAAGCAATGATCAGGAGTAAAGTAGTATGGGGCTTATTTACCAGCCCAGTGCCCCACCAGAACGTCACTTTTTTGACATTCTAGCGGCTCTCAGTGCAGACTTATATCTACGAGGCAACAGAAGGCCACCCAGCATGGCCTTCTGTTGCCATTGAGGTGTGAGTTTTGACACATTCCCAGATTTCTGGAAAATGTGTGAAAACCCTGCACCTCCCCAGGGCTGGCGGAACATTTGGTTATGCAGAGGAAGATGTCCCTTCCTGCACAAACCAACCTGATTTAAAAGCAGGCACTCTTTCGCTGTGGAGCAAGGGTGCCCGAGTTGGCGCTAGGCAGCCATTTGTGTGACAGTGCAGTGTAAGAGGACAGGAATGCACCATATCTCATAGACACAGTGCTTTCCTGCCCTTTTCTTTTGTTGCAGCGATGCACAGCAAAGTCACGTGCAGCACTGCCCTGCATCAAATTGTTGTAAATGAGACCGAGTGTCTGCTCAATTAGTAATAGGTGAAAATTGAAAACTGGGTGCTAAAAATATTTTTTGCTGCTTTTTCAACAAAGAAACAGTCCTTTAGACTTCCATTCTTCATTCATTGATATTTTGTGTGCCATATAGTTGAGGAATAGGAGCTCACATCCAATTGAGCAGTAAAAACCTTTTTTTACATTAGCATATTTTTTATTATCAGTGGCGAATTTTAGTCAACCTTTTTCATCAAGTAGTCATCTGCAATGCTCCAATCATACCCAGGCATACATAGATGCTTCATAGAAATTCAAGTAAAATACACTTAAGTAAAAGCAGTGTATCCTGTCCTTTCGAAGACTTTCTGTCATCGACGCTAAGCAAGGAAGCAACATCGGTGTGGCATCAGGAACCATTGAAGACCACCATCAGGAGGGCATGGAGCCAGAAAAGCACTCAGACAAATTCTCCAGTCAATCATCCTAGTGAAAAATAAAGCATTGTTAAACAAGATAATTACATATCACCAAGATCCGTGCACCACATGCAATTCTAATGCAGCAGGCCTTGGAGAACGGCTCATGTATCACCTGAGAGTAGACCTCTTTCCATTCTTTTCTTTCTGACATAAACTGGTTGGTTCTAGTTTCAAGAGCGTGTCTGACAACATTAAAAGCCCTGAGCCACCAAGATCACAAGGAGCGCTGTTTATGCAGCGTCTCTTCCTCATTAGGACACCAAACCGTATAACTGGGACATTGTTAAGGCTCCAGCTCGGGGATTAAGGTTATATGCAAACCCATATTGCTGATGAGTGACAATGACTGTTTTGCTTTGCTTCCCACTGTTGGTCTGGGCAAGCATCCAACTATCTTTCCAGGAATTAGACTATCATAAAAACTTCCTGGTTCTCTTCTGCACGGCTACATCTGGCACGCAAAGAAAGCCCAACGGTTGGAGGGCACGTGAGTGGGAAATGCCTACGTGTTAGGGCGTGTGTACACTTAGGCACTGGTAAAAATAATGCTATATAAGCAGTGTACAAAATTGTGACATTTTGTGGAAATTGTGGGAAATTATGTGAAATTCTTCAAAATTATCTAGCCTCGAAATTGCACGGGAGACATTTTCTGGAATAACCAGTCTCTCCTGGAAGAAAAATGTGAAATGATGCAAATTTTGTGGAATACAAAATTAGCAATTTTGCAAAGTTCACATCTTTACCAGGCATAATACATTTTTACACAGCCCTGCCCTATATATAATCAGCAGCAAGTAAGATTTCCTCATAAAAGGAGATCCCTCTGTAAATCTCGTAAAATCTTTATAGGAATATCTTTTGGAGGTGTTTCCCTTCAAAGCATTGAAAGTGGGTGCTGCTGAGTGCTGATAAGATGGTAGCTTACCACTGTGTCTGAATGTTCATCTGATACTTAGGGAAAGATTTATGAAGCCCTTGCGTTGCCTTGTGGCATGCAAGGTGACGCAAGGCAATGCAAGAGCTTCAATGAGAGGTACTAAGCCACAAGAAGCCACTTTGCGTGGCTTAATAAATCTGAGGTAATGCAACACTGTGCAAGTCAGTGCCTGCAGCCTTGCTGAATTGGGAAGGCACTCTATGGGTGGAGCGTGGGGATTCCACGCATCCACCTATGATTTGTGGTGTATTCAAAGATTTAGTAAAGCTAGTAAACCTGGGAATGCATTAAAATGGTACGCCATCCCAACAAAGGCATAACGAGGAGAGATATCTTTAGTTTTACTTTTTTATTTTTTTTATTTTTCTCCTTTTGCATTAGCTGCATTCGTTTTTGTCTGCAAAGGTGTCCCTTCCTGCACAAAAACAATCCTGCCAGTAACGCAGGCACCCTTACTAGGTGTTCTTGCCCAGGGAGAGAGCATGAATACGTAATATCTTAGTAGATATGGCACATTCCTGCTCTCTCCCTGTCATGCAACACAACAGAGCAAGTTGTCTTGCTGCATTGCATTGCATGACATCTTAGTAAATCCGGCCCTCTTTGACTGAATGAGCACTTTCACAGAAGCTGGTGGGGCATCCGGAAGATATCAACATTTCCAAACAGGAGCATATAAAAATCTAAAGTCTAACTTGGTTTGCTCAACGCTCCTGGGGCTTTCATAATTTGAAAGGTGAGCAAATGTGTCTCGTAGGAATTGTTTATCTAAATCATCTTTAAACAGTATACCCAACAAGTGCTGCTGATCCTTGCTCTATATGAGAAAGCATCTGGGCTTACTATTAACAGGCCGAAATCTGTCTTGGCTCCCCTGAAAGTGCCCCCGTTTGATGCGGATTGGTCAAAGCAGCTTAAGGTGCGCAGACTCAGTTTCCAATTTCTATGAATGTATGTTGCACTAGAGCCAGGTATAACATGGAGCTTAAAAAATAGTCCTGTGATGTCCCTGGTCCCGCTTAACAACAGACCTAAGTTGCCTCTTAATGTCTTGAACTGCACCGCTCTGTTCAAGATGATCACCCTCACCCACTGGTTATACACATTACAAAACCTTTGTTTGCTATTGCCACAAACTTGATGGCGCCAACTGCAGGCTAATCTTCAGGGATTCTTGTGGCTTCACCAACCTAACCGCATAGCATATGGGAAAGGCACTCAATCAACATGGGATGGGGCTGGGGAAGGCAGATGTGCACCATTACGATTGGGTGACTCAGCTGCTGGTGGTCAATGAATGGCTGAGTGAGGGATGGTGGGACTTGGCATAGCTGCTGGAAGTGGTCAGAATGGGCCTGGACACTGTAGAAGGGCTGCTGTATGTCACTTCTATTCCATCGCATCCTCCCGAGGTCACAAGGGTGGTTCTTGAGACCTGGTGTATGGCACGACGGTGGACTGGCTAGGATCAAAGTATTACACTTACGACCCTCCTCATGGTTGGCAGGTGGTCGCATCTAGTTTATTTATTCTTTTTTTCTTTTAAAGGTTTTATATAGCGCTGGCTAGACCCGGAGGTATCAGAGCGCTTTACATGAGTATCAGGTCAAAGTTACAAGTTACATTGATTACAAAGGTTACAAAGTTATAAGAGCATGGCAACATAGTTACTTGTAAGGTCGAGATAAACAATAAGCACAAATACGTAAGGGGAAAGGCAGGCAAAGGGCGAGATTCAGGAGAGGGGGGGTAGGTGCAGGGGAAGTAGACAGGTAATGAAGGCGGGAAAGAGGATGGGAGTGTGAGACATCACATGGAAAGAGGAGGGGAAGGGCGACAGGGACACAAACCGGTAGACTAGTAAAAGCAACATCCAAAGTCCAGTAAGCTGTGATCCCAGGGGAAGTGGCATCACTTCCATATCTCTGTTGTGAGAGGCTCCCATTATGCAGTGGACTCTCTCAGATGGGCCTCCAAGACTCCAAGGCTTACATACTGGATCCTTCCCCAAAAAGGGGAGAGGGAGTGCTTTTGCAAGGGGTGCCATACCATACCTCAGCTGTGAGTGGCTCCCTTGGCACAGTGGACTCTCTCAGTGGGTGCGCTGAGACTCCAGAGTATAAATATTGGATCTATCCCCAACAAGGGGAGGAGTGCTTAGTCAAAGGGCACAAACGACAAGGGGCTAGGCAGAGTAGCAGGCAAGTGGAGAGATTCATGGGAGGGAGAGGGGATGTTATGCCTTGTAGGAGGATGTCTCGGAAACACCACGGAGTTGAAGCTCTGTCCACAACTCCCCCACACCGGTTCACTCTACACCAATGATGTATATATAGACTGGTGATAAGAGATGATGCCAATGTAGGGAAAGCAGGGAAACAAAACAAGGAAAGGTTGGGGAGACACAGGAATCTTAAATCCAGGATGCGAAGAGAACTGGTCAGCACTCACTATGGCCTCAGGATCTTCTCCTATAAATAATGAAAAATGATTAATAGAGTGTTTAGTATATCTGTGAATATGTATGTAATTAACAGGGATACTTAGTACCTGGAAACTACGTGCAGTGCATCTACCTGTACGTGACTTCACTTCTGTTGTCTTCACATAAAAGTAGGTAGTGTGATGCAGAGGAAAGAACACTCCTATAAGATATGGATCTTAGGTTAGCTCTCAGTGTGTAACATGGGCAGATATGTGTATAGTGGGCAATATATATATACAAGTACCTAACGCTTAGCGTGCCGTGAGAAGAATGACTCCCTGTTTCTCCACAAGAAGTAAATCCCGCATCCTAATGATAATTCCCTAAAATATAAGTGAGATAATCAGTATCTCCTTAGACTGTCTCGTGCAGATATTGACCCTTAGGGAAATGGTCGTACCTGTTTTGTGTCGTCAAATAAGGCTTAGAAGAAATCCTGGAGCTCAGAGGCACAATCTGTGTTGCTCCTAATAACAACATAAAACTACCCCTGCTTCTAACGATAAAGCAAACAAAACTCCGTAACGAGGTGCGACAAATAACCAAAAAACAAACACCAGCGCGAAGCATGCACTGGTTTGTAAACTCACACGAGTTTACTTCTGAACAGGATAGCCCTCGTACTTATCTGGCTAGAAGAGTGCTCGATAATCAGGAGGACGATGAGGAACCACAGAGAACTCCCGACGAAGCCCGGACGCCACCACTGTGACCCGGAAGCGATGCTCAATACCCGGAAGGAACGCAAAGCGTCGTACCATAAGAGAGAAAGGACTTTATAGTATTATCACGCATGCGTTAGTCCTTGCGCATGCGCTCTCCAGACCCTAGCAGCTCGCGCCAACCAAGCGTTTGCCAACCACGTTGTTATCGGATCGGCAGGCATGACAGGGGATAGGAGCTAGGGAAATAGACAAAGAGGCTGGCTAGACCCGAAGGAATCAGAGCGCTTTACATGAGGAGTGGAAGGGTAAGGGGATAGGGTAAAGGGGCAGGAAGAAGATAGGATGTAGAGACAAGGGCAAAATCTGCCTAAGGTCTGGCTGGGTAGGTGATGGCAGTGGGGGGTGGGGGGGAGACCACAACCCATCTCCTCTTTAGCTATCTGGTAGCTCCGCCGGGCATCAGCCAAATCGCTTGGTCTCCACAGTCTGGGGTAAGTTCCGCAGTTTCCAAGTCCTGATGTGTAAGCAGGTTAGGGGATAGGCTCAAGGTCTGGTCAATGTCCAATTGTTGTCTCAGGGAAGTAAAACGATGTGGAGGGGACCACTATGGAAGCCATCTTGGGGTCAGGCAGGGGACTGTACTGTACACTGGTGGCCATCCTAAGGTCAGGCAACAGGTAGTTAGTGTCTGTATCCCGGACATCTTCCACCAGAGAATAATAGTCCCAGTCCTGGAAGAGACATATGGAAAGGGGTGCAAAGCCTACCGTAGCTCCTGTGATCCCAAAGATGCAGTGACAGGACCAAGAATAAGAAGACAGCTCCCAGCGCGGGCGCCATTTTGGTGTCAGGCAGGGCTCCACAAGGAAATCTTTACTCATGCACCAAAGTCAGAAACTGCAAATGATGTTGGGAACCCATCAGCCCGCTGCGGTCATTAGCGGTGGTATCTGTGCCCCTCGGACCAATCACTCACTACAATCATCATTTCGTTTGCTGCACCCAAATTTGAAAATATGCGGGGGGAGGCCTATCACATTGCCCCCAGCCCCACAAGTGATCACCAATCACCAAATGCCAGCCTGTTACTTGTGCGTGTATCAGAGCCCACATGGCTCCTCCCTAGAAGGATTTGGTGGGTGGGATAAGATCAGGATTGCCAAGGTGGGAGACATCTGGCAGGGAGCACACCTTCAGTCCTATGAGGTGCTGCAGAAAGAGTGTGGCCTGCACAGGTCTCAGTTCTTTAGGTACCTGCAGTTGCGTCATTCCCTGGAGCAACACTGCAGTTCCTTGGGGAATGTTCATGAGTGTAGCCCCTTGGAGTCCCAGATTCTAATTGAACCTATCACAGAGAAAGAATTTTCACAAATTTATAAATCCCCTACAGTCCATTCCCTAGATGTATTTTTGCGCCTCAAGGCCCGATGGGTGCGGTGGGTGGGGCCCCTGGAGGATTTTGACTGGAGGGATCATCAAATAGCATCTAGAGTGCAGGTTACTCTCTGCTGTCTATTCTACTACGTGTCCTGGAGGTGGTGTGTGACGCCAGAGGGGATAAGATTTTGGTGGGGATTGGAGTTGCACTGGCCAAGAGAGCAGTTGCTAAATGGTGGAGGTTGCACTCTTCTCCTCCGGTAGCTCCCTGGAAGCAGGTAATGGATTGGTACGCAACGCAAGAGAAGGCTGTATACACAGCTAGGTTGTGCCCCAAAAAACATGAGACGGTAGGGGGAAAGTGGATGGTGTGTTGGGGATTCCTTTGAAATGTATATTGGAGTGGGATGTGATGGTGTACAACCAGTGGTATTATTTTCTTTTATTCCTGGGTTTGTGGGAGTGTTGTGGGTGGATGAATGCTCCAAAATCAATACAATTCAGTTTCTTAAAACACAATTATAACCAACTTGACTCAAACCTATTTCTTTGACTTATCACACAATGCTCATGAGCTTTGTCATCAATTGCTGATTTACATAGCGCAGTGGGCTGGCCGAAATTGTTTAGTGAAAAAACTCGTAGAACATATTTTACTAATTTGTCCCTATTTGTACATTATTAGCTCTGACTAAACCGGAATTGAACAAAACTTTACATGTGGCCGTTTCTAAACTAATTGATTTGTGTATGTGTTTTTAATTAATTGCTTCATGTTCCTGTGTGCTTTTTTCTCCCTTTCAATCCAATTGTAAACTGAATTTTATTGGAATTATGTCATGAAATGCATTTTCTAATTCTAAAATGTTATTTTGATGCTTAAAATTGTTTCTAACAAAATTCCAGCGCAAAGTAGTAGGTTTTATTGATTTTTGAACTTTATTTTTCCTATTCAGTCATCTGTTGATATCCACCCAGCCCCTCCCTACAGCGCTTACCTGCATTGGCTGCGACTGCTAACAGGTCAACCTTGAGGCTAACACTTCAAGCAATGAGAGCCAATACAATCAAAGGAGTGTGATAGATTGTGAATTTTAAACATTCTAGTCATACCTGATACTATGAAAACAAATATCTTTTAATGGATTTGACCATTTTTAAAGGCTATTAATAGAAATATTTCAACAGGGCAATGAGTGATTCGAGAACTGGGGAGCAGCTTCTAAAGATTTCCAAACAAAGGGCCATATGCATGAACACATTTTCCCATAGACACAGAATGGGCAAAACCCTGTGATGTATCTGGCCCAAAGCACTTCAGAACCAGAGTACAGTCCTTTCTGACAATACCTTCTGATAAATGACAGTGAGCTCCTGAAATACTTTTCAATCTATCTTCAGAAAGATGCTCCTGCCTGGCTGTTGCCCATAGGCTCGTTGTTGTCTGCTCATCAGGATGCTGCAACATATGCCTGCTTGCAGTGCACACGTTAGGATCTCAGAATACTGAAATTAGAGGGCTACTGCGCCTGATTTCGGGATGTGTGACTGGTGAATCCTAATGCATCTTCCATTTCTTCTGAGATTGAACAAGTGAGTGCCAATCAGTTGGCAATATTACTTGCTGTTAGTTATTCTGCAGGAATCTGAGTTATCTTAAAACCAAATAATATAGCTGTTGTCAGCAGCCTACACTGAGAACTGCTCAGTGTGTACTGCTTACAACAACTATTTTATTTTGATTTCAAATAACTCAGATTCTTGGCAGAATGATTGCGATGTTTGAGCTACAAACGTGCAGGAGGCAGCATGCCTGAAGAACTGGTTAAAAAGGTAGTTGTCTTCAAATAATTTTGGATCAACAGTGTTCTAGCATGCAAAGTATACAGGTATTTTTTCCAGCTCCAGAATATTTAGAAAGAAGTTGTGGGTGATGGTCAATGTATTACAAAGATGTCAGTCCAACATAAACAAAAATTGTGCTTCTGTTTTTTGCAAATGTTCTAATACCAACAATCATGCTTTTAATTCTTTTCTGAAGTGCAGTGCCCACAAAGTGCCTAATCTACTAAAATATCAATGTTGCTTTTAAGTCCTGCAGGGGCGAACTGCTTTGAAAAATGCAACATTTGTTATGCATTTTGTCAAACATGCTTTGAGAAAAATTACCTTATTTTCTATAATGGTTGTTCCTAAATGCCCATACTAATGATAGCAATCAGCTTGCATGTGGCATCACATTGATGGCCTATTAATGACCAACAACACCATTAAATTATTATGACCATTAGCCCAATATGGCATTCCTTGAATGGGGCACTAGAGAGACATCAGACAAACAACATGGCTAACAGTCTGTCATATAACATTAGAACAATTAGTGCACAAATTAGTGTTTTAATTGTGCAATGCTATGGTACTGGCAACCTATTACACACAATATCAGAGTTATGTTGCTATTAATCGGACCCATATGGTCCCATAAGCATTTTGTTGCCAACATACACTAGTTTGAAGAGAAAGGGCACAGCGATGCAATGTCGGCACAGCAGAAGTACTCTGCATAGAAACAATCACAGAGAAAAACACACAAGGCATTCATTCAAGCAAATTCCACATCTGTCTTACAATGCAGTCTCAGAAACTAATCTTGGAGGAGTTTGCTATAGACTGCAGAGGTATGCCTCTGCTTAGGCATAACTTATGTGTTTAGGCTTCACATAGCTGAGCTAACTCTTAGTTTACCCACATGTCATATGCCAGACACCTGAGCTATCCCACAGATGACAATAATCCATCATCAAATAGACAAGAGCCACAACACATAATTTCTGCTCTATTTCTTCTAAATTTGCCAGTGGCCCTGTGTTTAGTACCTGAGGGTTCCCATTAAATATATATATAGAAAACATACACATGCAAGATCTGAGTTTTGTTACAGATAAAGTGCAAATAATGCTCCAAAGCATCTTGGCACTGAACTGGTTAACAACATACATCAGAAAGGATATGGGGATAAATCAATGACATAGAGGAATTTTAAAAGCCTTCCTAAGCATAAAATGACCCTCTATTTTTCAAGATGGTTTGTGTCCAAACAGAGGAAGCAACAAAAGAGAAAGAACATAAGGGAGCCATGGCATCATGGATTCAGGCAACAAAAATGTAGAATGGGCCCCAACGAAGGGAGGAAGTTCCCTACATACCAGGCCCGGTGTTTTACAATGAGAAAATAAACACCCACAATTGGTACCCGTTCAGCAAGCCTGCAGTGCTCTGAATGGGGTGCCCCCATGGCAGCTGCCCTCACTGCACAGAAATTCCATCCAGGAAGGTGAGGATCTTTAAATAGGTCAGACGGTCCTCTGCCTGAGGGGCAGATGCCAGGGGCCTTATTTATGAAGGCCTTGCGTCAGTTTTGTGCCGCCGGTGCGTCACTTTTTGCGCCATATTTAAAAAGTGACGCATCTAGGTAGATGCGTCACTTTTTAAACCCCTGCGCCACATTATACCTGCGTCAGGTATAATGTATGCAGAGGGGGTGTTCCCCCGCAAAAAGCCTCGTAATAGTGATGCAGTGAAATCTATGAGATTTCACTGCGTCACTTTTAGGACGCTGTTGCGTCAAAATCTTGCGCCTGCCTCACAGCAGGCGTAAGACTGACGCAAGCCCTTTCACATGGGGCTTTCCCCATGTGAAAGGACGCATTGATGGAGTTGCGTCACTTTTGTGACACACTCCATCAATGCGTCACTTTTGCGCTTACAGATACGTCAGAAAAACTGACGTATCTGTAACTCCTTGCGACATGATGCATCATACATTAAATATGACGCTTTAGGAATGTCGTAAGGAGTGCGCAGTGAAAAGTGTGCATCGCTGTTTTCACGCAGCGATGCGTCACTTTTCATAAATGAGGCCCCATGGATTTATCCCTCTGGCAGATCTGCAGACTATCCAGCAGGTTCTAAATATTTCCCTAAGCATGGTCTGGTCTACAAGTTTTATATTTGTGCAAGGCATTTCACATATCAGGTGAGTCTTGTGGCCTTTGCATCTTGTCATTGTCTTAAAATTATCTGGATTATCTATGTAGCTAAATTAGTAAAACCCCTCCCCCATGTCATAGTCTTCTGGATAGCCTACATTGGACTATTTAGTGTGAGAATAAAGTGCATGACATTTGCGTTTAAAATGATACATACAACACAGCGAGGTTCTAGGTAGCATATATACATGTTAAATAAGATCTGCGAGAGTGCAAAGCCTTGAGGCACACAACATATTATATCAGCTTTTTGAAATCTAAAAGATGATATCATCATAGTAAATTCTCTGTTGCTTAAGACTAATCTGATCAAATTGGATACATTTGATTTAATACCTACCTCCTCATGATGCCCGTTTTCCCTGGTCCGGACTACTTCTTGGTAAATCAATTGCCACTACCAGTGTAGCTTCTCCACTTAAATCAGGCCTAAAGCCCATTTGGCGATTGTCTAGGAGGACATGCTCCTGAAAAATGACTAGACAACCTACAAGCAGGACATTTTTCTCTTATCTTGGTAGGAACAAGCAATAAATAAATAGGTCTGTAGTTTATAACTTCTTGGGGGTCTGAATTAAATGTATTTAAGCAGTGGCTTAGCTGCAGATTTCTTCCACTCTCGCTACTGAAGGAAGAATTCAAAATCCAGGCGGTAGCAGATATTAGAACAAGTGCCATTTCTTTCAGAGTTTACAGTGCACAGGTCATCTAGAGATCTCTGCGCAATTGTTCTTACCTGCACCTCTGAATGTGTTTCTATGCATCATGTGTTATGCTTTTATGCCTATACCCCTAAATGTATTGTGATGCTTAGGTGGTTGTTCCTCCTAGTACAGGTGTTGCTAGTGAGGTCCCCTGCGTGATATTTTCCTAAGGTGGTTAGGGTTGCGTAGGTCGTACTTACCTTTCACCAGTGGTTACTGGTGGTGTGCTACATTTGCTATTTGGTGCTACAGTGATTATTATTCTATGTTCTATGTTTAAAGTGCGAATCTTACCAAGTGCTAGTTCTAAAAGTGCCTATTCCTGACAGTGGCCCACGTGGCCCTGTCCCATGTACCTAATCCCCTGTAAATTCTGTCTGTGCCTATGGCACATTGTAAAGTCTGTATTTATTATCTAATGTACAATACAAAGGCTATTTTTACATATAACCTTGTGTAGAGTTCCTTTTGTGGGGGGCATGGGATGTTGTTGCTGGGGGTGCATGCCCAAATGCTTTACACATCGCCTCTGAGATAAGCCTGACTGCTCGTGCCAAGCTACCAAGAGGGTGAGCAGGGGTTATCTTGGCGGGTGACTTCCTTGCCCTGACTTAGAAGGGTGGTTTCTGCCTGACTTTGGCGCAAGCCTTATTCAACCAGAAATCCCATTTCTAACACACGCCAATAGGGAGAGTGGAAAAAGAGGGGGGTGGAGTGGCTATTATTTTTAAAGACTCTTGGGTTCTAGCAGCCGCAGGTACTCTGAACCTGAAGGGGATAGAGGGTCTGAACTTCTGCTTGCAAATTGATCCTTCAAGTTCCTTTTCTGGCATCCTTGTTTCTAGGCTACCGGACTGCACCCCTAATATTATTAGTGAGCTAAGTAACTATATTACTCAGAAATCAATAATGTATGCAAATTTCACTGTTCTAGGTGATTTTAATCTACACGTTAATGATGTATCCTGTACCCTTGCAACTCATCTTGTACTGTCGTTGGGGGGGATAACCTCATGCAACATGTTTTAGCCCGACACATAAAGCTGGCAACACTCTTGATCTTATACGTTCCAACATAGCCTCTTTGAGCACTGCTACCCCAATTAAACTGATTTGGTCAGAAAATTATCTGATTCCATTTTGTTTTTGGGTGGTTAGACTTGGGCAGAAGAGAGGTAGCCAAATCTATATTAAACGTAGCTGTAAAAACCTGACAGATGAGATATTAGACCCCATCTTACAGGCCAGCAAACCACTATTTTTAGCTGACCCCGACAAGGATGTCATGGCTTTTAATCACTGGATCTCAATAGCTGTCAACTCTGCGGCCACATCCAGATCTGCCAGATCAGCAAGACTCTCCCCCTCTGCCCCCTGGTTTACGGAGGCACTTAGAGAGGCAAAAGAGCGAGTGTAAAAGACTGGAAAGTCAGTGGAGAGCAAGTTACAGTGAGACGGCCAAGGCCACATATAGAACAGCTTTGAAGGAATTCCACAGCCAGATTAGGGCAGCTAGGAGGGAATTCTTGACCGATTGCATCTACAAGGCAGATAATTCTACTAAGGAGGTGTTTAAAGTGGTCCAGTCCTTCCTCAAACCAAGTGCCACAGACACTGCGGCTGAGCCATCTCTTGCTCTGTGCGAAGACATCTCCGAATTCTGCGATGCTAAGATTCGGGATGTTTATAAATGGTGAAGACGGAGAAACATGATAAGAGGGAAGGGCATGATACGGAACCGTCTCTTACAGAGTTTACTATTACCTCGAAACAGGAGGCCTTGGCACAAATTTTAAAATGTAAATGAGGGGCACCTAATGAACCTTGCCCCCCTAATTTATGGAAGGTGATGGCTTATTCCCTATCAGATACTTTGCCGTGCATTTAGAATGCTTCCCTGTCATCTGGCATCTTTCCGGATATTTGGAAACATGCCACTCTCCTCCCGCTGAGGAAAAAACCCAGAGGGGATCCAGCGGATCTGATTAATTATAAGCCCATCTCCCTGCTACCAGCTCCGGCTAAGATGCTGGAAAAACTGGTGCAGCGGCAGCTGACCTGTTTTATTGAAAGGGAGGGCCTTTTACATGACACTCAATCGGGATTCAGGGCCGTTTTTAGTACAGAGACTGCTCTCTTATAGGTGGCGGAGCTGGTCAGACAGGTGGCTGACTCAGGGGCATCCACGATGCTGGTGCTCCTGGATTTGTCAGCAGCATTCGATACCATTGACCATTCGCTGCTGTCTGGGAGATAATGGGAATTGGGCATTGGTGGTACGGTATTGGCCTGGCTGGAATCATTTTTGGGTAATCGTACACAGAAGGTTGCTCTCCAACCATTTCTGTCCAATCCAAAACAGCTCTGGTGCGGAGTTCCTCAGGGGTCAGCACTGAGCCCCGTTCTGTTCAATCTGTACCTGGCCCCTTTGTTCTCTTTGATAGCCAACTGGGGGGTCAGAGCAATCTCCTACGCAGATGACACCCAGTTGGTCTTCACTTTCAAGGAGCAGACTGAGGCCGTTTTTGAGAATGTCAGGGGATGCTTAAGGGATATTGCGCTATGGATGAATAGCAATAAACGTAAGCTAAACGCGGGTAAGACAGAGGTGCTGTTCTTTGGTAAGGATCCTCCCCCTGCTTCGGGCCTCTGGTGGCCGACAGAAATGGGCCATCCCCCTTTCTCGGCGGATTGTATAAAAAACTTTGGAGTGAAGTGGGAGGCTGACCTCTAATTTTCTGCACAGATACGCCAGGTGACTGCAACCTGCTTTTTTAAATTGAGGAGTTTAAAGAAATTCCTGCATTTGCTGCCAGAGGAATGCCGGAAAAGCATAGTACATACATTATTGACATCGAGGCTGGACTATGCCAATGGCCTCTATCTGGGCCAACCACTGTATTTGATCAAGCGCCTGCAGATGGTGCAAAACGCGGCTGCGAGGCTGATCGCGTGACTACAATTTCGCAAACATGTCTCTCCACATCTAAAAGCACTTCACTGTCTTCCAATAGCCAGGAGAATTCAATTCAAGGCCTTGACACTGGCATTCCGAGCTCTGCATGGAACATGCCCAAATTATCTAAAACAAAGATAACATGGTTATAAGCAGGTTAGATCCCTGAGGTCCAACTCACAATTGTTACTGTGTATTCCCCGCTTCAAGAAAGCACGCATGGGGGGTCAGGTCTTTCACGCTGGGAGCAGCAAAACGGTGGAATTCTCTGCCCTATAACTTCCGCTCCATAGAAACTGAGACCCTTTTCAGGAAAATGGTTAAAACCTGGCTCTTCACGGCAGACTAGGGTCCGGAGATCTGGTCTCTGTTTCCTTCTGCTGCTGCCATGAGATAACCATAACTATGATTGCTGAATTTGTATAGCTTTGTGTGTGTAAACTTTGTTTTTTTAGTGAATGTATAGATAAGCAGGTTCAAACGAGTTGCAATTTTAGGAGAAGTGTGGCTCAATGGTTAGAGCGGCAGACCCTGATTCAGAGGTGTAGCTCGGGACCAGGGTTCAATT
This sequence comes from Lissotriton vulgaris, assembly GCF_964263255.1. NCBI lineage: Eukaryota > Metazoa > Chordata > Amphibia > Caudata > Salamandridae > Lissotriton > Lissotriton vulgaris. The sequence goes on along the minus strand of NW_028240616.1, from coordinate 503,907 downwards.
CCCGCCTCGGCGGGTGTTGGGCTCAATTTCCGCGGACCTGATAATTCTTGCCTCGGTGCCTATTCTAATCATGGGTCCCACTCTGCAACTCTGGGCAATAGCTTGCTTAATCTCCACAATGGCCCCAACAACGCTAGGATGCCTGGCTTCACCTTGGGGGTGCCCAGGAGTGGGCACTTCACAGGGAAAAGCCAGGAAGCGGTATGCGTACAAGCGCCTGAGATTCCCCTTCGGGGGTTGATTCGGTGCGTATACAAATACTACTCCATTTACATTTGTGTCCTTCATATAGGTTAGATTGTCACGGTCCAATAGTCCTTACACAATTTTCTATTACGGAATATTAAGCACATTCTGTTTTTTTCCAAGAGTGCACTCGAAAATTCAAAAGACATCGGTCTAATTGACTGGGGTAGTCTCATGAATTGCTTGTAATTATACTTGTTTCCCTTGAAGGGGTGAGTGCATTAACTAATGGCAAATTTGCACCTATGAACACACATCCTTGTACTGAATCAAACGTTTCCGAAAATTCCACCAATACTCTTGATGTATGTCCATTATACCATTGTATTTTAATTCCGTTCATTTTATAGAACTCAATTTACATTAGAAAAGAAGAGACTAAAACAATTCAAAAGTGACTTTCCTTTAAGGCAAGTGGAAAATGTGTGTTTGTTTCTATAACTCCCTACCAAAAGATAAGAGAAAATAAATAGGAAAACTAATAAACCTGAAAATATGAAGATTCTTCTCTTTCCCAATGAAACGTAACACAAAATATAATGCTTAGATTATCTTTTCTACATCGTGCATAAACAATGCATTCATCTCCAGTTGGATTTCAAGAGCGAGGGACACTCTTTTCCACTGCAGATGATATATAAGAAGAGATGCTAAAAATAATAACAAGGGGGAAACATTTGCATCCTTCAATTTGTAACCTAAATAAATAGACAATAGCATCAGCAAATTAAAGATAAATCCACTTAAAAGCGTTGTATGAAATAGATTAAATGATTTGATATATCGGAGGATACAAATGAATTACATTTCTGACGATGGTATGGAGAACAAATAGAAGGTGAGTTCCACGGTCCCAATTAAAGTGAGAAAAAAACATCTTAATTATGAAGAATTAATTTTGATAGTTTGGTGTTGAAATATTCCAATAATAAAAATGATTTAAGTGAGTAGGAAAATCATTAACCAATATGCCACTTCGCCATGATGAAGGGTAACCTGTTACTGCATGAAAAATAAACACAGTTCTGTAAAGTTATTAAACAGAACTTAGCTTTGCTGTGTGGCAATGCGATTGAGTGGGTAAATGAGAAGCCCTCGTACCAGTGAGCCTACATATGTATATTGATCAATACAAAACGTTTCTTTCTTCATTTCTGAATCCTATATATCCTATTTGTCCTTCAAAGTATCATTACATTGAAGTACCTTTTTTATTCTTACCTACTGTAACTGTTTATTTAAATCAGATAATGAAATGATACTGAGTCTTTGTATTTAATTTTTAGAGATTAAAGTTGGACCTCGTTTTCTGACATCACTGTCAAATATTGTTAATTATGTCAAACAGAGTTTGCATTGATAGTCCTGAAGAAGGAATTGAAGAAGGTTGCATACATGGTAAAATAACTGTTTTATTTTATTGTGGATTTTTATGGTAAATAGTATCCAATTATTGACCTCCAAAACTGGCTCATACCTCGCTAATTAATGAAATCAGCATTCTGTTTAAAGGGATTGACCTGTGGTACTAACAAGAGTGAATTCGATGCAAAAACAATTATGTATAATTGACGAATTAAGAATTTTGGGAGATGAGTGCATGAGATAGGAATCAAAAGAGGTTACATTGCCTTTGACCTAAATGATTTTAAGTAGTTTATTCTGTAAAATGTGTTTACAATTACGAAATAATGCAAAAAAGAATCAGTAGACTGTCAGGTATACTATTCAATCCCAGAAAAAGTAATGTTATTTTTTAAAATAGTAAACTAATAAACCTTAAAGCTCTGCTTTTGGGTTGTTGGTTGCCTTTTGTGTGTGTGTGTGTACATATATGTTCCCCTGCATAACCCAAACCTTTGCAAGAAATCAAGAAATCTTTTACACCTGGGGACTTTTGAGATGTAGGAACACGCCTGACCAGAAATAGCTTTCGCTATTGCGTTAAGCCAGGAACAAGTTATTTGAACTCAAACCCCAGCAACAAATGACAAGTCACAACCAGTCCTGCTGTAACACCTGACTTGCCAAAGCTTCGCTTAAATCTTTAAAAACTGAAGATATAAAAATAGTTCACTTGGGTATAACTTATGCCTGTGGCTCTCGCATTGCTGCAACCATGCGGTGTGCAATTACACTGAGGTGCAGTGACAGGTTGAGTTTCATGTCTTGCTCCACTCCCTGTTTTTCTCTCCACACCCCACCTTCCCCCAGGGACAGGCTGACTCATGTGACCTTCCCACAGGCTGTCCTTGAGCTGTCATGTGCTCAAGCTGGTAGCCTGAGGTGGCACAGGGGATTCAAACGTATATCCTCAGTACTCTGTTTCCCAGAGTCTAAAGCAAACATATGCACATTAGAATGAATACAGCTTTTGTCTGCTTTTCGAGTGGTGTTTTGATCTATTTTGCTGCTAATGAAAATAGGAGATCTGTTCAGAAGACCTGGCCTTATAAGGTTCATTGAGAGTCAACTTTCAGTATGCCACTTGTCTTGAAGGTAAATAATTGTATATGCGGTTTTGGTGTACACATGAGCATTGAGGCGCTAAAACTCAATATTGATAAATTGGTGGAACAAGTTAAAATCCACAAAATGTGTGAAATTTTGAGTGGTGTAAATGAATGATTCACTATAAGTATGTGTACAGGAATGTATGACAGATCCTTTCTTGAATATGCATGAGACAAGAATGGACTTCTATCATACAAATCCATTGACGTTCTAGATGACCCCTCCCAAAGGCATGAACCTGATGAGGACAGTAGGTCTCTGGTGCTGCTTGTAAAATGCCTAAGTCATCAGAGAGGGTCCAAAATAGCCGTGAAAACCATTTCCCAGACAGGAGTGAATATATCTTGCCATAGATTATTTATAGACCTGACTTTTAAAAGCAAAACATGAGATCAAAGGGTCTCTGCTGACACATGGCTACTTGATTCGATGCTGAAACAAAGCATTGATTGGCCGGTTTCTCATTAAACAAGATCGTGTATATTAAAAGTTTAAGCTTAGAGGTAGTGACATTACGCACACTATGACACCAATGGCATTAGAGAATACATCACTTATCCCACCTCATCCGCGTAGTGGACTCTTATTTAGTGAGAAGGGCAAGGTGTAAACACTACATGAAAGGCTTGTAGGCTTTGGTTACTTTTTGTTCCTGCTGCTGCCTTTATGACCCCTGAAAACAGCATTAATTAGGGCAGTTAGTGGGATACAAAAGGGCACTTTTTATTACATTTCATATAGAATAGTTTGAATTTGAATTTGAATTTGAAGGGATTTATATAGCGCTCGTACACCTGGCGGTTTCTTGGCGCTCACTGACAATTGCTACTAGGCAGGTCGGAAAAGGGGGTGAGAAGAGTGTGTAAGATGGGAAGGCTTGGGTGAAGAGGAAAGTCTTCAAGTCTCTACGGAAGAGGGGGTATTGGGTGCAGGTTCTGAGGTGCAATGGAAGAGAGTTCCAGAAGACTGGGCCCGTGGTAGAAAATTTAGAGCCACCCCACTTCTTCCGTTTAAAACGGGGTACCAGGAGAAGATGGTGAGAGGCGGATCGAAGGTCTCGTGCAGGCGTGTAGGATTGAATGGTTGAGTTGATGAAAGAGGGGGCAGATCATGTCCGGGCTTTAAAGATGGTGCAGCCAAGCTTGAATAAGATTCGTTGTCGGACAGGGAGCCAGTGCAGGGTAAAGAGGAGAGGGGTTGCGTGATGTGACTTAGAAAGGTTGAAAACCAGCCGAGCAGCCTGGTTTTGGACAAGTTGAAGGCGTCTCAAGAGGTAGTTGGGCATGCCGTGGTAAAGGATATTACCATAATCTAGGCGAGATGTTACCATGGCTAACAGAATTAGTTTGAGCGCTTCTGGGGCGAAAAAACGCGAGACTCTGCGGATAGTCCTAAGTGAAAGGAAGGCTGAGGAAACCACAGCAGAAACTTGAGAGTGTAAGGAGAGTTGATTATTGATTTTAAATCCAAGGGTTTTGACAGAGGGAACAGGGGTGGGAGGGGGGCCAAGTGAAGGGGGCCAAAAAGAAGATGTCCAGGGACTGGAGCAACCACCCGTTAGCACCAACTCCGTTTTGTCGGGGTTGAGCTTCAAGTGGTTGAAGTTCATCCAGTCCTGGATAAAGGTCATAATGGACTGGACATTGGACTTAGACTCAGGGGTGGAGGAAAGGGAAAAAATGCATAAAAAATGTACAGCTTACATATGTTTTGGTCCCTTTGATATTTCTCAAAGGTTATTGTAAGTAACTTACAGTGGAGTCACAGCCCGGGTACAAAATGTAGAGTTTTGCGCTGGCCCGGCAGCTCATTTTTGACTGTGGTAGGAGCAGTTTTTGCAAAACAATGCCAGTCAGTCCTACATGACAAGACATTCCAGCACTATTATCTGCTTTCCAAGGCCAAGCTCCCAAAGAGAATACAGTGAGTTTTATAAATAAAAAAACAGATAACTAGTCTTAATGAATATAGCATGTTACAACTCATGCTAATGCATCGTACTGATAGAATTCAGTTTTCGATGCTCCAACCATCCCTATTTCCATATGTGAGTTAGCATCATATGACTAACTGATGAAGTACGTATATATGCACGTGTGTGTATTTTTCTTCTTATTACTTGATTATTCAAATATATGTGTGACGATATTAGTTCCTTAGCTTAGCCTGTGTGCCTCCATTTTGTGTATCTCTCAGTGTCTGCGAGTCGCACCCGCTCATCTGCCCCTCCCGTAGGAATAGAGAGTTTCACTAAGACAGCAGTTTTCGTTTCTCAGCTTACTGTGGCCGAAACTAACAAGTCTCTTTATCAGTAATATTCTCATGCCCCAGAGACGCTGAAGCCTAGCTCCGCGGCCTTGAGTAAAGATAGCGATGTATCCCTTGCAGGTGCAGATGCCTACTGTATGAGGACATTGTTCCCCTGTCTGGGTTTCAGTAATTTTCCAGAAGGGGCGTACCCTAATGAACTGTGTTGCATTATAATGTACTGTTGTGATGAAGAGAGTCAGTCCTCTCGACGCACTCTTTGGGGTGTTGGTCGGACAGGGCCCTCTCATATGGGAGCTTGTGGCCTAATAAAACACTCTGTTTATTCTTCTCCACTGTCCGGCTGACTTCTTACAGAATTACTATAGGTGAGTGCGGTAAGTCACTCGGGTGGATTTGAGCCACGCTTATCAGATGGCGCCCAAATAGGGACCCCGCGATAAAGATCTTTCTCACCCGTAGGTGGGTAGCAGAAGACCGGGGACCCGCTGGTCGGCACGGTGGGCCCGGGTACCCAACTGTTGCCGAGCTTGGTTCTCGCAGCGCTGCCCCACAGTAGCTGATCGGGAGAGGTCCCGGTTTGGATCTTACGCCGGGGTCCAGAAGGTGGAACTTGGAGCTGACCGTGTTGGTCCTGGCAGCCGGAGGTGGAGAACGGTAGAGGTCGGTACCGCCTACGGAAGGTGAGTGGTCCACCTGTGATTGTTTAAGGAACTGGAGTGTTCCGGGAGACTAGGGAGTCTCCGGTGGTTTGAGGAGCCGGTGTGCTCCTGGGGCTAGTGTGCTCCGGGGAACTCAGAGTGCGAGCAGGCGCTCTGACAGACTTGACAAGGTTGGGAGAATATTTAGATATATTGTTTGTAGTGATCCGACCGGGTGGTACTGTGGTAAAGGCGTGGCTCATTACGGGTGGACTCCGGAACTCACCCTGAACTCCTAGAGTGGTGGTTCAGTGGAGGTGAGCCCTGGGTCTCCTGTGGTAAAGTGCGCAGCGATCCATAGTGCCGCACGGGGAGCGGATGTGTTCTCCATCCTTAGAACAGTTAGTGTACTGTTCGGTCTGCGGTAGGGTCCAGGTTCCCCAGGACTTGGTCGACGGGCCTTGTCCCATTTTGGTAACACGTGTTTGGAAGAATTTTATATGTGTATGTGTGTCCTAATGCATATTATGTGTGTGTAAATGAGCTCGAGCTAGTGATTCAAGGTGACGAATTTTGAGGAGAAGTGTTTTTTTCTACACTAAAGCAGAGATGCCGTGTTTTAGTAAGTTACGATGTTTTGGATGCTGTTGTCGCCCCTCAGATTCCAGGTTGGCCGAGAGCCAACCTGCACCCCCTGAGGGCACTCCAAGCTTTGATATGTATATCAAGCATGGATTGCCCCCGATATTGTTTGGCACTCTATGGCATCGATACACCGCTGACAATGTGGATTTGCAGTGGCCCTTGACGGGCTCTTTTGAAGAAGCTAAATTGGATTATTTGCAGGACAAATTGTTTGCTAGGCGTAGCCGTCAAAGCATGTTTGATTCTTTAAGAGTGTGGCAAAAGGAAGCCAGGAAACGTAAGTTGAGAGAAGAGAAAGAGGCTTTTAAAAAGTCCGCGCAGACCATGGCGCAGAAAGCGAGAGAACATACCAAGAATGAGAATGAGCAGCGGTTGGAGCGCACAGATAGGCTTTGCAGGTTGAAAGAGAATAAAAGTTATGTAGTACGGGAGGATGAACAGGATGAGATGGAAGATATTTTGAGTACTCGGCCCCCTCCTCCTTATGTTCCGCAGTCATTGTATCCCTCTCTGCTAGCTCCCGCCTCCACTAGTGGGGTTCTGGATCCATTGGCGAGCGCCCCGCACCAACATGGCGCAGCGACTTCTGCTTCCCCGCCCTCAACACCCCTCGTTTCCTTGCTCCAGACCACTTCACCCGCTCCCTTATCCCAATTCTCTCTAGCACTCCCTACTGTTTCAGCTAGCACCACCCCAAGTCAGGAGATGTCAACGCCGAGTCGAGGTGCAGGTAGTGGACTGCTCTCACAGGTACGGAAGTTGCTCACGCGTTCTACGGTTGGTTTGGATGAGAAAAGTATAGTGGCCAACCAGGCATGCCAGTGGGCTAGAAATAACATTTATTCGTTTGAAGACATTTGGTCTACCATGAAAGATTTTGAGCCTTTGATGCAACAGCACGCTTTGTGGCATATGTCAAATGTATTAATAACGTTATGGGAGCAGGGGTATGGAGGTGTGGCTCCAGCGACTTTACGAGATATACAGAACGGAGCCTACAGAACGAATACGGGGGTGAAGGAGGTGATGCGCAGTTTACGTGCCTTATTGCAGTATAGAAATGAATTGCCCTCTGCAGGTACGCCCCATTTTCCAGGTATACATCCAATGCGTGAAGTGCACCCCATCTTTCATCCCGAGATACCCGAGATGGTAGACCCAGTCACGAAGGCTGTCACCAGGAATAGGATAGACGCACATTTCCAGGAGCAGTGGGTGTATACACCATGGAAGAGAAGTGAGGTGTTAGCTTTAAAGGCCCAGTTGCCGGACTCTAGAAAGAACCTGACTGCATACTATAAAGAATTGACGGAAGCTGCGTCTTCCACTGTAATGACTCTAGCTGATGTTGAACTGTTTTTTGGACTTCTGGTTCCGGTCGATGTCTGGCGCCAGGTAAAGGGCACAGATCATTCGGAAGAACTAGGTGGTACGTGGCAGGAGTTGCAGGATTGGGATAAGGAACGTAAGCCAGGAGAAAAGCCGAAAGCCGAGATTTTGGCGTTGCCGGGGCGCATAATAAAATACATGCACGCTCTCATTCCCCCGAAGAAGGTAGACTGGGACAAGTTGACGGCTTGTAAGCAGAAAAAGGATGAGGCAGTCTCGGACTTCTTTACGAGGTTTGAAGAGACGTTTATGGATTTTAGTGGGCAAGATGTGTCACAAGATGGAGGGTTGTGACTCTTTGTTAATAGGTTTGTCATGAACTTGTTGCCTGAGGTTTCAGCAAGACTGCAAGCGTCGGAGAGCACGTGGACGACGTCCTCTCCCTCTGGTATTCTTAGTATGGCTCAGTATTATGAGCATAGGGAAAATGAGAGTAAGGACAAGCAGGAAAAGAAGGCTAAGGATTTGAAGATTAGGGTTTTGTTACAGCAAGTGTCGAGGGGTCGAGGGAGAGGCGCGGCACTAGGGCGTGGAGGTGGCGGCTATGGCAGAGGTGAAAGTAGGGAAAGATTGGGACCGAATCAGTGTGCGAAGTGTAAGGAAGAGGGGCATTGGTGGAGGGATTGCCCTCTGTTTCAGTCAAATGCCGGTCCAGGGCGAGGACAAGGAAGAGGTAGTGGTGACTCCGGGAGACAGAATGTGCGGTCAGATGGAGGCGGGAGGCCGGGAGGTAATTATTTCGACAATGGCGTGGACAGGCTGATGGAGCTGGGATTCGCATGTAAGCGCCCTGCTCTCATACAAAACCCTTGCCTAAACCATATAATCATATTAACACCATTGTTCGTCATTTATTAAGTGTTTTCCCAAACACGCGGGTGTCCCCAGGATGCTTGCTTGTATGTCTTTTCTCATACTAACGAAGCTTGCACTAAACACGGCTGCTTCGCTGAAATTCAGTCTGCGCATGCGTCGGTCATACCCATGTGATGTGACGCACTCGCATTCTGGAGGGAATTTGTGCTCATGCGCACTGTGGCAAACATGGCCGCTTGTCTCTCACCGCGCTTTCTGCTTGCTACTGCTGCTTTAGCCTATCTGTCTTTTCGCACTAAAACAATAATGCTATAGTCATTATAAAGTAAGGGTTGGTTAGAACTTTATCATGGTATACAGTGTGATCAATTTTTGTGATTTTAATTTGTTCTCGCTTACTTTTCATGTACCGCGTCTCTGGGGCTGGGAAATCGGGAGCGGAGCCATACTTGAAGCTCTGCTGGGCACCGTCACATGACCGGAGAGAAAACTCCATTGCGCAGAAGCTGAAACAAGCCAGCTGGCTCCTGAAGCACAATGCGCCTGAGAACTTCTCTGGGAAAGCAAAATCTTACCTTGGACGATGCAACTCTGTTGCTACCTATTGTGAACTTTATTATGCTGTTGTATTCTATGCATGGGAACGTGAACCCAAGGGGCGGGTAGGAAAATTTTAATATTTGGGATGAGAAAGTTGAATTCTAGGAGGTGGTAATGACCGCACCACCTCTCCTGACCAATCATAATGTGGGAAACTGTCACTTGCAACATTAGAGGGTGGTCTAAGGGCCCCCAAAACAGTATAATTGCCCTAGTTTAGCTTAGGAAAATTGTCCGACTTGTCCGAGTAGCAGACCTGTCACTGACCCTACGAACTCTATAGGTGCTCAATCTGAAGTGCTGCGGAGCACTCTGTCCATACTTTCCACAAACTCCTAAGGGGTGGAAATAATCCTAAGTGCTGGCGAAGCACTTTGCTGGGAAATTCGAAAAACCCAATCGGGGTTACTGGTGGATTACTTGCAGAGAGGGGTAACGCTGGCGTTGCTTCTGATGCTGTGGGTGTTGGTCGTACCTTGGTGAGCCCAGCCCTGATCCCAAATCCTGAGGGGTATCCTGTCCTTACTGTCCGTGAGCTGTACCTGCTCGCATTCTGGCATTCCTTCCTGACGGTCCTTGTCCCCGTCCTTCCAACTGACCCGTGGCCAGGGTTAGTCTTCTTTCAGAACTAGGTAAATATCAGCCTGTGGGTTTGCGTCTCTCTCTCTCTCTCTCTCTCGTTTTCTCTCTCTATTTTCTTAATAAAGCACTCTTGCCTGTGATATTGCTCTATCACCTTGAAAGCAAGTTATATGCAATTGTTTTTAGAATTGTTCCACTTCTCTCCCCTCCCTTAGAAAATTGCCAAACTGTTATATTTTATTAGTATGTTCCAATTTTTCCCTTTCCTTTAGTATGATTGCGGTGAACTTAGTAAGAATAGTTTAAAGCACTTAGGTTAAGTACATGTTCTAGGTCCCATCCACATCCTATGTCCTAGTATAAAGTTGCAGTGACTAGCTCTGTTCTAAAAGTCCTACCTTTTTAGTCTTCCCATATACTCAATGGTCCTAGTATTAATCTATAGCTATTTTATGGTGTTAATTTTGATGTTTGACGCATTACTCTGCCTATCACTTATTGCCTTGTCGTACTCTCTTTGAACTTTATATAAAGCTTTGAACATCCTCAGGTGTCTGTGGTCATTTTACAGAAATTGTGGATAAGTATTGTACTGATTATAAAGGGTATTTGATCTCAGGCCTGTCTGCTGTTTCCCTGATAGCTCCAGATCTGTCATAAGAATTGTGCCTGTGGTAAGTCAGGTGCATGGTAAGCAGAGGTGAAACCAAACCTTAATTACTCATAGCAGCGTGCAGGAGGAGAAACCAAGTAATCCTCACCCGGTTCACCCCAAATTGTTAGTGTGGTATTGAAAATTTGCACGCCAGGGCCCAGTGCGTGTAAAGAATTGGTAACCTCGGTGACCCGGGAGGACTGCGCGCTCTATCAGTAATTTTCTGGTAACCAGAGGATGGTTTGGACTAGTTAGATTAGGTAGACAGGATAGGTCATAAACAAACCGTGAAAATAAAATGTGCTGCTGATTTTCTACTGTATTGGTTCAAATATTTTGAAATGTTTTAAGGATTTATATGTAAATGTATATGATTTTTGCATTGCTGCTATAAATGTTATATTAACCATTGGTTGTGAATGTTCAGTGTAGTCCGAATCCCCGGGTAAGTATTTAGCTAACGGTGAGCAGAATCCGGTGTTGAAGTCACTAGGTTTGAGGTATTAGTGCAGGGTTGAGGATAACTGGAAGCACTAATTAGGACCTTTGTTTTCTGGAGTGAATGATAGCTACGAGTCCTTTATAAAACTTTCATTGCGATATCACCTAGTAAGGGTCGCATACGGAAGGAGTAGTAGGGTCTCCGAGGCTTGTCTGGTAAGTAAGATAGTTCGCTGGTGAAATCCTGGCTCAGTACATATCCCCGACTAAGGTGGATGAGTCAGAAGAATAACGGGTTCTATGTTACTAGTGTGAAGGGACAGGCAAAGAAGTCTATCCAGAGTGAATGAAAAGTAGACAGAAGTGGTTTACTAGTAGTGAAAGAAAATTCTTTTATCTCTTTAGAACACTCAGACATAGTGGCAAACGTTGTGTGTTGTTGACTAAGACTTGCATTTGCACTTTAGAGAGAGTAAAAAGTTTCCGTTACCTTGTGAAGGAGGGAGTCAGTCGGAGAGCTGCTCTGACGTCACTCCGTGCCGCGCTGGTATTGGTCAAGACAGCGGGTGTGTAGTGGAGCTGAATTTGTAAAGGAGGGGTGAGTGCCGAAGCGTGAGACTCTGCCTTGCGAAAAGGCCGCGCACCCATTGGTTAAGGGTGTTTCTATTCTCTGACCTGATTGGGTAGTGCGAAAAATAAGTCGCGCTAGCATTGGAAGCACAAAGGTAAACAAAATTAATCAAGCCGAGTTAGAAGCGAGTCTGGAGAGTTGCATGTGGTATCCAGATTTCATACCGAATCCAAAGTACCTAGGATTTCATAAGGATCAGCTTATACGAGGTAGACCGCACATGATGTATGGAGTAAAGAGGAAACTGTCATTCTCTGATAAAATAAAGAATTTTTTCAAAACTGACAAGCCCATTAGAACGAGGGAAGGCGTGCTCATTCCCCCGCCAAATACCCCTGCCTCCTTCATGCTGTTTGATAAAGGGTACCACACTTGTGTCTGGTTAGAAAATTGGGCAAAGTATACTGCAGATGACGGAGTCCTAGCATTTCCTGTTGAAGGTACATTTAATGGTCGGATTCTGTTTAACTTAAGGACCCGCATGAATGAATTACACCCTAGACCTAGGTTGACACAGTACGAAGCCCTGGAGGAATGGGAGATTGAGGCTGCAGAGCGAGATAAACCCCGGATGGATAAGGGAGTGAGTAAATGGTATCCGAGGGTTCAAGCGCAGACCAAAGAGCAGAAAATGAAACAGTGGAGGCAATCTATGTTGACTGAAGGACTATTTCCTATGATGGGGGTATTAGAAGAGAGAAAAGGAAAATGTAAAGAAAAGACCCATCACCTAATGCCTGTAGGGGACTCAGAAGATGAGCACCTGGAAGATTTGTTAATGAAAAATCCACCTCCCTATGTTGCAGAGTCAGAGCCTGTGCATTCTCCAAATCCCTTTGCAAAATATCCCAGATGTGGGAGGGATAGTGATACAGATGGAACGGGTACAGACAGTAAAACCAGTGAGGGGGATGGGTTTTGCAGACCTAGATCCACGGTCCCAAATTATCAGCCGTTCGGAGAAGGGCCACCCCGATTGGTCACACCGACTGCTCCAAGTATTTATCCTCCCTTGGTACCTCAGGTATTGCATGACAATTCTGCAGAAAGAGTGTTGCGGGAAAAAGAGAAAGAAGCCCTGGCTAGACAGCGAGAGGATTTAGTTCGAACCATTGCCCAGATACATCCCCATCCTGATTCCCTGACTATTCCAGTAACTATTGGTCCAGCTATTCCACTGTATAGAAATGACCTGGCTAGTCCCCATCCTCCTGCTATCACCCCAATACTGCCTACTCCTAGCATCCCGTCCCCGAGGAAGGAAGTATTCATAGATGAGGATCAAGAGAGTGAGTGTGAATCTGTGGTTCTGATGGATTTGCCCATTAGAGAGCCTAGGACTAGTACATCGGGGGCAAGAAGTCGGACTAGACCAAAGGAGGTGTTGATTGAAGGTGCATCTGGGGTTAGGAGTGCCACCGTAGTTTCCCCAGAAGAATTGGACAGATGGACAAAGGAGCTGGAGAAGGAGACCACTCCCCAACCTAAAACATTGGAAATATATAAATTAAGAATAGAAATAGAAGAAATGATGGCTGGAAATGTAGGAGTTGAGCGCCTAAGCTCGTATAATGAAGAAGAATTACTGTTTATCAGCAAAAATCTTACCCGGAGTGCTAGGTTGCTCCATGAAAGAATAATGGATACAGCCACAGAAATGGGAATTGATGTTAGTCGCTCCAAAATTCTTCAGAAACCCTACAGAGTAGATTTTTCAGACAAAGATTTAGAAAGCTTGAATGTGATGGGAAAACAGATCCAAGTAAAGGAATTATTGAAGCTTTTGCAGAAATGGGGCGAAGTGGGAAAATGGAGAACCAGGTGGGCAAAGAAAAAGGAAGACAGCAGGGCTAAGTCACAGGCTTCAGAATTCGTGTTAAAGGAAGTAACACCAACAGAAAAATTGTGCCTCATGAGAGAGGTCCCGGGAGGGAAGTATGTCCATGTCCCTTGGTCTCGACAGGATATTGTGTCATTTACAAATGACTTCCCGAAATTGCGGGAGAAGCCTGTTGATTGGTACAGGCAGGTAGAACGCTTCATAAAAGTTCAGAAGTGTCTGCTGAAAGACCTGGATGGGTTTTTCGACATTGTGGTCCCTGTAGATTTGTGGACCGACTGTAAAATTGAAATTGATTGGCCCAGTGAGGAATTCCCCAGAGATGAGAAAACAGGAGCTCCCGCACCTGAAGTAATGAGGAAGTATGAGCAAGTCATACAATACCTCAAGAAAAAGGTGCCCGCAAAGGAGACAGATTGGACCCGAATAGATAGAACCACCCAGGAACGTGATGAAACGGTGCATTCATTTTATGAAAGGTTACTGCAGGTATTTAAAACTTACAGTGGTATTGATAACGTAGACATGAAAGACATGACCCATTTCAGTTACAGATTTGTGCTAGGATTAAGGCCTGAAATCTCACAATGGATTCGAGATAATAAAATCAGTTGGCAGGGAAAGCCCATAGATGATGTCCTGAAATATGCAAAATACTGCGAAGATGAAATCGAAAATAAAAAGAAAGCCCTCAAGGAGAAAGTAATGTGGGCACAGGTGAAATTAGCTGAACAGCAAGAAAAACAGTTAAGTAAATTGACTTCTAGTAATAATGCTCAGAATGCCACTGCTGGGGGGGGAGGCAAGCCCCGAGCTAAAATGAGTCGGGAAGAAGCCATGAAAAAGTTTCCGTGCCATGGGTGCGGCCAGATAGGGCATTGGCGAGACGAGTGTCCACACCTGCAGGCCGGTAATACCCCTGTAAATGGTTTAAATCCACAGGTGCCGAAAGAGGGGACAAGAAAGAACCAGCAACAGGTAAAATTACCTCCCGTACCTCGCGCTCCTAGACAGAATTTTAAGAGTCAGGGTCAGCAGAATGAGAGGGCGGAAGTATGGGAAGTCGAGAGTGAAAGAAACGCAGTCATTCCACAGTATTTGTTAAATGATACCTTCCTCTGTGAAGATCAAAATTGACGGGGCCTGAGAGGGGAGGATGAGGAGTGCGTGCTTGGCGCCTCCTTACCGGTAGACCAGACTGGACCATACATTGAAGGAAAGGTTGAGGGAAAAGACGTCACCTTTCTGTTGGACACTGGTGCTACCAGATCTACTGTAAGAACAGTGGATGTTCCTAACCTACCCCTCTCGGGAGAAGCGATCCAAGTAGTGGGCGTCTCAAATCAAATAATAAGTACTCCAGTAACTGAACCAATGGAAGTTTCTATAGGAAATTTCAAAGAAATGCACAGATTTGTGGTCTGTGATTCTAGTCCTGTGAACCTGCTAGGACGTGATTTGTTGTGCAAGATGCATTGTACCATCTATTGCACACCGAAAGGCGTCGAAATTCAGACACCCGATGAAGATGGTTTGTACAAGCTGATGTTAGTCAGACAAGATTCTGATATCAAACCTTTAACAGTTGAGGATCTACCTGAAGAACTCCAGTTAAGAGTAGTTCCAGAAGTGTGGGATTTCACAGGAAAGGATGTAGGTTTAATGGCAAATGTGGACCCAGTTAAAATAGCAATAAAAACAAATGCTGTATACCCCAAAACCAGACAGTACAAAATGAGTGCAGAAGTAAAAGCTGGAGTAGCGACTGAGATTACCCGGCTGCTAGAAGCAGAAATAATAGAGGAAGTGATGAGCAGTCCCTGTAATTCGCCAATCATTGGGATCAAAAAGCCTAGTGGAAAGTACCGGGTGGTGCAAGATTTACGCAAGGTAAACCAAATTGTTGTGCCTTGCTGTCCTGTTGTGCCCAACCCTGCCGTGATACTATATCAGATTCCCTGGAATGCAGAATGGTTCACTGTCATCGACCTGTGCCATGCATTCTTTTCCATCCCATTGCATCCAGAAAGCAAGTTCCTTTTCAGTTTTGAATTTGACAGTCATATCTATGTCTGGAATCGTGTCCCCCAGGGGTACACCGAAAGTCCATCGATTTTCAACCAGATACTGAAAAAGTGCCTTGAAACCCTAGTATTGCCAAGAGAGTCTGTTTTGGTGCAGTACATAGATGACCTGTTGGTGGCATCCAAAACCCAGACTGACTGTGTCACTGACACAATTGCCTTGCTGAATCACCTAGGAAAGGGAGGACATAAAGTGTCACCTGACAAGTTACAATTTTGTAAAAACTCAGTGAAGTATCTGGGGCACCAGATAGAAAAAGGAATCAGGAAAGTTACTACCGAAATAATTAAAATAATTAAAGCAATGGAACTGCCCAGAACTCAGAAAGAGGTGAGAATGTTCTTGGGAGTTGTGGGTTACTGCAGACAATGGATTGTAGGATTTGCAGCTCTAGCCAGACCCTTAATAAAAATGACAAAGAAAGGAGTAGAAGACCCCGTCAGTTGGGACAGTGAAAGCATGAACGCTTGGGTAACTTTGAGAAACTGTCTATGTACCGCTCCTGCATTGGGTATGCCTGACTACACCAAGCCCTTTGAGCTATTCTGTGACACAAGAGAGAATTGTGCTCTTTCAGTCCTGACCCAGGAGCACGGACTAATTAGAAGACCAGTGGCCTATTTTTCGGCCACCCTAGATCCGGTGGCTGCTGGATTACCTGGATGCTTGAAAGCAGTTGCTGCTACTTGCGTCAGTCTGGAACAGAGTGAGAACATTGTCATGGGACATCACGTCACTGTATATGTTCCTCATTCTGTTGTCATCCTACTGACTAGAACTAAGACCCAGTACCTCACACCTAGTCGGCTGACTAAGTATGAGAGAATTTTGATTGGTGCTGAAAATGTAACTATTTCCCGGTGCAATGTCCTAAACCCTGCGACACTGTTACCTATCCCTCTGGATGTAGAAGTTGAAGAGGAAGGGGAACATAATTGCATCGATCTAACTGAGTTCAGTACAAAGCCCCGTCCGGACATCCGTGAAATAGCGTTACTTGATGGGGATAAAACAATGTTCGTGGATGGCTCGTGTTTAAGACATGAGAGTGGGAGTCTGAGTGCTGCCTATGCTGTGGTTACGTTGACAGAAACCATAGAAGCATCTTACCTGAGCGAGGTGAAATCTGCACAAGTGGCAGAGCTCATCGCGTTAACCAGAGCATGTAAGAGGGGTAAGAACAAGAGAATAACTGTTTACACAGACAGCCAGTACTGTTTCGGGGTTGTTCATGACTTCGGCCAATTGTGGCTGCAAAGAGAATTCATGACGTCCTCAGGCACCCCTATCAGAAATGGAAAGGTGGTGCATAACTTACTGGAAGCTATCCAATTGCCCAAAGAATTGGCTGTGGTCAAGTGTGCGGCCCACAAATCTGGAAATGATGACGTGACTGCCGGTAATAGGTACGCTGACCAAATTGCACAATTTTGTGCCCGATACCATATGCCACTCCAAATTGCATTGTGGGACGGAACCAGCTGCCAACTTATGTTGTTTGAGAATGTGTCAACATGGGAGGAATTAAAGGATTTGCAACAGGCAACAGACCGGCAGGAGAAAGGAAGGTGGGCAGCAGAGGGATGCAAATTGAGAGATGATGGTGTGGTGGTAGACTCGACTGGGGTGCCTGTACTGCCTGATAGCTTGATTGACCCCATGATCAGAATGATACATGAACCAACACATATGGGAAGAGACGCAATGTGTCGGGTGTTTGACAAGGTGTTCTGTAATTCAAAGTTCAGGAACCAGGCGGAAAAGCTTTGCCAGAGGTGCCTAGTGTGTCAGCAATTCAATGCAGGAAAGAGGACTGTAGTGGAACAGAGTAATGTCGGAAAGGCAGTAGGTCCCTTTGTCAGGATGCAGGCAGACTTCATAACAATGCCTAGATGTAAAGGGTATAGATATATCTTAGTCATAGTTTGCCTATTCTCCAGGTGGGTGGAAGCATATCCAGCGAAGAAAAATGATGCCCTCACCACAGCCAAATTATTGCTCAGGGAGTTGATACCTAGGTACGGCATTCCCGAGACAATCGAAACGGACCAAGGTGGGCATTTTGCCAACGATGTCCTAGAAGAACTCTGTAAAGCATTCAAAATGAAGCAAAGACTGCATTGTGCCTACCGTCCAGAGGCTTCTGGGGTAGTGGAACAAATAAATGGCACCTTGATATCCAGATTGGCCAAAATGTGTGATTCCACAAAGATGAACTGGATAGAGGCTTTACCCCTTGTGCTGATGAGTTTGAGAAGTATCCCGAACAGAAAAACTGGCCTAAGTCCCCATGAAGTGTTGATGGGAAGAGTGATGCGACAGGCATGGGTACCCGGACACAAACTGCTAAGCATTTCTGATGATATGGTATTAGAATACTGCAAGCAGCTGGGTGACCAAGTGCGTTCTCTCTCTCAGCAGATTGGAGAGACAGAAGACGAGTGGCCAAAGACTCCGGCACATAAACTGCAACCAGGAGATTGGGTGGCGTTAAAGAAACACACCCGGAGCAGTTGCCTGAAACCAAGGTGGGGAAAGCCACGACAAGTGATCCTCGTCACTACAACTGCTGTAAAGTGTGCTGGTGTACCGAAGTGGATCCATGCCAGCCACACGAAGCGGGTAACTGGAGAAAACGCGACTGGAGCTGAAGGCAGCGCAGCTGAAGAAGCTTCCGAGGAAGAGAGTCCGGAGCTAGCTGACATCGAACTGCCGAGCACAAGTCGAGACGTTGAATGGTACCCCGCCGACGACCAGGTTCATGACCCAATACGAACCAGGAAATATTCCTACTTAGACAGTGAGTGGGATAGTCCAGGTGAGTTAGAAATAGAGGAAGAAGGTCAGGTCAACGAAAATCACAACACACCTGATCAGGAAGTAGGCCAAGTAGGGTCAGATCAAGACATCGAAACTCCTCCTGAAACTCCAGAAATTGGAGAGGGACAGTTAGAAATTAGAGCTGACGTTCATGCAGAAGAAAGCGAAGAGATCGAAGAGCATGAACAGGAACAGATAGAATTAGATCAAAGTGCTCAGACAACGGAAACAACAGTAACCAGAAATAAAAAGCAAGTACGATTTGAATCTGAGCAGGGACAGATTAGGGACCAGGCAGAAGAAATAGACGAAAGACCTGGAACAAGTCAGACAGGCAGGGAAACAGAGGTGCCACATCAAAAAGTAAAAAGAGTGCACGAAGAAGGCCAAGTTTCCTCAACGACTGGGAGGCACGGAGGCAGAAGTGCACCCCGATACGTCAAGAGACTGAGGCTCAGACTAAAGACAGTCGAAGAAAAACTGAAAGACAGAAAAAGGGCTGAAAGTGAAAGAAAGGCAGCCCAAGGCAAATCGCTAAGAAAGAGCGACAGACTAAAGAAACAGAACCGACTGTATCGGAGCCCTGAGTGGACTTACTTTGTGTTGGAGGAAATAGACGAACCACACAACAGTGGCAACAGTGACGAAGAGTCCATCGCTGATCGGAGTTCTGACGAAGACCCTCCTTGAGAGAGCCCCGAAGTGAGCCTTTGGTGCAAAGAAACGAAGAGGGGTAGCAAAAGCCACCTGTAAGCTAAAAATGTCTGATCCGAATGTCTCTGGGAGATCCCGGTGTGGGTGCCTTAAAACCTGTTGTAAAATATGCTTGTGTAGTATAGCAATGCTAATAGTAATGTGGATAGGACTAACAGTTTTTCTACCTTTTATGATAAGTAAAGATCCCAACTTGTCCCCTAGTGAACCCGAAGCAGTAGACGTAGGGGTTGTACAGACTGCAGAAACACCACGAAGCCTAGAAAGACGCGACAAACGAGTAGGACTGACACACACACGACCTAATTTAGAAGCATCAGATGAGGATGGACTACACTTTCACAAAATGAGAAACAAGACGCATCTAAATGTTTTTGCTAACTTGTTAGTGCATTATGTAGAAGCTATGGAAATAGAGGACTGTTATGTCTGCATGAAGCTGCCAACCTCAGTGGCTGAAGGCGTGACATGCCACCATTTACCTTTAACCTATGGAATCTCCTGTAGTATATTAGCTAGCTTGTTTTATAGAAGCACTTTACAGTATTATTATTCAAATGCTGACGTAGTATTTTCTGAACTTCCTATTAGAGGACACTTGAACCTTGTACATACTAAAAGTGACGTGACCCGTTATATGGGAGAATATTTTCTGACTATAGGCAACATAGATTTAGATGAAGCAAGACAAGCTAATCTGACCTGTTCTCTGCAAGAGCAGGAAAAGATGTTCATAAAGATGGCAGACAGAAGGAGAGAAAAGTTTCAGAAGAAGGCAAATGACGAAAAGGATAGAGTCCCTAGGTGGGCTGAGCACATGGATAACACCTCGCCAGGCGAAGCTAGTCCTGCCTTGTTGCTGGATTTTGAACGAAAGGGGAAACTTTGTATCAATAGGGAAAAGACAGAGTACTATAACAATGTATTCATCGGTTCCAGCGAGTGTGAACATAATTACAAGGTAATTGGAGGTTGGGGTTTCAAAAATGGGTCAGAACCTGTGTTTCCCGGAATATATTATATATGTGGGAACAAGGCTTATTTCAAATTGCCGGATCACTGGTATGGAAGCTGCTACTTTGGCATTGTTTTCCCGAAAATATACCATGTGAATAATGCAGCTGGAAATGATGAAGAAACTAATGGCTTAGTGCGTAGCAGACGTGAAAGTGTAGGTGAAATTATAGGTGATATTTTTAGTGCACTGATACCTGGAATGGGGGTAGTTCTGAACACCCATAGAATCTGCAAATTGTCTACAGTAGTGGACCGGTTATCAACGGACACTGCTGCTGGATTCCTGATGGTCAATACCGAAATGGTTGCGATCAGATCAATGGTTTTGCAAAACCGTCTTGCCCTTGACACCCTATTAGCAAAAGAGGGCGGAGTCTGTAGAATGCTGAAAGCGCAACATTGTTGCACTTACATTCCTGATAAAAGTATCGAACTAAAACAATATGTGAAAAACATAACTAATTTGGAAAAAGAACTCAAACCATTGGAGGTTGACAGTGCCTGGACGAGACTGACTGGAGGTCTCTCCTCTATAGGTAGTTGGTTTACTAACCTAGGTAGAAATCTTTTGTGGAAAATACTGATGCCAATAGTTGTAATAGGTGTAGTTGTATTGATCATTTTTATCTGCTGCAAATGCCAGAAGTGCAAAAAGAAATATACTGTGAATAAGAGGGGGGTGAAAAGAAATATTGATGATCTAGAATTAGAGGAGTTAAAGAGTGAAATTTACAAAAAGGTGAAAAATCACCACTCTCATAGAGAAGCTGAAAGAAAACTCAACAATAAATTTGTTGAAATTCAAATGAGTGATGTGGATGAATGAGAAAAGTTGGCATCTGTTTCCTTCTATGTGGTGATGATAGTAAATATCATCAAAGAGGGGATTGATGGAGCTGGGATTCGCATGTAAGCGCCCTGCTCTCATACAAAACCCTTGCCTAAACCATATAATCATATTAACACCATTGTTCGTCATTTATTAAGTGTTTTCCCAAACACGCGGGTGTCCCCAGGATGCTTGCTTGTATGTCTTTTCTCATACTAACGAAGCTTGCACTAAACACGGCTGCTTCGCTGAAATTCAGTCTGCGCATGCGTCGGTCATACCCATGTGATGTGACGCACTCGCATTCTGGAGGGAATTTGTGCTCATGCGCACTGTTGCAAACATGGCCGCTTGTCTCTCACCACGCTTTCTGCTTGCTACTGCTGCTTTAGCCTATCTGTCTTTTCGCACTAAAACAATAATGCTATAGTCATTATAAAGTAAGGGTTGGTTAGAACTTTATCATGGTATACAGTGTGATCAATTTTTGTGATTTTAATTTGTTCTCGCTTACTTTTCATGTACCGCGTCTCTGGGGCTGGGAAATCGGGAGCGGAGCCATACTTGAAGCTCTGCTGGGCACCGTCACATGACCGGAGAGAAAACTCCATTGCGCAGAAGCTGAAACAAGCCAGCTGGCTCCTGAAGCACAATGCGCCTGAGAACTTCTCTGGGAAAGCAAAATCTTACCTTGGACGATGCAACTCTGTTGCTACCTATTGTGAACTTTATTATGCTGTTGTATTCTATGCATGGGAACGTGAACCCAAGGGGTGGGTAGGAAAATTTTAATATTTGGGATGAGAAAGTTGAATTCTAGGAGGTGGTAATGACCGCACCACCTCTCCTGACCAATCATAATGTGGGAAACTGTCACTTGCAACATTAGAGGGTGGTCTAAGGGCCCCCAAAACAGTATAATTGCCCTAGTTTAGCTTAGGAAAATTGTCCGACTTGTCCGAGTAGCAGACCTGTCACTGACCCTACGAACTCTATAGGTGCTCAATCTGAAGTGCTGCGGAGCACTCTGTCCATACTTTCCACAAACTCCTAAGGGGTGGAAATAATCCTAAGTGCTGGCGAAGCACTTTGCTGGGAAATTCGAAAAACCCAATCGGGGTTACTGGCGGATTACTTGCAGAGAGGGGTAACGCTGGCGTTGCTTCTGAAGCTGTGGGTGTTGGTCGTACCTTGGTGAGCCCAGCCCTGATCCCAAATCCTGAGGGGTATCCTGTCCTTACTGTCCGTGAGCTGTACCTGCTCGCATTCTGGCATTCCTTCCTGAGGGTCCTTGTCCCCGTCCTTCCAACTGACCCGTGGCCAGGGTTAGTCTTCTTTCAGAACTAGGTAAATATCAGCCTGTGGGTTTGCGTCTCTCTCTCTCTCTCTCTCTCTCTCGTTTTCTCTCTCTATTTTCTTAATAAAGCACTCTTGCCTGTGATATTGCTCTATCACCTTGAAAGCAAGTTATATGCAATTGTTTTTAGAATTGTTCCACTTCTCTCCCCTCCCTTAGAAAATTGCCAAACTGTTATATTTTATTAGTATGTTCCAATTTTTCCCTTTCCTTTAGTATGATTGCGGTGAACTTAGTAAGAATAGTTTAAAGCACTTAGGTTAAGTACATGTTCTAGGTCCCATCCACATCCTATGTCCTAGTATAAAGTTGTAGTGACTAGCTCTGTTCTAAAAGTCCTACCTTTTTAGTCTTCCCATATACTCAATGGTCCTAGTATTAATCTATAGCTATTTTATGGTGTTAATTTTGATGTTTGACGCATTACTCTGCCTATCACTTATTGCCTTGTCGTACTCTCTTTGAACTTTATATAAAGCTTTGAACATCCTCAGGTGTCTGTGGTCATTTTACAGAAATTGTGGATAACTATTGTACTGATTATAAAGGGTATTTGATCTCAGGCCTGTCTGCTGTTTCCCTGATAGCTCCAGATCTGTCATAAGAATTGTGCCTGTTGTAAGTCAGGTGCATGGTAAGCAGAGGTGAAACCAAACCTTAATTACTCATAGCAGCGTGCAGGAGGAGAAACCAAGTAATCCTCACCCGGTTCACCCCAAATTGTTAGTGTGGTATTGAAAATTTGCACGCCAGGGCCCAGTGCGTGTAAAGAATTGGTAACCTCGGTGACCCGGGAGGACTGCGCGCTCTATCAAGGCAACAGTTGCAAAGGGGCAGTGGTCAGTATTATAATGATGACTACTCTGTGGACGATTTGACAGGGTTCTCCCATAACTAGGACAGCGTAGGACAGAGCGAGGGACCAGTGCCTGTGGAAGTTGATCAGAAGGGACCCTATGTCGAGGCAGACTTATTGGGCTCTCAGCAGAAATTTCTAGTGGATACGGGTGCAACGAAAAGTTCAGTGGCTCATTCTCGGGTTCCCGGGGGGCTCTGTCTGGCAAGAATAATATCTCTGTGGGTTTTTCAGGTACCCCAGTGATTAGCCCCATTTCCAAACCCCTTACATTAACGATTGGTCCTTTCACTGTTGATTCACCGTTTTTACTGACATCGAATTGTGGAGAAAATTTACTGGGCTTAGACTTTTTGAAGAGGTTGCACGCCACCATTTATTGTTCTCCGGATGGCGTGTACATCACGTTAGGCCCGACTGTTGCTCGCCCACTACAGTGTTTTTCTAAAGATGACCCACTACCACCTGAATTTGAAGGGATACCCGAGAGTTTGTGGGCTGTCAATGATACAGATGTGGGTGAAATGGATATCGCCCCGGTAACAATAAGGGTAAAGATGGGAGCGAAACTACCCAGGGTACCACAGTACAGAATTCCTAGGGAGGGAGAGAAAGCCCTGTTGCAAATAATACAAGATTTGATTCAGTCCGGTGTAGTGGAAGAGACGGATTCGAACATATGTAACAGCCCCATACTGCCGATCCTTAAAAGACGGTCGCCTGATGCCACAGATAATACTCCTGATGTATACAGGTTTGTGATTGATTTGCGCCATGTGAATAGAGTGGTGGAGCCACAATACCCGGTGGTCTCGGACATCACTACGATATTGACAATGATTCCCCCATCTGCTAAATATTTTTCTGTCCTGGACCTGAAGAATGCTTTCTTCAGTATCCCAGTACATGAAGACAGCCGTTTCCTCTTCGGATTCTCATTGGCTGGCCGAAGTTTCAGGTTTAAGAGAATTCCCCAAGGATACACAGAAAGTCCGAGCATATATAGTCAAGCACTGAAGGCACAATTGGATGAACTGGAACTTCCTCCCGGCAACGTTATGTTGCAATATGTGGATGATATCCTGATTGCATCGGACGACGAGAAGGGTTGTCGGGATGCTACAATCAAATTACTGCATCACTTGGCGAAAAGGGGACATAAGGTGTCCCTTCCAAAATTTCAATATTGTCGAACGGAGGTTACTTACCTAGGTCACCTCCTTTCGAAAGCGGGGAGGAGATTGACGCCAGAGTGCATAAAAGCGATAACTAATATGAAGGTACCTAACACGCAGCGAGAGGTGCGCGTATTCTTGGGCATAACATCGTATTGTCGCCAGTGGATACCTAATTACGCGTTACTAACAAAACCCCTATTGTATCTGACTACCAAAGAAGTGCGCGAACCCCTACCTTGGACCCCTGCATGTCGGGAAGCGTTTGAGTCACTAAAAATTGCTTTATGTTCTGCACCCGTTCTGGGAACACCTGATTACCAGAAGCCTTTTGTCCTTTATGTACACGAGGCGGAAGGTTGTGCGTTGTCTGTCTTAACACAATGTTTTGGAGGGAAACAGAGACCCGGCGCTTACTTTTCTGCGATGCTCGACAATGTGGCAAGAGCGCTGCCGAGCTGCCTGAGAGCCACGGCGGCTGCTGCGGTCTCTATAAGACAATCGGCAGCGCTTGTATTGGGTTCAGGCCTCACAGTAATGGTACCGCATGCTGTGGACATTTTACTAAACAGAACACAGACGCAGCATTTAAAGAGTGCTCGTCTTACCGGTTATGAGATGACCCTCTTTGCGCCCCATGTGACAATAAAAAGGTGTGCTACACTGAATCCTGCCACATTGTTACCTATCCCCACGGATACAAAGGACGATGACATACATGATGACATACATGACTGTTTGTTTCGGACAGAAGAAGAGACAAAGGGGAGGGTGGATCTGACGGACAAGCCCTTAGACGAACCGGATGGGGAGTTGTATGTGGATGGGTCTTGTTTCAAACTTGCAGATGGTACATCGACAGCAGCATATGCAATAACGACATTACAGACGGTAGTGAAGACCTCTAGGATACCTTACAATTCGGCCCAAGCTGCAGAAATTATAGCTTTACTGAGAGCATGTGAATTGAGTGAGGGATTGGACGTGAACATTTATACTGACAGCCAATACGCCTTTGGCGTGGCTCATAATTATGGGCGACTGTGGGCAGAACGGGGATTTCTGACTTCACATGGACAACGCATACAGCATGGTCCGCTGATATTACGACTGTTAGCAGCATTGACGTTACCCAAGCGACTGGCTGTGATAAAGTGTAGCGCACACAAGACAATAGTGGATGATGTGGGACGAGGCAATGCCTTTGCAGACGAAACAGCAAAAGAGACTGCTCGGACAAAATTACCACGGATGTTTGTGGCAGGCCCAGCGAGATGGGTGCCAGATGTTAACATGTTTGCAGAAACTGTACAGAGTGTGAAAAATATACAAGAGAAAGCGACTGAAGATGAATTGAGGACATGGAAGGATGGTGGGGGGAGATTGGATGCTGATGAATGTTGGACGGATGTGACCGATAGGAGACGATGGTTACTTCCGAACGCATATGTCCTTCCAGTGGTGACGATGGCTCATGGGCCTGCACATATTAGCGCCAAGGGTATATGCAAGCTGTTGGACCCAGTGTGGAGCAATAAAAATATCTCTAAAGTGGCGACTCACTTGGTCCGACAGTGCATGGTATGTTTGAGGCACAATCCAGGAAAGGGTACACCTGTCCCAGTGGGAAATTTTGCACCTCCCTCTTTCCCTTTTGAGGTGATTCAGATGGATTATATTGAAATGGAAAGGGTCAACAATCTCAAATACGTCTTGGTGGTTGTATGCGCTTTCAGCAGATGGGTGGAGGCATTTCCAACGAAAGATTGTACAGCCATTTCTACTGCAAAAATGCTGATTAAGGAATACTTTTCTCGCTTCGGATTGCCTAGGGTGATCTGGAGTGATAATGGCACGTCCTTTAATGCTGAATTGATTAAACAGATATGTAAAGGCTTACAGATTTCCCAAAAGTTCCACGCGGCCCAACATCCTCAGGCCGCAGGACTTGTGGAACGGTTTAACGGAACGTTAAAATTAAATATGGCCAAAATACAGGAGAGTACAGGACTCCGTTGGCCAGATGCTCTTCCTTTAGCCTTGCTTTCTACCAGAGTAACTGTTAACTCCAGAATGGGTGTCTCCCCTCACGAAGTGATATTTGGCCGTCCGGCCAACGTTTGGGGAGTACCCAGGCCCAAATGTTTCTCTGAAATACAGTATCCTCTGTTGATAGACTACTTGTATGCTTTGACTAAAGATCTTCGTTCTATTCATCAGCAGGTAGCAGACACCCTGAAGCCGTTGCCGGAGGGGCCTGGACACTCCATCCACCCAGGGGACTGGGTCGTCGTAAGAAAATATCAACGGAAATCTTGTCTGGAGCCCAGGTGGTCGGAGCCTCGACAGGTGCTCCTCACTATACGTACAGCACTTCGAGTGGAAGGCAGAAAGGCGTGGACGCACGCATCGCATGTTAAGAGAGTTCCGCTGCCGTTACCCTACGACCAATGGGTGAGAGAAGGCATTGCTGATGAGGAACATGAGCAAATACCCAGATATGTTCCCTTCTCGGATGCTTCACTGAGGGGAGAGGAGAAAAGTGACAAGGAAAATTCAAAGTCACGTGCAGAACAAAGTGCTTCAAAGAGCTCTGTTACTCCTGTTGCTACTAGTGAAGAGGCGTCAGAGAGTTCAGTACCTGCCATAGATACACCTGTTTTGTTTACTGACCCCGAAGTGCGAGGGAGCACTCGCTATAATCTGAGGCCCCGGAAAAAGTGACAGTGTACTGGACTGAACACTGGAAGAAGGGCTTAGTGGACATTCTGAGATAAAGAAGATTTAGTGGTAGGGATGGACTTATAAGAGCCCTGGTGTTCAGACGAAGATTGTGTTCTCTGAGACTATAGAGTGGTGAGGGGCCCAGATTAAGTGCTCCTCTGTTTCAATTGCTGTGCGTCAAGCAACGTGGGATTAAGGTATGGACGGTAAAAGCCTGCCTGTGAGGCTTTGAAGGACACAGGGAGAAGATCCCTTTTTAGGGTTGAAGAACCCCTCTGGCCGGTTTCGGCGGATAGTCTGGGACTATTTTTATTAGAAGTGGTTTTGTTTTTTTGTTTTTTTGATATATTTTTGCAATTTTAAAAATGTACCCTTTTGGTCGCCCTATCCCTGATGAGGAGCAGCCCTTTGCGGCTCCTCGAAGGCCCTTGCCTGCTTCCCCCTGGTTGGCCCTTTCCCGAAAAGGAAAAATAGTACTCCTTATTATAGTGCTCATTGCTTTCCTAGTGGCTCTTGGTATATTGTTTTTCTTAGATAAAGCCTTTGAGCCACGCTTATCAGTACACTATTACAACGCGGTTGTTACAACGACCGCGTTGTTAGTACGCAATACCTTAACAACGATTTGCTGGAGGGTGCTCGCTGAACTTCGGAATAGTATTATTTACTATTCTTACTCCAGTTTGAGCAACAGCAGGGAATATCTTTACGCCCCCTACAGCAAGTCATTGTAATGACTTGAAATGTATAGGTATTGCGTACTAACAACGCGGTTGTTGCAACGACCGCTTTCTAATAGCATTGTGTTGTTTTAACAGCATTGTAAACTCTGTTTCCCAGTCTTGATGCCCTGGGAGTTTTCTCACAGATTGTGGAGGGTAAAATGTTCTTTCTTTGTGTATGATACCTTCATGATATGCACTGTGGTCACAGACAGGACATTAGAAGGACTATCATTAATAGGTGTCCACTGCCATGACATTCGGTGGACACATATTAAGAACAGTGTTTCTGATAGTGACAACAGAGGCAGTTATCAGAAATACAGCACTTTCCCTGCCTCTAAATGAGGTGCAGCAACTAAGAGATTGGCAGATGAGGAATTGGCTAGTTTTTGGCTGCCCCCCATTTACACCAACTTCCAAATGGATATTAACCCCTTGGGCGCGGCCGCGATTCTGTGCCTGTGCAGCAGAATCGCGAGTGGGCGGGTTTATGATGGCCCCCAGCCGTCATCAGCACATGCCCACCGTAGTGCATGACAGCTGGGGGCCTTCATCAGCATCGAAGGGGTTAAGATACTTATGGTTCATTTGGAAGGAACTGAAACATTAAGTCATCAGCTACTATTATAGAAAACAGCACTTGAAATGAAGCTAAAGAAGGTCACATTTCCTCCTAATTGCCACATCACAAAGACACATCGACATTGAAGACAGGGACACATCGATATTGAAGACAGGATGAAACGCCTTCAACTGCCCATCACACATCATAGATTCCACAAGATTACTGGGAATAACACTCAACAAGAAGCTGCTCTCAACAGAAACACGTCAGAGCAGCCACAATAGGAGCAAACTTTCATATGAACATTCTTAGAAAACTAAAAACCTTCTCTCCCTCAGACGATCTCAAATCAGCCATGCAAGCTCTAGTGATACCTAGAATAGACTATGAAAATACAACTCTATGTGATTTTGCTGAGATCCAGACTGGCTCCACAAAGGGCTTTCCTCAACTCGGCTGCAAGACTCGTCACTGGGTACAACAAGAACAACCACATCACTGGCTTCCCTATGAGGCAAGAACACAGTTGAAAATTGCTTCTGTGACACGTTAGGCCTTTCACTTCAACACACTAAGGTATCTAGCTGATAAATTGAAATTGTCAGGAGGTGGCAGAACGTCCAGAAGCACCAGCACTTTTCTATTGGAACCACAAAAATTTACGGAAAAGGAAGACATACAAAAATACTTTCTCCAGAAAAGCACCCAGGATCTGGAACGCCCTGCACTGGAAATCAGACTGAACCCTTCAAGCACTTTCTTCAAAAAATTGTCAAACTGCTTTTAATGAACAAAGCTTTACCGTGAGCCCAACGCTTGATTTAACTAGGTACTAATCAGATGCAGTTCACCAACCAGGATATGCGCTTGACTCTACATGCGGATGGCTAACGTACTCTTGAGTACCTTCCGGATCAACAACGAGTATTGACAACATTTATGTTTCCAGTTAGCTGCTCACATATATGTTTCTAGTTTATCCTGCTTTCTACTTGATGTAACATTTGTAAAGCAGGTTGTGCCTTACAAGTTTAAAGGGCTTGTCCCCTATGCACAAGATATTGAATTGTGATCGTTTTTAAATCAGCAAACTGTGCAATGAGGTGTACGTGTTGTGTTTCTGCTGTCAACAACTGCAACTGCAAGGTCTTGTTTAACCCCTTCTTTGCTGATGACGGCCCCCGTCCGTCATGCACTACGGTGGGCGTGTGCTGATGACGGCTGGGGGCTGCCATAAACCCGCCCACTCTGTAAAAGCACCGCACAGGCGCAGAATCGCGGCCGCGCCCAAGGGGTTAATGGAGAAGAAAAGGTTTGAAACTATATAACTCTGGCTGTCAGGTCTGTCCTCCATTCTATCTGTTGAAAGGAGAGCTGAAATATTACTTGTTTCAGCATCACTGCCTCCTGTGTTTTTAATTTATAGTTTTCATGTGGTCTGACAATTGAATAATCATCATGTACAGCTTTTGATTTTGAGCTTATCTCTAAATACATACTCAACACATCTGACTGCTAATTAGTGTAGATCCCTTGTACATGTGTGTATGTATGCACATAGATTGCCTTAGTCTGCTACACCTACCATGTACATTTTGCATTTGTTTGCACCTTTTGTCCAAAGCTGGTAGCGCAATAATTGTAAAGTGATCCTTCACATTGTGGGTCTTGGCTGCATAAAACGTCAATTAAAGATATAAATATATATATTAGTATTTGCAGAGCACTCAGTTGCAGCTAATGTGGCCCTGTAGTATTTTATTCACTGCAGTGATCACAGGCGAAGCTGTATGTGAGGTTGGGAAGGATGTCTGGCTGTACTATGTGCTATGCTGAATATAACACAATATGTTCTGAGGCCAGTGTTAACTCGTGTGAGACACATGCACCCGGCATGTTTTGAACTAATATTTACTGCCTCTGTCCTTCTGGGTGGTCCATCAAGGTGCCTATTTAGTTGGAAATCACCTTTCTTAGCATTCTTCAATGTTGTTTTCCCTACCCCTATTTTCTTTCAGTTTTGCTTTCTCTTAATTGGCTTTGTCGCAACTCACTGGAACTGGATCCCTGGCCACCACTGAATCACCAGAAACTACCAGATGCCTTTGTAATGGCTGCTATCTAGCTCCCATAATGATAATGGTATTGTACTTTTCTTCAACGCCAGGATGCTCCTTTCGGAGCAACAGTTGCGCTTTATAAATACCGAATACAAATACAAATACAAATCATACAGCTTGGGACAGGCGTTAGAGGTAAGAGTCAGGGGACATGTAGCGCGGGTGGACTAGACACACCTCTACGCAAACCATCACCAGTAATCCATAGACATTGGGACAGACTGGGTTAGGTCAGGGTCAGGTGTCATGCTGTACAGGTGAGCTGGAGGTCACTGAAATGACTCTAACACTAGCCCAGGAAGCAGGTTCCCCAGCCACCAGTAATGTACAGGGCTTTGTATGGGTTTGTTATCCAGTGTCATAACCTGTAACAGTGCTACAGAGCACTGGAAAAAGCCCTCCAGGGTTGAGGCGTTTCAGCACAATCTGGGTGGAATTGTTCTATCTGAATCAAAGCTTCCAGTGTCAGTACGCGCTTTCCACATCTCACCTTTCACGGCTCTCCGAAACATTGTACCACTAGATCCCCACCCTCCCATGGAAGTGCCTTGAGGTCATATGATTTTCAATGGTGTGCCTCACAATACTTGCCATTCATTCATTCACTAACCTGTCACCAACTTCTGTCAGAGTACCATAAGCCTCAGCGCGTAAAAAGCATCACTGGCCCATCCCATTAAAAACTCAAAGTGCAAATTTACCAGTAAGGCCCACGTCACAAGTGGTGTATAAAAATCCCTGTTATTGCTCCACCCCCGGATTTACACGTTTCAGGCATCCCAGTAATATCAAAGGCGGTGGAATAATGCAGATTGGGAGTTTCTGGTGGATAACATGTAGAAATCAGACTTTCTGCTTGTTGTTACCTGGTAATTTCTATTGGCCCAGTAACGCCCATTACCTTGCTCACCGCAATTAATGGAACACTCGTAATGAGAGCCTAGGAGGTCAGTATTTCATCACGATCTCACTACATACACTATTGGTTAAATTATGTATAAAAGTAAAAACAGAAACGCAGTATGGAAAAGCTACTTAAGTATTTTCATGGCAAAGTGTCTCAAAATATTTCAGCTTTGCTTTCTCCAGTAAATCCTCAGATTAATGTACTGCATGTTTACAAAAACTCTAGATGTACAAAGATTTTAATTTACATTTTCACAAAGTGACCAATGCACATAAGCTTAGAGTTGTATGCAAAGTGATGGTATTGCGCATAACAGATGGCAGTGGTCAATGGGAGCAATGTTACTGAGATATGTGTGTGTGTGTTTGTATGTATATATATATATATATGAGCAAGGCCACGCTGTTGGCCGAAAAGCGTCATCTTGTAAAAAGGTGGGAAGCAACCAATAAACAAAGATCCTTAAGTATTGCCCGGCGGTGTCGCCTCTTTAACCCACAAAATATTAATCAATGAAGAGGCAGGCGCTGGAGACTGGAAGGCAGGAAACAAGGGTTTATTCTCTCCGGAGGAGAACACATCAGTTCGGACAGCAAGTATCGTTACGAGGTGCTCTAACTGCATCTCTGAGGCCTGGCCTCTTATACACAGGTTTATGGTCGGCAAACATTCTTTATTGTAATAAAGTCACTTTGAAGCATGAAAAGACATTCCCAGAACCTCCGCTTCAGGCCTGTTCCCACACATTTTCACAGCAAGAGTCCCCTCCCTACCCACAGGAGGAGATGGCTATCACACAGCTGGACATTCCGCCGATTCCCGGAATGCGTGCGACTGATCAGATCTCATGGGGTGGGGGCTTTGATCAACTGTAACTCCTTTGAAGAGGGGTGATTCCTTACAGTAGGGGCAATAAACTGCATCCGCAGGGCTAGGTGATGGCCTGGGATCGACTCGGACAATCGGGCATGGAGGAAGGAGTTTATCAAAGGGTATGCGACCATGAAAGGGATGAAGGGAGGTGTCGGTCGGGCATGGGGTGTGATTCTCATGGAAGAGCAGCGCAGATGGGGAGGGTTTATGGCTCATTCATGAGAGAGCGGGGGTGACCAGTGCGTGGGTGGGTGCTTGTGAGGGCGACGAGCCGTGCTGGGGGTCAGTGGCGTGCAGAGGGTGGTTCTGACCAAGGTACCTAAAATGGCGGGTGTGCACGACAAAAAGTGTGGCATCGGGGGAAAAGGCACGATGGCGCAGATAATGTTTACCAAACCGTATTAATTTTCCACAGTCCTCCCTTTAACATTCCCAAGACATCTTCCTGGCCTATTTCCTATCCATGTCTACTGTGGCAGTCATAAGTAAAGAAGTAGGAACCCAGGCGAAGAAGCTGTGCAGAAACATTACATTTAAAATTTTTCATCTTAGGAGGCGGGCCCATCGTTGAGCTTGTTGCAGGAAAGTCATAGTAATGCAATATCGGACAAAAAATGATTCTGTAGTGAGAGCGTTGGGTACATTTCATAGATGCTTATAGTCATTCGGAATATGAACTGATAGGTTATTACATATGTAAGTTCATTTCGTACTCGGTTGGAGCATAATCAATACAATGGTGGCTGGGAGAGAAATGAGACGTAGTAAAAACGATAATCAGGGGTGTCATTGTTCGAAGAGGAGGGGTGTTGCTTTTTCCAGTGTCTTATTGTCGTGGACCATTATTAGTGAGTTCTCAGCATTCTTTGTCGTCTTCTGTTGGCACTGTTGAGCACCGGCGGTGGAGCTATGCGTCCAGCTCTATTCCAGGTCCTGCGTTGCAGGGCATGACCTTTTCCTCGTTTTTCCGGTCAAAAAGGTCCTTTTTCGCCCTGTGTCCTAACTATTCTTTCATGGGTACCTTAGACAGGGCACCCAAGTTTCATTTTAGTTTGCAACAAAACCCTATTCTATCTGACTGCAGTTTTTCTTTTTCGAGTCGATTGTCAAAGAGTTCAGGTGGAAGAAGGGGGTGTGTGAGTAGTCCTTATGGTAGGTCGGAGGAAGAGGGGATGGAGCAGGGCCAGATCGGGAACAGACCAGGGGGACGGAAAATTTCAGGTAGGTGGGCCCATGACCGGGCTCAGAGGGCGGGGACTTTTCGGCACATGTTGATCATCGAGCAGGGGCATCAGGTCAGCCCTTTCCTTTCATTTTGTCGGAAACAGTGCCTCGTCCTGCGACTCCTTACTGTTGCGGTCCCGCCTTGGCCAAAGTCGCAGATGATCCACGATCTGCAGTCAGGCCGCGTGCTCCCACATCCGGTCTCTCTCTCCTCCGACAGTGGTACCCTTAAATGAGTTTGAAAAGACAGTCTTTAGAGAATTGGCAGAGGAAGGTAATCACATAAGTTTATTTCTCTCCCAACTCCAAGCAACTGGGGAAACATCCGTTACATTGGGGTTTACAACCAACGTATAAATAATTGATGATAGGTTTGCTGGATTCCCTACAACTTTCCTTCGTAGCTATTTCTTTGGCGTTTGTTGGTATTACATTCATTGCCGTGGTACGAGGTCTGATACCTATTCATTGCATTTGTTTATTACAGTCACGTCAGTTCTTCTGTCAGAGACTCACTTTTCTAGTACGAGTCTTACAAAGCTATACCGTTCTTCAGGGCTTTGTATTTTACGAAAAAGTGCAACGTGCTATCACCATGGTCTGATAGGTATCTTTCTGAGGAATGAACATAGGCTAAACAATTTTCCATTATATCAATGCATCCTATCTTTCAGCTAAACATTTTACTTTCAACAGGGTTTACTGCAACAATTTCTTCATTTCGACCTAATCTTAACTTCGCAAACATCATTCTAATTTCTACATAGCCTCTTACAACCTGGCTACTTCATTAAAAACGGGGGGGGGGGGGAGGGGGCTTGCGATAACTATTCAACTCATCCTTGGGGTGACCGGGGTCTTATGGAAAACAACTAGAAACATAGCAAACTGGGGTGAGGGACTATCGTCTTGCTTTGTGTCATAAGGGCGTTATCTAGCAGAAGGCTACAGTTCAGTTGGTAGTGACATTTCTCGAATTCTAAACTTTGTAGCTTGTTCATCAACAAATCATTTCTAGGAACAACGGCTGGCCTGTGTCAGTTGTAAGTCGACCCATCTCTTACAACCAAGGGTGAGCCACATTTTTCAAACTCTCGTCCGGGGCAGCTGATACAAAACTGGGGGCGTTCTGGGAAGACGGGGATGCTTCGATCACTTTTACTGTTTGGGCATTGAGACAATTCGGGATGGGGAAGGTCGCGTTACCTGAGGCATTTTTATCATAGAAGCCACTGACATGTAGTTCCCTTATTACGGGTCAGATTAGGGAACCTCAGTCGTCTTACCTGTCCTTTCCTTTTTGGCCAATCTAGGTTTCATCAATATGTAGCAGAAAGGAGAGGTAGTAACATGGTATCAATGTGATTTTATTTAAGACAAATTTGTGCAAATACTTGCAGTATTTGGAGCCAATTGGGTGGTGCACCAGGGATGGTGGTTCGCCAATTAGGTGCCAGTCGTTAGGAAGAGTGAGAGTCTGGAGGAGAGAGAGAGAGAGAGAGAGAGAGAGAGAGAGAGAGAGAGAGATGTGCAACAATAGGCTAAACAGTACACGTGCGACATGGAGAGTGGCCGTGTACTAAGATAGGCTATTCAGCACATTACACAACATGAGACATTACGGGTCTGTGTTAGAATTTAGAAAGCATGCAGTTTGGGACGGACGAGCATTAGGCCGGGTACAAAGGGACATGCATTGAGTAAAAGGCACCATTGTGTCGCACTTCTCGCACTCTCGGTCCTTTGCCTAGTTAAGTCAATGCTTCAGCCGCATAGAAAACATTTTCTCATAGTTTCAGACATACGTGACATGTGCTCATTCACGCAATACGGGTTAGGGGTGATCGCGTCTCATCATATCATACAACTATTGGTTCTTTCGTTACAAGAGTAGTTTGTGGGTGTCTTTAGGTGCCACCTTGCAGCGTTAGTCCGCTTCATGTATCAGACATGGCGTGGCTTCAGATCTTCACTATGCCCCAGTCGTGATTTCAATGTAACCTGTAGAGGGAGAAAAAGAGGGGAAGGGAGGGGGGACAACATTCGAGCATATCAAATGTACGGGCACGAAAGTCCTTTACTTACCACATACTCGTCTTATCTCCTCGGGATGTAATCCCTGGGGTCTTGGTTTCTGAAGCCAGGGGGCGGGCAGTGTGGTAAGGATGGCGAGCGATAGGTTGTTCATGAGGGAGACGGTCAGAGTGTGACATTATAGGCCGTGTGTAGGGAAACGTTAAAAATCAGAGGCGCTTAGTGCGAGGTATCTAGTTTGTAGATGTATCTAGCTATCGGGATCCTTAAATCATTCCCAATGCTGTGATGTCCTAAGGCATATCAGCTCTTCGGCCAACCCTGTTCCCTAGTACCTTTGAGTACCATACCTTTATAACATTTTATCATTTACACCGCTTCACTTTACCCGTTCTCAGAAGTCGAGGTCCTTCTCCATGCATTTGTTCCTGAGCCAGTCGCACATTTGGAGGCAGCGTATCGTGCCTTAGATTTGATCATCAATCCGGGGCTGAGCAACCATTTTCTAATAACCTTAAAAAGAGAACAAAACAGGGCGCACAGAAAAACCCTCCCGCTGATCCCACATTTACAAAAGTATGCGATACCTGTTCATAGTTTGAAAAACCTTTATTTGCACAATTTGATCAGCATGTAAATATGAGAGTGCAATCGTATTTGGCCGGACACGGCGTTGGCTGAAGCGCGTACAGTAGGGGGGGGGGGCTATTTTGCAGCATTAAAAACATTTTAAAAGGGTTTATTTAGTTATTTGCAGGAAACTAAAAACGTCTATCAATAGTTGAGGGATCAGGGGGCATTCATTTCATAATTGGAAGCATAGTCAGACTAGTTGCAATCAAATTTCCTAGATGCATACCGTGGGCGTGTGTCATAAGCGACGTTATGTATCAGTTACAATAATATCATAATAAATCGTAGATTGAAACCAACATTTTAACGGGATCCTTTTACATGTTCGCCAAGTGAACCCTCCCCCTTTTTCGTCAAGTGTACAAAGGATCATATACTTATCTCAGAACATCAAATCTTATTAGCTAAAAACACCACGAGGTGTTCGTGAGTTCCTATTGACACCGGCGCCATTTTGGGCGAGGCCGGGTTAGTCCGGAAGTAGCATCAGGGACAAAATGTTTCCAATAACCGGCGGTTGGACCAGAGTCCCTTTCGGCAGTTCAAAAAGACTTGTGCTAACAGAAGGGGCAGGTAATGTGGACCGTCAATCAAAAGGGGAGGGAGGCAAAATCTCCCCTACCGGGTCACGTTGAGGTTCAGCCGGAACTTGCTCGAATTTGTTAGCCCACAATGTTTCTGGATGGTTCAGACTGAAGCTGGCGCTGACACGAGAGCACCACCATCTTGTGGCTACGTCGTGGTCATTTCGTTAGCGATCAAGGCAGTTGTTCCCCACCGGAAGCTTGTAGGGGCCGTGGGCTCCTGGGACTTTGTAGAATCTTCAAGGCTGTGGGGATGCTGTCGGAGGTGGGGGTTCGTGCCCAGGTGGGCAAGCGTCCGAGTTACATTACTGGTCAAAGTTACTCTAGCGGCCTAGACCCGACTTCCAGGGGGCCCAGACGCCATTTTGAGACTCCGCAGCAGCCGCCCTTCGTCGTGTCTGCAAGAGTGGATGAGACTTCTTGGGGCGAAAAATGGAACACCGTGCCGTAGGAGCAGGACATTCGGCTCGGGGCGCTAGGGTGCAGCTGTGGTGCCTCCACCTAGGGAGGTGAGGGAGGCTCGTTCACGCCGCCTCCCTCTCCCAGTGCACCCCACGCCGTCCCTTTTCGCGGGTATACATGATGGCCACCCCACATCCCGTGCTCCACAAGTACACTTGAGGGCCATCATATGTCTTGTGCTCCGCAAGTATGGTTGCTGGCCATTCTATGTCCTGTGCTGCGAAAGTATGGTTGCTGGCCATTCTATGTCCCGTGCTGCGAAAGTATGTCCGTCGCCCGGCTGGAGGATTTCGGCGCCGGGCTGGGGCTGGGAAACCTCCTACCTGGGGAGGTGGGAGAGGCTCGTTCGCGCCGCCTCTCCCTCCCAGCCCACCCTGCACCAATTCTTCAGCGGAGGTAT
The DNA here is from genome assembly GCF_964263255.1 of Lissotriton vulgaris. NCBI lineage: Eukaryota > Metazoa > Chordata > Amphibia > Caudata > Salamandridae > Lissotriton > Lissotriton vulgaris. The sequence goes on along the minus strand of NW_028240616.1, from coordinate 466,535 downwards.
TTGTGATGGCCAGACCAGGAGATACGAGGGAGGGGGTCATCTGCATCCGCCCCCTCCCTACTCGTGGCCCAGGGGACGCCGCCCCAGGAAGAAGAGGATGGGAAGGCCATTACATGCCGGGCCCATGGTGCCTCCTGGACATCCCACCGGCGACCTCTTCGATCGATGGCTGTCAGCAGGACCCCGCCCCACACGTGCTGTGTGTTTCACCTTCCGGATGGGCGTGACCGGTGACCTGCTGCATTTCGGGAACTTCCGGAGTGGGGGTAGGTATTTTTTATTTTTTTTTGTCTATTGGGCGTGGTAGGAGGCGGGACAGGCATGCCTGGGTAATGGGGGGGTGGGGTGTCCACAAGAACAGTTTTCCTGAACGGGGGGGTTGTCTATGCAGGCCTGTAATTGCTTTTGTCCACAGAGTGGGGGGCAACAGAGAGTAATCAGTCCCATTGCACTTGAAGTTTGAGTTCATTAATGGAATGTATACTAATCTGTCCGAAACTACTCTGTGTGTTGTTCCTGTATGTTATCCGAAAGGGTGGCTTTTGTGTTCGGGAACAGTAGCGGTAGTACGGGGTTCGTCACCGGGTAACCTAGAGCTTGCCTGGGTTTCCCGTCTTAGCGTTGTTCGACTTATGAGAACTCAAACATGTCGCTGAAATCTGTCTCGCGAAATCTGTGCCATCGGGCGTAATCAAACGTGGTGGTTCTATCCGGCCTGTCCGTGTCAGTCTGATTCATCTTTGTCTCACGCCTTTTCCCTTTCTGCCGGCCTGTTATTTCTGTCGGCCCTCTGCTCTTACCCGTGTTCTGTAGAGTCGGGCATTGGGCTTTCCAGTGCCCGGAATATTTACAAAAAGCACATTGATTTTGCTCTAAGTCTGTTCGTCCTGCGCGTAGTGTCGGGGGATTACGTTCGGGTCGTTGTGTCTTGGGGTTGTCCTGTCGGTATATCCCTTTACACCGTTCCCTTCCTGTGTTTACTCCTTGGAACCGTGTCGCCGCTATCCCTTCCTTTGGCCTACCAGATGCTTGGAAGGTTGTCTGTCGTGTTTCTTTACCTACTCTGACTTCGTCTCTTTTCTTTCGTTGCATTGCTTCTTTGCGCCACATACCGAGACTGTCGAGCATAATAGGCGTTGTCTTACTACTACAAAGGGCTATTTCTACCGTTTCTATTTTATCAAGGTCGAAGGATCCTATCAGTGGCCACCGTTTCTCTTGATTTTCTTTGGTATACTTGTGCCACAGCTTACTATAGGCTATGGTAACTAATCCATACTTTGTGAACATGTCTTTATTAGGGGTGCCTTCCAGCGGAGCTAGATGGTCCACCTCTAATAAGCGGTCCGGGCTAAACAGGCTACCAATCAGTGGGGAGAAGACAGGCATGACGGATCACAATGGGGACAAAAGTCAGCACTACCTATCTTATCACTGCGTGCAAAGACTAGACAGAATATTTCTATTCTACGTTGTTTGCAGGCAGTGAATACCTCATGAACCAATATCAAACAGTCAATGTTCGGTCAATCAAACAATCAGTGGGGAGAATAAGTAGGCCCGCAAAGGTCTGCGTTACCTACCCTTTCACTATCTGCAAAGAGGGAACCTGTTCTTTCCTGTTTGCAGACAGAGAATCTCCAGAAAACAATCCGCGAACAGTAGTTCGGGTTCAAACAATTAATCAGTGTGGGAGAGGGAAATCTCCAGAGAACAATCCACGAACCGTAGTTCGGGTTCAAACAATCAATCAGTGGGGGAGAAAGATAGGCACGACGGCTGCGTTACCTATCCTTCACTGCTTGCAAAGAGAGAGCCTGTTGTTTCTCCGTTTGCAGACAGTGAATCTCCAAACAAATCAACAAAGAGTAATACTAGTATTTTCCAAACAATCAAACAATCATTTCGCAATTCGTCGTGTTTACACGACCTTACCCGGACCGCATGGACAGTTTCTTGTCTTCCGAATCCAGCGCCCGATCGTCCTCTATTCTTCGTATTCCTCGCGGCACTCCTGATGGTTCCCAGTCAGGACCGTAGATCACTCGAGAGAGGTCTGTTCGGAACCAGTGAAGTTCGGATGATCGGCTGTCAGACGAGGGTCTATCGGACAGGTGCACTCCCGATCGTTGCAGTCGTTCACTCTGTCGTCAGGACCTCTCCCACTGGATCCACGAGTCGCTGATGGGCCCCACGTTTGGGACGCCAATTGTAAAAAGGTGGGAAGCAACCAATAAACAAAGATCCTTAAGTATTGCCCGGCGGTGTCGCCTCTTTAACCCACAAAATATTAATCAATGAAGAGGCAGGCGCTGGAGACTGGAAGGCAGGAAACAAGGGTTTATTCTCTCCGGAGGAGAACACATCAGTTCGGACAGCAAGTATCGTTACGAGGTGCTCTAACTGCATCTCTGAGGCCTGGCCTCTTATACACAGGTTTATGGTCGGCAAACATTCTTTATTGTAATAAAGTCACTTTGAAGCATGAAAAGACATTCCCAGAACCTCCGCTTCAGGCCTGTTCCCACACATTTTCACAGCAAGAGTCCCCTCCCTACCCACAGGAGGAGATGGCTATCACACAGCTGGACATTCCGCCGATTCCCGGAATGCGTGCGACTGATCAGATCTCATGGGGTGGGGGCTTTGATCAACTGTAACTCCTTTGAAGAGGGGTGATTCCTTACAGTAGGGGCAATAAACTGCATCCGCAGGGCTAGGTGATGGCCTGGGATCGACTCGGACAATCGGGCATGGAGGAAGGAGTTTATCAAAGGGTATGCGACCATGAAAGGGATGAAGGGAGGTGTCGGTCGGGCATGGGGTGTGATTCTCATGGAAGAGCAGCGCAGATGGGGAGGGTTTATGGCCCATGCATGAGAGAGCGGGGGTGACCAGTGCGTGGGGGGGTGCTTGTGAGGGCGAAGAGCCGTGCTGGGGGTCAGTGGCGTGCAGAGGGTGGTTCTGCCCAAGGTACCTAAAATGGCGGGTGTGCACGACAAAAAGTGTGGCATCGGGGGAAAAGGCAAGATGGCGCAGATAATGTTTACCAAACCGTATTAATTTTCCACAATCTCGCCCTTCGTTTTTTGCGCTGATGGAAGAAAAATAACAATAAAGAATTAAAAACTATCTCTGCCTGCAGTGAATTGAATTTTAAGTGTCCGTTTCTTGATGTATGGTGAGTTTATGCACCAGGAGTGGTAATTGGATATATATATATATATATATATATATATATATATATATATATATATATATATATATATATATATATATTGATTGGTCGGCGTGGGGACCTCTGTGATTTGGCATTTGTACCCACTGATGTTGTGTATCCGCTGACAGCGCTTAGAAACCCCTGGGTGATATAGCGCTCTACAAGCTTATAATAACATAACATAACATAACATAACATACCATAACCTAACATAACATAACATAACATAACATAACATAACAAAACATATATATATATACATAAAGATACGTGGACAGACCTCTGCTCTTTGTGCACATCCCAGTAGCATGTTGATTGACCTTATATGTTTACTCAACAGTAGCATGACTGAACCTTTTAATGATGGTTTTCAAAATTAAAATTTATTTATGAAGGTGTATATAGAAGTTGTTTCTCAAAAGGCTCGCAGGCCAGAGGAGAGCTTGTGGAAGTTGTCTGGTAGAAAATTCTAGGAAGGCTGCAGGATGCCTCTAGAATCTGGGATCTAAGAAAAGTATTGGGGTCGCATGTGGGGATGAAGAAAGAGGGGTGACAGAGGGCAGGGCGGGTTCTTTGTGTCTTACTCTTACATGTCTAGGGTAGGCATGGGCGGAAAATCCGTTCCGCTCGCGGATTTTGCGGATTTTCGGGAAATCCGCAATCCGCGAGATTTGCAAATCTCCCGCAAAATCCGCAAATCCGCGAGCAGCGGATTTTGCTCGCACTGCTCGCACTGTTCGCGTGAGTTCGCGTGAGTTCGCGCCCCGCGAATAAGTGCAAAATTGCAGAAATACGATCTTAGCAAAACTGAAAGTAACTACTTACCAGGTTCAAAAGTTCAGGCTCATCATTAGTAGCCATTTCCTGTAGTGCTTCCTGAGGGGCCCCTCCAGAGTTCAGTTGCCAGTTGAAACTATTATGTGACCCTGCTCTGAACCTCAGAATAGTTACACATATGCCACAAAGGTCCTGAATTACAGCTAAGGGAGACAAGCAGGAGCCAGGCTGGAAGTTAAAATCCATTAATCAGCCCCTAATTCATTATTGTCAGTTGGGGCAGGGCAGGTGTTGTAACTAATTTTGCAACAATGAAAGCACTTAGCAAGTGCAAAAGATCACTAATCAGGGCGCACTAAGGAAGCAGGTGCCAGCTAAAAAAATATTCTGTGACACACTAATCAGCCCCAAATTAATTCAGGTCACTTGAGGCAGGGAAGGTGTGCTTTGCTTTGCCGAAAATAATGTACACTGGACAACCAGAGGGTGTGGTGATGAAACAGAGGGTGGCATGGGTGGGCCAGAGGGTGGCATGAGTAGTCAGAGAGTGGCAGTGGTGACAGAGAGTGGCAGTGATGAAGAAGAGTGTCCCAAACAGGCTGGACACGTAGAAACAACAAGTTCGCGAAACTTGCGACCCGACAGGTAAGTTCGCAATTTGCGAAAGTGTACAAAACCCTCGCGAACTGGCAGAAACACGGGCGAACACAAAAAAAAAAATCCGCAAATTCGCGGGAATTCGCGGATTTTGCGGATTGCGAATCCGCAAATCCGCAAAATTCGCGAACGCGAGATCCGCAAAATTCGCTCATGCTTAGTCTAGGGTGCCAGACTGACACCACTAGGACTCGCCCGACTGTTTCGTTTCCACCTTTGAGAAAGTTCAGGAGCATTAGAAGAGCTTGGGGCGCAAACACTGTTCATGGTTTGTGATTCGTTTTGCCACCCAGGATTTGGTGAGTCTGCCCGCTCTAATGCTTTTAAAGATTGTATAGTTTCTGCTCATTTAATTAACCTTGATTGCTCTTCCACTTATTTACTCAATCACCAATGTGGTGCATTTATACACCAGTATCCCTGAGTTTAAAAAGGCTCATGACTTCTGCTGCTATCATCAACTTCCATTCATGCCTATTTCACATCATGTAACTCGTCTGCCAGCATCGCTCCCTTATGCATGTTGCCATATAGATCAGTGGGCCTTCTCTGATTATCCCCATTCTTTAGGTACATGCACACACTGCCCTCTGGCTAGATTGGTGCTGTGTAGCTGCTTATATGAAATACTCCCCCCTATTCCCTCTATTAGACTGCATATAACCCAGACCATCAGGGCTGGACTGGCCGTAGCGGGCACCGGGCGTTTCCCCGGTGGGCCACTAGGGTGGGAGGCGGTTTTAGGCCCCTGGGGGCGGTTTTTGTTACCGGGGCCCGCAATATCAGCTCCCGGTAATGAAATCGGCCGAAACCGACCCTTGTAAACAGCTCGGCCGCACCTCCTCAGCTCCACCCCTAGTTGGGCCGGCCGAGGAGTTTGCCAGGGCTGGTTTCGGTTCCCATTCCGGCTCTGCAGACCATACAGGTACGATCCTGCCTCTTTCTCTGCACCAGTATTATAGAAACCGTGAACCACAGCACTTGTTCTGTAGAGTAATTATAACTACCAGCTCATACAATTCTATTTTTTGTGCCTCCCACCACCGCCTCCATCCCCATGTTAGGCGCCGAGCCCCAAGACAAGATTAGAACACCTCTCTGGTCACTCACACATGACATCAAAATGCTTCCCACATTGCATCACAACAAATACAACATTCTGCTAACTATGCACTCTCTGAAAGTCTTGCGAGCTACATGCATTGGGGTATGATTCACTATCGAAATACAACAATATGGTGCAGAACTTACGATCTATGATTTGCTCTCGAATGAACCAATGTTTGACACCAAAGAACAGTGTCTTAGTCGATACTGCATATCAACACAATGATACACCTTTACCAAGCTGCTCTGAATAATCGACTTAACAATGAGAAATTGGAGGGGATCCCATGGAAGTACTTTCGCAAAATGTTGCTCTTAAGTCCAGGGCCAGCTTTAGGGCAGTGCGACTAGTGCGGCTGCACTGTGTGCGAACCTGGGGAGGGGGGCGCTGTCTTTAGTAATAACATGATTTAAAAACACCTGCAGCATAGTTCCTTGTTCATCCAGCTTTCAGGAAGCAATACGAATGTCAAGATAACTCTTGTGATTAATGTTCCTGCAGGTGAGAGGTATCAGAGTTTTGTCTGGTGGCATAAAGAAGCTAAGAGGATTAATATGCCTGCTGCAAATATGCGTACCATGCCGATCACATATCTGTATTTTATGTGGGTAGCTGAGTGGATTATAGGCGTGGGCGGAAAATCCGTTCCGCTCGCGGATTTTGCGGATTTTCGGGAAATCCGCAATCCGCGAGATTTGCGAATTTCCCGCAAAATCCGCAAATCCGCGAGCAGCGGATTTTGCTCGCACTGCTCGCACTGTTCGCGTGAGTTCGCGCCCCGCGAATAAGTGCAAAATTGCAGAAATACGATCTTAGCAAAACTGAAAGTAACTACTTACCAGGTTCAAAAGTTCAGGCTCATCATTAGTAGCCATTTCCTGGAGTGCTTCCTGAGGGGCCCCTCCAGAGTTCAGTTGCCAGTTGAAACTAGTATGTGACCCTGCTCTGAACCTCAGAATAGTTACACATATGCCACAAAGGTCCTGAATTACAGCTAAGGGAGACAAGCAGGAGCCAGGCTGGAAGTTAAAATCCATTAATCAGCCCCTAATTCATTATTGTCAGTTGGGGCAGGGCAGGTGTTGTAACTAATTTTGCAACAATGAAAGCACTTAGCAAGTGCAAAAGATCACTAATCAGGGCGCACTAAGGAAGCAGGTGCCAGCTAAAAAAATATTCTGTGACACATGAATCAGCCCCAAATTAATTCAGGTCACTTGAGGCAGGGAAGGTGTGCTTTGCTTTGCCGAAAATAATGTACACTGGACAACCAGAGGGTGTGGTGATGAAACAGAGGGTGGCATGGGTGGGCCAGAGGGTGGCATGAGTAGTCAGAGAGTGGCAGTGGTGACAGAGAGTGGCAGTGATGAAGAAGAGTGTCCCAAACAGGCTGGACACGTAGAAACAACAAGTTCGCGAAACTTGCGACCCGACAGGTAAGTTCGCAATTTGCGAAAGTGTACAAAACCCTCGCGAACTGGCAGAAACACGGGCGAACACAAAAAAAAAAAAAATCCGCAAATTCGCGGGAATTCGCGGATTTTGCGGATTGCGAATCCGCAAATCCGCAAAATTCGCGAACGCGAGATCCGCAAAATTCGCTCACTTTTGTCACAGAGATCCTTGTGTCACCGCAGTTCATAAGATACATCAGTAATATAGAGCAGTCACTGTTACAAACTGTCATCAAAGAGTGCATGCAAACTGTATAAAATAGTTAGCAGGTTACGTTTTTCCCTTCAGTTTTTCAATATCTGTTCCTAAAAAGGGTTTGTTTTGGTAGATATACATTCTTATTAGTAAAACCAGCCTTTACCAGGGCTTTATAACGAATGAAATGTAGGTGAGAGGGGCTATGGAGAGATAAGGGCCCAGAGTAGCCATGGAATCTGAGGAGGAGGTCATAGGGAAAGGGGCTCCAAATCTGATTGCTGCACCGGGCACCACCAGCGCTAAAGCCAACCCTGCTTAAGTGCACTGGACTGATGGTGCCCTAGAAAATCAGCAAGTGTTCCCCTGGTTTGGTTGGGTGGGTGCTATTGGGCTAAAAATTTTGAAAACAAGATGTCATCTGCTATTCTCTTTTTATTCTAGTGGGTCAAATTTCCCCTATCCAGTCTTTATAACAAGACACTTGATTAATATCTCGAGATGAGCTCACAAAGTTTGTGAAGGATTTTATATGCAGAAATGCATAAGGTTTTCACCAGGGCTCCAAAAGCCCTCCAGAACAGGCAACATGTGTATTTCCACTATGTTTGCTGCAGAGGCTTGAGGTGAGCCAGAGTGCTGAAAAGGAGGAGGACAACCATGAATGAGCTTGAACCTCAAGTGACAGTTCTCCATGAGTAGTGATACTTGATAGGTCCCTCTTTGGGGCTCTTGGAAGAAGCATACCCTCACTCCAGTGGATGGCAGACAGTTTTGGTACATTTCACCTGTAATACTTTCCTCATGTTGCCTTCAAGTAGCATTGGAAACTGAGGTAGAGGTCAAAGATGAGGAGACAAGGCACATAAATACCTTATGTCCAGATTACCCTTTGCTACTGCCTGACAGGTGGATGACTAAAAAGGGACTGCATTTGCATATAGTAGATAACAAATGCAATGCTGAATTACAATTGAAGTGAGGAAGGAAGTCATTGAGGAGAGATTATGCAAGTCACTTTCATTTGACTGATACTGAAAAGAAACTGATCAGGAGGCAACAGAGAGTATGCAATTGATGCATGTAATTGTTTATTTATGGCATGGGCCAAGGCACAAAGCAAAAGCGTGATTCACAAGTCGTAATAGAAGAAACATAGGGGACAATAAACAACCATGAAAGGGCAATTGCAAGCCATTTAGATAACGTCATATATTTATATGTCTATATCTAGATAATGTATCAGTTTTTTGCAGCTTTGAAGTTGCTTGTAAAAAGTTAAATATATCAATTAAATGTACAAATCCAATGCACCAGAGCGCATTTGTAATCCGTAACCACTCTAAAGCCGTGCCAATGTGCAAGGTTAGAGGAAAGATCCTTTAGCCATAAAACGCCTCTTACAGTGCCTACTGTGCAGGCGCCAATGTTTACTTGCATCGTCGCACAATTTAAAGGATGTTTGACTTGAACTCATAGAGCATTAAAGTCTACTGACATCGACCACTATCAGAAAGTGAACCAGGTAGTCTGTTCTCAAAACAATCATTGTAAGCGGGCACTCAGAGTTTAGAAGGATTTCAAACATGTTGCATATCTTTTTAAGATCTGATGTCTTGAACTTTATAGTCAACATATACATTATAAATACCTAATGGGAAACACTGGGGCATATTACCAACAATTAGCGATATTTATCGCTAACGAGGCTTAGCAACACATTTTTTAACGCTAAGCATCGCTGGAAATTATCGCAGAGATAACTTGCTATTAGCAAGGTTTATCTCAGAAGTGATAACAATCCTCGCGCTAACTGCCAATTGAGAGATTATCGCTAAAAAACCAACAATAATCTCTCGAAGTTTGGCATTAGCTTGATGATAGGGGCTCACAAACTTAGCCATGATATCTACCTTCCATAGGATATCATTGCTAAGTCAGGAAAATACCAGGTGTAAAAAAAGAAGCGCTAAACGCGGTTAGCGCTGCTTTTTTATCACTAACAGGGTTAGCGAAATCCTTGCTAATAGGAGAACTGTCTCTTAACAACATTTCTCCTATTATTTTTCTCTGGAACGCCCCCTTTGCATCTCATTAGAGATGCAAGGGGAAGCGTAGAGAAAAAGGGTGCTAACATGCGAAATTACGTGTTAGCACCCTGCTGATAGGGAGATAATTTTATCTCCGCTTTCTTGGCTTTTAGAGCCAAAAAAGCAGAGATAAATCCCTTGATAATATGCCCCACTGTTCTGGAAGTCTATTTCTTAATAGAAAGAGGTTGTTGCAGATACCACAGAATGTGAACGCTGTGTGAATCTGGAACTGATGAAGTTTTAACACTTGACTTTGAGACAGATCTTCTATCATGAGAAGTGTGTGTATGAAGAATTATCCATGGTGCAACATTTCCTGTTCTACAGAAACCATTCTACTCGAATGTTAATAATATGGTGTTTCTGTGGTGCCACGCAAGATGGAATCACTATTTGTATTGAACAATATTTTAAATATAATCTGTTCAATGTCAATAGTTTCTTTCTAATGAAACATATGTATTTATTATTTACATAAATGTGGAGCATTGTGCTAAAATCAAAATAGCTAGATAATAAAGTCACAGAATGTCACACCAATGTCCTTATTTCTCATCGTAAGTACATTCTGGCTGAATTACAGTAATGCCATCTGAAAAAAAGCATCTCCTCAAGCTCCAGTATCTTGACACCACCTTCATATTTGGATTGACCACATAGCCCTGTGCCCTTAAAGAGGTTCCTAATTAAAGAGAGATAACAATTCAAGATCCAATGCATAGTCGACAAAGCCCATTAAAATGTAAGGCCTTACCTTTAGAATACCCCCCAGTCGCCCGACTGGATCGAGAGGATTTTGCAGCATGTCCCCTAGGTGTTGTCATGTGGTTCAGACGCGACCTTGCTCTGCCTGTAAGTGACAGTCATCCAAGCTCGCTAAAGTAAATTTTTTCTTGACACTGTCCACGCTGTCTGATGTGGAACTAAAAACCAATTTGTTGTACCAGTCTGGAGATCTCTCATCTGGGACCTTTTGTGATGGAAAATAGCCCATTGCACAGTAAGGGAGGCAGGAGAATGGTGAGGAATCTGTGGTTAAATAGAATATCCAACAGAAAGAGAATTACCAAAGGTGAATAATGTGTTCTTCTGATGGATACTTCTAACTGCAGATTTCTCATCTTTAGATTCCATACCAAAAGTACCTTCCCTGGTGGTGGGTCTGTGGAATGATTCAGTACAAAATGTCCTGCGGGACCAAACAGTCAAAATGGTCTTCCTATCTGCCTGGCTGTCAATGCAATAATGCTTTGCGAAGGTGAGCACTCATTTCCAGGTTGCAGCCTGACAGGCACTCTCTGTGCCAGTGCAGGGATAGCAGCCAAAGGGGCAGATTCTCAGAATCTGCCCCTTTGCGACCGGTATTTTTGCATTTGGGATGGATCATCCCAAATGCAAAAATCACTAATTGAGAATTTGCTAAAATGCGATTACTTGCATTTAAGGAATCTCAAATTGAGATTCCTTAAATGCAATGCATTAAAGTTAAAAAAAATAGCGATGCTGCTAATAGGGCGCGCAAATTACCATGAAGTACAACTTCATGGTAATTTGCTAAAACTTAGAAAAATGCACTAAAGTGCATTTTTCAAAGTTTCATGTTGCACACACACATGCCCTAAGGGCATGTGTGTGCGCAACATATGTGTACAGATCAATTTCAGGGGTGCAACAGGGTGTCCTTTGGACACCCCTGCACCCTTGAAATCGCAATCTCAATTTGCGAATCGCTATTTGCAAATTGAGATTGTCTTCCCATTCATTCCTATGGGCCTCTAGGCCCATAGGAATGAATGGGGAGGTATTTGTTAATTGCGACTCGCAATTTGTGAGTCGCAATTAAGGAATTTTAAGAATTCGCAATTTTTTTAGCAATTTCTTGATGCATTGCATTTTGCGATTCCTTATTTTTCGCAAATAAGGAATCGCAAAATGTATGCTTGATGCATCTGGGGGTTAGTCCTCAGTCTGCCGACCATTCTTAAGAACTGTGTGATGGGAGCACAACAAACAAAAACAAAAACCACAAAATATCAAAACGTATGTCATGTTTTCCCATACTGACAAAGCCCTGGCTATGCTAGCGCTTGGTGTAATTATGCAATGAAGGACCGGCTATGCACTAGTTGCAGGGATATCAATACGATTAATTTGGAAATGCTGACCTGTTTTTTTGTTTCTTCTAAAACTTGTCCCTGCAGACAGACACGGGACAAACAATGGCAGACGTGCGTGCGAGCTCCCTGAGCAGGTACCTTCCAAGAAAGTCGTGCATATTAATGTAACGTTAAGGAAAAACAAAACACGCCAGCCAGCCAAAATAACTTTCATTATTATGTATGCTAATGTTCTTGCGAACCACGTGCTCTCGAGCACGCACAGTGTAATTCAGAGCTGTGTAAATAACTTCAAACAGCAGCAGCAGCAATGTGGGTACAACGTGGCAGGAAGGCCAGGTAGCACCTGGGTGCCAACAGGGAGCTACAACAACAGCACACCGGCTGCAACCGGGTACAGAACCATCCGGGAGCCTGGGAGGCCCAAGGCAGAGCAGACAGGCCTGTAATTAATGACTCACCACCCTGTGAGTGTCAGACACCTGAGGCATGCTAGAGGGCGTGGCCGCCTTGACTGACAGGCGGCACAGACATGAAAAAAACACTACTTTCCACGCACCTCACCGCCCCGAGGACACTACCAGCTGATTCTGTGAGTTTGTGGAACATAATGGGAACATGTCGTTCATTTTTAGTCCACTCAATTTATGAGATAAAGTATAATACGGAGAACCAAAAGTATCAGAACATGTATTTATAAATAACAAATTGTTGGAACTGGTACTTTCTGGTTGGTTGAGGACGTGCAAAAGCCAGGCAGAACCTACCACTCCCAGCAGGAGTAGGTGATTACACCCACTGTAACCTGCACTCACACTTTGTTAGCTTGGCACTGAGCAGTCAGGCTTATCACAGAGGCAATGTGTAAAGCATTGGCACAGCAATCTCACACAATAAATTCACTGAACATCACAAAAGAGACTTCACACATGGTGTATGCAAATAAAGATTGTATTCAACACACACATGAATTAACACATTAGCATCATGTATTTCTGGGCATAAATAACATTTTGGAATATTACTAGCAGTACGAGGTCCAACGTGTTAAAATGACATCAGTAATATGCACACTTGGGAAAAATCCTAATTTACCCCAGGACCCTTATGTGGTGTGATACGTTGTCAGAACTGGGCCCATCCTGCCAAATAACACAATTCAAATCCACACATTTCTAGGGTGCATCCCAGGTCACAATGAAATCAGGAATGTGTGCACACAGGAATTTATAACACTTTTCAGCAGCACTGTGGGCCAAGGCCGCACGGGTAAAAACAATGTAAAAGCGGAGTAATTCCTTAGGATAATCAAACAAACAAGTAAAACAACACTGCTGCTTGGAGAAACTATTAGCAGGCTGTTCTTATGCAGCACACTCTCCCACACTCACACTGCACCGTACCGCGGTGCAAAGGATATCAGCAAGTCTGTATGCGCACGCGGTACTTGATAACAGGAATGTGGACCCTGTAGCACAATCTCTCCCACACCTCTCAGTTCTACCCCACTATTTGCCCACAGGTTAGAGTAAAAATAAAACACCCCTTCCTAGACCGGTTTTAGGCCGGAGTCACACTTAGTCAGGGGCCCAGGGGAGAAGGCTGGACTAACATTCCGGGTAACGAGGCAACAGTTGACAAATGGGGGGTTCACCCACTTTATGTGGAGGGTAAGGGGGTCACGCAGACTCTCGGCCCTCTTCCTCAGCCAAATCACTTACTCTCACCACCCAGGCCCAATAAAGGCGATTCCAGCTGGCAACACAAAGTCATCTGGCTGGGCAAGGAGAGGGCAGTTGATACGCCGGAGTGAGGGCAAAATAGTGCATTCAATAAATGGGGGGTGCAGCTGTTTCCGCACTGCACTGTGATACATAACGTCTGATGCGCGTTGATCCGAATTGCACCAGGCAATCCAGTCAAAATTAACCAAAAGATAGGTTTGCCGCGCCTCCATGGAAATGAGGCACAATGTCGGTGCATGCTGATACGAGTCACACCAGACAATCTGGTCCCACACACACACACACAATCACAAGTTCATTAGGTAGAATGAGGCACTACTAAGGATGCGCCAGCCCTCCGGGCGTACAACCTGTGAAATGGACACTGCATACAATGAGCATGCAATCAGCATGTCACACGAGAGAGATGTGGCATAAATGACAAAGTGGGCCACGCTGAGCTCATTAACCGGTGAATCTGCTCACCATCAATGAGACCCTTGTGCGTGCTGAGGCCCTATGATGCAGGGGCCACACTCCTTAGATATGGGCACAGTTTGGGGGTTCCTAACAAGGCAATCCTGTCTCCATACTTGGTTTTGCTCTCACACCTCGTTGCAGTCAGGATCCAGCAGACGAAGTAGGTGCTTGAGAGTGCAATGCTCTCTAGGTGAAACACGTTGACGGTGTAGGTCCTTCACAGGAGGTATTTGATGTCCCTGAGACCTCCACAAAGAATAAGGTGCAAGCCAGGAAACCCTTGGAGAGCACACTTCAGGGTGCCACACAGCAGCAGGCAGTGAGCCTAGGTCAACCACAAGAAAGGTTGCACAGTCCCTTCCAATGGCAATCATCCTCCTTGTGTACAACAGATTTCTCTGGCAGTGTGCACCACGCAGTCCAGGATGTCTGGCCCCACGTCCCCCACAAGTGTATCTCTGCTTTGCTGAAGTATGGCACCAGCAGTTATACGGTTGTAGGCCTGTGAAGTAGGGGGTGGTTCAGAGGGTTCCCCTTTGAATCACAGATGTCTCCCCTAAATTTCAGTCCTGTCTTCCATTAGGCCTTGGAATGCAGATATTAATCTTTCTTGGGGCAATGATCTGGCTTCCCAGAGGCCAAGTGTCAAAATCTTTCCCCCCCAATCTACCCAGCCAAGTCCTCAAATGACAGAGTACTGTCATTCCGTTTGCATGCTTGAATCAACGAGAGAGAGAGGACTAGATAAGCTAGACCATATCCCCTGGGTTATATATATATATATATCAATAAGGACTAGCTAGTTTAAGGGAAGTAGGAGACTCAGAGTAGTACGTCAAATAAGGAAAAACGTTGGTTTCCTTATAAAGCCCTCACCCACCGACCTAGTCGGTGGCATGCTTCATCATCGGACCCACCACAGTGGCACCGAATGTGCCCCGGGTGTGCTTCAACGCCAGGTGACTGCGGAGCTGGTATGTTGCTGAGTGTGCAGTGAATAGGGTAAGAAAGGGGAAGATTAAAAAGTTGTACAGTGGGTCCCAGTACCCGAGGGTAAAAATATTTTAATGAACTGGGCCTCTGTTAGCAGATAAAAGGCAGGTAGGCGTTAATTGGAGTGCTAATTATGACCTCCGGCGTCAAGTGTGGTCTACATGTTTCAGCCAGTGCCTTGTAGATTTTAAGCTGGCTTTCCTCAGGACCGTTTTAATATGTGAAAAAAGTGCAGATTAAATAATAAAATTAAATTTATGTGGTTGTGTTGTCTTTTGGCTAAGTGAAGCGCACACTAAGGCGCTATAACTGTTAGATGGGGATTCCCCCAAGCTTGATCTGTTTTGTCTTGTAAAAAGCTTCATGGGTCGCCTGGCAGAGAAAGAGACCGAGTGTTGCAGTCTAGTTCCTCCTTGGACCTATTCGTCCTTCCGCGGATCAAGCTTGAGGGAATACCCCTCTAACAGTTATAGTGCCTTAGTGTGCGCTTCACTTAGCCAAAAGACAACACAACCACTTAAATTTAATTTTATTATTTAATCTGCACGTTTTTCACATATTAAAACGGTCCTGAGGAAAGCCAGCTTAAAATCTACAAGGCACTGGCTGAAACATGTAGACCACACTAGACGCCGGAGGTCATAATTAGCACTCCAATTAATGTCTACCTGCCTTTTATCTGCTAACAGAGGCCCAGTTCATTAAAATATTTTTACCCTCGGGTACTGGGACCCACTGTATAGCTTTTTAATCTTCACCTTTCTCACCCTATTCACTGCACACTCAGCAACATACCAGCTCCGCAGTCACCTGGCGTTGAAGCACACTCGGGGCACATTCGGTGCCACTGTGGTGGGCCCGATGATGAAGCATGCCACCAACTAGGTCGGTGGGTGAGGGCTTTGTAAGGAAAACAACGTTTTTCCTTATTTGACGTACTACTCTGAGTGTCCTACTTCCCTTAAACTAGCTAGTCCTTATTCCGTTTGCATGCCCACTGTGTATGCCTGTCTCTGGGGAATGCACAGATGTGCTCCCCTAGCCTCCAGTGTGAACTGGAGTCAAACTAGAAGGCACACAAAGAGTTTTAGAGCAGAGAAATTCCCACTTTCTAAAAGTGGCATTTCTAAGCTATAAGTGACAAATCCACCTTTACCACAGGGGAGGGTTTGTCATTGCGAATCCAATGATGGGAAACACGATGAGGCTTCTCCACCATAAGACACTATTGCAGCTTGAAGTAATTTCCTCCATTCCCCCACGTTACACTATGGGAACAGCAAACCTCATAGGTAGGGAAAACACACATGGGTATTCTTTACTACTTGGGCTGGGTATGTTGCCAATACCCAAAAATATGTATATAACTAGTGTTCACACATTTATTCTGGGTGATCCACTCAGAGGTAGTCTTTTGAGCACATAGGAAAAGACACCTTTTTTCCTTTAACTTTGTTGTGCCTCAAACGGTTTTAAATCACACTTTTGTTTTTATAAGGACTCCTCGAGAAATTGTCAATGCGGACGTGTTTCAGCCTTTAAATTCTTCTTGGCCTCCTCTGGACAAGGGCAAGGAACCATGATTTTGATATCCGGTCTTGGTTGCGCAAATCGCAACCACTGAATCTTCGAACCACGGGTTGCACCTCAACCCGAGGTACAAACACCTCTCTCAATGGTGGGAACTAATCTTAATGGGTCCTCGTGTTTCAATTCCGGACGCTGCTTTAACTTTGTCCGCTGTGTAGTATCACAATGATAAATCCCTCGGTCCTCCACTGCAACGTTCATTGTCCTTTTCCATTGTCACATTGTAAGATGTAACATCAGCAAATTATACCAACACGGTACATGGGAACAATGTCGTCCTTGTTCCACCAACCCATGTGGTAATGTGCTATATTGGACTCTTCTGTTCGCCTCTGGCTCTCCATGTTCTTTCATCAAGGTCTTCTTCACAGGTTCTCTCTCTATCGCTATTACAGTGTTGAATCTCTTCTCAAACTAACATTGCATGTGAATACTTGCAAGGGAAAGTCATGTCAGCAGAAATGGAAAACATTATTTTATGCAGAATGGGATTCGAGGCCTAGTATGGGCAAGTTTAACTATTAAATTAATGGTGCACATTTCATATGTGTGTGGACATTTGAAATCAAATTAATATAACTTGTCAGCACATTAGATTCATATTGCATGTGGTATACAGTAAATCTTTAATAATCATTGTGTGTAAGCATGACTAAGAACTACATTTCATTTGAAGTATACCCGTAACATTAGCACACACATTACATAAATATATTATTGTTTCTAGTGTAAATACATTCTACATATATGAGGATGGTCTCTGTTCAATCACCTAAACAATACATCTTGTTTAATGAGTTAAGGCACTCAGTTAGGTATGAATTCTCAAATTCTACGGTGAATGCACTTCAATAATGATGTCAAGTGCAACATTTCTCATGAATGTCATTAGACCACACAGGAAACATGTGCTAAGTGCACGTTTTGGTTATGCTTTTGTGATGTGTAAAGGTGGGTCAAATTGTATCATGTACCAGTTCCTTGAGCAGAGTTGCAAATACTCCGAAAGGCAGTGCAAACAGAGACGTCTGATCTCCAGACAGTAAACACTGCTTTCTGGGAATGGATGCTGGCTGGTGTTCAATTGCATGCATTAAAGTTCACAAAGTTTGGATTGGAGACAATGGGGCAATAGAGCCGGAACCTTTTAACATAATCCTGACCCTTATAATAACCCTAAACCAAAGCCTCATTCTGATCCAACCTACCAACACCCTAAAGCTAAAGTCCATACTATTTTCAATTTTTAAATGCAGTCTACGTTTACAGACATTTTGCAAAAAAAAACTTGCACCTCAAGAAAGCATACAAGTAGAAGACGCATGCGCATTTGCGAAAAATTAGAGGGCAGAGATGCAAAGCAAAAGGAGGGCCAGGCAGGGGAATTGCAGTGGACAACTAAAATTAACTAAGCTCAAATGGTTAGCCCAACTTCACATATATCTATAATGCAGTGCCTGACCCGCAAAACACAGCTTAAGTGTAAATCCAACAATAACCATATCTCTACAGAAGAAGGCTTTGAACAGCACACATATGTGATAATGAAAAAAAGGAGTTAAAGTGAAATGAAAAAATTGCTCAGGATCACACAACTTGGCAAAGTGGGTAAATCGGGATTAATCCCATGTTTTGTGGTTTCACATTGTTCAATTCAGCAACTAGACGTATATTCTTTGCTTTGCCTACACCTACCTTACCACCAAGCCCCCCAATCCCCTTGCCCGACCACCACCCAGCTGGCATCAATGCGGCCATCTGGCACATCACAGACCAAACTTTATGGCCCTTGGGAAAATGTTTACAAGTACCCACACTCTAAAGCTAAGTATATTCTGAAATTGAGCTGATTTATTAGGGTCGCTAACCCTGCTGACAACTTGGGGCAAAAAACACATCTGTGCTTCACCTCTTTTCCCTGTCCCATTACTAGGACAGGCATGGCATAGCAAGGATGCCCTGGTGCAAGCAAGGGATAGGGCGCCTTCGACTGCTGTTTTGGTTGTGAAATACAGCAATTATCAGGGGTCAATGGGCTCCTTAGGGCTCTGGACCCCAGTTCCACTACACCGGCTGCACCAATGGGAGATACGCCCTGGGACTGATAGGTGTACCCTCAAATAGAGGGACTGCTATAGGCTCTTGCTTTGGGAAATGCAACATCTGAAAATGGCGAGGGACCGTCCATCCTATTTGGGGTTGCCCTTCCACCATATTATCACGGGAGTATAGAGTGGTTACTTTGTGGTCATCAACACCAATATTCTCATCATTTAGGGGTAAATAGATTATTGCATCTAGATCTGTGAAGATACACAGATTCTTATCAGCAAAAATGTCTCTAAGTCCTAGAGAACACACCAAAACACAAAGAAATTAACCAGTGATGCATGCTTGTTCAAACATCTGGGTATGTTAAAAATTGCTATAATGTTATAAACGAACAATAGGGTGTCATGGTAGTGGGCAATGCAATGTTCACGCAATGTAAATGTGTCGAAAAATAAGGCACGTAAGGAATTGTGGAGCCGGTTTTTAAGTAAAAAGAAGTGGGGGTAAATCAAAGAAACTCCTCCATTCTTAACGCTCTGGGCTCATTCAGTCTCCTCACCTGCTTTGCTATTCATCCACCGGTCCTTACTGCACTGCTTTGTGATACCTCCTGCACTTTCTCACTGCTGCTCCTGTTGTAATTACACTCATTTTGGCTTAAGTGTGTACGAGCAGACTGCTTCCCTGCTTTAAAATGTTGCATAGATTTCTTCTGTCACCATCTAGTGAGCTTGGCCTACTGTGAGGAATGGGAAACAACAGTTACAACGCACCTTTTACAATGCATTCTGTTACAACGCACACCATTACAACACAGGATCCTTTACAACGAATGCCTTTACAACGCATGACATTACATAGCAGATGCTTTTACAACGCATGCCATTACAACGTAAGTATTGGTAAGTATGTCATTTTATTTAATCATTTATTTTTAAATTTAAATTAAATAAATTTATTAAAGTAATAGTATATATTTAGTTTTGCGGTTATGGGGTACAGGGGTATTTTTATGGTTCAAGGCTGTGTTTAGGTTATGGGGTACAGGGGTATTTATAGGGTTCAGGGCTGGGTTTGAGTTTTGGGGTACAGGGGTATTTTTAGGGTTCAGGGCTGGGTTTTGGTTTTGGGATACAGGGGTATTTTTAGGGTTCAGGGCTGGGTTTGGGTTTTGGGGTACAGGGGTATTTTTAGGGTTCAGGGCTGGGTTTGGGTTATGGGGTACAGGGGTATTTTTAGGGTTCAGGGCTGGGTTTGGGTTATGGGGTACAGGGGTATTTTTAGGGTTCAGGGCTGAGTTTGGGTTATGGGGTACAGGGGTATTTTTAGGGTTCAGGGCTGGGTTTGGGTTATGGGGTACAGGGGTATTTTCAGGGTACAGGGCTGGGTTTGGGTTATGGGGTACAGGGGTATTTTTAGGGTTCAGGGCTAGGTTTGGGTTATGGGTACAGGGGTATTTTTAGCGTTCAGGGCTGGGTTTGGGTTATGGGGTCCAGGGGTTTTTTTAGGGTTCAGGGCTGGGTTTGGGTTTTGGGGTTCAGGGGTATTTTTAGGGTTCAGGGCTGGGTTTGGGTTATGGGGTACAGGGGTATTTTTAGGGTTCAGGGCTGGGTTTGGGTTAAGGGGTACAGGGGTATTTTTAGGGTTCAGGGCTGGGTTTGGGTTATGGGGTACAGGGGTATTTTTAGGGTTCAGGGCTGGGTTTGGGTTTTGGGGTACAGGGGTATTTTTATGGTTCAGGGCTGGGTTTGGGTTATGGGGTAGAGGGGTATTTTTAGGGTTCATGGCTGGGTTTGGGTTATGGGGTACAGGAGTATTTTTAGGGTTCAGGGCTGGGTTTGGGTTTTACACTAACTGGATTTTAAATATTATTTTTATACACCTACACTATTTTTAATTTTTTTTAAATATATTTACAAATATATTAATAAAAAATGTATTTAATAAATTAAATTAAGTCAATATTTATTAATTACATTTGTTAAAAAATAATATACTTACCTAGACTTACGTTGTAATGGCATGCGTTGTAATAGCATCTGCTATGTAATGTCATGCGTTGTAAAGGCTTCCGTTGTAAAGGATCCTGCGTTGTAAAAATTGCGTTGTAATGGTGTGCGTTGTAAAAGTTTGCGATGTAACGTCATACATCCGTGAGGAATATATGACGTTACAATGCATGCAATTACAAAATATGCTTTGTCAACACAGTCTTTACATCGTAACTACCATTACATTGATGATTTTACAACGCATGCTATTACAACACTTTTTTTTATAATACCATAACAACGCATACCATCAAAATGCATAACACTTTTAGGGCAAAAGCAGGGTAAGTGTTGGATAGTGTAGGGGTAAAAATTACCATTCCCACTCCAGTGAGTGCAACAGTAGGGTAAGTGTTGGATAGTGTTGGGGTAAAAAATACTATTTCCACTCCAGTTAGTGCAACAGCAGGTAAAGTGTTGGATAGTATATTCAAGCAGATACAGGGGATTGAGGCTACTGAGGCCGCACCGGCTATTGTTTTAATTCATCAATTTTGAATAAAAGGAAAGAATAACGAAGAAACGTGACTTTGGACTTTTCTTGGGAGAACATTTGGATCTCTTCTTTCTCTTTTCTTGTGAATAATATGCATGCTGAGCATTTATACAACATTTGGATTTCTTTTCTCTTGTGAATACTATGCATACTGAGCATTAATGCTATGTCCAATTACTGGCTTTGGTGTGCAGGGTCAATTTGTTGAAAAGTGTTGGATAGTGTAGGGGTAAATTATTCACTATTCCCATGCACCCTAAAACCCATACCCACCCTATTTCTAAACAAATCTCCATTACTTACCTTATAATGCGTTGTAATGGCATACGTTGTAATTGCATGATTTGTAATGGCATGCGTTGTAATGGCATGCGTTGTAGTGACATGCATTGCAACAGTTGGGTTGTAAAGGTAGGTTGTTGTAATGACTACGTTGTAATGGATGTTTCCCTACTGTGAGTACTCTTTTGACACCAAAAGTTCACCACTGGGTTGCCCTTCTTCAATGGTGGAGTGGTTTGCACTATCTAGAGAAACCCAATAAGAGAAATCCAAAGTTATCGCCAAGAAAACCACACACACACATACACACAAACACACATATGTATGTACATGTTAGATACAGTGCTCCATAAATATAGGGGTATCAAAACTTCCCATTAAGTCACCCCATCCATAAACATCCAGGCACCCAACAATACGAGACCTGTCCTAAACTCTCTCTAATCGCAAGGTAGAGGACATGTTACCTGCATGCGAGATGTATAAACAACAGGTAAATGCCCTCTGGCAATCCTATCAGACACCAAGACCACATATGCATTGCATACTATACAAGGCACCTCTACCCAGGCAGGGAGGGACCAGAACACTATATCATTATGGATGACTTAAACCTTGATCTGCAATGGAAATCACAGAATCGAATTCTTAGACCCCCATAGGCCATGAAAGCACCACGAGGCCACACTACTGACAGACTGTATCCTATATACACATCCCAACAACATAAGACAATACCATAAGACACACAGAGAAGAAGTCACTTGCCTGCTAAGGTTGGCTGAAGGCACTGTCACTCGTTTCAAACCACTATTTATAACTACACCCAAACTGAGGTTGTAGAAGTCAGGCATTCCTCTCTCTTGCCCCTACTGGCTAAATCACAGATCTAATGAGAGTTTCCAGATCTACCACATGACAGAACTTGCTCTTACTCTCTTACAAGTAATGCTTATGTAAAAGGTGAAGGCATGGACATTTCCTTCAGCCCAAACTCTAGTCACTCGCCTCTGCTACGAGGTTCATCATCCAACTGCAATGTCAGTCAGCTCTAGGCTAACTGTGAACTTCACACTCAGAGCAGCAGCATACTGTGGTTCAACACAGAGCTGAGGAGTGCCTGCAGTAGAGAGAGGATGGGACATATTTACAAGACCCTTTTGCCAAAGGGAGGTCACATTTGGCGACATTCCTGTGGTGATAACGCCTACACCTTATTTACAAGGCAGCGTTAAGCCACTTAATGTTGCTTAACACCTCTTTGTAAATCAGGCTCCCTTTCACATTACACTTAGCGTGAAAGGGGTGGGCAATGGGTGTTGTGGTGGGCATGCTGGCGCAACACCCATTAATTTTGATGCTGCCCATATTTACAAGGGCTTGAGGTAAATAGGAGGCATCGCCAACATTAAGACCAGGGAAAACCTGGTATTAATATGGTGAAACAAGGAGAGATGGTTACTTTCTCCTTGTTTTTGCTGTTTCTATGTGTGCTGCATTGTGCAGCACACATAGAAACAACAAATCTCCATGAATGATTGTGTATGTGCAAGAAGGTGTTCCTACCTGCACATAAACAATCATTAAACAAATGGCGATTATGCAATTCTATGTGTGAGGCAGAATGCAGCACACATAGGAGTTTCAAATCGGCATTCTGGCTTGTGTATGTGCAGGAAGAGACAATTTCCTGCACATAAACTATCATTCCCCCCCAAATGCAGACACCCTTGCACTATATTGCAAGGGTGCCTGCCTTGGCACTAGGCAGCTCAATTTAGTTCCAGAGCTAGGGGAAATGTAAGGGTGCAATGCATTCTTTTGAATATGTCGCAACCCTGTGTTTTCAGAATGCCGAAGCGTGGCGGTGGCAATTTATGCGTAAAGCCATGCTTTGCCATTCTGTTGTAAATAAGCCCCTTTGTCTTGGGATTCAGGAAAGGAATAGGGATGTAAGGGGAAGGAGTCTGTGTCTCTCACTACTAAGAGCACCTTTGAGGGCACCTAGTCTGTGCGGTTGGTATATCCTGGATTCTTAGAAAGCAGAAGCTTTGCCTTGAGAGGTGTTTCCTGGATCTCCTGAGATTGCACCACAGACACACCTTTGGATTTACTCCTTTGAGGAAACAGGCGTAGGAGAGTGTCGCTGAACTTGCACATTACGTATTGTTTAGAATTTCACCCCCTTAGTGAGCACATGTTTGGAACCTGTATATGCTTGCAGGGGCGTAGCTTCCATTGGAGCAGTAGATGCAGTGGCACTGGGGCCTTGAGCCCCAAGGGCCCACTGAACCCTGATTATTGCTGTATAATTCAAAATGAAGCCTGGCTGTCTATTTCCTTTCTTGCACTAGGGCCCACAACCCATTGGCTGCACTGCATGCTTACCACAGATAAGCACTGGGAGCCTCATTATGAGTGTGCAGAGGTTTCCAGCCAAGAGCAACCCTGAGAGAGATGCTGAATTACCAATGAAAATGTTCATTCTGCATTGGATTCCCCTGGTAAGTCATAATTTTCCTTGTTTTTTGCTCATAGATTTCACATGCTTGAAACAATTGAAATCTCTGGCGGAAAACGCTGGTGCCAGATTTACTAAGCCCTTGCGTTGCCCCTGCATCACACAAGGCTAAGCAAGGCCTTAGGTGAGATTTACTAAGCAATGCCTGTGTGGCTCCGCGTGGCTCAGTAAATCCAGAGTAGTGTACGGTAGTGCAAATTGCTGCTTTAAGTTATTCTGCATTCGGAAAGCGTGCCATGGGTTGAGAATTATCATTCCCATGCGTTCACCCATGGGTTTTATTGCATGCTTGGGTTGGCTAAGGGCAGTAAACCTGAGATTACATCAAAATGCGATGTTTTCTTAAAGGGGCGCAACAAGGAAAAATATCTTAATTTCTCCTCATTATTCCTCGTTCTACTTGTGATTCATTCTGCAGCACATGTAGAAAGAGGACAATGCCGCTAATGATTGTTTATGTGCAGGAAGGTGCACCCTCCTGTATTAAAACAATCCTGCCACTAACGCAGGAATCCTTGCACCATGGTGCAAGTTGCCTGCGTTGGCGCTAGGCAGCGCTCAGTGCACCAATGCAGGGACAGAGCAGGAAAGTGTCATATTTTGTTGATATGGTGCATTCCTGACCTCTCCAATTGACCCCGCACAGCAAGTTGTCTTGCTGTATTGTGTGGCATTTTGATGAATCTGCCCCATGGTCTGCAGTAAATCCACGGACCTTGTATTTCTGATGGGGCCAGTAACGAGAGGTATCAATCCCACCGGAATTAAAAGATCAACTCCTAATTAGGCCCTAAAATACATTTTAGTTTATTATATTTGCATTGTTCTTGTTTACAGTTTACAAGGAAGATTAATTACACTGTCCTGAACAAGAGGTTGGGATTCCATTCAATAGCATATGTCCTGGAAGTACTTCTGAGCTTCAAGGCTCTCTTGAGTAAAGGGTGTTTCTGAAGTTGGAGAGCTGTTAAACATCTTCTAATGAGAAGATTAATTAACCACCAACACTAATAACAGTAGCACTAAGGGCTCTGGCTGGGGAAGAAGTTAGTTGATATTCTGAGTGGAACCCTGAGAAAGGAGGATTACGCGGGTGACTTCAATATTTTGGTTCCAATTCACCTGATAATTCCACATTTCGACTCACAATTCTTGCAGCGATATCAGTTACTTCAAACAGCAAATGTTCTTGTGGAAACGAGAGGTCTATGGGGCTTCTGTGGAACTCATAATTTCTGAAAGGGTCAGTGATAGGTTTATTATCCCCATTGGAATTTTGGTGCAGGAATTGTGCGAGTCCTATATTCTGCCCCTATAATGTGTTTTGGTACTGCTGGCACTTGCCTTGCTAACCATGATCTTGAGGGTCTTCAAGCCAGCAGGAGTAATTTAAAGTAAACAGGGATCTAGGAGCCCCATTTAATTTCTATTGGTCCCAGCCTTTGCCCTTTCTCTTTCTCCTCAATAGCAAGTAGTAGGTTGTGACTGATCTGGGCCAGATGTAGGAACCCTAATACCGGTTGGTAACGGCCGAAATTACCGAATTTCGGCAGTTAGCGACCTGTATTAGGCATTTGGGATGTAGGTGGCTACATTTCAGATTCGGTAATTTACCGAATCTGTATTTAAGAATTCGGTAAATTACCAAGGGCCAGATGTAGGTAATTCATATTTACTGACTCTTAAATACCGAATTTTACTGATTCGGTATTTAAGAGTCGGTAAATATGAAGGGGGGAGATTTAGGTAATTCTAATGTAAGAATTTCCGAATCGGTAGGATTTGGTATTTACCGATTCGGTATTTACTGAATCGGTAAATACCGAATCCTGCAAGGGTGCAGGGGGTGTCACTTTGACACCCTCTAGCACCCCAATTCCGGACTTGTGTGCCATGTGGCACACAGACATGCCCTAAGGGCATGTCTGTGTGTCACATTGCACAGGTGTGCATGCACAGATGTGCATGCACACCTGAATTCGGTATTTTACCACCCAATTGGATTGGGTGGTAAAATACCGATTCTTACGGGCCTGTGACACTCTTAGGAGTGTCACCTAGATGTGGATTTACCGAATCGGTAAAAAAAACGATTCGGTATTTTACAGAATCGGTAAATTTACTGAATCGGTAAATTTACCGATTCTGTAAAATGATGGCCCCTACCTGCCAAATCCTAAATACCGGTCGGTAACGGCCGAAATCGGCCGTTATCGACCGCTATTTTCTCTCCTACATCTGGCCCCAAATTCTTTAATACCGATTCGGCAAATTACCGAATCTGAAATGTAGGAAGCAGTTAAGTGAGTGCTTCTCACCTGAAAGGTTTAGTTATTTACCACCAACTTCAAGTTGGTGGTAAATAACGAAAACCGTTAAAAAAGCAATTTTGTGCTTTTTTAACAGTGCCATGTGGCAGACATACATGCCCTTAGGGCATGTATGTGTGCCACATGTGCACCCATGCACTATTCAGGGGTGCAACAGGGTGTCAATGTGACACCCTGCCACCCTTGTAGGTCTTCCCCCCTTACCAATTCGGTATTTACGAATCAGTATTCCCCATTCATTCCATGAGCCTGGAGGCCCATAGGAATGAATGGGGAATATCGATTTGGTAAATACAGAATTGGTATTTACCGAATTTTACAGATTCTGTAAAAATTACCGAATTAATACCTACATACCATTTACCCATTCTAAAATACCGAATCAGTAAAATTCGGAATTTTAGAATTGGTAAATGGTATTTACCTATATCTGGCCCCTAGTGCTTAATTTGAGCCGATGGTTTTCGGTGCCCAGCACCACCACATAATTATCAACAACAGTACTTGTGACAGTCTGCGACAAGGTGGTGTAGTCTGGCTAATGTAGAGACGACCACAACAACAGTTAATTATTACTTCAATAAACTTAAAAAAATTACTATTACCTGCCACTCAAGCCATTCTTATTGCTTTGGGGGCCTGAAATAATCCGATTTGTCACATTAGCAGGAGTGTGATGGTTAGTAGTTGCGTTGCTGCTATCATTGTCAGCATAGAAGGGGGAATGTGTTTTGCAAGTTGCAGCGGCCTCCAAATGAGTATCCTGGCACTAATTATTTTACAAATAAAGCACTGGTAAGGGAAAGGGTAAGACAGTGAGCGAACCACGCAATGCATTCAGGGGTCAAATTATGTGTGACGTCATTTCCACATCCCTTGCCAATTTGCTTAATCGAATTCCACAGTTATCACTACTGAGGGCCTCAGGACGGGTGCTCGGACCTGCACCCAGGAAGTCCATACCCCCAGAGATAAGATTATATGGGGTCCCATTAACTCTGGATGTTTGGAGTTAAAGGATTTTCAGAGTAGATCCCCAAGGTTTGCTGAGAAAAACTTGATTATGGTTTCTTATTCCCTAGTTGAAATTTGTAAAATGAGGAATTCAAGAGTAAAATCTCAGTTTTATTAGAATTGAGACCAGTAACCTGTAGATCACTCGTGGGTCTCTGCAGCTGGTACATTAACCTGCTGAGGCATCACAATTGTATTAAAAAAAGTAATATGAAAATCCTGCTTATTTATGTTGAATGAAGACCGTTTTTATTTTTCATACAATTTTATTTAAATGTCTGGCCCAATTGCCATTTTTTCTATTAATGCATTTTACCACTGTAAATTATACCTAAATCAGGGGTGAGACACAATTAGTAACAGCAAAAAACCAAGGGAAATGTATTGCTTTCTGCTTTGTATTTTTTTTTTATAACACATTTTATTAGGTTATTTTGCAAAATATCAGGGTCGCAGCCCCACACGGGCCAAAGAGATGTATTTTTAATTTGTATCAATAACCATTTTTCTAATATATAAAAGCACCCACCAAATAGGAAGGGGTCATAAACGAAAAACTTACAGACAAGTTCCGGTCTCGATCTGCTTTGTGTTTTATCTCCTGATTGTTTTGTTTTGTTCCTTTTCTCTTTGGTTATTTTCCATGTCTTAAACTTTGTTACCGTTTCAGAAATATTGTATCTACTTTAATTTCTTTCTTCCACCTTTATTGGGTTTTCTGAAGTTTGTATTGCCTTATGGCTGTTTTACATTTCCTCTGTTTGCTTGCCTCCTTTTTGCATATAATCCCATGTTTGCTGTTCCATTTCCTTTCTTTTACTTTCATCTCCATTTTTAAGGTCTGGCTACAGACAGATTTAGCCATGGGTATGACGACCTATTATTTCCAATGCAGAAAATATTCTCAGTGAGGCCTTTAGGCAGGGCTATTGGAATTATGTGATTTTGCGGCTGCAGCATTTTCGGCATAGTTATGGATTTTACACATTTGCCACAGAATCTGATCGATCCTGTTTTTTAAAAAATTGTTTCTAGCAAAAAAGGTCAAAAGTTACTTAAAAAATGATGACGTACTTGCTGTCAAGTGGAAAGCCCTTCACAAAGGTTGACTGGTCATCTTTCTGTTGCTTGATGCTGTATTTGGGGTTTAAACTGGTGGTAATGACGCAAAATCTTTGACCAGACCGTGTTAGTTTGTGTAAAATGACAAAATAATAAAGTAATGCTATCACAAAATGTGCTGTATTGCATCGCATAATTAACCCTTTCTCGCTGCATAATTTAGTCAGTCCTGCTGCAGAATTCCAGTGGGCCAAGCTTTAGGTCAGTCTTTTGCTCATAATCGGATGTTTTTGTTGTCTATCCAGGAGGCTGCTCTTGATGCAGCCCCTTCCGTACCTATTCCTGTGTTAGACCTGCCCAGGAGCATTTCGGTCTCACAGTGTTATCTTCCTGCACCATTTTACCCTCCCCGATCCCCGCGTTTTCCACCTCACTACCCATCCCACTCCATATGTTGTACATATATTTTCTCTCTCTCTCTCTCTCTCTCGTCAGATGGTGGAGTGTCAGGCGGTTGTTGATGTAGGCAGGTCCGGATTCGTGGAGGGCTTGCAGACGTGCACGAGGAGCTTTAAGAGGCATCTTTCCTGTAAGGGGGGCCAGTGGAGTGCTCTGAGGTGACAGGTGATGCTGGCTCTTCTGGGGAGAGCAAGGATGAGTCTTGCCACCAAGTTCTGGATGGTCTGGAGGCAGTTCAGGAGCTGTTTGGTGGTTCCGGCATAGAGTACGTAGCCATAGTTGAGTCAGCTGGAGATGAGGGCTTGGGTGACTGTCTTCCTGGTTGAGAAGAGGATCCATCAGAAGATCTTGCGGAGCATGCAGAGGGTGTGGAAGCAGGCAGAGGAGACTGTGTTGATCTGTTGCTTCATGGTCAGATGTGTGTCCAGTGTGATTCCGAGGTTGTGTGCGTGGTCGGTGGGAGTGGGTGAGGGGCCGAGTGTGAATGGCCACCAGGTGTTGTACCAAGGGGAGGGCTTGTTCCCGAAGATGATGACCTCTGTTTTGTCCAAGTTGAGTTTCAGGCAGCTGGTCTTCATCCAGTTCGCGATAATGGTTGTTGTGTTTTGGAAGTTCGCTGTTGTGGTGTCGACATCTTCTATGAGTGATAGAACTAACTGGGTGTCATCAACGTAGGAGATGATGTTGAGTCAGTGGGTGCGGGCTATGTCTTCAGGTGGTGTCATGTAGGTGTTGAAGAGGGTGGGGATGATGGAGGAGCCCTGGGGGAGGCTACATATGATGTCTTTGGGTGCGGAGGAGAAGGGTGGTAGGTGAATCATCTGTGTTCTGCTTGAGAGGAAGGAGAAGATCCAGTCAAGTGCCTTGCCCTGGATGTCAATGTGGTGGAGTCTGGTGACGAGAGTTTGGTGGGAGATGATGTCGAAATCTGCCGATAGGTAGAGGAGGATGAGGGCCGCTGTTCCACCTAGGTTGAAGAGGCTTCTGAATTGATATCATCCGTTGCTGCGATCAGGATGGTCTTCCAGGAGCAGCAGTCGTATCCTTTGACTCTGTGATGGTCTTGAATTGTTGACCTATGACCAACACTTACCCCCTTAATAACTTTCCTTTTTCCTGCTTATTAGTTAAGGGTATCCATCAAGGAGTGAAGACGGCACAAAGTGAACAGAGGACTTTATTACGTCCTGTTTGTCCTCTCCCGCCATGAGCACTGAAAAGAGGGATAGCACGGCCTGTGTTAGGGGCACGACAGGCCAAGCCATGGAGGCATTTGCAACAACTTTCAGGGATGTAACTCAGAACCTGCAGCCCCTGTGGCAACGGGTGGTGGGGCAACCCTTCAGGGGCCCCACAACCCTTCAGGGGCCCCTATTCAGCCTGAGGCCAGTGAATGGCTGTAAGACATGGGAGACTTGGAAGCCTCTCTTCACATTCTGTAGAGGGGCCCATTATTTGACCAATGACCTCAGGATACCCCTAAATTGAGATCATGGGTGTTCATGTTATGTACACAATTGCTCTGTCAGCGCGGATGCAATCTGTTGCCACCTCCCCAGGTAAAGGTGTAACTCCACGCCTATGCCTTAAAGGAAGTAATCTGCAGAGCACCTCCTGCTGCAGGTGTCCTTCCACCAGGGCTGACGCAATACATGCTGCCTTACTGTGGGAACCAATCCCATTTACAACTGCTGCTATTGTTCACGACTGGCTAATCATTCTTGGTATTTCTTTTTCTTAGAAAAGAGACACCCTCGCCAACTAAAACACCCCTTTCAAAGGTGACAGACACCTCATGTTGCCTGCAGTGTTCAGAAGCCAACACGAAAATGCAGACACGCCTCACTAACCAAAAATAGAGATTGCTACAGAGATAAACTGTACTGTGCTATTGTAAGAGAGATGAATGAGGTGGGATCTGAATGATTAAAGGACATTAGATTATGTAAGCTGAAAGGCTGCAGGGACTTTCTGTGAGATACATTCTTCAGCATGAACCTGCCACAGTCTTTCCACCAGAGTCATTGAGCGCCAGCAGAAGTCAAATTCCATGCCTTTTTATCCTTGATGATACAATAGCAACCTGATCAAAACATAATAGGTTATGTATTAATGCTGACAAAACAAAAGAGTTTTTTGTGGGGTTTGGAGAAGAACTACACATGTTGCTAGTAAAGGAATTCAGATATCTGGGTCACTTCAATTCTGAATGAAAGGCAGACAAGCACATACCGACCCTTGCTCTTGCTGTGGGCCAAACCAAACCTTGTTTATAGAATACTGCTCATTTCTAACTCAAAAAGGAATTCCCATCAGACCAGCTTGCCAGCATTGAAGAATAATTTTTAGAGGTGTCTGGGTTTGGTGGGATTCCCTAGGTGGCGCTGAGCCCAGGTGCAAACAACTCAGCCACCCAATTGCCATACTAGGTCATTTTGCACAAGAAATGTTGATGTCTTCGTGTTGTTTTTTGACCCTTTTCCTAACACAGGCATTAGGCATGCCCAACACAACTGAAGTGTGTTTTTTGTTTGGAGGCTTGAGGGAACGCTGGGTGGTGGGAAATATGTGGCTTCCCTCAGATTCCAGAACTTTCCGTCACAAAAATATGCGGGAAATTTGTGTTTTTGGCCAAAGATGAGGTATGCTGGGTGTTCTGGTTAGGGAAAACGTGGTGAGAGGCACATGGCTCATGCCACCCTGGACTCCCCAGGGTGTCTAGTTTTCTGAAGTGTGCTGGTTTTGTTGGTTTCTCTAGGTGGCAACTGAGATAAGGGCTAGAATTCATACCTATCCAAATTGCAAAAGGAAGGGCTTATGTTGAGTGGAAAATGTGTCTGTTCTGGACCTGATCCAGTTGCAAGTGCTAACCCCACTCTTGGTGTTTAGTTTTCAGAAATGTCTTGGTATGGTTGGTTTCCCTGGTTAGCACAAAAACCACAGCTACCCACATTGTAATAAAAGCATGGATTCGTTGGGTGAAATGTGTCTCCAGGTTGGGTTTTGGGTATTTTGTGCTATAGATGCTAGGCCCAGCCATTCAAGTGAGATAGTGACTGCATTAGTGACTTCAAAGTGTGGGCCAGTGTGCAAGAGAGAAGACATTTTGCAGGGTGCCCTCTGAAACACATGCTAGTGTGGGTGACCCTGGATTCAGAGGTGTACAAATAGCCACTGCTCCAAAGCTCAGTATATGGTGTACACTTCAAAAATACATTAGATTCTTTAATGTCCATTTTTCTCTCTTTATATTTCACCAGGCAATTTGCTCTATACCGTTACTCAATGAAAGACCATAAGGTGCGGCTCAGTTGTTGGCTCTGATTACCTTGGGATCTTGGAGAACCTAGAAGCCCTATGTATGTCCCTGCAGCCAGAGGGGTCTAGCGGATGTGGTGGTGCGCTGCTTTTGTGGCTCGGCCATCCTGATGGCAAGTTTGCAGATGAAAACGTTGTCACAGATGGCTGTTTGTTTTCATACTCATTTTAATATATTTTTATTTTCAACAGAGGGGTTATTTGGGAGATCCTTGGAGGATCAGCACTGTCAACTGTTCGATACAGTTATTACTTAAAATATCATAAATACTAAATGATTAAATATTAAAAAAATAATACTAATACGTTAATGGAAAACATAAAAACAAAGAAACCATAAGCAATATGAGCATGTTTCTTTCTGTATATAGTTTTATCCTTACTAGAAAATAAATACATACGGTTAGAAAATACACAAATAAACAAATGACATAATTATAATATCTATCTATCTATCTATCTAAAATATATATATATATTGTTAGATTTGGGGGTCTCTGGTTGGCACAGGTAGGTACTTGTGACAAATAGGGACCCTTGCCTCTAGTCAGGGTAAGGGGGTACACTCCTAAAATAACCCCTGCTCACCACCTTGGTAGCTTGGCACGAGCAGATAGGCTTATCTCAGAGGCAGTGTGTAAAGCATTTGTGACCACATACAGTAATCAAGTGACAACACTACAAATGGACACCACACAGGTTTTATATCAAAAATAAGTATTGTTTAAATAGACTTAACACAAGACCACAAACGACAATAATCCACAATACTATACTTAAAATGGTAGGTTAAGCTTAGTTCTCTTTAGTTCTTAAAATGCGTCACTTTGAGTAAATGTACATTACGATGCGTCATGCTTCCACAACCAAAGTGTTGTAGAGATGAAGATGCGGCAAAGAACCGGTGCAAAGAAATAAAGACGTCAAGTTCTTCCTGATGCGGCTCGCTTCTCCGATGTTGCGAGTAGTCTCGACTTGATGTGTCAGCTGCAGCGGCGACACCCTTGTTCAGTGATGCGACGACAGCGGCTCCGACGGTGGCGCGCTTCTCCGTGGATGCGAGGCACTTCTTGTGATGCAGTGCAATGTGACAGCTACAGCGGCGATATCCTTACTCAGAGATGCAACAGCAGTGGCTGCAACAGCGACACACTTCTTCCTCGGTGCGAGAAGCTTCTCTTGATGCGGTGCAATGTGACAGCTACAGAGGCAACATCCTTACTCAGAGATGCGACGGCAGCGACTGCAACGGCGACACGCTTCTCCCTCTTGAGTCGCACTTCCAGCTCCTTGCGACACGCAGTTCCACAGAAGGCCCAAAAAAGCAGCAGGTACTTCCAAAGATCTCTGGGGAGCTGGGGGTTGAGGTCTGTTGTCCCTGAGACTTCAGCAGGAGGCAAGCTCTTTTCTCAAGCCCTTGGAGATCCTTCACAAGTTGAAATAAAGTGCACATAAAGCCCTTTCTCCTTCCTTTGGCAGTCAGGCAACCACTGAAGGTCAATCCCCCAAGCAGCACTTCAGCATAAGGATAGTCTCTCATCAGTTTGTTCAGGTTCCTCTCCTCAGCAAAGGTTTCTTCATGTTGTCCAAAAGTGATCTAAATTCTTGGGATCAGGGTCCCAATACTTATAACCCAACATCCTTTGTCCTCTGAGGGTAGAGGGGCCTTTGCCTAATGCAAACCAGTACTGGAGCACTCTGTTTACGTGACTCCTTCTTTCCTTTCACAGTGCAGGGCAGAAAAATCAGACGCCCCACAGGAGGTGGAGCCAGCACTATGGAGGAAAGGCACAGTCCTGGAGCACTTTGATGATATGACTCCTTCTCTCCTTTCACAGTGCAGGGCAGAAACATCAGATGCCCCACAGGAGGTGGAGCCAGCATTGTGGAGGAAAGGCACAGCCCTGGAGCACTCTGTTTACATGACTCCTTCTCTCCTTTCAAAGTGCAGGGCAGAGACATCAGACGCACCACA
The DNA here is from genome assembly GCF_964263255.1 of Lissotriton vulgaris. NCBI lineage: Eukaryota > Metazoa > Chordata > Amphibia > Caudata > Salamandridae > Lissotriton > Lissotriton vulgaris. The sequence continues at coordinate 432,566 of NW_028240616.1, read as the reverse complement.
GGGGGTCGAGCCGGCATTGTGGAAGGCAGGCACAGCCCTATTCAGGTCCCAGGTGCAACTCCTCCCACCCATCTAGATGCAGCTCTCTCTATTCACCACTGGGCTGACTCACCCTGTCTCCTGGAATCCCCCAGCCCTGTCTCTCAAACTCCAGACAAGGAATACACATCCTAGCAGAGGAAGGCTTTGGATAGTTAGACAAGAAAAGACCTACTTTCTAAAAGTGGTATTTTCAAAAACAGAATGTTAAAATCAACTTCACTATAAGATGTATTTATTATTCTGTGTTCAGGCATACTAAACTCAAATTTTTCCATGTTCCCTGAGTCAGTTAGGATTATAAAATGTAATAATCTAACTGCCCATTCTGGCCTATGGAGAACAGGTTGCCTTGCAATAGTGAAAAACGAAAATGGCTGTAATTCACTATTAGGTCATGCCACACACACCAGGGCATGTCCTACCTTATACTTACAATGCACCCTGCCCTTGGGCCTACCACAGGGGTGTCTGATATGAAGAAAAGGGAAGGTAGACGATCACGAGTGAACATTTTTATTGTATTTAGTTAATTAAAACCTTTACAATATTGTAACATAAAACACATGATTTAAAAAGAGTACAAAGTCTCAAATGGTTAAAAGGAAAACTTTCTAAGTATCCATGTAATTGGTGTGTTTGTGAGAGGAGAGAGGGGGTTCAGTGGATCAGTTGGTTAAACTTCACGCATCCGGCTTTAGACCTTTAGTATCGTGTTTCTCATTAATTTGTATTAGCTGCAGTGACTTTTGACAAAATATTGCGGCTCTACAAGCTGTCTGCAATTGTTGGCTGTTCAGTGCTAGCATGACAGCCGAGCGGCATGATCTAATTTTGAAAAAACGGAATGCGTGAAGGAGAAAGTAACGTCTCAGATTTTTCAGAGAGGGGCAGATGCATAATATGTGCAACAATGATTCTTCCTTTTGTCCACATAGTCTGCAGTCAGTGTTCGACAATGATTGCTTCCATGCTGGTGTATGTTCTTTTAAGGTGGAAGTGCCCAGCCGTAGATTTAGAAGAGTCTTTTGGGCGGCCGTGAATATATGGTTGACTAAGTAAGGTTGAGGCTCCATTTTCCCAAACGTGGCCAACACTGTTTTTTGTTCGCTGTTGCTGCTTTATCTAATAAATGTTAAATGTTAAATGTTGTATACTTGTAAAGCGCACAGCTGCCCCAGCAAAGGGGCGTCCCGGCGCTGTATACCGCTGGGGAACCCGTCCTGGCTTTCCCTGTGGGATGGTCCCTACTGGGAATCCCCAAGGTGGAACCAGGCATCCCCGGCGTTGATGGGGCCGTTGTGGAGATTAGGTAAGCTAATGCCCAGAGTTGCCGAGTGTGACCCCAGGTTAGAGTAGGCACCGAGGCGAGAATTGTCAAGTCCACTGACCCTGGTCCACGACCCTGCCGCGTCGGGAATTGAACCCTGGTCCCGGGCCAACTTCTGCTCCCGGGTCTGCCGCCTCTAACCAGTGAGCCACACCACTCCACAGCCATGATAGCCATGATCTTTGCTTTGCGGCTCCGTTGGTCACTTTTTTAAAAGCTGCAAAGGTTTGGTTTGTATTCCATGCCTTTTCCAGATTGAGTTCTGACAGGGCATTCACGCGTACTGTGTTCCAGTCATTTTTTGATTTTCTCTGGTGCTTCATCTCCATCCAACACAGACCCATGAACGTGTCTTCTTGAGCTGCTCTTAGTTTCCAACATGTTTTTAAAATAGCTGCTTGTCTGACTTGGTGCTGATTTGTTAGATCAAATTCCAGGCGGATCTGCGATTGGGATACGAACCTCGGGATATGGAAAATATGTTTGAACAGCTCTGACTGTTTCGTGTTCAAGAAGTTTGCGTCCTTACACCTGTACAATTCCGACCCGTAAGTTAGAGATGGTAGAAACTTGGCAGCTATTACCTTCAACAGGTGCGAGTTAGAGGGGCAATTCAATTTTGTTTTCAGTAGGTTTAGTGCAAAAGGTAATTTGTTTGCCTGAGCCTTTCTGTACAATTGGTGGTCTTTCAGAGTCCATCTGAAGTCGACCCCTATGCCCAGATATTTGTACGAGGCAGACTGCTCTATGGTGTTGCCTGCAATGTGCCATTTGAAGGGTTTCTTCCATAATCGTGGGGCGAAGCAGACGATCTTTGTTTTCTTGAAGTTGATTTGCAGGCCCTGTGCGCTGATGTAATCGTGGAGCTTCATGGTGGAGCATTGGAGGCCCATCGGGGTCTGGCTGCACAGTACGATGTCGTCTGCATACTGTATGCTCCTAATTTTATGCTGGGCTAGCTTTGGTGGGTCGCTTTCTGTCTCCGCGATGCTCTTATCCAGGTCCGCTGTGAAGATGTTAAACAGCGTTGGTGCCAATACGCAACCCTGCTTAAGGCCAACATGGGTGGGTATTTTTCTAGCTATTCTTTCTCCGTTCCCTAGTTTTATTCTTACCCAGGTGGATGAGTATAGGTTGATAATTGCCCGCAACAGCTTTGGTGGTATTTCCCAGGTGGCCATTTTTTGCCATAGGGCCTCCCTCGGGACTGTGCCGAACGCTGCTTTTAAGTCGACAAAACACGTGTACAGCTTGGTAGTTTTCTCCCTTGCTTTGTCGACCAAGAGGTTTAACGCCAACAGGTTACATAGGGTGTTGGTTCCTGGCCTAAAACCTGTCTGCGTGATCGGGAGGATTTTTTTCGTACGTACCCAGTCTTCTAAGGCCGTCAACAGATTCTAGGCGTAGATTATGGCCTCGACATCTATGAGCGCTATGAGGCGATAATTAGCTGGATCAGATCTTGAGCCTGCCTTAAAGATTGGATGGAAGATGCTGCCTCTCCATGATTGAGGAATGCTTTCAGAATGAAAAGCAATGTTATACAGAGGGGTGAGATGTTCCGCCCAGAACTGACGATCTTGTTTGAACAAGGCGTTCGGTAAGCCGTTCGGTCCAGGTGCGCCTTTTGATCTTAGGTTGTTTAGTACTTTTTCTACCTGTGACGGCGTTATCCAGTTTACATCGAACTGTGGATCCACATCTTGGTTGTTTTTTGGGTGTAGAGTCTGGGGAGTTGGGCTCCATACGAGCGTGTTATTGCATTGTGTGTGTTCTAGGTACTGTATCCAATCGTCCACAAGTATGATGGCGTTGGAGTCCTGAGCAGCTCTATTGACGATTTTGTTAATTTCTGCCCAAAATTTAGCATTATTGTTGGATTTGCTGAATGCTAATAGTGATTGCCAGATGCCAGTTTGGTGTTTTGATTGTTCTAGCCATACTTCTTTTTTGTAATTTTGCCTTAGTTTGTATATTTGATTGGTTATGTCTTCACCCGTTATCTTAGCTGTCGCTTGTATTTTTCTGATTTCTTGGTTTAGAGTCCTTTTGTTGCATGCTATGCAACCCAGGGACACTTGAGGGGCTTTGCCCAAGATCGATTAATGACTGCGAGGTTTGTTGCCAAATCTTTCTATTAATGTTGTGATCAGGCTTTCCCAGTTGTCCACGGGTGATGGTGGGTCGTCTCCGGTCGCATCGGTTTGGGCGTTTTAAATGTGCTTCATTATCTCTTTGGTGTTATTGCCGTTCCACATAAGTCTCTTGAGATTGTAAAGGCTTGGGGGTTCGGTCAAGACTTCGTATGCTGCGGCCCTCTTATGTTGGAGGCTGAATTCAAATGCTTGTACACTATGGTCGCTCTCCGTTCTGTGGATGATTTTGTAATTTACGATGGATTGCAAGACCCATAATTCCATAATGGTATAGTCCAGAACTGAGTGAGCTTGTTTTGCAATTCTGGTTGAGGCTGCTAGTTGGTCTTGTGGGAAGCGGCCATTCAAAGCGATCATTCCCACCTCTGCGAACATCAAGGCGCACTGTTGGCCGATTTTATCCTTTTCGATGATTAGTGACAAGGCTTGGGATTGATCCACCTCTCCATTTGTTTTGAGACCTGGTTAGAATATTGTCTTTTTGTAGCAAGAACATATTCAAATCACCTGACACAACTATCCCGGCCTGCGGGAAGATGGATTGCATGGATTTGATGAGGGCTTTTATGGTCAGGATTTTCTCCACTTTGTCCTTGGAGTCTGGATGTATAAAGATGTTGAAAATTATCATTGGCGAGAGGTCCTGAGCCCTCTGTATGCCTTTGTCGGGGTCTTGCGTCAGATCGATTTTGATACACTGTATTCATTTTTGGCCTGTGTCGATATTAACAAATGACCAAGCGATGCTGGTAGACAGGTAGATTGATAGACCTCCGGTGGCCCTACCCGATCGGCCACTTTTGGTTGCTAATAGTTGGGTTTCATTGAAGCCATCTATTTGCTGCGAAGCCATTAGCCAAGTTTCTTGTAATAATAGGATGTCGAAAGTTTTTAGAAATGACATTAGTTCAGCTTTGTTTGTTTTGCCCCCCAGGCCATTAACGTTCCAAGAACAGGCTTTTAAAGTCGGTTTTATGCCTCTTTCCTACCTGCCACCGATGGAGTTTGTGTTGGGGGTAGAATTTTCCGACATTCATTAGGTCCCCCTGTCTGGCCGTAGTGGATGATTCGTAGATTGGCCCATTCCTCCTCATTGGTGGCCATACCGCCAACGGCCCCCCGGAGAATTCCGCCTTCTGGTTTAGATCTTTTTTCCACAAGGGCGGCTAGTGGGCCAGGGTCTCTTTCCGGCGGCACTGAAGAAAAGGGAAGGTTTAGGGACTGGCAAGTGGGTGCAGTTGCCCAGTCAGCATGGCAGTACCAGACTGCACACAGGCTCTGCAATGGCACGCCTTAGACACACTTTTACAGGCTGCTTCTGTAGGTGGCACAGCCAGTGCTGCAAGCCCACTAGGAGCATGTGGTTTACAAGCCCTGGGCACACTCAGTGCACTGTACTAGGGTCTGACAAGTAAACCAAATCAGGCAATTATGGAGCCACTAATCCATACATCAATTTACAATAGGTCGAGCATATGCACTTTAGCACTGATCAGCAGTGGTAAAGTACCCAAAGTCATAAAACCAACAAAAACAGGTCAGGCAAAATATCGATGGAAGGCAAAAAGTTCAGGGATGACCCTGCAAAAAGGGCCAAGTCCAACATATATATATATATATATATATACATACTAGCAGCCCGCCCCAGCATTGCCCGGGGCAGAAGGGGGCTGAGGGCAGAATTTAGCAGCCCGCCCCAGCGTTGCCCGGGGCAGAAGAGGGCTGGGGGTAGCATTTTAGGCTTGCGGCAGCGTTGCCCTGGGCAGAAGGGAGCTGGGGGCACTGTTTTTTACTTTCCTGTAGGGAACCATAAACAATAAACAAACTATCTTAAATAAATACTTCGAACTATTTGAGAGGCAGGAGGTGTCTGGAAATAAAAGCTGTGTATTAAGCTCCCTTAATAAGCACTGCGGGCGATAGTTCCGGAGCACGAGAGTTGATATGACCCTTTAGACGTCTTTGCCAGTTTTGGGCCTTATCTGGCGCACATGTGTAAAAATAGAGGGGCAGGTTCTTTGCCAAGGTTGGTTATATTTCTAGAGTCGAGAGGTAGGTGCGGCCTGCACCTTCAGGAAAATGAGGGAAGCAAGGCTTTGATTACGATTTGAGCCCGAGGATAATGGCTGCAACTTTCTGCTTTTTCGGTGCAAGTTCAAAGGCGCCGCCATGGCGTTATCACGCAAAAGGGGGAGACTGATGATAAAACCTCAAAATAAACACTTAAAAAATTATTATCTTTGAGGCTTCATTACCGCTTGTCCGCCGCTCGCAGCTAGCTGCTCGCCGCTCCTCCCCGCCTGTCCGCAGCTCCACCCAGCGATCATGTCCTTCCTGTTGCTCCTAAACGCCGCTCCTCCCCGCGCTCTCGATGTCATGACGCAGATGTCGCGGCCGGCGCTTCTTTCAGGGGACTACTTTGTTTTTAAAGTTAATTTTTTTAATTTACGTTTTTTTTAAAATTTTATGTAGCCTATGTCCATCTACACACCCTGACAATTTCAGGGATGTATCAGGTGTATGGATTGGTGCTGTGGTTCCCGAGTTTACCTGGCTCAAAGGGTTGTGTTCTCTCTTTATAATAGTAGTATAGATATATATATAGATACATATATATATCAAAGCACTCCGCTGCTGCTGCTTTGGCCCTTCAATGTCTGAAAGAAAGGAGCACGGACCACATCTCTGCACGTATAGATATATATATATCACTGCTCCTTCCCTCAGACCTCGCCAAGAAAAGTCCAGACTCGCGAGGGACGTTCAAAAATATATTTATTCTTTTGCATGACCAAACAGCAACAGACGCGTTTCGGTAAGATGCCTTTTTCGATGTTGCCGGAACCATACAAATGTCATGTTTTTCAATGTTTAGGGTTACATAAACACAGTGAAAGGACTATCGGCGAAGCTCTTACTTTCGCGCCATCTTTGAACAATGTCCACTGCATATATATGCATTTGTGATTACACATCCCAGCCCAAATCAGTTTATACACTTAGCTGTAATCCATGCACATTTACAAAATTATGTTTGTGAATCATATTTACAAATATATACAAGTATATGCCACATGTATTACCCATAACATATATGTAGCACATACCTCGTTTTTACGTTTACTACCATGCCGTGTATTGGATTTCCAGTGCCTCTCCTTGATCAAGAACATACCCGACTGTAAACAGGCTGCGCAATTTTTAACCAATGCCTACTTATAACATTGATCATGTACTGGGCCGCTGGCACTATGTGTGTGTTTTGTGAAATTGGAGCGAGTATATATATATATATATATATATATATATATATATATATATATATATATATATATATATATATATTACCTACTGGCGGTCGCCAGTAGGTATATATAGTTAGGATTTTTTTGAATAGGGATTTCTGAAAATTCTATGTTGAATAACTTTGGCGTTGATGGACGGAATTGGCTGAAATTTTCAGGAAAATGGCACATTTTGTTTCTGAGCGTGCCCTGAAAGTTTGGGGGGGTTTCATCAAGCGGGGGCCGAGAAAAAAGGGGGGTCCCAAAACGTGTTTTTAACATTGAGTTTTCCATAGGGCGGTTGGACTCACTTTTAGCCCGAACGGCTGAATGGATTTCCACCAAACTTGGCAAAATTGTAGGGACTAGTACCCCGATGTGCCTTTGCTATGTCTCAAGATATATGCTCCAGTGGTTTTTCCGAAAATTAACTTTGAAAAATATATATTGGGCTACATTGGGCTATATATATGTTAGAGCCCAAATGTAGCCCAATGTAGCCCAATGTAGCCCAAAGATGGCCACCAGAGACAACAAAAACCAAATGTAGCCCAAATATCAGCCAGATGTAGCCCAACTATAGCCCAATGACAGAATGTCCCAGAGTGTCCTAAAGAACAACTAGAGCGCTAACAGTCTTACTTATGACAAAAGTATGGCACACCTGAAGTCATCTTGATTGGAATAAAGTGTTAACACTTAAAACATTTAATTTGCAAAGGAACAAAATGAGGGGGTTCATTTTGCCATAGAAATTATGATTATTGCTGAAGAAAGAAAAATTAGGGCACATTTTGAGTGACTTCTCAAATCCTCTTATATTTCATTAAAAAAATTCTGATATGCAGTCTCCCAAGTTGGCCACCAGAGACAAAAGAGCCCAAATGTAGCCCAAATATCAGCCAGATGTAGCCCAACTATAGCCCAATGACAGAATGTCCCAGAGTGTTCTAAAGAACAACTAGAACGCTAACAGTCTTACTTATGACAAAAGTATGTCACACCTGAAGTCATCTTGATTGGAATAAAGTGGTAACACTTAATACATTTAATTTGAAAAGGAACAAAATGAGGGGTTTCATTTTGCCATAGAAATGATACATATATAAATATTCACTGAAAAAACCATAGGTTATAGACCATATATAGTTAGGAATTAGCATTTACAAAACCTTGAAAATTCACTGAAAAAACCATAAGTTATAGACCATATATAGTTAGTAATTAGCATTTACAAAACCTTATTTTACTCTCACAAAACCATTGAAATTCGCATATATAGTTAGTTGCACTAACTATATATCGCGCACCCGCAATCCACTGCTGATGATGTCACATATTACATCATTCATGACATGGTCAGTGACATCACTGATGATATCACTGATGACATCTCAAATGACATCACTGATGACATCACTGATGACAACATCCAGTGACTGTATGTTTCTGTAAAGTTAAAATATGTCTTACATATTGAAGAATGAGTGGATGTATAAGTGTCTTGATGAAGGATTTAGTAGGTGCATGACTGACTGTATGAGTGAGTGATTAAATGTGTCTCACTGAGTGCATGGGTTAGTGACTAAACTGTCTTAATTTGTGCATCATTATGTCTGTTGTTCTGTAAACTTCTGCATGTGTTGATCAGTAGCTCTATGAGTAACTATATGGGTTATTGATTGGTTGCCCAAGTATTTGTATGGGAGACTGAGTGTGTGTGTGGGTGGCTGGGAGGTGTATGACTCCGTGCATAGATGTGTGAGCAGTTGGTTCACTAGATGTATGGGTTCAAAAGTGCATGTGGAAACAGCTGTATGGGCGGTTGACTGTGTGCATGAGTGTATTGGTGAGTGAATGGATATCTCAGTGCTACATGTCAAAGTAAGTACATATGTAAAACACAGTACATGTGAGAGTTGACATATATAAATAACTGTGCATAAGAGCCAGTGAATGTGTGAGTGGCTGTATGGATCATTGTGAACTTGTATCAGGGATTGTATAAGAGAGTAAATATGTGTTAGTATATGTTTGAATAAGTAAGGTGTGTATAACTGTATAGTTGAGGAAATGGAGGTATGATTGATTCTTTGCATGTCTGACTAGGTGTGTGAGTAACTCCATGGATGAGTGACAGTCTGTGAGTGTCTGTTTACACTGATTGTATCTAAGGTTATATTAGAGTCTGAAGAGGTTCATCGTATTATCACTGATGATATCATTCAGTGATAATACGATGAATGATATCATCAGTGATGTGATCAGTAATGTCAAATGAGATGTCATCAGTGATGTCATCAGTGATGTCATTTGAGATGTCATCAGTGATGTCATCAGTGATGTCATATGAGATGTCATCAGTGATGTCATTTGAGATGTCATCAGTGATGTCATCAGTGATGTCACTGACCATGTCATGAATGATGTAATATGTGACATGTCCTTAATATGTACATACATTGGAGAGCTTAAAAACTGTTACCCAGCAAACCGTGTAATTTCCTTTCTCGTGACTAAAAACATCTATTGATTGCCGTAATTCTAAATAGAAGACATAAAAAAATATTGTTCAGAATAGAAGAAAAATCAAATATGTGCTAATATTTCTCATCATTATGGTTTTAGATTAAAAAAATGCCAGCATTTGTAAAGCGTACAGCTACCCCCAGAGAGATGTCCAGTTACTCGGAGGCATCGGGAAGATTAAGCAAGGTGTTGCCCACAGTGACATAGTTGTGGGCTAGCCTGCCCCTGGACCCGGAAATCGACTCTAAACGCTGTTGTTCGAAGTTAGGTATCATTTCTGCTGCATCACACTTTTTCCACACCTATATGTGAATTAGTACTAATTAAGTTTTAAAAATTGGTAAATTATAACTTATAACAGACTACTTTTACAGTTAGTTTTGCACATATTTTTAACATTTACTTAAAAACAATATAGGTTTCAGGGACATTGTAGTTAGAAATGAGCATTTATAAAACCTTGGGGGAGCTGTTACCTTTGACATTCACTGAAAAAGCCATAGGTTTTACAGACGTTATAGTTAGATATTAGCATTTAAAAAACAATTGAAATTCACTGAAAAAACCATAGGTTTCAGGGATGTTATAGTTAGCTGGACATTTCACTCATACAAAGCCATGGAAATTCCACAGTTATAGTTAATTCAGCTAACTATAACTCACGCACCCGCAATGCACTGCTCATGACGTCACATATTACATCATTCATGACATGGTCAGTGACATCACTGATGACATCTCAAATGACATCACTGATGACATCACTGATGACATCACTGATGACCTTATCCACGTGAAAAACTGATGCACTGCCTCACACTCCAATATAAACTACAGACTACCATTTTCTAAATCGTTGACACACCAATACCAGCTACTAAATACGCACACACTGGTAGCTAGGTCTACAGTCTACACACACATCCACTCAATCTTCCATACAATCACTCTTACATGCAGTCACTCATCAATACAACACTATCATATGCACTCATACACCTGTACAGACAATCACACACCGCCACTCATCCATGCAGTTACTCACACACCTACTCAGTCAAGGTAAGAATCTATCACAGTCCCATATACTCATCTATACAATTATACACACACCACCTCACGTATTCATACAGATACTAACGCATACTTACTCTGTTATATAATCAGTGATACAAGTGCTATGACAGGGATGGAGCCGCATGGCTCCCGCCCTGCCATAGCAAACAGCAATGTTCCGGGGGTAGTCACCCCAGGACATTGCAGGAGCTGGCCCTGGGGGTGACGGTCCCCAGCGCCATCGAGGGCTCTTGGAGGGGGGCCGCACGGCACCCCCTCCCTTCATTTTAAAAGGCCCAGCGAGGTGGTGGTCCCCGGTCTTGGTGGTCCGTAACAGCTCCCCCAATTTCCATATTTATTGCCCCAGGGAGGTGGTGGTCCCCGGGTCTTGGTGGTCCATAACAGCTCCCCAAATTTCCATATTTAGTGCCCCCGGGAGGTGGTGGTCCCCGAGGCATGTTGGGGTGCTCGAGCCCCCCCACACAGTTAGTTTTTTAAAAGGCAGAGCCCACGCACATCACTAAAAACAAAGCCCCGGATAGGTGGTGGTCTCCGGGGCTGCGGTTGGCCCCTGCGGCACCCACCACAATATGATGCATGCCCCCTGGACCTGGCCCACCTGGGGGCATAAATACAACGGAGCGTGGGAGCCCGCGCTTTGTTTTTTTTAATTTTCTCTGCCGGATTCGCAACCCCAGCGTGAATTTGGTCCTTGTGGGACCTCCTGAGCAGGCTTAGGGGTCAGGGTGTTTGTACCCTACCCCGTTGTCTTGTTTTTTAACCTCTTTTCACTGCTTTCTTGTGACTCAGTTACTGAGTCACAAGATGACTGCCAAAATATCCTGGTTTGGAGTGTAGGCAGTCAATCAGAGTGAAGCTCATGCCTGGCAGGGTTCACCTTACTTCCAGTGGGCAAGTACTTTGACAGCTCCTGCCGGCCGGTACCGGAGTGTTTGCTTTTGCTAGGTGGCCCCCCATCCACTTTCTGCCTGGGGACTCCATCCCCCAGGGCCTCCACTGTAAAAGATGGGTGCCTTAGTGCCTCCCAGGCACCCACCATACTGTTATTGGGAGTGCAGGGAGAACCACCATGGCCCTAGCCAGCTCCCCATGTTCAGGGGGAGCCGTCATAGCTCCCGCCCGGAGGGAGCGGCTCCTATTGCTGCTCCCTGCAGACAGAGCAATATTTTAATCTGTTTCAGATGTGCTCCCAGTGGGGGGGGACCATTTTCAAACCTCCCACCTGCAGGTAATGGACTTGATGTTTGCTCCCGCCTGGTGGGAGATTTAAAAATGTCCCCAGGCCCTTTTGAAGGCTCCAGGAGGGGGCTGCGCACCCTCTCCCCTTAATAAATGCATTGAGCTCTGGGGAATGGGGTTTCCGTTCGGGGGAGTGAAATGGCTAAGGGAGTGGGGCTGTGCGCTCACAACCCTTAATGGATTGGGCCCCATAGAATGGGGTCCCTGGGGCCGAATTCCATGGAAAATGCATTGGAAAATGTTCTTTTGGGATCACGCTTTTTTCAGTCCTCTATGATGCATCACCCCAAAACTTTCCAGGAAGGAACTGAAGTGAAATAGCTTTTTTTTGGAAGGTTTCGTGAAGATTTGTCAAACGGCACCAAAACTATGAGCAAACCAAAAAATGCCATGTCTTTGTTAAATCAATTTTAACTATAACCACCCAGTGGCAACCGCAACTGCGTAAAGCATATATATATATATATATATATATATATATATATATATATATATATATATATATATATATATATATATATATATATATATATATATATATATATATATATATATATATATATATATATATATATATCCAATAACAAGAGTCCAGTGAAGTACGCTCTCAGGAATCAAAACTCAGTCCAGAAGTATATTGCAACCTTGGTTGTGTGATTAAACCAAGGTTGCAATATACTTCTGGACTGAGTTTTGATTCCTGAGAGCGTACTTCACTGGACTCTTGTTATTGGATAATTAATTTCCGGTTGCTTCGCCGGAGTGTACGCCACTTGTCCACGGGTCACCACGTTGCAGCAGGAGCAGCTTTGTGTGGAATATATATATATATATATATATATATATATATATATATATATATATATATATAGAGAGAGAGAGAGAGAGAGAGAGAGAGACCATTGCAGAATATAAAGATGGTAGGGCCTAGGCAGGTCTTATGTCCCATAAGTAAAGTTTTAAGAACGGGCTGGATTTAGATGAGACAAATAAACATCTATCCAAATAGTGCGACAGTCAAAAGAGACACATATTGAGAAAATGGGATTATTAGGTATTTATACCAGGATTATTTTTAATACATTTTGTCTTGTCTCTTTTTATGGGTTTCATGAAGGTCAGAATCTGTATCCTTTTTTATATATAGCTAGCAGCCCGCCCCGGCGTTGCCCGGTGGCAGAAGGGGTAGGGGGGCTGCATTTTGTGCATTTGCTTAGTCCGCCCCGACATTACGAATACAGCTGCCCGCCGCCTGCCTCCCGCCCGCCTCCCGCCTCCCGCCTCCCACCTTCCGCCCGCCTCTGCCTTACCTCCGCTCCAGACTTAGCCCCCACTCCCGGGCCCCCGCCCGCACCGACATTGCCTGGACCGGCTCCCGCCTCCCGCCTCGCTTTACCTGAGGTGCCGCGCCACTCCTCGCCGCACGTCGCCGCTCGTCACCGCTCCTCCCCGCCTGTCGTCATCACACAGGTGTAGGTCACGGTTGGCGCTACGTCGTGGCCGGCGCTTGTTTTAGGGGACTACTTTGTTTTAAAACTTAAAATTTTTAATTTACGTTTTTAAAATTTTTTATACAGCCTATGTCCATCTACACACCCCGAGGATTACAACAATATATTGGGTGTGTGGATTGGCGCTGTGGTTCCCGAGTTTACATTGCCAAAAGGTGTCTGTTCTCTCTTTATAATAGTAGTATAGATAAGTAATATTTACAGATAAATTATAATGTTCATATTTATATACTTATGTATTTATTTATTTATTTATGTATTAAGTAAATGAATATACTGTTTGCACTATTTTGCACAATTGACTGGAAACAAATAGATGCAATTAGTCATCCACACCTTTAGAACTGTAAAGAAAATGAAGGGACACATTTTATCCAGGAATTCATACCAATATACAACCAATTGCATACTGAGCAACAAGTTTATGTAAACACATATTTGAAACTGTTTTTGAGCACTGTCACTTTAATATTCACGGTGAAGGAGTGAAAAAAAGAAAAAAACACACAAAAAAATTGTATTTAAGCAGTCATGTGACTTCTAAGCGTACCATGTGATCAAGGCTCTACGGAGTTGAAACGCCTAATGGCTGACTTACCTTAAGGGAAATAAAAATATTTGAACGTGCAGAGATGTGGTCCGTGCTCCTTTCTTCCAGACATTGAAGTGCCAAAGCAGCAGCAGCAGCAGCGGCAGCGGCGTGCTTAGATATATATATATGTATCTATATATATATCTATACTACTATTATACAGAGAGACCCTTTGAGCCAGGTAAACTCGGGAACCACAGCGCCAATCCACACACCTGATACATCCTTGAAATTGTCAGGGTGTGTAGATGGACATAGGCTACATAAAATTAAAAAAACGTACATTTAAAAAATTAACTTTAAAAACAAAGTAGTCCCCTGAAAGAAGCGCCGGCCGCGACATCTGCGTCATTACATCGAGAGCGCGGGGAGGAGCGGCGTTCAGGAGCAACAGGAAGAGCGGAGGACATGATCGAGGGAAGGAGCTGCGGACAGTCGGAGAGGAGCGGCGAGCAGCTAGCTGCGAGCGGCGGACAAGCGGTAATGAAGCCTCAAAGATAATCATTTTTTAAAGTGTTTATTTTTACGTTTTATCATCAGTCTCCCCTTTTTGCGTGATAACGCCATGGCGGCGCCTTTGAACTTTCACCGAGAAAGCAGAAAGTTGCAGCCATTATCCTCGGGCTCAAATCGTAATCAAAGCCTTGCTTCCCTCATTTTCCTAAAGGTGCAGGCCGCACCTACCTCTCGACTCCAGAAATATAACCAACCTTGGCAAAGAACCTGCCCCTCCATTTTTTCACATGTGCGCCAGATAAGGCCCAAAACTGGCAAAGACGTCTAAAGGGTCATATCAACTCTCGTGCTCCGACCTATCAGCCGCAGTGCTTATTAAGAGAGCTTAATGCGTGGCTTTTATTTCCAGACACCTCCTGCCTTGCAAATAGTTCGAAGTATTTATTTAAGATAGTTTGTTTATTGTTTATGGTTCCCTACAGGAAAGTACAAAACAGTGACCCCAGCCCCCTTCTGCCCCGGGCAACGCTGCTGCAAGCCTATAATGCTGCCCCAGCCCCCTTCTGCCCCGGGCAATGCTGGGGCGGGCTGCTAGTTTATATATATAGACAGAGATATATATCTTTATTATTCTATTCATAGATAAGTGGATCAACACATTCATAAAATATAAGATTATGAGTGTATGCTTACGGATTTATTTGTCACAATGTGTAGATATGATTATTTTTTATAATTTTATATTTGTAGTGCTTCTCTGTTGAAATGTTGGGGAACAAATCAAATTAAAATTAAAAAGAGAAAAATATATATTTTACAGCAAAAATGGGAAGAAGGAGTTTGTAAATATTCATCTATGCTTTTACATGTGAGGCTTCACATAGTACAATTTTGTATCACCTGATTATTTTGCATATGCGCATCAAGTTAAAATCTCTATGTATGTGTGCCTTTTATGTGTGGTTTTTTATCTACAAAATTATATATTTTCAGGGCAGCACTGGGAAAGTAAGCAGCCCCGGCAATGTTGACGGACCAGCCCCCTGAAGCTTTTGTTACTGGGGGCCTATGTAGGGGCACCCCTGCAAAACCTGTCCCCACCACTGCAAAATCAGGTCCCATCCTTCCAGCCTTCTGGGGAAACACCCAATGGCCGCTATGGCCAGACCCGCCCTGTATATTTTCCTTCCACTGCAGAGAGAAAAAAATAACTATTCTGCCCAAACCTCTACTCTATGACGCATCCCATTCCTCTTTCAAAATATCCCCCACCTGGTTCATCCCAAAACTCTTTTCACTACTATGAACTCCCAAGCAAGCCTTTTCAAAGTCTTAGCTCTATCCATTTTTTTCCTATTCATCCAACAAACAGGCACTGTGACTCATCCCAAACTTCTTTTACTACTATAAACTCCCAAATAACCCTTTCTAAATTCTTCCCTCCTCTATCGATCCTTTACCTTATTTATCCAGCAAACAGACTCACATATCCACCACTCCCAATAACATTTTATATTTCCCTCTACTAATCCACCACAGATCCATTCATGGGGTGAGGCAGCTAACAAGCACCCCTTACGTGGCAAAATATGAGCTATTGCAGGCTGCACGATCCATGCTTAGCAATGTGAGGAGGACAAGGGCCTGACAAAAATACCCGCTTCAACAAGGTGGGGGATGTTAAAGTAATTCCCCTCCAAATAACATCCCCATGTCCTTTAGCAAAGTGCGTTGACGATGAAATACCGTTCCACGGTAGGGAAATTTAGAGAGAATTACAAGCACAGTGTGTACTCAAACAAGATGAGGGTTATTGAAACAGTTGCCCATTTCACAGCTATCTGGCTTCCATATTTTGTGCAGCTGTTAGGTGACAGAGTGCAATACATTCAGCACCACCTCACCCATATACAATGTGGGTGGTTTTGGAGCTTGTCAGACCATGTTCATGGGACCATAGGGCAGGCAGGGACTACTGGGGTCATGTGCCTCTACCATCCCAGACCCTGCTTAGCTATGGCTGTGCATATCCTGGCCAAGTAGAGGCCCTTAATCACTTGATTTTCAGTCACAGGCTTTTAAAGGGAGATTAGTGCTAGGGTATAGCATACTCAGGGCTCAGGAAAGCACCCAGTAGTGCAATACAGTTGTCATCCCGTCCAGTGCTTCTCATTAGAAAAGAAAAGTTATTTAGTATACAACAAGGTACAATACTACACAGATCACAAGGATGTATTAGATGCCTTCTGTATTGGCCCCAGGCAAGTATACATCAAGGTTGGTACCCCTGGTCACTCTATCCTACCTCATTATACTCTAGAGCAGGTTTTGTTTTTGGAAAGGCATAGTTTATCAGTGCACTGCCGGATAGCCACTTAAGTAAGAGCCTTCTTCCAGGGTGACCGGGACCACTCGGGAACAGGCCAATGATTGCCACAATCGTGCCACCCCTAATCACAGGCACACTACTAGTGCCATAGGGCAACATATATTCATTATTCAGTTTAGCACCCCTGTTGGGCACACTTGAGCAAGTGCCATGGCTGTAAGTATGGGGACAACAGAGACCATTCAGGTATGCTTTGGAAGCGCCTCGGTTATTCTGAAGAATTCAAGGTCTGGCTCCTGGGTTAGAGCATGCCAGTCACCCAGGTTGTGAGTCTCTGGTGGATGGACCACACCACCAGGGTCAACCACTTCTGTCCACAGCAATTCCCTCTCATGAGCCAGGAATTCGCAAGCTTCCAGGACAGGCAATTTTTCCTCCAAATCAGACAAATCAGACTTCAGGTGATGTCCCTTCACCTCTGGGAGGCTGACTGTCAGGCAGTCCCCAGCTCTGGTTGCAAGTTAGGTCTTTGGGTACTCTGTAAAGCATCTCCTCCATAGTCAGACAGAACCTGGAGCCGGTACAACAAGTTGGTCAACAATCACCACTCTTATACAGGGAAGACAGACTTGGGATGTGGGTTCTCTGTCTGCCCTTTCAGACCTCATTTGAAAGGTTCTCTTTTATGTGTCCTTCTCAGGCTGTCTTCAAGACCCAGCCTTTTTCTTGAGTGATGATCCTCACAGCAAGCAAGGTCATCTGCAGGCTGCAACACCCACAAAATCGCCACAAAATGTTGTGAACAATCAGCAACCGACAATCAACAGTCACACCTGTTGTACCATAAGACATTACAGCATTGTATGGTGTGCCTGGTACCTTTATGAACTTGCTTTGAGCTAGTGAACTCCTGCTTTGCAGAGCGAGTTCACTTGTCAATAGTAAATGCATTCCGGTTGATATGCTTCCTTTTAAGTTACTGCTTTATGGCCCGCACTGCTGTCCCTCATTGGTTGCTCAGCCTTCGTTGGGGGTCTGATACATAGGGACAGGTTGGGTGTGGGCTCATTAGTTATTACCTTGTACTTTACGAAATAAACACTTTACTTATCTCTGCTTGGCTCCCAAAGACAAAGGCTGACTCTCTTCTAAAAGGACCCTTTCACACTCAACAATCAGGAACTGCAGTCTCACCCTTCACCCTTCCTCAATCCAGCCTCAGAAATGTCAGCAATACACTTCCACTGTCTGGAAAAGCAACCTCACCTCCATCTTGTGCACATGAACAGGATAGGGGCTTGCAGAATGGTACCCACAGTCTTGTGCCACTCTGCTTCACAAAGGCAGTCACGCAGATTGTAACCCACCCGCTCCTCCTACACACATGCGTTTAGGATCTTGGTGCTCACTGGCACAGCCAGTATGTGTCATTGACCCTAGAGCAAGGGAGGAAACAGGTCATCTAGCTACTGTTTGAACTATGAAATACAGCAAGAATTACGGTTCCGTCGCCCACTAAAGCCCCTGGGCTTCAGTGCCACTGCACATGCTGCACCAATGGAAGGGCGACGTCTATGTAATTCCTAGGATTTAAGGTTTACCATTTGCAGCAGATATTAAATCAAGGGGTCAGTAGGA
Source organism: Lissotriton vulgaris (assembly GCF_964263255.1). NCBI lineage: Eukaryota > Metazoa > Chordata > Amphibia > Caudata > Salamandridae > Lissotriton > Lissotriton vulgaris. The sequence continues at coordinate 414,386 of NW_028240616.1, read as the reverse complement.
TCCCACTCTTGTGAAACAGATAAAAAGGCATAGTCACACTAGAATCACTTCAACACATAATATACTTCCACCACCACATACACGCATGAATGTTTGACAGGACTGGAATCCTCTGCCAATACTGAGGGATCACTTTGGTGCACCGGTTTGGGTCCAGGACAGGTTTAGGACAGCTTCATGATCAGGCCATGTGAAAGAGAGGCCTAGACATTCACACACGCTAGGTAATGTGAGGCTTTGGGCCGAAAATCCAGAAATGGGTATTCCAGAAACTGGTAGTTCAGCATTCAAGACCGGTGATGCTGCCTGTCCACCATTCCCATCCTAAAAGAGCTTAATCATCACACTTAGAAATTCAAGGGGAAAGGTGGGATTAAATTAAGTATCCCTCTGCTTTTAGGTGGTAAGTGAGCTAGACTACATCCAGATGTTGAGCATTGCAGGAGATGGGAGAAATAAATAATAGGCGCCCCCACTAAATTTGGAAAGTCATGATGAAATTACACACACTACCCAATCCTTGGGCAGGTTCATGTACTGAAATAATCAATGTATGGCCTTCAGCAAGGGAAGGGTACAGTATGTCCCCACACAGTTCAGCAAGGTATTGGTATTCTGCAAACTATGACTGCACTTGTGGAAAGCTGTGATAGAAAAATAATAAACTCCCCTCCCATGCCCAAGGGGGTGGGCATAAGGCCACTACTGACCCTTGGCAAAGCAGGGAGAAGCTAAATTACATATTGTGTTCTTAGCAAGACGGGGGACCTTTATTAGTCTTATTGCCTGGTCGTCTTTTTCCCAGTGGATTTTTCTTTGTGCACCCCACCCAGGAAAGTGGGTGAACATTAAAACACAGCCACCCTGAGTAGTAACCGATCATCAAGTAATCTACTGAATCCCACCTGCCTTGTCCAGGCAGGGAGACCAAAACTCAATTAGATGAACCATGCATCTCTTGAAAGTAATGAAACTCCCTGAAAAACTCAAGTTAAAGGGGAGTTAAAGTTCCCAAAAGTGTAATAAAGGCTACAAATTTAAACATCAACAGGCATGAAATCTACGCACCTCAATCTTAGCTCAAACTCCGTTGTGCTCACATAACCCCAAGTTTACTCCCCTGCTATATACTTTTCTGAGCACATAGGCCAACATTATGAAACTATACTGATTCCATCTTTTTTTTGTCCTCATTCACCTCAGGCTTTGATGACTTTTACCCTTGGCATTCCTCTGCAAAGGAGGAGACCACAGAGCCCCACCAGGGGTGGAGAAAGAAAGGCGCTGGGTTAAAGACACCCTCCTCCTTCTGGAATATCTCTCGCAAACAGCATCCGATTATCCTGCGGCTGCATAAAGTGTACTGGAAGGCCCTTGCAGCTAAAGAAGAGAGTTCTGTCGAAGTAATCATTGGACAGGCAATTCTTCTTATTATCTTGTCATTCTTAAGCCATTCATTGGCTTCGGTTAGCTCCTGCCCAATTTTATAATATATCCCAAAATGTTTTCCTCTTATTAGACCCATTTCCCAACAGGTCCATTCTTGACATATAAAACAGGGACTCCAACCATTTTGAATGCTGCGGCAGTGTTTAACTTATTCAGCTACCACAGATCTCCCTTCTAGCAAGCAATATTGCGTAAAACAAAGGGTTCCAAGTCACTTCTAACACACCTCCTTCACCCCAAAGATAATTTGTGCTAGGCTTACCTTTATGTGTATTCCCAGAATACCTGTGAGTATTGATTCAACTTCGTGCCAGAAACTTTGTGTTTGCGTACATTAATAAAACATATGTACATCTGTCGCTTTTTCCAGGCCACACTTTGCACAGGCAACCGACTTCCCTTTTCCCATTTAGGATAGCTTCTCGGGTGTTATAGATGCCCTATGAAGTGAGAAAAAATGTTTTTTTTTTAAAACCAGACTAAACAATAGTATAAAGTGTGTGCATCGATACTTGCCAAATATGTTATAAATTGCAGCTCGGCAAGCATGTGCCCCAAAGATCTTCTACCAGGGTGAATTATCCGCTGATGGTGTCCTGTAAACCTCAGAACCAGAAATAGACTTCTTTCACACCTGGGAGTTTGCTAGCCAATTGTTCCTCCAGATCGTTGGCTACACTCAGTGGTGTTTTTCGAGCCCAGCTCTTCAGTTGCATATACTTAAAATGGGAAATGTTGTCCTCCATAAGATCTTTTATCTCACTCCATGTTATCAGCTGTCCATCCTGCTTAATCTCACTCCAGACAGGTATACCTGTCTCCCTAATTGATAAAGCCAATTTATCCTTAAGGCATTCAGGTGTCCTTGGGGAGTCCCAGATTGGGGCTGAGAAGGAATAGTAATCTATTTGAGCTGCCTTCTTAACGTGCACCACATTCTAGTAAGTGCTTGTGGTACTTTTAACTTAATCTTCTTGAAATATTTTGGGTCCCCAAATTTAAAGAGAAAACCACTGAGTCCCTGTATGCTATCATTGCAGAGAACATAACTCCAAAATCTGTGTGGTCTGGGGCTCTAAAAAGCATTCTATAGTTGGTGATTTGGAAAGCCCATGCGTAAAACTGGATATCCAGTAATGATAGTTCCCCTTTCTCTCTCCTTCTCCGCAACGTTTTCCAAGAGATCCAGGCCCCTTCATATACCCAAATAAAGGAGTTTATTGCCTGTTGAATTTTGTCTATTTTAAATTTCTCAAAATCAAGAGGGATGATATTAAATAGATAAGTGATTTTTGGCATAATCACCGTTAGAATCAACCATCTTGACCAAGTTAACCCGTCCGAAAATTGTACGGGGAAGATAATATAATCGGAGATATAAAGTCATGGAAGCAATATAGATAATTAAGTGATTTAATGTAGATACAGAGTAGAAGCTGGTTGTCCCATTAAAGGCTCAGGAGCAACTGGCAAACAGAGAATGCAAGAACATCAAGTAGCATCATGACATTAGCAAAGTTAGAATGTTCTCAATTAAAGAGAAATGCAAGCAGAAACAAAATAAGAGAATACAACATATCCTCAGTCCTTCTAATCAAAAGTAAAAGCAAAACAAAGGAAAGAAAAAAAAACACCAAAAAAACAACAAGAACATATGCACATACTTTCCATACACAAACTTAATGGCACACAAAATCTTGAAGATGTCTGGGTTGCCTTCTGATCCTTTGTGGCAAAACGCTATTTTCACCACGAATGGTACTATCATTTCCATTTTGTTTAACAGGAATAGAATGAGCCTGAAGATTGCCACCTTTGTCACCATTCGCTTTCTTGTAGAGGGCAACCCTCCTCAAATTCTAGTGTTCACCATTATAAAGTGTCACAAATTTGTCATGGACTGACTTAACTTTGAATGGGCCTCTAAACTTAGTTAAACCCGAACAAATACGGCCAGGTTTAACTTTTACCCAATCATTCACTGCCAATCTTTTCCTAATCAACCTATCACAAACCTTAGATGCATCACCACCAAAATCTGCCTTAGATGCATCACCACCCAAATCTGCCAGTCCAATGCACTCTTTCATCCAAGCTGGAACTAATTTGGTACCAGCCAAACGTCCCCTCATCATGTCGAACGGAACTTTACTGGTGACACCATTCACCGTAGTCCTATATGCCCAAACCAAGTCATTAACCATGTTTCTCACACACCCACCAGAACTAAGAGCCATCTGAATGGCACCCTTCAACATTCTGTTAGCCCTCTCGACGATACCATTACCCTGTGGATTGTATAGTGAGGTCCTGGTGTGGACAATACCACAAGCATCCAGAAATTTCACCATATCCTCCGAAACCACGTTGATTGTGGATTTAGTCGTTATCTCTTTCGTAAATCTCACCACCAACCATTTTGAAGCTACATCAACCAAAACAAAACCGAATCTCATGTCCTGACTCAAAGAGTGAAAAGGACCGATAAAGTCAAGACACACAGTGTGCCAGGGCAACTCAGGATTATCAATTTTCCCAAAATCACTCCGACACCCACTCTCAATCTCTTCTCACTCTCGAAGCACTCTGCACACTTCTCAACCCACTCAGAGACCTGTTGGTCCATTCCTGGCCACCAGAAGAATTCCCTAATTCTCCTCTTTGTAAGAGATTGCCCCAGGTGTCCCTCGTGTGCCAACTTAAACAAGAAAAACCTTAATTTCTGAGGTGGAATGAATTTATCATCCTTCATGATAACATTCCCCTCAACATCTAGAATTGACAAATCCTCTAGAATCTTCACGTAGGGACGTACAGCCAAAGGTAGGGTACGCTCCCTCCTAGAACCTTTCACAATCAAATCTCTCACACACCTTAACACCTCATCATTAGCCATACAAGAGTTCCATCTGCTCTTGTTGATAGCACCAGTGCAGATATCCACCAATTCGTCAATAGCCGCCACAGATCCCTCCAATTGCATAGCTTCAACGCCCAATTTGTCAACAACCTCCCAAGGCAAAGGAAGCCTAGACAAGTCATCCGCCTGACCATTCTTCCACCCAGGAATGTACTCTACCCTATACAAAAACTCCTGAAGTCTAGCGGCTAATCTTGCCAACCTCGCTGACCCTTTTCCTGCACCGCCTGGGGACAATAATTTGATCAACGGTTTATGATCTGTCAACATCCTAAATTCAAATCCCCACAAGTACATTCTATAGTACTCGCAGCCCCAAGCGGCCGTCAACGCCTCGTGCTCAATAATGGAATAATTCCTTTCAGAACTGGTAAGTGTCCTTGACCAAAAGCAACTGTCCTCAACCCTGAATCATGTTCCTGCGCTAACACTGCACCAATACCAACAGCCCTGGCATCAACCGTCAACACCGACTTGCGCTTAGTATCAAATGGGGTTAGGATTTTAGCCTCAAATATCGCCTTCTTGATGTTAACAAAACACTCATTCTGCTCAACTCCCCACACAAACTTGCACCCCTTCCTCAATAACAGTTTAATCATCTCAGTCCTTGCTGCAAAATTATCCACAAACTTCGCATAGTATTCAATAAGACCAAGGAATGATCTTAATTGATCCTTGTCACAGGGTGCCGGTGCCTTCCTTATTGACTCCAAAAGATCCCTCTTAGGTCTCTCACCACTTGCAGAAAGCGTGTAACACAAATACTCTACTTCCTCTACTGCAAATTTGCACTTCTCCTTCCTTAAAGCTAGCCCTGACTGCTCCATTCTGTTCAAAACCTCCTTCAAAATCTGATTGTGTTGCTCGATCGTCTCTCCAAACAATAAAACATCATCCTGAAAATACACACCGTTACTTATCCCCTTCAAAACTGAGCCCATCATCCTCTGAAAAACCCCTGCCGCCGACGCAAGACCAAAGGGCATACGGGTAAACGGGTAAACTCCTTCAGTAGTGATAAAAGCAGTCAACGCCTTAGAATCCCTGTACAACTTTATTTGATGGTATGCACTTCTTAGATCAAGTTTCGAAAAGAACTTACCACCCTTTAATGACAAAATTAATTTGTTGATATTTGGTAGTGGAAAGTTATCCACAACAATATTCTGATTGAGTGTGCGAAGATCCACACAGAATCTAAATTTGCCATCCCATTTGGTCGTGATCACAACTGGTGAAACCAATCATGAAATTTCAATCTGTTCAACCACACCATGCTTAAGCATGTCATCTAACAACTTCCTCACCTCTTGTCTAGCGATAAATTGCACTTTCCTCACTTTGTGCTGCATCGGAACTGCATCTTCCCTAAGCACAATTTTATGAACATACCCTTTCAATTTGCTGATGCGTTCTGCAAATAAGTCTGGCATACTTTCAACTATCATTTCAGCAGTCATCTCATCCACAACCATTACTTGCTGACTTGCTCTAGGATCAATGACAATGTGAAGGTCATACTGGTGACCCCAGCCTAATATTGCAGGTCCAGAACTTGCAACGTAAACTTTCCCCTGAATGGATCGTCCCTGAAACCCAATCACAGCTTCCATGTACGCCAACAAATCAATACACTCTCCTTGGTATCCACAAGGATTGATATCCTTAGGAAACAAAGCGGTTCCCTCCCAATTCTCTTTGAATAAGGATTCTGGAACAATTGTCCAAAACGAACTAGGATCAACCATCAATTCAACAACTTTATTATTTATGTTGAAGCTAGCTTTAGGCCTGTTCTTCCTTCCAGGTTCCTTCCGTAGCGCATTCACTTCACCTAAACATAATATTTTGTCAGCATCCTCCACATTGTCTTGCACTCTAACCTCACGCTTCACATCAACAATCGCAACTTTGTCACTATTTGACGTTTTGCACATCCTCGAGAAGTGACCTCGCTTTCCACACTTCCTACATTCCTTATCGATAGCAAAGCAACGTTTATAATCTGCACCATGATAGGTGCTGCCACACCTGCTACACATCCTAACTTGATATCTCCGTTTCTCTCCACCATTGTATCCTCCTGAACTCGTCTTTTCGTTTCTTTCATTAGCTTCAAATCCTTTCTTGCTCATTACCGCAACTTCATTCTGTGCAACAGACGACACACTTAACCCATCCCCACACTCTCTCGCAGTCTCTTTCTTCTCCATTTCTTTCATACATGCAGAAGATTCCTCGACAACCTTGGCTATGACTATTGCGGCTTGCAGAGTGGGATTTTTTGAAGCCCAAAGTTTTTCCTGCATTTTCTTGTTTTTACATTGAACGATCATTTGGTCTCTGATCATCTCGTCCCTCATCTCACCAAAATTGCACTTTAAAGAAAGTTCTCGCAATCTAGTCACAAATTGATCAACAGACTCCTCAGCCCTCTGCGGCTGAGTATAAAACTTATGTCTCGCCATGACAATTTTCACTTCCTTTGAATATTGTTTCTTCATTCTTGCTTTAGCTTCAGTGTAAACGTAGTTAATTGGTCTACTATCCTGGTTTAAACCCACAGGTAAGTACTTTAAAGAATATTGACCCTTTTTTCCAAGAACACTCAATAATAATGCTTTTTTCCTTGTGGCGCTGAAGTCTTTACCATCCAGTGCCTTTATATAATTTTCAAAAATGTCAATCCACTCATCCCACTCTATGGGCGGTTCTCCACTCAACTGTATAAACATAGGGGGTGCAATAACACTTGGGTTCTCCATGTTCTTCAAATAATGCTCTCGCCTTGTGCACTTCCTCCTCTTCAGATAACAAATGCCTTATGCACTTCCTCTTCTCAGGTAAGAGATGCCTTGTTCACTAACTTCTCTCAGGTCACAAATGCGGTGTAAGTGGTGAAAGATTTTCTTAACACAGAAACGACGTAAAAGAACAGTTCACAAATGTCACTTTCATTTTTAAAATTACTCACATATGCATATCTTATATCTTCTTCCGAATGTAGTGGGTAAGCGTAGAAATAACCGGAATCAAACGCTAGTTCGTACACTCGTAAAAACAAAAATTCTCACTCGTTCGGTGCTAAGATACCGAGTGTGTCAAAAATGGCCGCCACATTTCTTTACGCACTACGCATGCGTACTACACTTCTTACGTGGAGACGTGCCGCATCTTCAGCGAATCTGACGTCAGAAAGAATGGAGAGAAACGAGGCACCAATTCATGCTCGGCTCGCGAAGAAGAATAGTGAGTAATTTTAAATGACGCTATGGTTTGCAACAGCAGTTCAAACATGTACAATGATGTTGAATCTTCTTCATTTAAAGAATTGACTTCCTTATTTTAAGAAATATGCGTGTTCACATACGTGCTGCAGTGTTCCGACAATCCAGTTCTGCTTTTAAATCCAAGATACAACGCTCTGTTCAGTGCATCACTGGTCCGTAGTTTCTGTTCTGTTCCTTTAAAGTAGAAACTCACCACGCTATTTCTATTTTCCCTGTAACTTCTCTTCTTCTTTACTGTTGAAGAATTCTGTCTTGATGTATTTCAAGTTTAATCACCATTCAGTTCCACCGCATGGGTTCTTTTCCACCAGTCGAGTTTCACTAGATAAACTCACTCTGTACTCTATTTGCTCCAAAAGCCAATTGCCGCCATCTGATATAATCGGAGATATAAAGTCATGGAAGCAATATAGATAATTAAGGGATTTAATGTAGATTCAGAGTAGAAGCTGGTGTTCCCATTAAAGGCTCAGGAGCAACTGGCAAACAGATAATGCAAGAACATCAAGTAGCATCATGACATCAGCAGAGTTAGAATGTTCTCAATTAAAGAGAAATGCAAGCAGAAACAAAATAAGAGAATACAACAGAAGATGTACCCAGCTCTTCAATAACTGCACTGTTTCCATATAAATTCTCAGCAGGTTAATTTCCAGGATTTTGCTTATATCTTCCACAACTTCAATCTCCAAGTATTTCATATGCTTTTTAATTAATGGATTATCTTCCCTCTGATTCAAACAATCATTGCTGTTTTGGCCTCATTTACCTGGTAGCCTGATATTCTACTAAACCCCATAGCTATCTGCATGGTGGGAGATTGCAGCCTCTAGGTCAGTAGTGAAGATTACCAGATTGTCCGCATATAAAGCAGCTTACTTCTCCCAAGTCCCCCAACAGAAGGGGGGGATGTTAAGTGTCATCCTCAATTTCTGGGCAAAGGGCTCTATGTACAGGTTAAATAACAGGAGACAAAGGGCATCCCTGTCTTGTGCTGATTTTGAAAGGTGAAGTTAGGTTCCCATTTATTAGAACTCTCGCAGTGGGGTTTTAATATATTAATTGTACCGTCCTACAGAATTTATCCCTAGCTCAAGTTTCTTCAGAACCATTAGCAGAAAGTTCACCTGACCCTGTCAAAGACCTTGAAGGCGTAATAACAGCGAAGGGGACAGAATAAGCTATTGCCACTCAATTGCTCCAATGAGGCCATATGTTAATTCATGAATTTACATCCCATTAATAAATCCCTTCTGGTCCTTATTTTAATTTTTAATTTTATTTTTTTATCTTAAGAGTTGTATATAGCGTTAGCTAGACCCGGAGGTATCAGAGCTCTTTATATGAGGTTCCACAAAATTACAAAATTACATCAGTTACAATTTAGATCAGTTGCTAGACAAACATTACAAGAGCATGGAAGACGAGATAAGTGAAAGTGTAGAGGGGAAGGGGGTAAGGGTAAAGGGGTAGGAGGGAGATTTGGTGGAGAGACAAAGGAAAGTTTGCCCAAAATCCGGCTGGGTAGGTGACGGTCGAGGGGGAAGTCCCAAAACCCATCTCCTCTCTAGCAATCGGGTAGCTCCACCGGGTATTGGCCAAATAGCTAGGTCTCAATGGGAAAACATTTAAAGAACATAGAGGACGAAATAAATGGAGCATAGTGGGGTAATGGGGTAGGGTAAAGGGATAGGAGGGAGCATAAGATAAAGAGACGCAGGAAAATCTGCCCAATGTCTAGCTGGGTAGGTGACGGCCAAGGGGGAAAGTCCACAGCCCATTTCCTCTTTAGCTACCAGGTAGCTCCACCGGACGTCGGCCAGAAAACTAGGTCTCCATGGTCACAAGTAACAGACAAAAACATTCAAGGAGCATAGAAGACTAGGAAATGAAGTGAAGGAAGGGTAAGGGGTAGGGTAAAAGGGGTAGGAGGGAGATACGAAAGAGAGACAAAGGGAAAGTCTGCCCAAGATCCGGCTGGGTAGGTGAGGGCCGAGGGGGGAAGTCCACAGCCCATCTTCTCTATAGCTATCCAGTAGCTCCATCGGGCATCGGCCAAATGGCTAGGTCTCCACAGAAAAATATTTCAAGAGCATAGAAGATGAGATGAAAGGAGCGTAGAGGGGAAGGGGGTTAGAGTAAAAGGTGAGAGGGAGGTACAACGGAGAGACAAAGTAAAGACTGTCTGAAATCCGGCTGGGTAGGTGAAGGTCGAGGGGGAAGTCCACAACCCATCTCCTCTATAGCTATCAGGTAGCTCCACCGGGCATCCGAGATAGCTAGGTCTCTGCGATAGGAGGTAAGTTCTGCAGGTTCTACGTCTTGATGGGGGATAGGTGAAGGTCAGTTCAATGTCCGGTTTTTGTCCTAGAGTAATAGCATAACATAGTAAGGACCACTGTGTCAGCCATCTTGTGGTCGGGCAAGGGAATTTTGACCTTGATGTTATATTCGGCCAGTCCTCATTATTACATGTGACCAAACTAGGCGACAGCAAGTCCTCCAAGCTCCCATTGTGATCACTAGAGGCCACCCTCTGCTCACCCACTCCCCGCCTCCAACGCACATCTGAGATATATCTGTGGAATCATGCGCTCGGGCGTTTGATTTGGTGACCCAAGATTCATGTGGTATTGCGTGGTCGTGCTCCGGAGCTCTAAGCCATCAAGATTAGGCTACTCCCTCTGATTTGGCATGCAGAAGTATCTATATGAACAACAATGCTGTGCCACCTAAACAAATGGCAGAAAAGATCCTCAGACAATGATGGCTATCTGGTGGATAGATTGAGTTCACAACAATTGGTGACTGACTCGGGTGGCAATAAATTGCAGTGGGCACCGGAAGAGTGCCCCCAGCAATCTAGCTTAGTCTCCCCGCCAGAATAGTAGTAAAGATTTCATAGTCTGCGTTCAATAAGGATATAGGCCTATATGATTCACAGTTAGCTGGGTCCTGGGAAATTGTTGCTTTATTCCATGATCTTGGAAGTTGCATCCCATTATCTAAAATCTCTCTAATTACCTCTGCCATAAAGAGAATTAAGACTTCCCCCAGGACCTTATACAGCTCCGCTGGTATCCCATTCGTTCCAGCAGCTTTCCCACCCTTAGATGTTTGTATGGCCTTACTCCCTTCTTCATCCATTACATCTTGGTTGAGACCCTTTTTCTGCTCTTGATCCAAAGGCTTAACAAACTCTGCTAACCAAGTTACCGCCTCTCCCTCTGAGACCTCATCCTCTTCGGAGTAAAGATCTTGGAAATATTCAAAGAAGGCCCCTTCCTCTTCAGAATCATTTGTTAACATTACATTACACACATTACAATTCTGTTGATGTAGTTTCTATTTTGCTCAGTCTTGATTTTCCAGGCTAAGAGCTTCCCTGCTCCCTCCCTGTACTCAAAGTAGGCTGAGTTGCTTGCATACCATCTTTTCTTAATCCTATTTTGTAGCATTTTTTCCACTTGGTTTTTAGGTAATATCAATCTCTCTTCCCTCTGTTTTTATCTTTCTTATTTCAGCCTCTACTTTACCCAACTCTTGTCTGTATTGTCTATTATTATGGCTGAGTATACTTGTGATCTTACCCCTATTAATGGCTTTCATTGTTTCCCACACTATTCCAATTGGGGCGGAACCACAGTTAATCTGTAGGAACTCACTTACATCTATCTTTAGGGCATCCATTGGTTCTGTCTCTGCAAAAATAATGCGACCAAGAGTCCACCTTTTTATCCTTGTATCGACTATCCTTCCTGAATGTTAATAATATTGCTGAGTGGTCAGATAAATGTGCAGTAAGATATTCAATGTTTAACACATCTTGTTTAAGATTCCCTTCTACCAGAAAATAATCGATCCTTGATAAATGGCCACATTTTGTATTATGGAATGATGTACCTTGCAGGGCTCCTACCCTCTCCCTCCATAAGTCGCTAAGAGTGGTCTGCCTCATCATAGATCTAAAAAAAGCCCAGGATATTGGAGTGGGTATAGCCTTACTATTACTGGATTTATCCTACTTTGGATCCAGGATGATATTAAAGTCTCCCGCCATTATCACCGGGCTGGGGAATTCTAGTAAGTTTGTAAATATTGACTTTAAGGGTTCACAGTCATCCTGGTTTGGGCCATATTATCCTACTAAGGTTAGTGGGTGGTCCTCTATTTTTAAATTTGCTATAATCCATCTACCGGATTTATCCACCTGTGTACTTAATAGCCTAACACACCCTCCTTGTTTTTTAATGACTATTGCTAGTCCTCTTATGGTAACTGTCTGTTCTGTGCACCCTACCTGCTGTACCCATCTCTGGTTTTTAAACAACTTCATAAATTTTTTATCTAACTAAGAGAGTTTCCTGTAAAATCAGAATTTGTGCTAGGAAATCTTTGAGGTATTGTAGAATCCTATCTCTTCTACCCCTCGAACGCAGCCCGTAAACATTCCATGTTAGTATCTGCGTCATCTTCCTACAATAGGTTTCAGATGTGCATACTGACGGTCATACCATAACTCATCTACTTTCTGTCTATCTAACTTGTCTGAGGAAATGTTTGCCGTCCTGCTACAGCGCATGCATCGTCTCTCTGCGCTTGGTATCGTTTTTGCCCGCATTTCAGTTCCGAAATTATTTCATCACGTTTGAGCGCTTGTTAGCGTTAGAGCGCGCATTGCTACATTAGAATTTTAATCTATTGTCTAAAGCGGCGATTGTGTTTGTAGGCGAAGCGTCTCCTTAGTTACTTAGTAACTAGATTGTTTGAGTGAAGCTTCGGCTGTGCCCCACTTTCGATTTCACTCTAGGCGGCCATTTCGACTTGTTGGTTGTTTTCACCCGTGTCTCCTCCCAGACCCCGCCTCCCTGCTGACCCTCCCACACACTGACTCACTACACCAGCCCCGTCCTCTCTTTCCCTGTGACCTTCTGGATTCCATCCATCACGGTCGCTCCCCCAGCTCTCCTCTCGTTCCACAGAAGCCCTGTGCTAGCTGCCTGCCTTGCCTGCCAGAATTCCAGCTGACTGCCGTCCTCCTACAGCGCATGCATCGTCTCTCTGCGCTTGGTATCGGTTTTTGCCCGCATTTCAGTTCCGAAATTATTTCATCACGTTTGAGCGCTTGTTAGCGTTAGAGAGCGCATTGCTACATTAGAATTTTAATCTATTGTCTAAAGCGGCGATTGTGTTTGTAGGCGAAGCGTCTCCTTAGTTACTTAGTAACTAGATTGTTTGAGTGAAGCTTCGGCTGTGCCCCACTGTCGATTTCACTCTAGGCGGCCATTTCGACATGTTGGTTGTTTTCACCCGTGTCTCCTACCAGACCTCGCCTCCCTGCTGACCCTCCCACGCTCCGCCCCCTCCTCTCACCATCTATGGCCAATGCCCCCACGCGCAGCGTCCATGCGCTACGGCCATGCCGAAGGTGCGCCAAAGGTAAGCCCGTCTACGCCCGTCCGCGCCTGGACCGCGCCCAGCGCCAGACCCCCTGTTCCTCGTAATTCCCACCCCTCCCGCATTACCTACGATGCCACCACCCTCCTAGCCCTTAACCCCGGCCGTTCCCCAAACTGCGTCCAAGCCGCTCCTGGACACACCCATGACCTTTCTCATGCTACTCCTGCAAATTTTTTTTTTTTTTTTTTTTTTTTTTTTTTTGGGTAAGACGTTTATTGCACATTGTCACAATAATAATACAATCAATTATGCCTACAACCTGAGAAGGCCGGCTATGCATAGCACGCTCGATCAAATCATAGACTTAGTCATACACAGCCCATCAGCCGACAACCATGGGTCCGGCGGCGCTCGTTCGGTATCATGGTAGTCTCGTTCTTTATGAACAATGCATCTGCATAGAACATACGCCAGGTCAGTCTTACATTTTCCGTATTTTCAACCAGACCCCCCATAAACTAGGGAGGATGTAACTAACAACAGTGTAAGAACCCCTTACAAAGCTTGAAGCACTGTGTCACAACATTCTCCCTCCCTCATCGCCCCGCCATAAGTATCCCAGGGTGGCAAACATCTCGCGACAGTTGAGCGCTCAGCACGCGTCATTGACAGTGGCCACTGACACCAGGTACTGTCGTAATGGTTCCCAGAAATCTCTGGGGCGGGACCCCATAGGCAGCTCTTCCTCATACGTGACTAAAGTGTCTCTGCAGTAGGCCAAGTCCTCCAACCAATTTTTTACTGTAGGTTTCCGCTTACTGTTCCAATGAATGGATATTCTCCTCTTCGCCATCAATAGTGCAATCACACAAAGTTTACGCCGTCTCGCCCTCAGTTGTGGCACTAATCCCAGGAGACATACCCTAGCTGTACACGGCAATTGTGCCCCCAGTATAGTGTTGAGTGTCCGCACCACCTGATCCCAGTAGCGTGCCACCGCATCGCAGTGCCATGCCAAGTGAATGAAATCTGCATGTTCCTGGCCGCACCTAGTGCAGTTAGAGTTGTCCCTCAGCCCATATTTGTGAAGCCTAGCAGGCGTGTGGTACATGTGGTGCAAATATTTGTAGTGAATCAGCCTAAGATTCCCGTTTGGTGTCAGCATCCCCGTTAGAATGCAGGTGGCCTCCCATTCCTCCTCCGTAATGTCATCCCCCAGTGCTGCGTTCCATTTCTCCCTGGCTCTGGTAGTGTTGCCCCCATTACTAGCTTGCGCACTGCGGTATAGTCGGGACACCAAGTGTGACGCTGAGGGGGTGTTGAGCACAAGTGTCAGTGGTGCGAGTGCCTGTGGTTCCGCTGGGAAGGTCACATAATGCTCCCTCACCGCCCTCTGCAATCGGTAATAGTTGAAACTAAATAACAGAGTTGGATTCTGAATGTATGTCAGTTGGTCCAATGGTACAAACAGCCCATCTTTATATAGATCACCTAGGGTGTCTATGCCAGCGCGTTTCAGGAGGTCCATCCCCACCCGTTCTTGTGTGACAGAGAGTGCCGGATGGTGTGCCAATGGAAGTGCCGGTGCGTAGATTGGTGTGCAGCGCGCCATCCTACTCAGTGTCTGCCATGCCGCTATCGTGGTGTTTACTGGGTTGATGTCATGATCGTGCAACCTGGGACGTTTGTGCGTTAGTATACTGGTCAGTGGGATGGGATCAGCGTCTCCATGTTCTACTGCTACGTGCGTTAAAAAAGGGATCTCATGGAACCAATAGTGCGCGAATTGCGCCTGAGCGCACTGGTAGTACAGGTAAATATCCGGCACCTTGAAGCCCCCTTTAGCGAATGGGAGAGTCAGAGTTTGCAGGTCCAACCTAGCCTGCTTCCCCGCCCATATCAAGGAGAGCATGAGGGATTTGATGTTGCGGAACACCTCGGCCGGCGGCTTAATAGGTATATTATTGAAGAGATATAAGAATTTGGGCAGGAGTACCATTTTCACAATGGCAAGTCTGTCTGCCAGTGAGAGCGGCAGCCCAATCCATCTTTTGACCTTATCCTCTAGCGTGGAGACAGTCCTCCCGTAGTTGGTGCGAATGACCAGCTCCGGGTCTCTGTGGAACCAAACGCCCAAATATTTCGTCGGTTCCTCCTGCCATTCCAGGGGGTAGTCCAGCACGAAGGGCCGGGTTCCGTCCGTCAGCGGGAGTATGAGTGATTTGCCCCAATTGATGTGGAGTCCCGAGTATTGGCCAAATTTAATGTATTCCCTAAGAAGTGGATTGAGATTCGCCTCAGGGTTTTTTACGTACAGGACCATGTCGTCTGCATATAAGGCTATGTGTATGGGTCGCGTAGGCAACTGAATAGCTGAGTAGTGGTGGTGTTGTCTTATTTTACAAGCCAAGGGTTCCAGTATGAGGGCGAATAGCATTGGTGATAAAGGACACCCTTGTCTAGTGCCTCGCTCGATGGGTATAGGGGACGACAGATGCTTGTTAACCCGTATGCGGGCCGACAGGCCCGAGTATAGCATCGTAATCCATCCTATGAATAACGGGGGGAATCCCATCCGGATCAGGACTGCGTGAAGGAACGGCCAATCAATTGTATCGAATGCCTTAGCCGCATCCAACAAGACAGCGACAGCTTTAATATCTGGGGCCAAGTAGTGTGCCAGCGCGAAAAGGGTGCGGGTGTTGTGTGTGGTCGATCGGTCCGGAATGAAACCAGCCTGGTCAGGTCTTACCAATAACGGCATTAACGGCTTCAGTCGGTCTGCTAGGATGCTGGCCAGTATCTTGGTGTCTATGTTTATCAAGGAGAGGGGGCGGTAAGAGTCGCAGTGTTCTTCGTCTTTGCCCGGTTTCAGTAGGGCGACGATCAGCGCCTCTCTCATGGACGGTGGCAGTGTTTGGGCCTCGTGTGCAGCCTCGTATAGATTTACCAGGTGGGGTGCTAGCGTGTCCGCATATGTTTTATAGAATTCTATGACGAAGCCGTCTGGGCCTGGCGCCTTGCCATTGGGGAGCCGTTTGATAGTGTCTATGATTTCTTGTGTCGTGAGAGGCCTAGCCAAATACTCCCTGTGCCCGTCAGCCAGCCAGGCGATTTCAACGTCAGCCATGTATTCCAAAATTTCCTCCCGAGATACTTGAGCTCTGGCCCCATAAAGTGTCCCGTAGGTGTCTCTGAATTCACCCAGAATGGTCGGCATGTCATGCGCACGAGTGCCCTGTTTGGTACGTATAGTCGCTATGTGTTGTTGCGCCCTCCCTGAACAAATCTTTTCCGCTAGGGCCCTGCCCGGTCTGCCTCCCTCCCCATATCTCCTAGCCGTCGTTCTCTTGAAGATATATTTAAGTTCGTCATCAGCAAATGTGTCATATTCTAATAGTAGTGTCTGAATGTCACTGAGCAGTGCCGTGTCTCCAGTGTTTGTGTACCTCCGCTCCAGGTCTTGAAGCAGCTCCTCCCTCCTTTTTAGTTGGTGACGAATATCTTTTAATATGCCAGCGGACGTGGTGATGCACACGCCCCGGATAGTTGCTTTAAATGCTTCCCATAGGAGGCACGGGTCCTCCGTGGTGGGGGCATTTAGTTCAAAGTAGTCAGTGATCGCTTTTTGGATTGTGTCGACATACAGCGGATCACGCAGGGCCTGTGCGTTAAAGCGCCAGGTGTAGGGTGGCGGAACATAGTGTGGGATTCGCAACCTCAAAAGTACAGGGCCGTGATCCGACAGTGTTCTCGGGAGATGCGTTATCTGTTCCACCCATGCAAGGACGTCCTGTGTAGCCAGCCAAAAGTCCAACCTGGACCAGCTTCTATTTGCAGCATTTATGTGCGTGGCAACCTGCTCCCCCGGGTGTTGTAGCCGCCACAGATCGCTTACATGTAGATTGGACATTGCGTCTAGCAGCATTTCCCTCGCCTTGGTATGTTGCTCAGGTGTGTGTGACGCTCTGTCGAGCCCGTCCCTGAGTGTCACGTTAAAGTCCCCTCCCCAGATGACATTGTCCGCTTGTACATCCGCTATAGTGTGCCACAACCGTTCGAAAAAACCCGCATCATCCACATTCGGACCATACACATTCACAAGGGCTAGTTTCTGGTGTCTTGTCTCGCCTGCCACTATAACATATCTCCCTCCTGCGTCAGTGTACGTGTCGTTAATCTTGAAGTGTGTACCCTTCTTGATCAAGATACTGACGCCACGGGAGTACGTCGAGTAATATGCGCCAGTAGCTGATTCCGCCCATTTTGAGCCCAGCCCGGATGTGGAATTGGGTGCCATGTGTGTTTCTTGTAGAAATGCCACATCCACCTGAAGTCTGTCAAAGTACGCAAACATCTGCCGTTTCTTTTTCGGATTCCCCAGCCCCCTGACATTCCATGTGATGAAATTGAGTGTGTCAGAGCGTGCCATTAGTACGTGGTCAGGTGAAATTGTGTGTCGCGTGCTCTATGTGGCCACCTGTGGAACAGCTCATTTACAGCATACATAATACAGGCAATAAAAGAGGTCGCAATGCTTCTCAGACACAGTGCAAACATATTAACTCTTCCCAGCTTCCCCAACCCCCCGCCTCCCACTTCAGCGCCCAAACTGTGCCAAAGCCATTCCCCCCCAAACTTCAGAACTGCGATTAAACATGTTGTGGGGAACACCCTCCTGGGGGTGCCGCCCGAAGCACACATCTCCACCCACATAGTGGATGTGGACGAGTGCGATCTCTAGTTAATGATAGCGTCAATAAACATCCCCTAGTCCCCTCCTCCCGCCTCCAAACCCCCGCAAATATAACATGATCAGTGTCATTCACTCCATGTCCCTCCGAGGTTTCAACACCCATGCAGGCAGTGTCACAGCCCCTCGAGGTAAGTGTCTCAGGGTAGCACGGTGATAAAGCAGTCAGTACAGCCAGCCGGCCGCATGTCTCTAACCTGGCGAGGCCCAGAGCACTCGTCCGGGTTCTGCATCAACACTCCCCAAGTGTACTCACTGCGATACTGCCGATGGCAACTCCCTGCCATAGTTCATCAGCAGCGACAACACCAGTCCTGCGGATCTCGACGTGCAGGTGCACTTTGCCAGAAGTGTCCATCGCCCGCTGCCAGTTCCGAGAAAGCACTCCAATGTCGCGCACAGAGCAGTTATTTTGTCTTCAGTCGTTGTCGCTCATTCTGGCCGCAGCCTCCTGATTTTTCCGGCGTTTGGTGAGGGTCTTGATGTAGTCCTGCGCGGCCTGGACCGTCGTGAGGACCACCGGCTTGCCATCCGTTAGGATTTTAAGTTTTGCTGGGTACAGCATCGCGTAACCAATGTCTAGTTCCCGTAGTTTCTTCTTCACCGGAGCGAATTCCTTCCTTGCCTGCTGTACCGCCATGGTGTGGTCTGGGTAAAACTCCAGCGAGTTGCCCTGGTGAGTGATGGCGCCTTTTTCCCTCGCCATTCGAAGTACGGCATCCCTGTCCCTGTAGTTTAGCACTCGAGCGATGATTATCCGAGGCGGAGCCCCCGGTTTTGGAGTGGGGGCCAGGGAACGATGTGCCCGTTCGACCAGGAAGACGTCAGAGAAGCTTTCAGCCCCGAAGATATCTTTCAGCATGTTCTCCACGTACGTCTCCATCCTGCCGGTGTTGGTGGATTCCGGCAGGCCCGAGATGCGTACGTTGTTGCGGCGGGACCTCGCTTCCTGGTCCTCCACCTTCGCCTTCAGGGTTTCCAGGGTCTTTTCAATGGCGCTGTGTGTTTTCGCCATGGATCTGGTGTGGTCCTCCACCGAGGAAATCCTCTGCTCTGCCTCCCCCAGCCGCTCGCCGTGATTTTCCAGCTTGTGCGACAGCGAGTCCACCCTTGCCACAACGCTGTCCATTTTGCTGTTCATGTCGTGCAAGCTCTGCTGGATGGCCCTCAATACCGCCTCCATGCCGGCGCCGTCTCCCAGGGCCTGGTCTCCGTCAGTGTCCAGGGCAGCTCCCGTTTTTGCCGTTTGCTTTTTCGCCTCGAAAGGCAGTTTCGTTTGCTGTCTATCGGGCTTCCCCATGGCGCCCGCAGGTGCGGCTGGGCTAGCGACTTTCGGGCTCGTTGGGGCTGCTGGTTTGGTCGTTGTCCGTGTGCGTCGCGTTTGCGCTCTGGCCACCCCCTGCGTTGGGGATCTATTCATTTGAATGGCCACTTAGCCACATACTGGCCCAGGGCGGCGTCCGGTGACACGCTGGCGCGTCTCGCGAAGGTGGACGTGTTTAGGGGGCTGCAGTGCGCTTCATTCATCAGCCAGATCGTGTGAGGCAGTCCCGTTGGTGCCGGCGGTACTGGTTCGCGCCCACTGGTGCAGCGCGTTGAAGCGTTGGGAAGCCTCGCACCACCCCACCTCTGCCGGCGAGCCCCCTGCCGCCTATCTCCACCGTTCGCCCCCTTAGCAGCGCTGTATTGCGTTCCGGTACCTGTTCACTTGCTGGCGCCGCGGAACGGGGGGCCGGCAGTGCCTGGGGCAGAGTCACCAATCTTGCGTGTCACCGCCGCCGCCATTTTGTTGCCGTGGAACGCACAGTGCATAATAGAAGATCTGTCCAGTGCACCGTCATATCAATACTGCTTCGCCCCTGTTCCCGTGTCTCACCGACTGTGCGCCGGGATGGGGAGAGTCTTGTGGTCCTCCGAGGGCGACAGCGTTCAGTTTCAGCCGCGATCGCCGCGACCGCGCGCCGCCATCTTGAACAGTCTCCCAGCGCCGGGAGGTTTTCCGCTGATTTCTTCGTCGCGTTACATATTCATTGTTCGGCGTCAACACATTACCGAGCCGGATCACTCACGCGTCCATTCCGCTGTTTTTCACGGAGAACGGGATGAAATCGGGGCCAAGGGGTCCGTGAACACGCACTCGTCCGGCGGAGCTGACTTAGCAGTCAGCCATCCCGCAGTGCGCCCTCTAGCGCCCCCCCTAGTCCATATCTACTCCTGCAAATTCCTCTGCAACGTCAACCACTCCGCTACGATCACACCTCAGATTCCCGACGCCAACCACCTACAATGCATCCTGCTCAACACCCGATCGGTCCACAGGCACGCCATTGACCTATGGAATCTACTAGACACCATCTCTCCGGACGTCGCCTTCCTTACTGAAACATGGATGAACGCCTCCTCCGCCCCAGACATCACCATTGCCATCCCAGAAGATTATAAGATCATACGCAGGGACCGTATCGGCCACACAGGAGGAGGAATCGCTATCGTCCATAAGAAATCCATCCATATCTCAACCAGCTCTGACGTCAACCTCGCCAACTCTGAACACCTTCACTTCCAGATCCACATCGACCCCAAGACCACACTCAGAGGCACCCTCCTTTACAGGCCTCCAGGACCCCGCGCACAATTTAGTGAGGACATCACGGACTTCATCACTCCACACGCGCTCCCCTCCAAAGATTACATCCTTCTAGGAGACCTCAACTTTCACCTTGAAAAGAACAACGACCGCAACTCCACCACCCTGCTGGACAACCTCGCCAACCTCGGACTTAAACAACTGGTCACTTCCCCCACCCACATCGCAGGTCACACCCTCGACCCTATCTTCACCTCCAGCAATCATGTCTCCTTCAGCCACACCACGAAGCTCCTTTGGACTGACCACAGCTGCGTTCACTTCACCTACAACAAGCCCAAACCCAACAACCACCCCCAACCAACTCTGCAAAGAAACTGGAACAAAATCACCATCGACCAGATCTCCTCATCGCTTCTGCTAAACCCCCCAGCCCATTCATCAAACCCCGACCAAGCCGCCACCAACCTCACCCTTTGGCTATCCAACAGCGCCGACATCCTAGCACCACTGAAAAAACGACAAAGCAAACTTGGCAGCAAGAAGGCCTCATGGTTCAACGTTGATCTTAAGAAATCCAAGAAACTCTGCCGCTTCCTTGAGAAGGCCTGGAAAAAAGAGCCAACCACCAGCACCAAGGACGCCTTCAAAAACGCCACCCGCATACACCATCATCTGATCCGAAAGGCCAAGAAAACCGCCTTCAAGGAACGACTAGATAACAACGCCCACAACAGCAAGGAACTTTTCAACATCGTCAAGGAATTTACCAATCCCTCGGCCAACTCTAACGACATCACCCCCTCTCAAGCCCTCTGCGACTCCCTAGCCTCATTCTTCCACAACAAAATTGCAGACATCCACAACAGCTTCGACAACCAACCCGGAGACCAACCCACCCAACCATCTGCTGGACCTTCACCCCCCTCAAACATCCTTAATGACTGGAACACAATCTCCACTGAGGATACCATCCGCCTGATGAACTCCATCCACTCAGGTTCCCCCACAGACCCATGCCCTCACCACATCTTCAACAAATTAGACTCCATCATAGCACCGCACCTCCGAGACGTCATCAACTGCTCCTTCAATTCTGCCACCTTCCCGGAAAGCTGGAAACACGCTGAACTCAGCGCCCTCCTGAAGAAACCCACAGCTGACCCCACCGAACTCAAAAACTACCGCCCTATCTCGCTCCTTCCATTCCCGGCCAAAGTCATCGAGAAAGCTGCCAACAACCAGCTCGCCGCCTTCCTCGAAGCCAACAAATCCCTCGACTCCTCACAGTCCGGCTTCCGAGCAAAACACAGCACTGAGACCGCCCTCATCGCAGCAACAGACGACATTCGATCCCTACTGGACAATGGACACACAGTCGCCCTCATCCTCCTCGACCTCTCCACAGCCTTTGACACAGTCTGCCATAGCACCCTTCTACAGCGACTCAGAAACATCGGAATCCAAGGAAAAGCACTGGAATGGATCACCTCATTCCTCACCGGAAGAACCCAGAAAGTCCGCCTCCCACCATTCAAGTCAGAGGCCACTGAAGTCATCTGCGGCGTACCACAAGGATCTTCACTCAGCCCCACCCTTTTCAACGTATACATGAGCCCCCTCGCGGCCATGCCCGCCAACACAACCTTAACATCATCTCCTACGCGGATGACACTCAACTGATCCTATCACTCACTAAGGACCCTAGCACCGCCAAAACCAACCTACACGAAGGAATGAAAGAAGTAGCCGAATGGATGAAACACAGCCGTCTGTAACTGAACTCTGATAAAACAGAAGTCCTCATCTTAGGTTCCTCCCCATCCGCATGGGACGACTCTTGGTGGCCAGAAGCCCTTGGAAAAGCACCCATCCCGACAGACCACGCACGGAACCTGGGCGTCATCCTGGATTCCTCACTTTCAATGAACAGACAAGTCAACGCCATCTCCTCATCCTGCTTCAACATTCTTCGCATGCTCAAAAAAACATTTCGTTGGATCCCCACCGAAACTAGGAAAACGGTCACCCACGCACTGGTCACGAGCCGCCTGGACTACGGAAACACCCTATACGCCGGGACTACCGCTAAACTCCAGAAAAAACTCCAACGAATCCAAAACGCCTCTGCCAGGCTCATATTAGACATCCCGTGTAAAGAACATATTTCTGGTCACCTGAAAAACTTCCACTGGCTTCCCGTCAATAAGAGGATCACTTTCCGGCTCCTAACCCACGCACACAAAGCACTCTACGAAATCGGACCAGAATGCCTCAACACACGACTGTCCTTCTACACCCCCTCCCGCCAGCTTCGATCTTCCAACCAAGCCCTTGCCACTGTACCTCGCATCAACAAGACCACCATGGGAGGTAGATCCTTCTCCTACCTGGCAGCTAAAACCTGGAACTCTCTTCCCACTTACCTTCGCCTTACCCAGAACCACCTAGCATTCAGAAAGCAACTTAAAACGTGGATATTTGACAAGTAACTCCCCACCCCCTCTTAAGCGCCTTGAGACCCTCTGGGTATGTAGTGCGCTATATAAATCCTTTGACTTGACTTGACTTGACTCTACTTCCCACTGGAACTAACACAGGTCCCATTTTCTTCCCAGCCCCTTGTTGCACAACACCACCTATATTTGCTCAAATTGAAACAACAACCCCTATACCCCCCACTTTATCTCCTACTCCTTCATTTCTTGTGTTATATGTCAGTCTCCTTGTACCGCACCCCCCTTTCTTAACTACATCCAGGAGATCATCAGCCTCTCTGACAGTTTTCAGAAAGTGCATTTTATTGTTATACATGACTCTGAGGGCAACTGGAAATTTCAGCTGTGCCGAGGTTCCTGATTCCATCTTGTATTAATCATGTGACTGCATTGGTGCAGCACTATCACATGTATAGCCTTTTTTGTTTTGTTTTATATAGCACAACATAGTCCTGAAGATACCAGATATCAGAGAGCTTTACATGAGCACCAGTTTCGTTACAAATGGACACATACATTTTTGTTAGGCGCGGGAGATTAAATAATTTGCCCAGAATCACTGGATGTTGAGCGTTGTTGCTGAGACTCGAACGAGATTCTCCAGCTTCGAGGTCGACCGCTCTAGCCGTAAAGCTACATCCTCTCCCCAAGACTAACAGTTAAAATGGTATTTTGCTGGGCTCTGCTACTGACCGCAGGATTGAACCTGCAGGTGGAGGAATAGGCTGTTTTGCTAAAGTTATCAATTGTATCCGGAGGGAGTTGTTTAATGAATGGACAGCTGTCTTCATTGCTTGGGAATCAATCTTGGGTACATTTCCATTGCTGGGAAAGGGTATATATCTCTAGGCTTCCATTTGGAGTGCCAGACATTGCTTGAGCATAAGCTTGGTGTATATCACTCAGGTGAATAGGGTTCGCTCAAAAGCAATCTTGCTGATGCATTTTATTTAAGAACTCTGGGGCATATTAGCAAGAACCTCGTTAGTTTTCTGCTGCTAAAACGGCGATAATAGGCTTGCTAATATGCGTTATAGAATTCCAATGGAAGCCCAGGTTAGATGTGCAGGACGTCTAACCTGGGCTTCTATAACGCATATTAGCAAGCCCATTATCGCCATTTTAGCTACAGTTTCCTGCCGCTGAAACGACGATAATTTTAACGAGATTCTTGCTAATATGCCCCTTTGTTTTGTCTCTCCTT
This sequence comes from Lissotriton vulgaris, assembly GCF_964263255.1. Classification (NCBI taxonomy): domain Eukaryota; kingdom Metazoa; phylum Chordata; class Amphibia; order Caudata; family Salamandridae; genus Lissotriton; species Lissotriton vulgaris. The sequence continues at coordinate 390,282 of NW_028240616.1, read as the reverse complement.
ACCTCATCAAGTATGCTTTCATATCTACAATACCACATTATGTAATGTACAATATCACAAGTTATATCTGTTATTAAAACACTTAGATAACTATGTGTTCAATGACAAACTTTTTAAAGGAAAAGGGATTTAACTTTTTTAGGGGATATGAGTATATATATTAAAGTATGTAAGTAAAGTAAAGTAAAGTATGAAGACAAATGAGTACAGATTTCATGAGCAGTTTCTGTGATAAAAAAATGGGGGAAAGCATTAAGACTGCCTCCAAATGTTGGTACAAAATGGGATGAGACCAGGGATAGAGGCCAAATTAAAGAGGGTGCCAAGTCTTGGTGTGCACTTGGGGGCTCCTTGTAGGGACGACCAAAAGAGGCAGAGCAAAACTCCTATAGGAGTCAAAGAAGGAAAAGGCCATCTTCAGATGAAGATAGATAGGGCAGGAGTAGAAGGAAGATGTGAAATGTTGTGCACTAGCAGTTTTACTCATGTCAGACAAACATAAATATGCCCATTGCAAGAAACAGAATGAAAATACCAATGGAGGCTGTAATGTATGAAGAGGGAACAGTTGAAGGGTCAAATAGGTCTAAGTCAGCTATTAAGGTGAATGGGTAATAAGGTAATGGAACAAGAAGAAACTCCTACTGTATATGAAAAAAACCTTAAGGGGCTCATTATGATGTCGTGCGGAAAGTCTCCACCGACATCGTCTCGGATTCAGGACCGACCGACTTGCAATCTGTGGTTCGGACCACCGGATTATGATGCGACTGAACACTGTTCAGTCGGAATCCCATAGTTTCCTACGGGAGCTCGTGTTACACCCAAGAACCGGCCTTAACACAAGCTCCTATGGGGAAATGGGGTGTGTATGTAAAACCCTGCACCCTGTCACAGGAAACCCATGGTGCCTTACACAGTTCAGGGATTTACAGAGGGGTACCTGAAGAACCATCTTGGCGACCAGGGCATAAATACAGGCATACCAGGTCAGTTCGCTCTTGACAGCCAGCGTATTACATGCAGCGCTTTACTCGCAGCGCGACCTTGATTGCTGCTCTGGTATTTGCGTAAAACTTTATTTAAAATTGTTTCCCCTGTTTTTAACCACGCCGGCCACGCATACCTGCATTTCTGTCCTCCCACACGCACTCTAATTGGTTTAACCACCGCTCTTTGCGGGTCCAACGCCCACGTCTCATTGGCGGCCATTTCTGTTTGGGGAAGAGGGTGCACGCGCTAGTCCTCTCTCTAGGAGGCGACCAGGGCATAAATACAGGCAAACCAGGTCAGTTCGCTCTTGACAGCCAGCGCATTACATGCAGCGCTTTACTCGCAGCGCGACCTTGATTGCTGCTCTTTGAGCTTTTAAAAAACCCCGTTTTTGGTATTTGCGTAAAACTTTATTTAAAATTGTTTCCCCTGTTTTTAACCACGCCGGCCACGCATACCTGCATTTCTGTCCTCCCACACACACTCTAATTGGTTTAACCACCGCTCTTTGCGGGTCCAGCGCCCACGTCTCGTTGGCGGCCATTTCTGTTTGGGGAAGAGGGTGCACGCGCTAGTCCTCTCTCTAAGAGGTGACCAGGGCATAAATACAGCCATGACCACGCGCAGCGGGGACGCGCAGCTGGGATGCCGGAATATCGCCGGAGTTTCGCCAGAGTCAAGCCCGTCTGTGCCCGTCCGGGCCCAGATGGGCCTAGGGCATGTCACTCTGCTCAATCCATCTGGGCCTCTGGCCCCCTCCTACAGGTATTCACGGGAGTCTCTGCTCTCGTTACGCGCGCCTAAACATCCCAGTTGCTGCTATTATTGGGCTGAGGGTACTGCAATCAAACATTGTCTTGGGTGTCGCCCTTATAATATCTGCATGAACCAGGATTCTTTCGCTATGGCTCTGCTTAATTGCAGGTCACTGCCTTGTCACGCTATGGAAATTAACTCCCTCCTTTTGGACTACAGTTTGGATGCTTTGTTCCTGACGGAAACGTGGTTGACCACGTGTTCTGGTCCTGACATTGTCAACGCTCTCCCTCCGGGATACCTCATTTTTCATCTTGATAGGCCGGATGGGAGAGGGGGTGGAGTGGCCATTGTGTATAGAGACACATTCGTATGCAAAGCGGTAGATTGCGACATTAACAACTCCTAAGGCTGTCAATTCTCCCTTTGCATATCTTCTACCGTCTCCATCTCTGGCCTCCTTGTGTATCGGCCTCCCACTACGCTGGGGAATTTTGTAGACTCCCTCATTGAGGCTGTGATTCCACTGGCTGCTGCCTCTTCCAACTTCGTTATTCTTGGGGACTTTAACCTACATTTTGATGACCCCAATGATGTAGTAGCAAGAGATTTACGAAGTTTGCTTGGTGCACTGGACTTACATCTTGCTAATGTGGGAGTCACTCATAATAGAGGTCATCAGCTTGATGCGGTCTTTGCCAACTCTGCGAACCTGCAAGCTCTCCAGATGTTGGCTCTCCCCTGGACGGATCACTACCTTATTCCGTTTAGATGGCAGCTGGGGAACCGGAGAGACCCCGTACCCAGGCAACACACTGTAGAACGACTTTGGTCGAAGCTGCCGGTGGACAGCTGGGCGGCAGAGTTAGTTAGAACTTGTCCTCACCCTGTAGCTGACCCCACTATCGCTGATCAACATATGGGCGAATGGCTGACTAACTCTCTGGACTCACTGATTCCTAATAAAAGGAGGCTTGTCAGGGAGAGAAGAATTGGTTCTGCTCCCTGGTATACCCCCGAACTCAGGGGCTTCAGAACCTCATGTAAAAGGCTTGAACGTGCATGGAGGAGAGAGCAGACGGAAGAAAGTCGGGCAAATTATAAAAGAGAGATGAGGAAGTATAAAAGTGCATTGAAGGATGCTAAAAGGAACTTCTTTAGTGATAGGATTGAGAGGGCAAGTAATTCTCCAGGAGAATCCTTCAAAATTTTTAAGGAACTTCTGAAGGCCCCGTCCCGCCAGTCGTGTATGATAATCCTAAAGGAAAATGTGAAGAACTGGATGACTTCTTCCATTCAAAAATAGGGAAGATATTATCCTCCCTGCCCGCGATCCCTCAAATCCCTGAGCTGGCTGTTAGTCCAATAAGATGCCCGGCTGAGCTAGCCTCCTTCGGGCCTTTTTCGGAAGAGGAGGTTATAAAAGTACTGACAGAGATGAAGAGCGGATCTCCGAGTGACCCAGTGCCCATGAAATACCTCAAGCTTGTGGCAAACACTCTGTCAACTCCGCTGGCTTACCTTATTAATCTTTCACTCTCTCATGGTACAGTGCATCAGAGATGTAAAAAGGCAGTGGTAAAAGCCTTATTGAAAAATCCAGGATTGGATCCATCCAACTTGACCAACTTCAGGCCAATTTCACTTCTGCCTGGGTTCTCAAAAGTTGCAGAGAAGCTGGTCAACCGTCAGCTCTCTTATCATCTAGAGTCCAACCACCTGTTGGGAGACTCCCAGACTGGTTTCCGCCCCGGCCAGGGAACGGACACAGCCCTACTGGCAGTAGTGGAGGAAGCAAGGAGCACTCTTGATACAGGAGGGTCAGTGGCAGTGATCCTCCTGGACTTGAGTGCTGCCTTTGACACCGTGAGTCATCAGGTGCTCCTCCAACGTCTGTCAGAGGTAGGTGTTTCAGGGACGGCCCTAAAATGTTTGGAATCTTTTCTCTCCAACCGTTTTTACCAAGTCTGAGAAGGGGAAGAGCAGTCGACCCTTTTCCCTCTTCAATGTGGAGTCCCGCAGGGCTCATCGCTGAGCCCTACCTTATTTAATATATACATGACTCCACTTGAAAGAGTGGTCGCCCCCTCAGGGGTGAAGATCATCAGCTACGCTGATGATACTCAGCTGGTGGTGGGCCTCACTCAGTTGGCGGAACAACCTGAAGTTTTACACGACTGCCTTGCTAATGTCTATCGTTGGATGTCTCACTCTGCCTTAAAGCTTAATGGAGGAAAAACCGAGCTGATGCTCCTGGGTAATTCCAGCTCCTCCATTATTGCTAGTTGTTGGCCCCGGTCTCTGGGTGACCCACCATCTCCCAAGAAGGAGATCAAGACCTTGGGAGTGTGGTTGGAGGAAGATCTGTCCTTTAGGACCCACGCCAGGAAGACCGCGGGGGTTTGTTTTGGTCTGCTGCGGTCAGCCCGTAAGGTGTTACCACTGCTTCCTGATCCAGCAAGGAAACTTTTGATGCGTGGTTTAATCCTATCGAGGCTCGACTATGGGAACGCGCTATTTCTCGGTGCTCCCGAAGCTACCTTTAAAACCCTCCAACAGGTGCAAAATGCAGTTGCGAGAGTCCTTATGGATGTTCCCAGAAGGCAGTCTGCTGCCCCGGCCCTCAAAACGCTTCACTGGCTCCCCGTGAAGGAGCGGGTGAAATTTAAAGCGCTATGCACGGCCCACAAAATTCTGCATGGCAAGGGCCCCCCATTCTTTTTAACATGGCCCGTCCTTATAAGCCGACACGTCTTTTGCGCTCGGAGCAAAAACATCTTTTGCAGTCAGCGAGAGTAAGGAGAGCTCGTTCTGGGGGCAGGCATTTCTCTGTGCAGGTGGCGACTCTGTGGAACTCTTTGCCCCTCAAGATTCGCTCAGAGCCCAAGATCCTACTGTTTAGGAAACTCCTCAAGACCTATTTGTTCCCACAGTAGTGATTAGTTTGAGCCTCTCCTTTTGGTCTGTTTCGCGCCGGGATGCCCCCGGGTAAGCTGAGCGCGTTATAAATTTCATATAATAATATTAATAATAATCATAATACCACCCATATGCTGCAGGAGCTTGCGGGCCCTGCTCGGGTCCCTCAAAGTCACTTTCTGACAGCCTTTGTGTGTCGGAAAGGCCGGCACTGAAAGGCTGTCAGAAACTGACATTGTAATCCCAGCTGCAGAAACCCCGTCCTTAGGGGGTTACGGTGCAGTTCTGACCTACAGAAATACTCTGCGAGTTGGTCGGAACTGAGTTGGAATGACCGGCCAGTTTATGTTCCAAACACAAACCTCGTAATCAGGCAGTCGTACTGTAAACCAACTGAATCAGTCGGAAGGGCTCTGATGTGGTCGGGAAGATTCCGACTGTCGGCAGAGGCTTTCAATCCTACATCCTAATGAGTCCCTAAACACATAAGGAAGAAAGGCCACTTGGCTGACCTTTCTGAACATCAAAGAAAATCCTACAAAGATAGGGGATGAATACTGTAAATTCAGTAAAAGTCCGAGTAGTATAAATGAGGTTACTGTTTGGGTGCCATCAGCCTTTAACTTTGTTGTTTCTTTATATTATCATATTATTTTGTGATGTTGCTGTGTTCTTGATGCTGTGTTGATGCTGTGATGAAGGGCATTAATGATATATGCATAATGTTCGCCTTCATGGCTTAACATAAAATTGGAAATGCTATTGTTATTATTACTGACAATGATGTGGACAAATCTATGTTCCTCCAGACTAAAAATATGCTTTGGTGAAAAAAGTGATGTGGCCCACTTAACCCTTGATCAATGAGAAGTCCTGTGTTATTTCACAAAACTGAACACCACTGATTCCTTAATTCTGCAATCTTTTCATGATGGCTATTTACCAGCATGGTGCTCCATGCCATTTGACAAACAAGCATGGAAATGCAATAGGTCTCGCATTAGGAAAGTTTGAGCTATTGGTATTGTAAATGACACTTTTTTTATGTATGTGTTGGTTTTGAAAGTAGCAAAATAATTAGCTTTGTCAGTTACAATGTCAATAGTTTTAACTTTTGCAAATGTGACACCTATAGCATTTGTAATGCAATGTGTGTTGTATTTACGTGACTTAGATGTATTGATATTACAAATAACAATGGCTTTTAATTTTGTAAATAATTAATACTTAAATAAAAGTTATTGTAATTTATAATGGCAATAGCTTAAACGCTTGTAAATAACTTTTGTGAAGATTATGTTCAGTGTATTTTATTGTGACGAAAATCCAACAACATTGCATTTGCACCTAAACACACACATAGCCACACACATATAGATGTGGTGGTGGTGGATCTGGGGGATATGGTGGTGGTGGATGTGGTGATGGTGGATGTGGGGGTGGATGTGGTGGTGGATGTGGTGGTGGTGGAGGTGGTGGATGTGGTGGTGATGTGGTGGATGTGGTGGTGGGGATGTGGTGAAGTGGTGGTGGTTGTGGATGTGGTGAAAGTGGTGGTGGATGTGGTGGTGGAAGTGATGGTGGTGGGTATGGTGGATGTGGTGGTGGTGGATGCGGTGGTGGATGAGGTGGTGGATGTGGTGGTGGATGTGGTGGTGGATGTGGTGGTGGTGGATGCGGTGGAAGTGGTGGATGCAGTGGAAGTGGTGGATGTGGATGCGGTGGTGGATGTGGTGGTGGATGCGGTGGATGTGTTGGATGTGGTGGTGGTGGATGCGGTGGTGGTGGAAGTGGTGGTGGATGTGGTGGTGGTGGATTCGGTGGTGGTGGAAGTGGTGGTGGATGTGGTGGTGGTGGATGTGGTGGTGGTGGATGTGGCGGTGGTGGATGTGGTGGTGGTGGATGTGGTGGTGGATGTGGCGATGCATGTCATGGTGGATGTGGAGGTGATGGTGGATGTGGTGGTACAGGTGGTGGATGTGGTGGTGATGTGGTGGATGAGGTGGTGGTGGATGTGGTGATGTGGTGGTGGTTGTGGATGTGGTGAAAGTGGTGGTGGATGTGGTGGTGGTGGTGGTGGATGTGGTGAAAGTGGTGGTGGATGTGGTGGTGGAAGTGATGGTGGTGGGTATGGTGGATGTGGTGGTGGTGGATGCGGTGGTGGATGAGGTGGTGGATGTGGTGGTGGATATGGTGGTGGATGTGGTGGTGGATGTGGTGGTGGTGGATGCGGTGGAAGTGGTGGATGTGGTGGTGGTGGATGCGGTGGAAGAGGTGGATGCAGTGGAAGTGGTGGATGTGGATGCGGTGGTGGATGTGGTGGTGGATGCAGTGGATGTGGTGGATGTGGTGGTGGTGGATGCGGTGGTGGTGGAAGTGGTGGTGGATGTGGTGGTGGTGGATGCGGTGGTGGTGGAAGTGGTGGTGGTGGATGTGGTGGTGGTGGTGGATGTGGCGGTGGTGGATGTGGTGGTGGTGGATGTGGTGGTGGATGTGGCGGTGGATGTCATGGTGGATGTGGAGGTGATGGTGGATGTGGAGGTGGATGTGGTGGTGGATGTGATGGTGGATGTGATGGTGGACGTGGAGGTGATGGTGGATGTGATGGTGGATGTGGTGGCGATGGTGGATGTGGTGGTGGATGTGGTGGTGGATGTGGTGGATGTGGTGGTGGATGCGGTGGATGTGGTGGTGGTGGATGCGGTGGATGTGGTGGATGCGGAGGTGGTGGTGGATGCGGTGGTGGTGGTAGTGGTGGTGGTATTGGATGTGGTGGTGGATGTAGTGGTGGTGGGTGTGGTGGTGGTGGTGGATGCGGTGGTGGTGGATGCGGTGGTGGTGGATGTGGTGGTGGTGGATGTCATGGTGGATGTGGAGGTGATGGTGGATGGGGTGGTGGTGGTGGAGGTGATGGTGGATGTGGTGGTGGTGGTGGATGTGATGGTGGATGTGGTGGTGATGGTGGGTGTGGTGGTGGATGCAGTGGTGGTGGATGCGGTGGATGTGGTGCTGGATGCGGTGGTGGTGGTGGATGCGGTGGTGGTGGTGGATGGGGTGGTAGTTGTGGTGGATGTGGTGGTGGATGTAGTGGTGGTGGTGGTGGTGGTGGATGCGGTGGTGGTGGTGGATGCGGTGGTGGTGGAAGTGGTGGTGGATGTGGTGGTGGTGGTGGATGTGGCGGTGGATGTCATGGTGGATGTGGAGGTGATGGTAGATGTGGTGGTGGTGGATGGGGTGGTGGTTGTGGTGGATGTGGTGGTGGATGTAGTGGTGGTGGGAGTGGTGGTGGTGGTGGATGCGGTGGTGGTGATGGATGCGGTGGTGTTGGATGTGGTGGTGGTGGATGTGGCGGTGGATGTCATGGTGGATGTGGAGGTGATGGTGGATGTGGTGGTGGTGGTGGTGGATGTGGTGGTGATGGTGGATGTAGTGGTGGATGCGGTGGTGGTGGATGTGGTGATGGTGGATGCGGTGGTGGTGGTGGATGCGGTGGTGGTAGTGGTGGTGGATGGGGTGGTGGTGGATGGGGTGGTGGATGTAGTGGTGGTGGGGGTGGATGTGGTGGTGGTGGATGCGGTGGTGGTGGAAGTGGTGGTGGTGGAAGTGGTGGTGGTGGATGCGGTGGTGGTGGAAGTGGTCGTGGAAGTGGCGGTGGTGGATGTGATGGTGGTGGATGTGGCGGTGGATGTCATGGTGGATGTGGAGGTGATGGTGGATGTGGTGGTGGATGTGGTGGTGGTGGTGGATGTGATGGTGGATGTGGTGGTGATGGTGGATGTGGTGGCGATGGTGGATGTGGTGGTGGATGCGGTGGATGTGGTGGTGGATGCGGTGGATGTGGTGGATGCGGTGGCTGTGGTGGATGGGGTGGTGGATGCGGGGGTGGTGGTAGTGGTGGATGGGGTGGTGGTTGTAGTGGATGTGGTGGTGGATGTAGTGGTGGTGGGTGTGGTGGTGGTGGTGGATGCGGTGGTGGTGGATGTGATGGATGTCATGGTGGATGTGGAGGTGATGGTGGATGTGGTGGTGGTGGATGTGGTGGTGGATGTGGTGGTGGTGGAAGTGATGGTGGATGTGGTGGTGATGGTGGATGTGGTGGATGTGGTGGTGGATGCGGTGGTGGTGGTTGTGGTGGATGGGGTGGTGGTGGTAGTGGATGTGGTGGTGGATGTAGTGGTGGTGGTGGTGGTGGATGCGGTGGTGGTGGATGCGGTGGTGGATGTGGTGGTGGTGGATGTCATGGTGGATGTGGAGGTGATGGTGGATGTGGTGGTGGTGGATGTGATGGTGGATGTGGTGGTGATGGTGGATGTGGTGGTACAGGTGGTGGATGTGGTGGTGATGTGGTGGATGAGGTGGTGGTGGATGTGGTGATGTGGTGGTGGTTGTGGATGTGGTGAAAGTGGTGGTGGATGTGGTGGTGGTGGTGGTGGATGTGGTGAAAGTGGTGGTGGATGTGGTGGTGGAAGTGATGGTGGTGGGTATGGTGGATGTGGTGGTGGTGGATGCGGTGGTGGATGAGGTGGTGGATGTGGTGGTGGATATGGTGGTGGATGTGGTGGTGGATGTGGTGGTGGATGTGGCGATGCATGTCATGGTGGATGTGGAGGTGATGGTGGATGTGGTGGTACAGGTGGTGGATGTGGTGGTGATGTGGTGGATGAGGTGGTGGTGGATGTGGTGATGTGGTGGTGGTTGTGGATGTGGTGAAAGTGGTGGTGGATGTGGTGGTGGTGGTGGTGGTGGTGGATGTGGTGAAAGTGGTGGTGGATGTGGTGGTGGAAGTGATGGTGGTGGGTATGGTGGATGTGGTGGTGGTGGATGCGGTGGTGGATGAGGTGGTGGATGTGGTGGTGGATATGGTGGTGGATGTGGTGGTGGATGTGGTGGTGGTGGATGCGGTGGAAGTGGTGGATGTGGTGGTGGTGGATGCGGTGGAAGAGGTGGATGCAGTGGAAGTGGTGGATGTGGATGCGGTGGTGGATGTGGTGGTGGATGCAGTGGATGTGGTGGATGTGGTGGTGGTGGATGCGGTGGTGGTGGAAGTGGTGGTGGATGTGGTGGTGGTGGATGCGGTGGTGGTGGAAGTGGTGGTGGTGGATGTGGTGGTGGTGGTGGATGTGGCGGTGGTGGATGTGGTGGTGGTGGATGTGGTGGTGGATGTGGCGGTGGATGTCATGGTGGATGTGGAGGTGATGGTGGATGTGGAGGTGGATGTGGTGGTGGATGTGATGGTGGATGTGATGGTGGACGTGGAGGTGATGGTGGATGTGATGGTGGATGTGGTGGCGATGGTGGATGTGGTGGTGGATGTGGTGGTGGATGTGGTGGATGTGGTGGTGGATGCGGTGGATGTGGTGGTGGTGGATGCAGTGGATGTGGTGGATGCGGAGGTGGTGGTGGATGCGGTGGTGGTGGTAGTGGTGGTGGTATTGGATGTGGTGGTGGATGTAGTGGTGGTGGGTGTGGTGGTGGTGGTGGATGCGGTGGTGGTGGATGCGGTGGTGGTGGATGTGGTGGTGGTGGATGTCATGGTGGATGTGGAGGTGATGGTGGATGGGGTGGTGGTGGTGGAGGTGATGGTGGATGTGGTGGTGGTGGTGGATGTGATGGTGGATGTGGTGGTGATGGTGGGTGTGGTGGTGGATGCAGTGGTGGTGGATGCGGTGGATGTGGTGCTGGATGCGGTGGTGGTGGTGGATGCGGTGGTGGTGGTGGATGGGGTGGTAGTTGTGGTGGATGTGGTGGTGGATGTAGTGGTGGTGGTGGTGGTGGTGGATGCGGTGGTGGTGGTGGATGCGGTGGTGGTGGAAGTGGTGGTGGATGTGGTGGTGGTGGTGGATGTGGCGGTGGATGTCATGGTGGATGTGGAGGTGATGGTAGATGTGGTGGTGGTGGATGGGGTGGTGGTTGTGGTGGATGTGGTGGTGGATGTAGTGGTGGTGGGAGTGGTGGTGGTGGTGGATGCGGTGGTGGTGATGGATGCGGTGGTGTTGGATGTGGTGGTGGTGGATGTGGCGGTGGATGTCATGGTGGATGTGGAGGTGATGGTGGATGTGGTGGTGGTGGTGGTGGATGTGGTGGTGATGGTGGATGTAGTGGTGGATGCGGTGGTGGTGGATGTGGTGATGGTGGATGCGGTGGTGGTGGTGGATGCGGTGGTGGTAGTGGTGGTGGATGGGGTGGTGGTGGATGGGGTGGTGGATGTAGTGGTGGTGGGGGTGGATGTGGTGGTGGTGGATGCGGTGGTGGTGGAAGTGGTGGTGGTGGAAGTGGTGGTGGTGGATGCGGTGGTGGTGGAAGTGGTCGTGGAAGTGGCGGTGGTGGATGTGATGGTGGTGGATGTGGCGGTGGATGTCATGGTGGATGTGGAGGTGATGGTGGATGTGGTGGTGGATGTGGTGGTGGTGGTGGATGTGATGGTGGATGTGGTGGTGATGGTGGATGTGGTGGCGATGGTGGATGTGGTGGTAGATGCGGTGGATGTGGTGGTGGATGCGGTGGATGTGGTGGATGCGGTGGCTGTGGTGGATGGGGTGGTGGATGCGGGGGTGGTGGTAGTGGTGGATGGGGTGGTGGTTGTAGTGGATGTGGTGGTGGATGTAGTGGTGGTGGGTGTGGTGGTGGTGGTGGATGCGGTGGTGGTGGATGTGATGGATGTCATGGTGGATGTGGAGGTGATGGTGGATGTGGTGGTGGTGGATGTGGTGGTGGATGTGGTGGTGGTGGAAGTGATGGTGGATGTGGTGGTGATGGTGGATGTGGTGGATGTGGTGGTGGATGCGGTGGTGGTGGTTGTGGTGGATGGGGTGGTGGTGGTAGTGGATGTGGTGGTGGATGTAGTGGTGGTGGTGGTGGTGGATGCGGTGGTGGTGGATGCGGTGGTGGATGTGGTGGTGGTGGATGTCATGGTGGATGTGGAGGTGATGGTGGATGTGGTGGTGGTGGATGTGATGGTGGATGTGGTGGTGATGGTGGATGTGGTGGTGGATGCGGTGGTGGTGGATGCGGTGGATGTGGTGATGGTGGATGCGGTGGTGGATGGGGTGGTTGTGTATATTGTCTAGAAGCCTTGTATCAGCAGTGCTAGGCATTATTGACATAACAGCAGTGGCACACAGGTGGGTAACATGCACGTGACCTGGTGACCCTGGAGGCGTGAGTGGTAGGACATTGTTACACTCCTACAGTGTGCATCTGTGTGGTGTGTCCTGGTGCGTGTCTGTCCGTTTTCACGTGCATTTATTCTGGGAAGGTCTGTGTGTCTCTGTCAGTCTTTGTTAGAAAATGGTTGAAGGGACATCTGTTGTAGAAGTGTTTGTGTGTTTGCGACTGTTTCCGTGTGAATGCGTGCCTGCGGGTGTTTATCATCATCTGTGGGAGTCTCTTTGCAAAACGACATGTATGTTCGTGTGTATGTGTGCTCGCACGTGCCTGCGTTAATGTGAATGTGCGTGCTATTGTGTGTAGTGTGTGTGTCTATATGCGTGTGAGTGTGTTTCTCTGTATGTGTCTGTGTGCGCACGTTGCACCATTGTGTGCGTGTCCGTGGGCGTGTGTGCGCAGGTAACAGCTTGCTGTGCACACGGTACACACTAGAACAAGTGTTCCCCTGGAGTGTAAAATAAATATGTGTACACTCTTCGCAAATATCCGTCCCGTTTGTCCAAATGAAGCCCGCTATTCGGGTGTATTTTGGGAAAAGGCCGTTTCCTGGACACAGTCTGCAGACGTCTCCCAACAATAGCCCCTTTGCTTTAAAAGAAGACTATGACAGACAGCTTTCTTTAATATGGAAACGTACTTTACACACATAACTAAATACAATGTGCAAAATTGTATATACGTTCAGGACTGCAGGTGGAATTACAATTTGGAACACTTCATAAATGGGTGTCACAGAATAACACGTGTTTAAGTCATATATTATAAGGAAAGGTCACAGTGGGCAATAAACCTTCTAAAGAGAGCCTGTACTGATTATCTCTGAGGCTTCAAGCACAATGTTTGCACCAGCAAGCCATACCCTTCAAAATATTAAAACCCCTTTATATCCCTATAGCAAAAATCTGAACAGTTATTCACTATCAAGAAGGTGTGCCTACTGGCTTTGTTAAGGATATCACAAATCAAGGGACAGGATTCCAGCCTGTGGTACGTGTGGTGCGACAATACCCAGAATCCTATTGCCTTTATCAAAATGACATGGACATTTCACTAAAATAAGCCGCTCCTATTGGCTTTAACATAAACAAACAAGGCCTATAGCCTTAGGCATGGTCATTTTATTATTTTACGTCATATGGCAGAGCAACTACTAATTTCCCCCCAGCACAAAGTAACACACACTTTACGGCCTTCACAAATGCTAAGATCCAGTGAGTGTTTATGCATTTGTGTCAAGCTGCGGCTGAAGGAATTTATTTGCTCTGCCTGTATCCGATTCACTGGGAAGGTGTTGAGCACTTCAAACTTTGCAAGATAAGGAAGAGGATGATGGGGAAGGGAGAAAGAAGACATCGAAACACTTGCTATAGTAGGCTAGTGTTGGCAAAACCAGGTGAAGGGTAGCACGAGCTTGCTGATTAGCCCACTTACTGCCTCGTCGGTGATGTATGGAACAAAGACAAAGCAAGCAGGAGAAAGTTTGAGGAAAAGGTAGAGGTCACTAAGCAGGTAGTATTTATAAATGTGTGTGAAATGTGTGTAATTTTCTTTTCTTTTAGTTCGCATACATTTATGAAAAATGGAACAAAATTATATGTAATGATGTGATATGCAAAACTGGCATTTAGTGCTATAGTTTAGTATGACATGCATTATTGTGTCGATTTTTAGGTAGGAAGAGGTCTTTTACACAAACGATAGTGCAAAACTCAGAGTCTGCAGACGTCGGTCTCCCAAAAATAGCCCCTTTGCTTTAAAAGAAGACTATGACAGACGCGGGGCTCCCGGACACTTGAGGGCATTGCTGTGGGGAGGGGGGAGGAGAAATGCGACACGGCGGGCAGGGTAGGGGGCGGAGCGGGGAGAGGGTGTGAAAGCAGCAGGGGCCTTTGAAGTGAAGCTAAGCTTCACTTCAAAGGTGTGGGAGGAGTGCGGCTGAGGGAACAGACGGCGATTTGGTGGTGTGCACGCGCATTTTAGGTCAATGCGCTTGCACCAAATCGCCCAGTTAGGTAAAGTCTGTTTAAGACGCTATATATCGAGCTCCCTCTCAATGCCCATGGGCATTGAGATAGGTCGCTCGACCTAAAAATGAAGGTCAGTGCTTCTTCACTTAGAATTAAAGTAACTTTTCTCTTGTTAATCTTCTATACTGAAGTGCATGCTGTGTCACTCTTCAGGTGAATCCTTGTTGTCCATACAGAAGTGATCTTTGCCTTAGGCATCCATGTCATGAATAGCTGCATGTGACATTGAGCCCAACCCTGAAATTGGCTAGGAAGATGCTTTTTAACACTTAATTTCACCAATTACTGAACTGTAATTAAAGTTATTAGGCACGAAAGCAGTGCCAAGACTGCAGCCTCCTAGAAGGCATATGTGAAAACATTGCTCATGCTCAAAGAACGTTTCACTGGAAACTGAAATTACTTATGGTTAACTACCTTTAAACCACCCCCTAGGTAAAATGCAACGAAAACATATTTAATGAAATAATATTATTTGACCTTTCATCTTTTTGAGAAAATAGCATTGTTATATCCTCACTCCTCATAGATATTTTCCTAAACTATATTTGTCCGCTGATATCTTAAACTGTTCCACGTCCGACAGCTGTGAGTACATCGGATGAAGTTATTGGGCAAAATAATTGATGGGATGTGATGTATTTAAAAATATAGAATTATACATGGGTAACTGAGGATAACAGGGAAGTTTTTCACTGAAGGGTTCTGAGTGACATCAAATAAATGAGAGCCAGGCTTGAATTGTCAATGACTTCACCGAAAATCCGGAAGTGAAAAACCTCCGTTATTATTATTTAGTCATCTAAAATTTCATGTTACTTATTGCCCTCTCCCCAAATCATCTGCCCGTGCTTCCAATATATGGCCTGGTCGCTCCCCCACTGCCGCACAGCTCCGCCTGTCTTCCAGTGCCTCTCCCCCTTGCTGCTGCAGATCGCCAGTTCGATCCTGCTGTGCCCCTGATCGTGCTGACTGCCTGCGCCTGCAATTTGTTCCCAGTGTTTTTTTGGCAATTCTGCGCATTCTGTAATCTTTGTTGTGTCTGTACCGCGTTCTTTTGCCGTTTTTTGTACACTCGCGTCCCGCTCCTCTCCACCCCTTCTCCCCTTTAACCTCTGTAATCCCCGGCCCATTTTCCCACAACTGCTCCCCTGAGGCCCGCCCCCACCGCGCTCCCATTCGCCACCACGCTCCCACCTCCCAGCTGCCCCTCCCTCCCACATCCCCTTATATGGCGGCCGCTGCTCGGCCGCGCCAAAGGCAAGCCCGTCTGCGCCCGTCCGCGCCTGGACCATGCCCAGCGTCAGAACTCCTGGACCCCGAAGCCGCCACAACACCAGACTGCAATACGACTCCAGCACCCTCCATGCACTCAACCCAGGACGAGATCACTCCTGCTACCAGGCCACCCCGAGGCGCACCCAAGGGCCCTTCACCTGCCGGAACCACAGCCTCACCAGCATCCGGCCCGCCAAACCATCAGCAAGAGAACCCAACCACCTCCGATGCATCCTCCTCAACACCCGCTCCGCTCGCAAGCACGCCATCGAACTCTGGGACCTCCTCGACTCAACCACCCCCGATGTCGCCTTCCTGACGGAGACCTGGCTGAACACCACCTCGGCACCAGACATCGCCATAGCCATCCCAGAAGGCTACAAGATCTCCCGCAGAGACCGCACCAACGGAGTGGGAGGGGGAATCGCCATCATCCACAAGGACACTCTCAGAGTCTCAACCAACACCAACGACACCCTCGTCACTGCTGAGCACATGCATTTCTAGATCCACACCGACCCCAACACCACCCTCAGAGGAAAGCTTGTCTACAGACTACCTTGAACCCGACCACAGTTCAGCGACTCCATCGTCGACCTCATCAGCACGCACGCCCTCGCCTCCACAGACTACATCCTCCTCGGGGACCTGAACTTCCACCTCGAGAACAACAACAACAGCAACTCCACAGCCCTAATCGACAACCTTGCCAACCTCGGACTCAAACAACTCGTGACGACACCCACACATGCCGCTGGACACACACTGGACCCCATCTTCTCCGCAAGTCCTCACGTCTCCTTCACCCACACCACCGAACCCCACTGGAAAGACCATAGATGCATCCACTTCACCTTCAGGAAACCCACCACACACCACCGCACCCAACAGATGCCACGCAGCTGGGGCAAGGTCACCGAGGACCAATTGACCACCACCCTCGCCCTGGGACCACCCGCCGACACCGACACCGCCGCCATCAACCTCAAACAGTGGATCAACGACTGTGCCGACACCCTCGCCCCACTGAAGACCACCACCAATAACACCAACAAGAAAGCCGCATGGTTCACGGAAGACCTCCGGACCTCCAAGCGCACCTGTGGGAAGCTGGAGAAGAAATGGCTCCACGACCGAACACCAGACAGCTACACGGCCCACAAGAACGCCACCCGCAGATACCATCAACTCATCAGGACCACCAAGAGGACCGCCTTCAAGGACCGCCTAGACAGCAACGCACACAACAGCAAAGAGCTCTTCAACATCGTTAAAGAACTCTCCAACCCCAGCTCCAACACCAACGACATTCCACCATCACAAGACCTGTGCGACTCACTGGCCACCTTCTTCCACCGCAAGATCACCGACATCCATGACAGCTTCAACACCACCACCCCCACACCCAGCGCAAAGACCACCACTCCTACAACCACTACCCGCATCAGTCGCCTGACCGCCTGGTCCAACGTCAGCAACCAAGACAGCATCAAGACCATGAATTCCATCCACTCCGGATCCCCATCTGACCCATGCCCTCACCACGTTTTCAACAAAGCCAGCACAGCCATCGCAACCCATCTCCTGAAAACAATCAACATCTCCTTCGAGACAGCAACCTTCCCAGAGAGCTGGAAGCACGCGGAGATCAATGCCCTACTGAAGAAACCCAAGCAGACCCCAACAACCTCAAGAACTTCCGGCCTATCTCCCTGCTCCCCTTCCCGGCGAAAGTCACGGAGAAGATAGTCAACAGACAGCTGACCCGCTACCTCGAAGACAACAACATCCTGGACCCTTCCCAATCCGACTTCTGCAGCAACCACAGCACCGAGACCACCCTCTTCGCCGCCACCGACGACATCAGGATCCTTATGGACGAAGGAGAAACAGCCGCCCTCATCCTTCTGGACCTATCAGCAGCCTTCGACACGGTCTGCGACCGCACCCTAACAGCACGCCTCCATGACGCCGGAATCCAAGAGAAGGCCTTGGCCTGGACCACATCCTTCCTCTCCGGCAGAACCCAGAGCATCCGCCTCCCACCCTTCCGCTCCAAGACCACCGAGATCATCTGCGGCGTTCCACAGGGATCATCCCTCAGCCCGATGCTGTTCAATATCTACATGGCACCGCTCGCCCACTTCGCACTACAACATAGCCTCAACATCATCTCCTACACCAACGACACCCAGCTGATCATATCCCTCATCAAAGACCCCCACACCGCCAAAGCCAACCTACACAGAGGAATGAAGGCCATCGCCGAATGGATGAAGAACAGCAGGCTGAAGCTGAATTCTGACAAGACAGAGGTACTCATCCTCGGCCCCACCCCCTCAGCATGGGACAACTCCTGGTGGCCAACATCGCTAGGAACAGCCCCAAAACCCACCGACCACGCACGCAACCTGGGGGTCTTCCTCGACTCATCCCTCTCCATGACCAAACAGGTCAACGCCGTCTCCGCTTCCTGCTTCAACACCCTTCGATGTTCCGCAGGATCTTCAAATGGATCCCCTCCGACACCAGAAAAACCCAGGCCCTCGTCACCAGCAGACTGGACTACGGGAACGCCCTCTACGCAGGAACAACAGCCAAGCTCCTGAGACGGCTCAAACGCATCCAGAACGCCTCGGCACGACTGATCCTCGACGTCCCCCGAAGCGGCCACATCACACCACACCTGAGAGGCCTGCATTGGCTCCCCGTCAACAATAGGATCACCTTCAAACTGCTCATCCACACACACAAAGCCCTACACAACCAGGACCAGCATACCTCAATGACCGACTCAGCTTCTACACCCCCACCCGCAACCTCCGCTCTACCAACCTCGCCACAGTTCCACGCATCCGGAAAAACACCACCGGTGGCAGATCCTTTTCCTACCTCACCGCCAAGACATGGAACACTCTCCCTACCAGCCTACGATAAACCCAGGACCTGCTGGCCTTCAGAAAACTTCTCAAGACCTTGCTTTTCGATCAGTAGCAGCCCCCCACTTCCTCTCCCCCCGGCTCCTTGAGACCCTCACGGGTATGTAGGGCGCTTACAAATGTAATGATTGATTGAGAGCCACACTTAACACAAAAGAACAGCTTCCTGCCACCCACCCCACCACCCTCAGCATACCGCTCCCCCAGCCCCCCAAAATTAAAAATAAATACCTGCCACCAACCTCTGCCACTCTCTAAAAATTGCCAACCCCTGACCGAATCCAAATATCAGGAAACAGGACTTCTGTAGCACAAATAATCACCTGTGAAGGTATCCAGGTGCTGAGAACCTGGCTACATCGGCAGTAATAAAAAACATACCTGGCTTTCTACCACCTACCTCCCAAAACCCCACTCTTCACAAAATTGAGAGCAGAGAACTGGCACCATGCTGATCAACACTTTGGCCTGATTTTGATGTCAGTAGGAAACTGAACTGCCTGACTCCTTGTCGAATTTGAATCCGATCGACTCGCAGTCGGCGGTTGCTCCTGACCGTTTATGATGCTTCCAAACACCGTTCGGAAGGACTCCCATTGACTTCAATGGGAGCCTGCGTTCCGACTGACAAGACAGGCTCCTAATGGGAAAATGGGTGTCTGCAGAAAACCTTGCACCCAGTCGCGGGCACCCCATGGTGCCTGCCACACTGTGCATGGTTTTACAGGAGGGGTCCCTTGGGTACCCCCTTGGCCCCAAACCGGAAGACTCACGATGAAGGTGGTCCTGCTAGTGGCCCCCAATGTCAGTTTCCAACAGCCTTTTCATGTTGGACAGACTGAGTCAGAAAGGTTGTTGGAATCCAACATCATAATCGGTTGGTCGGAAACGCTGTCCGTTGAGCTGTGGGATTCGGCTCCGACCGACTTGGTTTCTCCGAGTGCCGGTCGGAACCGATTCGGAAAGACCGAGCGGTTCCCCTACAGACCGCGAGTATTGTAACCGGTCGGTCAGTCGGAAATGTTTCCGAATGAGTCGGGCGGATGGTTTCCAACACGGTCTAGGAGAATCCAACTGTCGGCCTGAGGCTTTCCGAATGACATCGTAATCAGGCCCTTTGTGCGTGCCAGTTTTCAATGGGGGTTGTTTTATCCTGTCAGCGTAGGTCTGCAGAGATCAGTGGTGTAACAACACTTGAGGGGGCCCCTCTGCAAGCTACATGGAGGGGGCACTGCTCCGGATTTAATCAGGAGCTCTTAGGCCAGAGGACTGTGCTGAGGGGGTCCCTTGAAGCTCGGGGGCCCCCGCACTGTGAAGACTGTGGGGGCCTGTGTTACACCACTGGCAAAGACCTGTGCTGACAGGGGAGAAGGCAGTTGGGGCACGCACAGCACTGCCCACATTCTCCCACCTCCATCAGGTCTGTAAATACGCAGGATAGGGAAAAGAAGGTCTGTGAGATGGCCAACCATGATTCTACCACCGGTCTTGGGTCTCTACTGACCTGGGCAAGGGGCAGGTGAAAAAGGAAGCAAGTATTTCCCCTTTGGATGTCACAACAGTGGGTCACCACGGTGGTTACCCACTACTGTGACATCAATGTATTAAATAACAGGCATTGTATTCGGTTATACACCATGCAGGATTCCTAAGGAACCATATATAACAAATTATTTTTAGAAACAAATATTGGGTGATTAATATATTCACCAAAAAACAACAATCTCTGATAATCTGATTCTTATTCCTGGTAACTCATGGGGACGCAAGTTTCAGACCTTGAAATAAGGGCAGGAGAATTTCATCAAGTTGATTAGCATATCCTTTTATTACTAAAATGTTGACTAAGGCTGTGTATTGCACCTTAGAGTGGCTGTGTGTGTCTGTCTCTGGGTGGGAAAGTCCCTACACAGATTTAATATATGGCAGGATCTGGGTGGACGCTTGCTCTCGTTCAGGTTTATTCTGTGTCCAGTTCCATATCCAAATATGATCTAAAGCTAGGCCATCCATGTCTGGCCCTGGTGTTTGATCCCAGCCGAGTGAAAAGTGGCATACAGTGAATCACAAAAAACTTTAAAAATAAATAATAACATTGTCGCGCATTTCACTGATCTGTCAGCAGTCCCATTGTCCTCCACGTCAACCCTTCTGTGCAAGAGTGTACACCCCATCTTGTATCAGTGCTCACATGTGACAGGTGTCAAGAAATCCTTTTCACTTTTCTCTGTGAGGCCCACCAGTAAGCCCTGCTCCTTCACCAGATATGCCGTAAATTTTCTTTTGCCTCCTCTTATAAACCTTTGCTCAATAGAGATCTCTTTTGGTTGCCTCTACTACTTATTTAGATAATTTAGTATTAACTGATAACGCTCGTTTAAATGCTGAAAATTTCAAACTTCCTTGAACATTTATTTTCCTCATGCCTTACCTTTTACTGTTTTTTGATTACCATATATATTAGCTTGATTAGTTTTATCTTTCTTATTCCGATGTAAGATGCAATTTCTTAATTTATTAATTTTGGAATGTTTACCTTCCTTCCTTCCCTTCCCCTCCCCCTTATTCCCTTAAAACATTAAAATAGCTTTCTTTTCTGCTTTATATAAACCTCTCATTTGACATGTTTTTCTCTTATAATGCAGTTATTTGTATCATTGGTTTCTTGTTATTTGTACTACCTTTTATTCGAAATAAAGCTTTTAAACTTAAAAGATATGCGGTATATTTGTCAATATCCTCGGCCTCTTAGCACCTGAGGTCTCCTGGTTTGAACGTTCTGCCGTCCTGACGCAGGCTTCGCTCTCAGGGTTGGAGATCACATTATAAAACACTGTTCAAAATGTCAGGTGGACTAGATGCCCCCCAGGGAAATGCAGCCTTCTCTTTG
Organism: Lissotriton vulgaris; assembly: GCF_964263255.1. Taxonomy (NCBI): domain Eukaryota; kingdom Metazoa; phylum Chordata; class Amphibia; order Caudata; family Salamandridae; genus Lissotriton; species Lissotriton vulgaris. The sequence goes on along the minus strand of NW_028240616.1, from coordinate 369,313 downwards.
ATGTGGCAAGGCAAGTATGACGACTCCAACCGTGCTCTTAGCTTTAAACCGCATAAACACACACCCACGAAGGTTCAAAACACACATGAGTGTGAGTACATGAAGCCTCGGAGGGGCTGCGTCTATTTACATTCCTAGATCAGGCGCATAAAGTTGGCACAGTGTGCTCGGCCCCTTGGGCCTTGCTTCGAGCTCTTGGAATCAACAAACATGGTCATGCCTCCTGGTGTCAAAGAATCTGAGGAGAATTTTAAAGCCAACCCTGCCAGGCGTTGGAGTGTCAATTGTTGCCTCTGAAAACATCTTCTCCAAAGTATTTTCCAGCCATCATACAGGAGCGAAATGTTGAAGACCAAAAGGACACTCTATTTTTCAGCTGGCCTGTACTGGGCTGACTGGAGATGGGGTCCAATGACCACCTCTTACAAAGTATTTCCTAGGTCAACCAGAGGATTATCGGCCACATGCAACAATGTTGCCGTTTGCGAATCCTTAATTGCGAAAATTAAGGAATCGCAATTAAGAATTCACAAACGACAATGCATCAAAATTTCGCAAATATTTTTGCGATTTCTTATTTTTCCTTAATTGCGATTCTCAATTTGCGAATCGCAATTAAGGAATCCCATTCCCATTGATTCCTATGGGCCAAGAGGCCCATAGGAATCAATGGGAAGGCATTCACAATTTGCGATTTTCAATTTGCGAATCGCAAATTGAAAATGCAATTTCAAGGGTGCAGGAGGGGGTCCATAGAACCCCTCCCTGCACCCCTGAAATTAAACGTAAGTGCAATTTACACACACACATGTCGCAAGGACATGTGTGTGTGTAAAATGCAACTTTCAAAAATGCAATTTAGTGCATGTTTGAAAGTTTTCGGTAAATTAGCATGAAGTCCAACTTCACGCTAATTTACCTCTTCCAAATTGCGAATTCGCAATTTTGAAATGATCATGCATTGCATTTAAGAAATCTCAAATTGCGATTTCTTAAATGCAATCGCAATTTTAGAAATCGCAACATAATTGCGATTTCTAAAATTGCGAAAAAAGCAGAAAAGCTTAATGCATCCCAAATCAATGAATTGCATTCGCAAACGGCCAAATTTGCGATTCGCACCGTTTGCGAATGCAATTCAGTTTGATGCATGTGGGCATAAGTGTATAGAAAATTATGGGAACTATGACTCTCAGTGCAATGTAGGCGACGTGGCAAAATAAAGAAAAAAAACACAAAAAGTTCTTAAAGTTATATGTTGCCTCTCACCTTTTGGTAAATATATAAAATAAAACTCACACACTTTAACTGGATGAGAAATATTGAACTAATCAGTGAGATATGCATTATTTTATGTTATTTATGAAAGCTAAGTTGTTAAGGTGGTCACTGCAGTTGTGTGAGTGTATGTATGTGTGTGTGTACGTGTGTGTGCAGGTGTGTGGGTGTGTGTGTAGGTGTATGTGTGTGTGTCTACCCAGACAGACATCTGAATCCTGGTTGGAGCATTGAGATGTATTTATAATGTTTAGATCCCAGTCTGGAACTGAAAGCCCATTTGAATATGCCAAAATGATCTCCAACTTGCAGGGCACATGGATCAAGAAAGGCTACTGGAAAACATGAGAAGAGATTAAGGGGCAGATTTATTAAATGTTCATGCAACGCTGTGTAGCAGCAAAAGTTGCTGTGCTGTGTTGCTTGAAATGGAGAGAGCAGAACAGTGCCGTAGCTTCTAAGAAATTGTGCTGTATTCTTCTCTCCGTGGGCTGGCACACTTTGCGTCAATGCACACACACACTTGGATCATAGTGCAAAGGTGTGTGTATGTGTCAAGCATAGTGTTTGTTCTGGAAAGGTATTCTTGCAGTATAAAATACCATGCTAAGACATAGATTGTCACTTTTCCCTCTTTGTAGTGTGCTGTGCAGCGAATGCATGATTTACTAATGCTACTATCATTGTGATTTCTAAATTCAGTTCTTGCTCTGCTGGTGTTCCTGAGTCAGCGAATTACAAGCTTCAAGGAGTTTAGCATATGGCGACATGACTTGTTATGAATTTTCATGGAATTTGGTTCTGCAAGGCGCACCATAAGATGCACTGCTTGCCAGTTTCTAGAAGGATCCAATATCATAAGGTGCTCGGCTTTGCCTTGAGAGCCTATTGTAAAACCGGCACCATGCTGGATATGTGTTTACTTCCAAGTTTGATCATTTACTTTACATCAGTTCTTTCCTCTAGCTATCCCCCAACTTAACGGGTCAGTGGAGCGGGATGTTCCTTTTTTTTGTTGCCTACTGTTGTAGTGTAGTTCCTATATTCCCAATAGGTGCATCTAAAATACGCCTACCCCGGTGTACCTAACCTAAGTCTAGTACAAGGGAAGAAGTAAGTGAGGTGTAGCTTGAGTTAAATAGTTTCTGCCAAGAATCTATCCAAGAATTCTCTAAGGGTCTAATCAGCTCTGTACCTTGGTTATAGAATGAAGTAAGTCTTGTATCTCTCTCTCAGGACTCGATCTCCCAGTAACCCGCAAGGGTAGCAGGGAAACACTGGAGCTGGATTTCTCAGCAGGAGAAAAGACAGCGTCTCTCTCAGTGCGTCAGCAGGGAGGGTCGGCTTCCTTCGGCACTCGCATACAGCAGGGCCTCGGGCAAGTAGTTAGTCGATCTGCTCCAAAATCACAGTGTGTTTTGCTGGGGCAGATGTGGGCATATTTATACCTGGAAGGTGCTGAGTTTGACGTAAGGGTGGACATAATAACATCATTAAGAACTCGAAGTTCTTTACACACTCCTGGAGTTCTGGTACAAATCAATACTGAAGCAGGGGGAATTCCCGTACTGCTGAAGGCTGGTTGTCTTTAAGAATTCGTACTCTGGGAGCTTAGTGGAATTAGCCATGCCGTGTTTGGACTGCATTGGCTGTGTCTAAATATGGTTATGATTCTTATGCCTATATAGGGATATGATAAGTTATATCTATATAAGGGCATGAATCGGGAAAATTACACTAGAGCCCTAGATACGTTACAACACTGTCAGAAAAGTTGTTTATTATGTGTGTGTGGTTGTGCAACCTCGTTGTGTGATAAAGACACTAATCTGTATTGGGTCAAATCAGTTTTAAAAAAAACATAACTCAACCTAGGTAGCGGTGGCTCTCAGCAGTTAGGCTTTATCAAAAGAGCAAGTGTAAATCATTAAGAAATAACAAAATAGGAAGTAAACACATAAAAATATGTCACCCATTTTTTAATATAGGGTGTACTTTTTTCTTCAAATAGACACCTCAATGACAAAATCCACCAGAGGGTTCCAGATATATGAATTTTTAAAAGAACAATAACTCACAGATTTTTACTCAATGCAATAAATCATTGTAATCTACTGTGACTCACAGTTTAGGGTTAGCCATGACAATTAACTGAAAAAAACAACTATAAAGGCGCTCTTTTGGCAACCAGCTATGACAGGGAGCCTGTCACTGGTACTAATACGGTTGAGTAAATCAGTTTCCACCCAGTCAAAGCAGTCTCCAGTCCAGGTTCTGCCTCTATGGGTGAACTACAATAGTGATGGAGCAAGGTCACGTAGAAAAGAGACTTGCTCGGAAGCAATCTTCTCATTTAACTCACTAACAAGTTATTAACAAGGTTTTGTGGTTACTAGTACGCATTCACACGAACATTCTTGGGTTAGTGAAGCTTGCATATGGATGTACTAACGCAGATAACATTGAAGAAGGACTAATACCACATTAAACAGGAAATCTGTTTTGCCTATGCGACAACTACATCTATGTAGGATGACGAGTAACGCTTTGAGGGAAATTCTAGCGCATGAGCAGAAGCTACTAATATGGCGTCTTGAAGACTCGCATGCACGGCACCTGCTTCTTTGAAATTAGAGCATGCTATTTGACTAATGCTAATGTGGGGATAAGTTAGATAAATAAAAAGGGATAGATTAGAGGTGGGTGATATACAGTCCAAACACTGTATTTGAGAAATTAACATTTGTCTTTTGACTTTTATCATTAGTGTGTATTTGGGCCTTTCTCGCATAACTGAATGAGCTGAGTGACACAAGGTCTGCACATGTTCATTGAATGAAGCCATGAAGGTCAATGACAGAGCAGTTGAACGGAGGCCAAAATCGAGTGCCACAGCCTGGGAGATGATGATGCAGAGAGCTGATGATGCAGAGAGCTGATGATGCTGAGAGCTGATGATGCTGAAAGCTGAGATGCAGGGGGAGATGCTGCTGCTGTGAGATGCTGAATTGCTGATGAAGAATCGATTGCAGAAATTTAAGCAGAACTTTCTATCCTAAATTAATTTGGGTTACATTTGAAAATTGCAGAAGAATATCGAGGAGGAAGAGAGTGTCCTGAAGTCTTTGTCTCCTGAATCTATCACAGGGGACCCACCACCAGTCCTTTTGCCAGGGGGCTGGTCTTCCACACCATCCTTGGTAATTATAAATTCAGTTATTTGTGAATGTTTTGATCTTTTCTCTCTGTTCTCTCCCGCATTATTTTTTGAGTCAGAGATAAATGTACTGTGATTATTGATTGAATTCTTCTCTCCCATGAATGATGGTGCCTAAACTGTATTGAGACTGTTCACATGCACCTAACATTTTAGATTAAGGTTTTAAATACATATTGAGTTTGTGGTGGTTTACTTAAAATAAAGAAAAGTTAGTTTATGTTAACTAGATTCAACTAATGGTCCATTGACCAGGAAAGAACTTGTTGATCTGCGAAGGGTTAGTTGAAAATTGAATGGAGGTATTGTATAAACTAATCCTAAACAGGTTGTGAAATTTTATTAAAACTTGAAACCCCCCACCAGCGGTTTATTCACATTGTGAGTTAATGGGCCCATGTGAGTATATGGTAGTGGAGTATCTGTTGAAGGTAAACTGCTGGATCAATAGTTTTTAATGGAGTGGTCCTGATGCAAGCAACACTGGCTGTTGAAGATGCTCAAGGAGGCTGAGAATGCTGAGTCACTGATGGGGTCTGTCTGGGGCCACCCCTTGGTGTGCAAACCCGTTGGGGCGACTCTGGCTACAGGGGCCAATATTTCTCGATGCCAAAAACCGGATGGCACTGGTCTACTGGTCTACAGTTACAGCGAAACCATTGGTTCTGTTTAACTGGTAGTAGCTGGCTGACCAAACTGTACTCTGATGACTCTACTAGGTCCAGTAGACTTGGGTACAACTTCTGAGGGTCAGGACTCGGTCCCCCAGGCTGCACTTTGGTGGTCAGCGGCGGCTAGGCATTCTCAATAACCAACTCATCAAGGCAGGTTTCTTCAGATCTTGTCTGGTCCATGAGGACGACTTATACTCAAGAAGGGCATCACAGAAAAGGCCCGCTCTTTGCGAGCCCAAGAAGGGACAAGTGCTGTCCAGTCTTTGGCGCAGCCTCTCTTTGCTGGATCCAGAAACCCGTAGGGCAGTCTTTCTTCGGTCCTCTCTCCAGTACAGGCATGATTTGAGGTCTGGGTGCCAAGTGTGCCACTTTTATGCTCAGGCTGTGCTTTCCAGGGATGAAGTGACTATTAATCAATGGGCTATCAGGTCACCTACTGTCGACTTCCTGTTAAGTGTGGAATCTAGCTAACCCACAGTGCACTATCTTGGGCAATATGGCAGAACACTTCTCTTGGTGTGTGGAGCTCCCTAGCCTATCCCAGAAATGTGGCTAGCTGAGAGCTATATGACCAAAAAAAGTTTGGCAATTACTCCCCCCTCTCTTTTCCCAATGTTATCCTTATTTATTTTATTTTTATTTTAAAGGTTTTATATAGCGCTGGCTAGACTCGGAGGTATCAGAGCACTTTACATGCACATCAGATCATAGCTACAGGTTACATCGTTACAAAGGTTACACAGTTATTAGAGCATGGCAACATAGTTACTTGTAAGGTCAAGATAAACAATAAGCACAAATACGAAAGGGGAAAAGCAAGCAAGGGGAAAGTTTCATGGGAGGGGGACGAAGCTGGGGAAGTAGACAGGTAATGAAGGCGGGAAAGAGGAGGGGAGGGGGAAGGACATCGCATGGAAAGAGGAGAGCAACGGGGACACAAACCAGTAGACAAGTCAAAGCAACGTCCAAAGTTCAGTAAGCTGTGATCGCAGGGGAAGTGGTATCACTTCCCTATCTCTGTTGCGGGAGGCACCCTTTACGCAGTGGACTCTCTCAGAAGGGTCTATGAGACTCCAAGGCCTACATACTGGATCCTTCCCCAAAAAGGGGAGAGTGAGTGCTTTTGAAAGGGGTGCCATACCATACCTCAGATGTGAGTGGCTCCCTTGGTGCAGTGCACTCTCTCTGCTGAGACTCCAGAGTATAAATATTGGATCTTTCCCCAACAAGGGGGGGAAGGAGTGCTTAGTCAAAGGGCACAAAGGACAGGACTAGCAGGCAAGGTGGGAGATTCAGGGAAGAGTGGATAGGAGCTATGAGCTAGGGAGGTAGACAAAGGGAGAAAGAGTACTAAATGGTAACAAATTTAATTAATGAGTTATTATATAGCGCTGGCTAGACCCGATGGAATCAGAGCACTTTACATGAGGGACAATAATGTTGCAAATTACATCAGTTAAAAGTTACATAAGAATCAAGAAAAGCATTTAAAGAACATACGGGACAAGGTGAATGGAGCAGGAAGGGTAAGGGGATAGGGTAAAGGGGTAGGAAGAAGACCGGACGTAGAGACAAGGGGAAAATAGTTACAAAAGATACCAGAAAATACTTTTTAGAAGCATAGAAGAAAAGGAAAATGGGGTGAGGAATGGAAAAGGGGTGAGGGCAAAAGTGGTAGTGTATTGATACAGCGGAGTGACGAAGGGAAAGTTTGTCCAAGGTCTGGCTGGATGGGTGACGGCCGAGGGGGAATCCGAGGCCCATCTGCTATTCAGCTACCAGGTAGCTCCACCGGGCATCGGTCAAATGGCTAGGTCTCAACAGAGAAACATTAAAGGGGAAGAGGGCAAGAAGAAGGGAGCATAGAGGGGGAAGAGGGTGGGGTGAAAGGGTAGGAGGCGGAAACGACAGAGAGACAAAGCAAAGTCTGCCCAAAATCCGTCTGGGTAGGTGACGGCCGAGGGGAACCCACAACAAGTTCAAGTTCAGAAATTTATATAGCGCACTACTCACCCAGAGGGTCTCAAGGCGCTTGGGGGAGGGAGGGGTATTTTATTTATTGAATATCCAAGTTTTAAGTTGCTTTCTGAAGGAGAGGTGGTTCTGTACAAGGAGGAGGTGGGTGGGGAGAGAGTTCCATGTTTTGGCTGCTAAGTAGGAGAAGGTTCTTCCTCCCATGGTGGATCTATGGATGCGCGGAATTGGGGCGAGGGCTTGATTGGATGATCGTAGTTGGCGGGTGGGATTGTAGAAGGATAGTCGTGAGTTGAGGCAGTCGGGTCCTAGGTCGTAGAGGGCTTTGCGTGCGTGGGTGAGGAGACGGAACGTTATTCTCTTGTTGACGGGGAACCAGTGGAGGTCTTTCAGGTGACCGGAGATGTGCGCTTGACGGGGGATGCCACTATGAGTCTAGCTGAGGCGTTTTGGATGCGTTGGAGTTTTTTCTGTAGTTTGGCTGTGGTTCCGGCGTAAAGGGTGTTTCCATAATCCAGTCGGCTTGTGACCAGTGCGTGGGTGACCGTCTTTCTTGTTTCTGTGGGGATCCATCAGAAGATTTTTTTGAGCATGCGTAGGATGTTGAAGCATGAGGATGAGACGGCGTTGACTTGTTTGGTCATCGATAGGGAGGAGTCCAGGATGAAGCCCAGGTTACGTGCGTGATCTGTAGGTATGGGTGCGGTTCCCAGGGCCGGTGGCCACCATGAGTCGTCCCAGGCAGAGGGGGATGATCCTAAGATGAGGACTTCCGTTGGATGTATGTCGTTACAACGCATACTTTTACTCCGCGTACCATTACAACGCGGTATTTACAACGCATACCGCTACAACGCATAGCGCTTTGGGGTGCTGGATAGTGGTAAGTATAATTTACTATTCTAACTCAAGTCCCCGTGGACCCTAGGGAAGGTGTTGGATAGTAAATTAAACTTACCTCTTATCCTAGAGCGCCCCCCAGCGCAATGCGTTGTAATGATATGCGTTGTAATGCCCGCGTTGTAGTGGTAGTGCGGAGTAAAAAATGCGTTGTAACAGGTGAATACCCTTCCATTTTGTCAGAGTTCAGTTTTAACCTGCTGTTCTTCATCCACTCTGCTACTTCTTTCATTCCTTCGTGTAAGTTGGTTTTGGCGGTGTTTGGGTCTTTGGTGAGGGAAAGGATCAGTTGGGTATCGTCTGCGTAGGAGATGATGTTGAGGTTGTGTTGGCGTGCGATGGATGCGAGGGGACTCATGTATATGTTGAAGAGGGTGGGACTGAGTGATGATCCTTGTGGAATGCCGCAGATTACTTTGGAGGCCTCTGATCTAAAAGGGGGGAGGCGGACTCTCTGGGTTCTTCCGGCGAGGAATGAGATGATCCAGTCCAAAGCTTTTCCTTGTATTCCGACGTTGTTGAGGCGCTGGATGAGGGTGCTATGACAGACTGTGTCGAAGGCTGTGGAGAGGACAAGTAGGATGAGGGCAGCTGTTTCTCCATTGTCCAGAAGAGTTCGGATGTCGTCTGTTGCTGCGATGAGGGCGGTTTCGGTGCTGTGTTTGGCTCAGAAGCCAGACTGTGAGGGGTCGAGGGATTTGTTGGTTTCGAGGAAGGTGGCGAGCTGACTGTTGACGGCTTTCTCTATAACTTTGGCAGGGAATGGGAGGAGCGAGATGGGGCGGTAGTTCTTAAATTCAGTGGGGTCTGCTGTGGGTTTCTTCAGAAGGGCGCTGAGTTCGGCATGTTTCCAGCTTTCCGGAAATGTAGCGGAGTTGAGGGAGCAGTTGATGACGTCACGGAGATGGGGTGCGATGATGGAGTCTACTTTGTTAAAAATGTGGTGGGGACATGGGTCGGTTGGGGATACTGAGTGGATGGAGTTCATGAGGCCGATGGTGTCTTCAGTGGTGATTGGGTTCCAGGCGCAGAGGTGGTTAGAGGGGGGTGTTGGATCGGAGGTGGGTGCAGTGGACCGATCCCCGGACTGGTTTTCAAAGCTGTTATTGAGTGAGAGTTCAGAGTACATGTCCAAGAGGGAGAGCAGGATCAAGGTCAGGTGAGGGATGTGGTTATGCTCAGGGCGCTGACCAGTTCTATTGTCTGGGAGTATTAGAGCGTCATGGAGAGACCAACTGAGGCTTCCAACCTTTGGTCAGGCATGGGGCTGAGACCTTGGTGTTAAGTTCAGTCGGTCCCCAAAAATTCACAAAGCATAGGAGGTGTAATCTATGCCATGAAGCGGCAGGAGGACAGGGCCAGTGTCCGCATGTCTTCAGAGGGGGTGAGTGGCAGGTCTGGCGTGGCGTCTCCAGAGTCATTCTCCAATTATCAGGGAGCCCTCCTGTTCTGCAGCCCCATCGAGCATACCAGCTCCTCGCGCACATAATTACATCAAAGAACAGGCACAGTAGTACATAAGGCAAGAACTCTATTCTGCGCCAACCTCATAAGCCTAAATTTAGTAGACCACAACTCCTAACCATTACGTGCATAAGGAAATAAACTTAGTTTCATAACCTGCAGTAGGGAATAAATCCAACCTAGACCACAGTAGAAAACATAAGACAGTAGGTAAAACCTAGTAAGCATAAAAGCACATCTATACGCATAAATCAAGGTGCATAAATCACACTACAAACATTACATTTCCTAGCACCTATAAAAAGTACACTAGGGCCTTGTGCACTCCAAACCTAATAGTCCCCTGGGCCAACTGGCCATCTAAAAGGGGCTCAAATTCCCTCTGTCCAAAAAGTCAGGGCGAGCTGCCAATGCAGCGACGGTCACGGGGGCGCACCTGGCGCAAATCTAAACGTGGCAGCTGCCCACTACTTGCTGGGCAGCTGGGAAGCTTCAATGAAGGACCTAAACGTTGCAGCTGGCACTAAGTGCAGTGCAAGTGTGCAGGCCAAGGTAGGGATGGGGTAAAGGAGTGCATCTCACACCTGGAGTAAAAAGACATGTCCCCTGAAATAAAGAAGAACCTAAATGGTGCAGCTGCCCACTACCTGCTGGGCAGCTGTGAAAGTGAAAATGCGGCATGGGCTCTCACTGGCCCTCAGGACAAATAATGTTTGCTGGACTTCTGTCTCAAGTCCAAAGATACACAGCCAGGCATGCCTCTGTAAGAAGAAACCTATATTGATGCCTCTGGCCGCGGTATCAACAGAGACCAGTGTGCATCTGATGGAGGAGTTGGAAATTAGTTTTCCGTCTTATACTAGTTCTTCCCCTTCTTTTTATGCTCCACTGCAAGATAGTTAGGGGTTCCTCTATCTCATCCCAATGAGCTCTGTCATACCTGGCCACCAGTCCCTGTGTATTTGCAACTCGCCAATGTTTGGCAGATTGTGCAGCAACCCGTTTGTCTGATGCATCAATAAGTTTGGATTGTTTATCAGGAGGTGGGGCGTTTGCTGTATTTTGTGAATTTGCCCTTTTACGGGCATTTGAAACAACTAGGGAGTCTGGTGGAAGATGGCCTTGAATACAAATTGGGTCAGGTAGTGCAGCCATATATTTTTTGGCCACTCTGGAGGCAATGATGCAAGCATGTGCAGGGTCCGTAAAAACATCATCTGCATGGTGCATCATGCCTTTCAACATTAGAAGAGATAGAGACGTCCTATGTGTGGTGCACAATGTCTCAAACAAAAAATATTCTTCCGTTGATTTTTCGGGGTAGTGTGACCCCATGATATGCTGCTGCTGAAGCTAAAACCTCCTGATATGATTAAATATTGTCAGGAGATGAGAGCTTGGCACAATAGGGGGCTGGATCTATATCCACTGGAAGGTCAATGTCATAATCCTGCCAGGGGTCTGATGGTGCCACACTTTTGTCATCATCTCCTGCATCTACATCTGTGTGTGGAGATTCCAGATATGTAATGTTTAGAGAATTGTGTGGCGAGCGAGGTACAGGAGGTACAGGTGGTGGTAGGTGAGATGGAGAAGAATGAAGAACAGGGTGCAGAGGACTGGTAGTCTTGTCCTTTTTCTTTTGTTTCCATAGGTATTGGGACAACAATGTCCTGTTGGAAAGAGGTTTGTCTCTTGGTAGAAGGCACAAACGCAGTTTTTGTGATAATTTGGCTATTCTCTGGCTGTATAAGGATCACTTTTTGTTTTGGATCGAGTCTTTCCTGCATTCCCTCCAAAATAGGTTCTGGAAGTGTAGCGACAGCTGATTTCTGTTTTGCTGCGCATGTTTCGGTACCAAACTAGTTTTCACTTTCGGAACCGTAGCAGTGGGAGCCGAAGCGGTGTGGTCTCGACTCGGGGCAGAGCAGGAAGGTTTTGTATGTGCTTTCAGTGCCGAGCCGGAGGGTGGGGCAGCTCAAGCCAATTCTTGGTGCCTGCCATGGCCAGAGGGCAGTGGCGGGCGGAAGACCTTTGCTTTGTAAGAACCATAGGCTTTGGTGAGGACAGGTGAGTAATGTGAGTACTCACAGCACCACTCCAGAGTGTGAGTCTTCCGAATTTCGATATGTGAGGGATGGAAACGTGTTTGAAAACAACACTGATGAGGGTAGAGTGGATTACTCACTGTAAGGATCAGGGAAACAGTCTTGAACCGGTTCGGGGTAATACACATCCAAATGAGATAACAGAAAGAAAATAATCTAAACATGAAGTTGATGCCCATGTGCACTATTGCCAAGAGGAGGAGCCACCTTACCTTGTGACTCGAAAGACTTCTTAGAAGAATAACAACTTCCACACATCCGGATCCAACACGAGATAACAGGAATATACAAAGCATGTGTATCTAGAGCCACACATGCCTCTTACGTATATTTTTAAAAAGCGTGTGGTCCTATTTGCGGCACAGGAGAGTCCCAAAAACTTTCCCTGAGGCTCCTGGCTTTCCTGAAGATTTTAAGGGGTCCCCAGTAACTCCACCTATACCAGAATCCTTTGCAGTGGTTTTACTGACAGCAGACCTGGGTTTTTTTTACACCAAAAAGATCTGCATCCATGTCATCCATATCCTGCATGCTCTGCAGCAATGCAACCGGGTCCACATCAGACACATCTGACTCCTCACCATCTGCAACTCGGGCCTCTTGTGCCAAATTCTGGAAGAAATAATCATTCCCAATTGACCTCTTACTATCTGTAGAGACAATACCTCTTGCTCTGCTATTAGCCTCTCCTAAATGGGGTGAGGCTAGAGGTGTCTTACGAATGATAGCATCATCCTGATCGAGGAGACCTCCTAGCACGTCATCGATGGAACCTTTTAGGCCTTTCTTGCTTCTTGTTGCCATCTTATACTCTTAGGAACTCCTGGCTCTCCCCATTATGAGTCACACCTACTGTGTGTGTACAGGTGATATATGCTTGGGTCTCTTGTTGATTTTCTCTGCCACCAGTCATTTAGAAAATCATGCCAGGCCTTCCCTCCCTCGTACTCGCTATGCTTCCAGTGGCGTCGTCTTGTTGCTATGGTTACCATCCATTCGCAGTGATCCAGCGCTCCTAATGAAAAACTGTCTCACAAACGCTACTTATCTCCACAATACTCACCATTAATCATGAAACACTTACCAAGGCCCATTAACTAACAAGACAATTTTTGAGCGACTGCATCATGTGACCTAATTAAACAGATCTATTCAAAAACTATTTACAAAATTCTTTACAACTGCAGTTTATCATTTCTTACCATGGATTTAAACATATGTCATTTAATTAAGTCACAAAGGCGAATGGATTAACCAATGGTAACTAGACCATGAATAAACAAGACCAGCTTGTCATTTCAAATCTAATTTTATGAGCTTTATTATTCAAAGAAAGAGCATTTTCAATTAAGAATTGTATTTTATTTGCAAAATGAAAGCAACATCTTGTTAAGGAAAAAACTTATTAGACTGACACTTCAAAGGCAAATCAATCAGCATGAATTAAAGCTAAATATAAGTTTCCATTCCCTAATTCTAACACCCTGTCTAAAACTCACTTCACCTAGAAAGAATATTCTTAAAGACTGCTGTCCTTACATGCGCCAAAAGTCCAACAGCACGTCACGCCCTTCAGCATTCAGGAAACAAGAATAAGATCCGATCCCCTCCTGCTCATGGGGCCAGGCTTTATACCTTTCTAACTAGCCAATCTTCTCAAAATTTTTCATATTTCTTTGCCATCCAGAGTTCTCATTGGCTGTCTTATGTCAGACCATCTTGTGTCATCACCATTTTCAAATCGAGAACGGGCTCTTCTTTAGCCCTATTGTCCTTTGCTTTCTTGTCATTTTGCTTCCTCAAAAAGTTATCATTTCACTCGAGCAACAGTTCATGACTTCCTTGCCTTGGCAATCTTGCTGCTTCCTGTCCTTGGAACTTTCTCTCCATGAGCACGTTAAGCACAACTTATTAAACAGTATTTTTCTGACAAAATTGTCGACGTGGTAAAAGTTTCCACTTTTGTGCAAGGCTCCTTTCTGGACAGGATTCGAAACGCCATCTTTTTGCAGGCCTAAGGTCTCTCTCGGAAACTATTATTTAAACAAACACAAAACATTAATTAATTAGAGAAATGAGACCCATTCTGTTACCCACCCCTTTGCTAATTATTAACCCATTAATTTATGTTACCTAGCTAAGCACACAGAGCAGCATTTATATCAACCTTCTTCGTTTAAGCCATAAGGATTCTCCACAAGCTTTTGCCACAGAAAAAGACATAACATAACATAAGCACTCAAATAAGCACATACAATTAATTAAACTGACAAAGACAACAGACAAGGTTAGTTTATTATTTTTCACATACTTGCAATTGCAACATAGATCATAAAAATTAGCCCCACATGTTTTTTCTGAATGTATGCATTTTTAAAATTAAGTTGGTTAATGATTTCAACACATGCTTATTAATACAGTTACATTTGTTATGGAAGTTTAACTTTGCGAGTTTGAACAACATTTTATTAATCAGCTCACTCCATCAACTCCCTCATCTGGTGATTTCATAATCACCAACCAACACCCAAACTTTTAGCAAAATTTTAATCCTTCGAACATGTTTTGAACATACACTATATTAGTTTTTCTAAAACTTTGATTCAGCAGTTTGTCTACAACTCTCATAATGGGCTCTACGAAACTCTTCTAGTTCTATTTCCTTTTCCCGTTCTTTTCTGAGCTAATAAATTCTTTTCTTTTCCTTTACATATTTCTTTCTCTTGTGTATCATGAAACTAATTTTTAACAAAAGTGTCACTATGACTATAACTATTACAGGATAAAGTATTTTACCAATGATTGAACTACCAATTTCTGATTGCTGCAAATCTTTTGCTCAAACGTTCTGAAAATTTTTCATCTTCTAAAGGCTCTATTTCAGTATGTAATTCAGTAATATTTTTGATAAACATCTCTATGTTCTGGCTCTTATCTGGAATGTATGTACAGCAATGCTGGACATGTAAAATTCCACAAACTCCTCCCTCTTTTGCAAGCAGAATGTCTAAAGCAAGACGGTTCTGAATTACCATTGACCTTATAGCAATGAGTTCTGTATCAACTAATTGAAATCCACTTGCAGTGTCTGTTGACAATCTGTCAACAATTGTAGACACTTTTCTGATTTTATTTGCATTCAGGGTTATTCCCACCATAGGTATAATTGCACCAAATATATCTCCCATTATTTCTGAAAAAACTTTCCCTCCTGTACCTATTCAGGTGTTTGCCAATTTCAAATGAACCTTCTGTATTTCTATCTATATGGAAAATGTTTGGAAAAACTAAACCAACGTAGCAAGTCTCATACCAGTGGTCTGTGGTCTGGGAGATTGACAAACAAAATAAATTCCAGGAAAAATTGGATCTTTGCCTCCTTCATATCCCCACCCTCCTAAGATACGAAAAGTATCTTCACATTGGCTAGTACCCACAAAATAGTTATCAAATTGAGTATTATCTCTTCTTATGCACAATTTTCCACTAACAGGTTTATCTATATGAATTGCAGCATTTTCATTTCTACCATTAAGCTTTTCATCCTCACTTTGCCAAAACTTAGATTTGGTTTGTTTCAGCATCTCATTTCGTTTGTAAATTGTTCTTCTCTCTTCAACCATGTTTAAGAGAGACTTTTCTTCCGTTTTCAATTTGCATGTTAAATTGTTTCTAAAAGCATACTCGTAAGTGAGTTCATTAGTCACTATAAAAAATTCCCTCATCTGTTTAGCATGTTTCAGTTTATTTAGACTATTGTCAATCTTTAAATTTGCAAAAATCTCATCATAATTAGAGTAATAATACTCCAATCGACCTGTCCGATAAAACAAACTAGCTATTACACTACAAGTGATGCCATAAGTAAGAGGAAGCATGTTATAAGTGACCCCTTCCAAAACAGAAGCAGGTAGTTTCACACAAATGTAACAATCTTTCACATTCATCACCTTAACATATTCAGATAAAAGTCTAGAAAAGGTATTACTAGAAAAATCACCAACAGATCTATCTTGGTGGATCTCTGGAATGTGCTCAATGACTTTATTAGCCTTACCTACTACATCATGAATTACTTGATTAGCCACAACTTTACTAGTCATATTATCTTTATACATTTCTTTGTCAATTCCAAAAGGAAAAATGACAGCTAAAATTAACCAAACCAAAATGATTAAGATCACACAATTAGAAGACATTTTGCAACATCTTCTTAAAATAGAGCATCTCGAATTGTTGTTAGTATTAGGCATCTTTTACTTTAAGACAAGAGCCTTTAAAAAAAAAAAAAAGTAAAAAATTTAAAAATTACTAAATATACACCCCCTTTTTACTTTTTTTTTTAAATTAAAGAATCCTCTAACAGCTTTTCTTCGACCTTACGTCTTACATCAATGTGTTTTTCCAGCTAACACAATTTCTTCAACCTTGTGTCAGCTAACACAATCAATCATTATCACTTGTGTCATCTATATCTTCTTGGCTACTACTGTTCACTTCCACTACTGGTGGGATGATGATATAAGTCCACTCAGGTGATTTATATTTTTGATTAGGCTTTAACACCCTCTTTGCTCTACTGCTAATCACTTCTATGTTCTTTCCAGCTTGATTTTTCTTATCTGAATCACTTTTCTGACTTGAGATTTCATTAACCTGTTCTTTTGATTTGTTCACAAATTTGAATTTCAGACTCTCATTCTCATTTGGCCAATTATCTCCTTTTCTTGAGAATTTCTTCTTTGGCTCAGTTTGATTGCATTCAACTCTCCAAGCTCTTTTTCTCGGTCATTTCACATTGAATTCATCATCACTTTCATCTGTTTCGCTTTCTGTGATATCAGCTCTAGATTCAGGTATTTCTTTACTCAGCAGCTTCACTCTGTTAGGAACATCATCCTTATAGATGGTACTTGGTAACTTGTCTTCTTTTTCTTCTTCAATTATTTCCAAACGACCAGTTTCAGAATTTTCGTTCCTTCTTCCTCAGCTTCCAATCCGCTTTTCAATACTTTCCTGATCTTGATTCACTTCTTGACCAGACTCTTTTTCTGCTTCTTTTTCTAGCAGGTCTTCATCATTTTCAGAATCTAGTATTACAATCTCTAGATCTTTTTCATTCAATGCCTCATTCACATTTGAATTTTCCAGATGTCGACTTCCTTGTCGATCTTCAGGATCTGGATTTCTTTCAGGTTCTTCTTCAGAATCTGAATCAGTTGTTGTATCACCTTTGTCAGCATTTTCAGGTGGTGACACTCGAATGGTATGACTAGCATGAATCCATCTCTTCATACCTCTACACTTTACTGCATTTGTTTTAACAAGAATCACCTGTCTTGCCTTCTGCCACCTGGGTACCAGACAATTCCTTCTTCGATGAACTTTTGTCCTCACCCAGTCTCCTGGCAACAAATCATGAGCCTGTTCTTTTTCTTTTGAAAGTACTTCAGTTCCCACCTGATGGAACACAGAAGTCACCACGTCAGAAAGGTTTTTGCAGTAGTCCATAATTGTACTATCATTTATACTTAGTACTTTATCAACTGGAACAAATGCTTGTCTCATGACTCTGCCCATGATTATTTCATGTGGGCGTAAACCAGTTTTTCTATATGGAGTACTTCTTAAAGACATCAAAACAAGTGGAAGTGCATCAGTCCATTTCATTCCTGTAGCCAAACACATTTTTGCCAGCCTATTCTTTATTGTACCATTGACTTGCTCAACAAAACCTGATGCTTCTGGTCTGTAAGCACAGTGTAGCTTTTGTTTTATATCGAGTGCTTCACAAATCATTTGTAACAGTCTGTTTTCAAAATGTGTGCCACGATCAGTTTTGACCGTCACCGGCTATCCATACCTAGGTATGATTTCTCTTAAAAGCAATTTTGCCACAGTAACTGAATCATTGTGACGAGTTGGGAATGCTTCCACCCATCTCGAAAACAGACAAATTATCACCAAGACATATCTTAATCTGTTATGGGGTCCCCTATCAATGAAATCCATCAGTAACCTGGTAAAAGGACCACCCTCCCGTCCTATGGTTCACCAGCTTACAACTGTTTTTCTGTTTGGATTGATCTGTTGGCAGATCAAGCATCTCTGATAAAAAGATTCTGCAATTATTCAGAATTGTGGATTGTACCATGTTTGCCCAAACAACCTGATCATTGAATCTCTTCCTAAATGTCCTGGACCATGATACATTCGTGCCATGTCAGCAATCATGCAGTTTGGCATTACTGGCCTGTCATCTTTGTAAACCCAAATTTCATCTTCTTCTCGCTGTCTACAACCTGACTTTTTCCTCATCATCTGCCTCATCTTGTAAATCTTTTACTCCTTGCCATGTCTCAACTACAGATGTTAGCATAAGTGAGTTCAAAACATGTTCATTGTCTTTTTCCCGATTAAGGACATAATTTTCTTTGCACAGAATTTGGCAATTTCATCAGCATATGCATTTCCTTTTGTCATGTAATCGTCTCCCTTTTTATGGGCTGTACATTTTACTACAGCAATTTTCTCTGGTAGCTGAATACCATCAATCAGCCTTTTGATCAATATTGCATTCCTGATTGGTGTTCCCTCAGAAGTTAAATAACCTCTTTGAGACCAGAGCTGGCCATAGTCATGAACTACGCCATACCCATACTGACTATCAGTCACTATGGTAATTTTCAACCCTTTTGCTCTTTCACATGCACAAATCAATCAATTCTGCTATTTGAGCTCAACGAATTCCTTTGAGACAAGAAGCTTCAACTATGTCTGCAACTGTACAGACAGAGTATGCTGCACTCAGAATGCCTTCATCTGTTCTTAAGCCTGACCCATCAACAAAATAAACAAAATCTGATTCAGTTAACGGAACATCTTTAATGTCCTGCCTAGGCTTGGGACAATATTCTAAAATATCCAAGCATTCATGATCAATATCATTTTCGTTTCTGATTTCTGTCACAGTACCATCAGGTAATAAAGTGTAAGGATTTAAATTCACACATCTTGCAATTGAAATGTTATCTGATCCCAGAATAACTTTTTCATATTTTGTCAATCTGTTGCTTGTTAAGTGCTGTGTTTTGCTTCTGGTGAGGAGAATCTCAACTGAATGAGGTACATATACTTTTACAGGAAACCCCATTATTATCCCTTCACTTTGTTCCAGACTCACACTTGTTGCAGCTACTGCTTTTAAGCAACCTGGTAATGCTTTTGCAACAGGATCAAGAACAGCTGAGAAATATGCTATTGGCTTTCTCAGTCTTCCATGTCTTTGAATCAAAACTGATAATGCACATCCTTCCCTTTCACTGCAATACAGCTCAAATTATTTTTCGTAGTCTGGCATTCCTAATGCTGGAGCTTCACACAAACTTCTTTTTAACTGCTCAAAAGCCTCTAACTCAGTTTCTGTTAGGGTAATCGGGTCTTTTATGTCTGCCTTTCTCAATCTCTGCAATGGTTTTACAATCACTGAAAATCCACTAATCCATTGACGACAATAACGTACCATTCCTAGAAACATTCTGACCTGTCTCTGTGTTTTTGGAGGTTGCATTGCTTGGATCATTTTTATTATTTCAATTGTCACTTGTCTAATTCCTTTTGCGATTCTGTGACCAAGATATTTTACTTCTTGTTTACAAAACTGTAATTTTGCAGGAGACACTTTGTGTCCCTCATCTGCCAAATGATTCAAAAGAGTAATGGTATCTGTCACACAGTTGTCTCGTGTTTTTGCAGCTACAAGGAGATCATCAATATACTGCACTAATGTTGATTTTCCAGGCAAATCTAGATTTTCCAAGGATTTCTTTGGCAACTGATTAAAAATAGATGGACTCTCTGTATACCCTTGAGGAATACGACACCATGCTAGAATATGCTCTTGGAATCTGAACGCAAAAAATTGTTGGCTTTCTGGATGCAATGGAACAGTAAAGAATGCTTTACAAAGGTCTATAACTGTATACCATTCTGCATCATGCGGAATCTGATATAGAATTACCGCCGGGTTTTTTACAACTGGGCAACATGGAACAACTATTTGATTAACCTTTCTCAGGTCTTGAACAATCCTAAAAGTTCCGTTTGGCTTTTTGATTCCCATAATCGGTGAATTACTTGGACTGCTCTCAATTTCTTTTAAAACACCTTGCTTTATAAATTTTTCAATTACAGGTATGAAACCTTCAATAACTTCTGCTTTCATTTTATACTGAGGAATGTTTTGGATAATTTGCTCCTTGTCTTACTGTTATTTCCAAAAAATAATGCAACACATGCAACACATCATGTGAAAGGAAGAGAGCGTGCAGCAGTCCTACTCTTTCCCCAGGGCCTGCCTGGCTGTAGCGGGCATCGTGCAATCCCCCCGGTGCGCCGCACGGGTGGGGTGCCGGTTTGGGGCCCCAGGGGGCTGTTTTTGTTACAGGGTTGTTTTTGCAGCATATCTGCAAAATCGGCCCTGTAACGAAATCGGCCGAAAACCGGCCCCGGCAAAGAGCTTGGTCGCACCTCCAATGGCCCCCCTTCACCCAGGGGATTGGGGGGATGCAGCCGAGCACTTTGCCGGGGCTGGTTTTGGTTCCCAGTCTGGCCCTGTCTTTCCCTGTGCTGGTGCACTTTAGGCAGAGACGTTTTAAGGCATGGATAGAGTGGGCTATTGCCCAGGGCCTCCCTTGAGTCTCTCTCTCTCTCTTTGTGCCAAGTGGCATCTTAAGGATTTTGGCGTCCTGGAAAGTGTGATTCTCCTTTTTGAAAGTTTATTTGGTATCACACAGGCTTCAATTAGGAGAAAATGGTCAGTAAGATTATGATTGTTGGGGCCCAGGGCCCCAACATTCCTTAAGAAGACTCTGGCCCTCATTTATGAAAAGTGACGCATTGCTACAAGAAAACAGCGATGCGTCACTTCTCATTGTGCCCTCCTTGCGACACCAATGATGCGTCATATTTACAGTATAACCCATCATGGTTACAGATGTCAGTATTTCTGACGTATTTGTAGGCACAAAAATGACGCATTGCTGGAGTGTGTCACAAAAGTGACGCAACTCCAGCAATGGGTCATTACACATGGGCAAGTCTCATGTTAAATGTGCCTGCATCAGTCTTACACCTGCCATGAGGCAGGTGTGAGATATTGATGCATTTGCATCCTAGAAGTGGCACAGTGAAATAATATAGATTTCACTGCATCACTTCTACAACCCTTTCTTGTGTCAGAACACCTACCCTGCACACATTATACCTGGCGCGGATGTAATGTAGCGCAGGGGTTTGCAAAGTGACGCATCTACCTAGATGTGTCACTTTGTAAATATGGTACAACAAGGCGCAGTTTTTACGCTGCTGGTGCGTCACAAAACGTGAAGCACCGGCGGCGCAAAAGTGACGCAAGGGCTAATAAATAAGCCCCTCTGACTTTAGGCAGCCATGAACCAATGTAGACACCCTTGAGCCTATGTCACCAGCACTTTTCAATATTTAACTGGATACTCTATGTGATTTCTTCAAGGACTTTAAGGTGAGATTGTACATCCTAGGGCACCAATAGAATTGTTTATATAAAATTCCAACATGAGTCCATCAGATCGACTGACATAAAATGAGTTCTGAATTACTCCAAGATCCTGCAAATAACAGATTGATCAATAACTAGAAAACTGAGATTATTGGCTTTGGGACCAATGGTTGACTCAATCTAATCTTAATTCCTACTTCAAAGCCAGTCAGAAGCTCTAGGCATCATATTCGATGCAAGGATGCCTCTTGGTAAAGAAGTTGGCACAGTAGTGAGTAGCTGCTTTGCCAAATGGAAAAACCTTTCCCAAACTACCACTGTTTTTTGTTAAAAAAACAAAAGGGGATATGTATGAGCCCCTATTGCCACCGCAGCGTCATGTTTATCGACGTTATGGTGGCAGGAGGAGCTGTACTTAATTTACAGGGCAGTATTAAGCCACTTAACATGAGTTGGAGAAGTGTGGCTCAATGGTTAGAGCGGCAGACCCTGATGCAGAGGTCTGGCCTGGGGAACAGGGTTCAATTCCCAGCCTCGGCGGGTCTTGGGCTCAAACATTCCACGGACCTGATAATTCTCGCCTCGGTGCCTATTCCAATCATGGTGTCCCACTCTGCAACTCTGGCCAATAGCTTGCTTAATCTCCACAACGGCCCCCACAACGCTAAGGATGCCTGGCCTCCACCTTGTGGGTGCCCAGGAGTGGACGCCTCACAGGAAAAGCCTGGATGGGTTCCACAGCGGTATTCGTTCAAGCGCCTTGAGACCCTTGCGGGTGAGTAGTGTGCTATACAAGTATCAATTTACATTTACTTAATGCTGTCTTGTAAATAAGGCCCCCTTTTACTCTATGTTAGCGTGAAAGGGGTGGGCAGTGGGTTTTGCGATGGGCGTTCCACCGCAACACCCATAGTTTTTCATGCTGCCCGCTATGTACAAGGGTGACATGCATGGGAGGCAGCACGAAAATTAAGACTGTTTATGTGCAGGAAGGGAAACCTTCCTACACATAAAGAATCCTCCCCTGCATGCAGACACTCTTGCACTATGATGCCTGTGTTGCCACTAAGTTTCTAAACTTAGCCCCAACACAGGGGGAAACGCAAGGATGCACCACATTCTTGTAATTATGGTGCAGCCTTGCATTTGAGAAGTGGCGGAGAGATGCATCAAGCTATGACGGCTAACACCTCTCTCCACCACTTCCTTGTACATATCCCCCAAAATCTTTCTGGTGGGAGCGAAAGTGAATTTGAAGCAATGATCTGCGGTGTTAGGAAACTATAGGAGCCGCCCTCAAAAGAAGACCCCTGGCAATACCCATTTACTCAAGCTGACAAGCTGAGTGAGCCACCTTTATGTATAGAAGATTGGGCCTCACCCTCACCGTGGGTGCTGCAGAGGTGTCCGCTACTCTCCTGGCAATGATAATGCAACTGGCTCAAAACTGGTCTACCGGCTACCCTGTTAAACCATGTTCAGCATGCACAGAGTGTTGTCGTCAATCTGGTCGCTAGATTGAGCAGGAGAGGTCATACCGCTTAAGTTCATAATTTGTTACACTGGTTCCTGGTTTAAGGGGCAGATGAATTAAGATACCTATTTGCGATTCTCAAATAGCGATTTTTTGAGAATCGATATTTGAGAATCGCAAATGGTTTGTAACAAAATATCGCAATTTTTTAGCGATTTCTTGTTATTCCTTCATTGCGAATTTGCAAATTGCGAATTCACAATTAAGAAATACTTTACCATTCATTTCTATGGGCCAGTAGGAAGGAATGGGAAGTTATTCTCAATTTGCGATTCGCAATTTGCTAATCGCAAATTGAAAATAATTTCCAGGGTGCAGGGGTGTCCAAAGGACACCCTGCTGCACCCCTGTAATTTACATGTGTGTGCATATGGCGCACATATATGCCCTAAGGGAATTTGTAAAAGAAATCGCAAATTACCACCAACTACAAGTTGGTGGTAATTTGCTATTTCTTAATTGGAATTCGCACAACTTGGGTGCTTCATACATAGCGCGATCCCTTAAATCAGAGGTCTTCAAACTTTTTGATGCCGAGACCCCCCTGTCAAAAATTTTTATGCATGAGGACCCCCTCCTGACCAAAATGTCTAGAACTTCGTACTCCCCATCATCGACAACCAAAAACGCCACCAATTCCCACGGCAAATAATTTTATAGTTGGGAAATGAAATTAAACAGAGTTTAACAAAACCAAATGTTTGTAGATGACTATGGTTCGTGGTCTTTTGGGTTTTGTTATTTGTTTCGGTTTTTGGTAACCATCTTGGCCAAGTGAACAATAAAATCTGAAGGCCACGAGAAAATGCTAAGAGACTGGCTGCCTGGGTGTCCAGTCACCTAGACTATAATTATGTTCACGTGGTACAAGTACGGCCAATGGGTATGCCCTTGTAATTTGTGTGCTTGGGCTATACTCAAAGGTCATCTTGAAGCAGACTACCTATGCTCATGGTGCATCTCTTGTCCCTATGACCTCTTTCACACCAGTGCCCCTAGAAGTGCCCTTCTTTGCAGGCCATGCGTTCAGTACAGTGGGAGGCTTAGTATCTGGAAGGAGAATGACATCCATTGTGAACATGTGTTCCCATGCACTTGGTGCAGGTGCCGGACAACATGTTGCACGGTCAGACTGGCTAAACTGAGCCTTCGTCTCTGACCGACGCTGCAAAAAGTAAGTGTGTGCAAGGAAAGCCTAGGTCGCATTTAACAATACGTTCGAAACAGCCAATTCATTTACACTTCCAAATATTATGCTTGCCATAATTTTGAGCCTCTGCCTGCCAGCAGTGTTATTATGTAGGCGCATGAATTATTACAGATTAAGCATTAGGAGCCCTGGTGTGAGGGAGCAGTGAGTAACATACAAAACTAGCGTATTCACTGAATCTGCAAAGCCACATGCAGCTTTTATTACACAAAATATTATTTTAATAGCGCACAATCATGACAACCCGTCCCACCTCTCTTTCTATTTATTTTGTTTCGAGGTAACTATACATGTAGCATGCTTCAACCTCCCTGTCGTGAGACATGCCCAGTGCCACTGAAGGACTGGGTTCTTTAAGACCCAGCGGTGCCAGGGCACAACACCTGAAACCTTCGTGGGTAACCTGCTCCGGCGTACGAATCACAGAGACACGGGACACTTCCTTCGACGTCAAAGATTCAAGGTTTATTTGCTGCAGGGAACACAGAAGTCACGACAAGTACACCACGTGCAACTTGGGGAGACTGCTTCAAATTGCTTCTGTGGATCGCTCCTTTTATACAGTTTTTACCCATAAGACAACATGATACACAAAGGTTTACAACCCGGTTCCCACCATTATCCCCCAGAGGGGTCGCTTTGGTCACTTTGATACACATGAGGTCCGGAACATAAGTGCGGAAACATTTGGCGGTTCCCAACTGTAAAACCCATCTTCCCACCATTAGCGAATTCCAATCAGCAGTAAAACAGATCGAAATAGGAACAAGAACAGGTGTAGAGGAAGACGGAGACAGTGGGGAGATCGGAAAGGGTGTAAAAGGGGAGGCATCGGGAAACACGAGATACAGGCATCAAAGGGACGTGCCTAATGAGATGCACGGCTGAGACAATAAGTCCGTGCGGCAAGATGAGCCTCGAGCGGCGCCATCTGCCTTACAGTAGCAACCCCCTCGTCATAAAGACACTTACAAAGGACATGTGTCTTCCGCAAATATCTTGGGAGTCCCAGGGTCGCGAAGCGGACAACGTCCGTTCGCTGGCTACTTGAGGGCAAGAGACAAAATGGATGCCGTATCTAAGATGGAACCCGTGGGTACAGATGAAAAACCCACATAACAAACGAACGGTTTAAGTTAACACAGCAAAACTGCGCACACTTACTAAACTCGTCATTTGCGGTTCATAGATACCAGACTCGACCATATTCGTGCGAGTCGAAAACACCACTTACGATTGCCACGGAACCTCAGACGCTCCTTTTGCCCTCATGTAGGCAAGCACTAGTCGGAATCATATTCGATATTCATCAAACCATCGAGATGTTGCTGTAGCATAGCTCTGTCCAACCGAGTCCCCTTGGTAACAGGTGGTTGTCTTATACACGTTGTAGCACAGAGGCCACATAAGGCAGGACCACACTGTACACAAAGGCAACACGTGAACAGGAACACTACAACGACTCCGATGATCATCAGAATCTTCCAACCCCAAGTCGACATCAGGCCCCAAAACCATCCAAGTAGCGTCCAATCCCCTACATCCACGTGTATGGATTCGGAGATCTTATGCAACCTCGAGATGGCTTGATAAACAGTAGGAGCATTATCTGGAATGAAAATGCAGCAGCTCGAATGGATCACCTTACATACCCCACCTCGATCTGCTAAGATGACATCTAAAACCATACGGTTTTGTAACGTCATAAGTCTCTCCGCCTGAAGTTCTGTGGTGATATTACCAAGGGCACTGGCAGTAATATTAGCTGTCGATTCTACCACTCGAGTCAACTGTCTCAGGTTCCTACTATTGACCATAGGTCCCCAAAACGGGAGGAAACCCTTGAAAAAGTCTCCTGCCTCTTGACCGGCAGTATCCTCTTCGCTAATTACGCCTCGCACAACTGTAGTCTTATGATAATCGGCATCTACGGTAAACGTCGGAGGCAACAGATTTGCAATGAAACATGAGCCCATGAAGTCAGCGGGCAACCATGTGTATGCACGATCATAGCAGATAAAGTATGTACCCTTGGCAGCCAGAAACACAGGGGACGAGAACATCGGCAGGATGTAATTTTCAGTGCAAGCACTTGCTCCAAGTCGGGCTTGCGATCTTCGGCCACGACCCATGAGACAAAAATTACCAGTGTGGGGTACGACCCATATCGGAGGCGAGCTTTTAAGCTGCTTTTCGCTAGTGAACACACTATATTCGCCTCTACTTAGGACCCTATAGGCTTGTATCTCTTCTTCGGGAATAAGCGAGGGATCATAGATATCACTATCTAAATCCTCTATTGCTATCGACAAAGGTTTTTGATACGAGGTAGGACCAGAGTAGGGGGAACGTGGTTCTCGAATGGGGTGGAAACCCAGTGCGCTTCGAAACATTGTCTGGAATGCTCGAGCTGACCCTTGGGAACTATACGGTAACACCAGATATGGAATTCCCTTATCCGTAGTATGTGGCATCAACCCACACACCCAACAATTAGTAGTGTTAACCACTAACTGATGCTGATGGAGGAGCTGGATAAAGGAATTGTTGCGGAATTCTACACGTCTAGCCTGCTCGTGTTCCGGTAACATGTGAAAGGAATGGGGAGAAACAGTAGAGGTAAGATTAGGGTCAGGAGTAGGAGTAGGTGTAGCAGAAGGTAAGAAGTAAGACATCGTGTAATACACCCGACCCGCCAACAATGCAGAAGCAGTCAAGAATAATACAAACAGTTGGAATATAAAACATTTGGTACGACTGAGTTGCTGCAGCTTGAATCTGTGAACTTGAGCTCCCTCCAAATCATTCAGCTTCGAGAATGCCATTCCCTACGACCGTCCGCAACGTTTCTTGACGCACTTCGTTCTGTATAGCAATAGTCAATCCCTAGGAGTTCCCAGGAACCGACGGCCTTTAACCTAGCGTCAAGACCTACTATCCAGAAGGAAGTACGCGCGCGGCCCTACGGCCTTCAATGCACAGTATGTATATATGCAAATAACAAAGTCTCTCAGCTGTGGAAGCAAAAAGTACAAGGAATGAAGCTCAATATATGTACAATGAATAATTACAGTAATACGAAGGTTCAAAACTGATCACGGAAAACGGGATAATGCAGTTGTCAATACAGAAAAGCAGGATCTTTTATTTGTCCTTAGTGCGAGATCGCAAAGAGTATCGGGTTTTCCCAGGACGTGTCTGCTCATCAAACAAAGGATCCGTTGAAGAGACAGCGTCCTGCTGATCAGTTGAGTGTTCTGGTCTTGAGTCTTTTGATGCTAATTGTTCAACAATGTCTTTCTGCTGCGCTGAGGATTCTCCAACAGGCTGTGCGTCGCTAAAAGGCACAAACGCCGGCAATGTTTCTGTTTCAGATGACGCAATGCCTCTCCTTACCCACGGGTCTGCCGGCAAAGGGATGGGGACTCTTTTGGTGTGGGTGGCATGCACCCAATTCTTACGTCCCTCGAGACGAACGGCAGTCCTCGTGGCCAGGAGCACTTGATAGGGTCCGGTAAACCTCGGGTCCAGGTTATTCTTGCGTGAAAAATTTCTCGTCACCACCCAGTCTCCGGGCTGGAGCTGGTGGCCTGGACCCTCCGTCTGCGTCGGCAATGCGTCGTAAACCTGTTGGTGAATTAACCTCAGTTTAGCAGTCAAGCCATGTAGATAATCGATCAACATTGGGTACTCAAGATCAGAGAGCATTCCTGGCCTAGGAACCCCCCACACATTCGCAGGACGGCCGAACACTATTTCATAGGGACTAAGCCCTACTCGGGAGTGTACAGTCGCCCTAGTTGACAGTAATGCCAATGGTAAAGCGTCAGGCCACGAAAGACCAGTCGTAGCCTGAATCTTCGCTAACTTGAGTTTAAGGGTGCCGTTGTACCCTTCAACCAATCCAGCTGACTGGGGATGATTGGCGCTGTGGAATTTCTGATTAATTCCAAGGCCCTTACACACACTCTTCATCACACTTCCAACAAACTCACTTCCGTTATCTGACCACACGACTCTAGGCATTCCATATCGAGGAAAATATTCCTTCAGTAGGATTTTCGCAGTAGACAAAGCAGTATTGTCTTTGAGGGGATAAGCCTCAATCCATCGGGAGAATGCGCAAACCACAACTAAAACGTATTTCAGGTTATTGCATCGCTCCATATGGATGAAGTCCAATTGAATCACCTCAAAGGGACATGAAGGAGGAGCAAAACTGCCAGGAGGAGTTGGGGTTCCTTTGCCAGGATTGTACATTATACACACCATACAATTCTTCACCAGACGTTCAGCACATTTCGTAATGCCATCATTCTTCCACACCGGAGACAACAATTTACAAATACCTTTCACGCTAATATGTGCTAACCCATGCGCCATTGTCACAACGGCCAGCACATACGCATCCGGCAACATCCATCGTTTCTGATCAGTCAAATCAATCCAACAACCATTCGCATCCAACTTTCCCGTACTTTCTTTCCACTTCATCTTTTCAGTCTCGGTGGCCTCATTCTGAATTGCTTTCACACTCTCGGTAGTGTCTTCACACATACTCGATTCTGTAGGCCACCTAACCGAACTCGTCACATACATTCGAGTGCTAAGGTTCCGGGCAGTCTCCTTAGCAGTCTCATCCGCGAACGCATTACCACGACCAACATCATCCGTTACCTTACGATGCGCACTACATTTAACAATCGCAACTTGCGTAGGCAAAGTCAATGCATCCAAAAGATCATTCACAAGCTGGCCATGCTGAATCTTCGTACCATGCGACGTCAAGAAACCTCTCTCTCTCCACAATCGTCCAAAACTGTGAGCGACACCAAACGCATATTGGCTGTCGGTAAACACATTCACACGTTTCCCTTTCGCTAACACACATGCTCTAGTAAGAGCAATCAATTCTGCAGCTTGGGCAGAATTCTGATTCAACCTCGCAGTCTCTACAACAGTATTCAATGTTACGACAGCATAAGCAGTAGTCACATCGCCATTCGGCAATTTAAAACATGACCCATCCACATACAAAGTACCATCCGGATCTTCCAATGGGGTGTTTTTAAGGTCCACTCGACCTTTTGTTTCCTCTTCAGTCCTCAAGTAGCAATCATGTTCTGCTACTTCATCTGACTCTGTGCTAATTGGTAACAAAGTTGCCGGGTTCAGAACGTTACAACGTTTTATTTGAATGTGGCTTGCCAAGAGCGTCAACTCGTACCCAGACAACCTCGCACTCGTCAAGTGCTGAGTTTTCGTTCGATTCAAAAGAGTATCGACTGCATGCGGAACCATCACCGTAAGCATATTATCCATGACCAATCCTGCTGATTGTCGGATGGAGACCGCAGCTGCCGCTGTTGCTCGTAAACAACTCGGCAATGCTCTAGCTACTGGGTCCAAGGTCGAGGAAAAATATGCACATGGACGCTGCTTACCACCAAAAGGTTGCGTTAAAACACTCAAAGCACAACCTTCCCTCTCGTGAACATATAACGTAAACGGCTTACTGTAGTCAGGAGTACCTAACACAGGTGCCGAACACAATGAATCACGTAGTTCAGAAAAACTTTTCTGACATTCTTCCGTCCATGGTAAAGGAGTTGAAACATCCTTGCACGTAAGAGCCACCAATGGTTTCGCTAGCAATGAAAAATTAGGAATCCATTGCCTGCAGTACGACGTGATACCTAGAAAGGCACGCACATCTCTTTGGGTTTTTGGCACAGCCATTCGCGCAATTGCTGCAATCCTCTCTGGGGTCAACCTCCTTCCCTCCTTTGACAATAAGTGACCTAGATAGGTTACTTCTTGACAACAATATTGGAGTTTAGAAGGGGACACCTTAGGATTCAACTCACAGAGATGTTGCAGCAACGACACCGTAGCAATTTTGCAAATGTCCTGAGTATCAGCAGCCACCAACAAGTCGTCGACATATTGGATCAAGGCTGCACCGACCGGCAACCTAAACGCATCCAGTTGACCCTTCAAGGCTTGACTGTAAATCGATGGACTTTCACAGTAGCCCTGAGGAGCGCGTTTGAACCGGAAGCTACGTCCACCGAGAGAGAAACCGAAAAGGTCCCTGCTCTCCTCGGCAATCGGGATGCTGAAAAACGCATTTTTCAAGTCAATCACCGAAAACCATGATGCAGAAGCTGGAATCAGAGTCAGAAGCGCCGTGATGTCAGGCACAACAGGGAATTGAGGAACAACGATTTTATTCACCTCCCGTAAATCGATAACAAAACGATAAACAGGCGGTTTTGAAGGATCAGTACGTTTAAGAATGGGCAGCACAGGACTATTGCACACGTTTCCCCGAGTCTCTTCAATAACATCTTTCTCAATCAGATCATAGATGATCGCTAACAGCGCTCGCTCACCATCAAGGGAGATACGATATTGGGGAATACGTGGCAGTCGCACATTAGATTTCAACTGAACAACATAAGGGGAGATATCAAGTAGGCCCACGTCATTTGGACCCGTTGCCCACAAAGACGCAGGAAGAGAACTCAATTCCGGTGGAAGCTTATCGAGGGACAAATACATAGGAGAGACAACCCTCTCTCCTAACGTAAGCTTTACACCCGCAGGAGAACAATACAAAGTTGCGTACAAACGTTTAAGCAAATCCAGGCCCAAAAGATTTTCACCACAACCCGTAGTCAAAATCAACGGAGCTTCTAGCTCACGTGGCCCAATTTTTAGGGGCAAAGGGCGTGAAACTGGATTGCTAACAGGGGCGCCAGAGAATCCAACGGAAACATTTGTTAAGCCAGACAAAGGTGCGCCAGGGAGTTTCGAATGCATGATAGAACTTTTCGCTGCACCAGTGTCCAACAGAAAAGGCTCAACGACGCCCGATGTAGCAACTGCGACGTAAGGCCCTCTCTGATCAACTGGAACTGATACCACTCCCTCTCCTTGTCTTTGGCTGTCCTAGTAATTACTGTCGTCAGTTCCCTGATCGACGTAGTAATCGTCTACATTGTACTGCGCAGATCGTCCTTGCGATGATCCACGTTGATCGAAACAATTATTAGAATTGGATGAGTTGTCTGAGCGATCATTCTGAGCACCACGACCTCTACCACGTGATGCTTGCTGCGAACCACCGCGACCTCCCCTCGATGAGTTACCGTTGTTACGTTCATTCAAAACAGGGCAATTGAATTTAATGTGTCCCTCCTGCCTACAATAAGCACATTGATTGTACCCTAACGAGGATCTTTGGGAGGAGGAGTCATTACGCGGCTGCGATCGATTCGATTGCGACTGCGATCTATTCTGTTGGGACGCATTCTGATTTGAACGCGGAGGATACGCTTGTTGCAACAACACTTTAGTTTTGAGCTCTTTCGTCTTTTTATCAGCACGGCCATTCTCTTCTTTTTCTCTATTTTCATAGTATTGCGCCGTAGCCAATATCTGGGCCGAAGTAGAAACGGCCCAGGCGCTTTCCGAATTCTTCAATTTATTGCTCAAATCGGGCAATAAGTTTGAAACAAATTTATCCACGAACAATCTCTGACCACCCTCAGTACCCATATCCTGTCCACTATGGTCGATGAATGCTTCCTCGAACCTCGTAAAGAAGTCGGAAACACTCTCATCTTTCTTCTGCTTGCAAGCTGACAATTTGTCCCAGTTTACCCTCATAGCTGGCATAAGCGTTTTCATTAATGTTATTATTCTTTGAGGAAGAGCAGTAATCAACTGGTCGGGTTTAGTAGCAGCCACTTGTCCGGCATCTGCCGCTACAATAGCAGCCCAATCACCGCCTAATTCATTCGGATGATTCTCCTGCCGAATCTTAGCCCATACCGGTTGCGGTACGACATTGCCGAACAACATATCGATATCGGCAAGATTCATTACCGTAGCATCTACGAGCTGCGATAATTCTTTGTAATACCCTGTAGGATTTTTGCGTGGATCAGGCAAAGATTGCTTCACCTGTAGCACTTCCGATCGTTTCCATGGGAGGTGTATCCACACTCTCTGGAAATGCGCCACTGTCGCAGGGTTAGCAGCAGGATCAGCTGGTATCCAAACCGGCGGAACTTCACGCATAGGATATTGGCCAGACTCGTCTGGTTGTTTTTCAATATCCTCAACAAACAATGCATGAGGTATCGGAGCGGGACGAAGAGATAGCAACCGCTCAACAGCACGTCGAACGTTGGTATCCACTATCAGCCCATTTGCGAACTGAAGCTGGAGATCAGACAGAGCGGCGAGCACCTCGTCAGGCGCATCGGCCGCTATTTGATCATAAAGGACCTTACACATTTCATTGAACACATATCTTTGGGTTGGTATATTAAATTGACAAAATGTATCAAGAACAATACGGGGTGGACATCTAAGAGGATTTACCATCCAACCCATCGCCATATTATATAGCGCAACGCGTTCTCTGTTTCCAGGAAGCTGACTACGTCTCTGAGGACCATCAGAACCAGCGGACCCATGAACAGGTCCGAGCGAATGAAAGAAACTAGCAGCAAGAGGAGTAGCGCGAGAACGAGTAGAAGGAGAAGCATACGATACAGGACTAACAAGAGAAGGAGTAGAAACAGTAGCAACAGCAGGAGTTAACAAAACAGGAGCGGTAGCAGGAGCAGTAGCGGGAGCAGGAGTATGTGGAAGCGGAGGAGCAGTAGGGATAGCAACAGACAAAGGAGCAGAAACAGTCGGAAGAACGGGTGCAGGTTGAGGAACAGGCGGAGGAAGAATAGGCGGAAGAATAGGAACGGCAGGGACCACAGGAGCTGCGGTACCCTGTACGTACGGAGGTGGCGACTTCATAAGATAAGACATTAAGGGATCCTCAACTGGCTCTTCCTTCTTTTCCGACTCCGTAGGCAAAGCGGGATAACATTTATCTACGGTCATACGCTGTAGTCTATCAAACACTTCCCTATCCTTAACCTCCTTATCTCGCTGAAATTGCTCTGCTTTCTTCACTATGGTAGCAACATTATCTCGCTGATTACGTTTAGTCTGTCTGATTTCTTTCTGTCGGGCTTCTTTGCGCCACAACCGAAAGGCATCAAACATGGCCGGCCTTGACTTTCTTTCGAACAATTTAATCTCTAGGTTATCTAAGATCGGGGCCTCGAAGCTACCATGAGGTGGCCAACGAAGGTCGCCGTCCTTTTTCGTGTATTTAATCCAGTAATCGTTAAAGGTAATTGGGCCTAGCCCATGCTTACTATAGAGTTCATAAGTGGGAGTTCCAACCGGAGGTATCGGACACGAGTCCTCCAGCCGGGAATCCGTACCACAAGGTCTGAAACAACTAAACAAAGTACTGCGACCAGGCATCTTGCACACTAGCCGAGTTTCACAAACTTCAAGGGTTACGGGATTTACCAAGTCCCAGCAAAGAACAAAACCCTCGGTTTTTGGCGGCTGCAGTCGTCAAACAACACAACAAAGTACGCTAGCAAAGTGTCACCGACAAAAACACTCACACAGCGTTAACAACAAAAACACTCGCTAAAGTGTCAACAACCAAGAACTCTGGGAGCGACCCACAAATACTTAACTCAAAAATCGATGGCGTCACCAGGAAGGCCCGTCAATCGTCTCGCTATACCAAGGTCTACGCCAAGCGCCAAAACAGGTCTACAGTCAGGGCAGCAGTCCGTCGCAGCCGTCCGGAGGCGGGAATCTTCGCGGGAAAAGTCTTCGGGCCACTTGTTTCGACAACAGGATCGATGAAGCGGAGTGCACCTTCCCTCGGAGATTTCACACGAAGTTCCTCACGATCGTCGGGCTTGGACCGGTACCACTGATGCAGCCCCACGTGGGGCGCCAACTGAAGGACTGGGTTCTTTAAGACCCAGCGGTGCCAGGGCACAACACCTGAAACCTTCGTGGGTAACCTGCTCCGGCGTACGAATCACAGAGACACGGGACACTTCCTTCGACGTCAAAGATTCAAGGTTTATTTGCTGCAGGGAACACAGAAGTCACGACAAGTACACCACGTGCAACTTGGGGAGACTGCTTCAAATTGCTTCTGTGGATCGCTCCTTTTATACAGTTTTTACCCATAAGACAACATGATACACAAAGGTTTACAACCCGGTTCCCACCATTATCCCCCAGAGGGGTCGCTTTGGTCACTTTGATACACATGAGGTCCGGAACATAAGTGCGGAAACATTTGGCGGTTCCCAACTGTAAAACCCATCTTCCCACCATTAGCGAATTCCAATCAGCAGTAAAACAGATCGAAATAGGAACAAGAACAGGTGTAGAGGAAGACGGAGACAGTGGGGAGATCGGAAAGGGTGTAAAAGGGGAGGCATCGGGAAACACGAGATACAGGCATCAAAGGGACGTGCCTAATGAGATGCACGGCTGAGACAATAAGTCCGTGCGGCAAGATGAGCCTCGAGCGGCGCCATCTGCCTTACAGTAGCAACCCCCTCGTCATAAAGACACTTACAAAGGACATGTGTCTTCCGCAAATATCTTGGGAGTCCCAGGGTCGCGAAGCGGACAACGTCCGTTCGCTGGCTACTTGAGGGCAAGAGACAAAATGGATGCCGTATCTAAGATGGAACCCGTGGGTACAGATGAAAAACCCACATAACAAACGAACGGTTTAAGTTAACACAGCGAAACTGCGCACACTTACTAAACTCGTCATTTGCGGTTCATAGATACCAGACTCGACCATATTCGTGCGAGTCGAAAACACCACTTACGATTGCCACGGAACCTCACCAGTCTGCGGGGACTCTGGAGACTTGAGTCAGCTGAGTCTTGTGGATTTATTCATTTATTATGCAGCTGACGAGATGGGGCCTCTCACAGCTTAGGAATCTCGGCCCGGGTGCATGTGGGACACATAAGCCCTGGAGTATTTATTTATTTATTTTATGGAGTTTGTAAAGCGCGCAGCTACCCCCGAAGGGGTGTCCCGGCGCTGAAATCCAGGGGTTACTGAGTGGAGACGGGAAGAGAAAAGGACGGTGCAAGGAAGTTAGAGTCCGGAGAAGAGCCAGGTTTTGAGCTTGGCTCGGAAGACGGTTTCAGAGGGGCAGAACCTCAGCTCAAGAGGAAGGGAGTTCCAAAGTCTGGCAGCAATGACACCGAAACCTCTGCCACCGGTTCTGGAAAGTCTGAAGCGGGGCGAGATGAGGAGGCGGAGGTCATTGGATCTCAAGGATCTGGTGGAGCAGGATATCGAGACCCGATTTTTCAGGTAAGTGGGACCAAAGTTGTTGACGGCTCGATAGGTAAGGGTAAGGACCTTAAACTGGATGCGGCTGGCCACAGGGAGCCAGTGGAGTTGCCTTCGATATGCAGAAACAGATTGACGGTAAGGGATGTTACCGATCAGCCTGGCCGCAGCATTCTGGACAATCTGCAGCCTGCCAATCAGGTACTGCGGAGCTCCTGCATAGAGGCTATTCGCATAGTCCAGGTGGGACGTGATAAGGGCCTGGGTGACTGTGCGGCGGGAGTTCGTGGGAAGGTACGGGAGGATCTTTTTTATCATCCGTAATTTCATGAAGCAGGCAGAGGTAACCTTATTAATCTGGGTTTTACATGACAAGGAGTCATCAAATTGGAAGCCCAGATTTCGCGCCGAGCGAACCGGGGTAGGGGCGGGATTAAGAGCTGTCGGCCACCACCAAAGCGAGGGAATGGAGGTTTTCTGATTGAAAAACAGAACCTCCGTTTTATCTGCATTCAGTCTCAAATGGTTCGAAGTCATCCAGCTGCTGATGTTATTCAGACATTGGCGAAAGTTGAGGAATGCGGAGTCCGAGTGGTCCCGAAAGGAAAACACCAACTGAGTGTCGTCGGCGTAGGATACCACCCTGACTCCGTAGGACTCCACGACGTCAGCCAGGGGGGCCAGATAGACATTGAAGAATAGAGGGCTGAGGGCGGAGCCCTGTGGCACCCCACATGACAGAGGTTTTTTCTGTGATTTGTAGGGGCGCAGTAGTACTTTCTGACTTCTAGATGAGAGAAAGGACTCTATCCAGCCGAGAGCAGTGCCACCGATGCCTATCTGCCTGAGACGGTCCAGGAGGATGGGGTGAGAGACCGTGTCGAAAGCCGCGGACAGGTCGAGGAGAACCAGCATGGCCTCCTCGCCCCTGTCCACGCACTCCCGAATGGTCTCCGACACCTCCAGCAGGGCCGTCTCGGTGCTAAACCCTGCTCGGAAACCGGATTGGGATCCGTGAAGCAGAGAGTGGCTTTCCAGGTAATCAGTAAGTTGGAGCTGAACTGCTTTTTCCAGGACTTTGGCAGGTTTAGGAAGGAGGGAGATGGGACGGTAGTTGGAGAAGATCGAGGGGTCCGCGTCTGCTTTTTTCAAAATAGGGATCACCAGTGCCTCCTTCCAGGTGGTGGGGAAGAAGCCATGGTGAAGGGAGGCATTCCAGACGGAGAGGAAAGGGCAGGCCAGTGAAGGTGCCAGTTCTCCCATGATTTTGGCGGGAACAGGATCGGAGGGGGCGCCAGATTTGCAGGCGATGAGCAATCTAATGGCCTCGTCCGTGCTAAGTTTGTTAAATGCAAGGAGAGATGGAGACTCAGGGGGATTGAAAGCAGGAGATGAAGTGATTGTCTCAGTGGGGAAGGAGACACATAATTTATTTATTTTTTCTAGAAAAAAATCTGAGAGTCCCTCACAAAGGGCCTGACTAGCGGTATTCTGGGGGGCTCTGGCCGGAGGGTTAATAAAGTCTTTAACAACGTTAAAGAGTGTTTTTGAGGAGTTTTTTGCTCTGTTAATTTGGGTGGCAAAGTGGTCTTTCATAGCGCCTTTTTTCAGTTTAAGAAATTGTTTGAGGGCCATTCTGTAGAGTTGTTTGGCATCTGAGTCGTAGTGGAGCCTCCATTTGCGTTCCAGAAGGGAGGTGGAGAACCAGGGAGCCGAGGGCCGTGACCTGGTGGAGGAGATGGTTATCTGGGGGGAAATGGAGTCAATTGCCTTAAGGAGAGTAGAATTTAGCCTAGCGACATTTTCATCAATGTTCGGGGAGAGGTGCTCCGATTGGTAGAGGAATATGGGGTCCAAGGTAGCGCAGGTGACCTTATGCCACTTTCGTCCTAATTCCTTCCTGTGAACCGGTTGGACAGATTTGCGTCCTAAAGTAAGGGAGAATGGGACGAGGAAGTGATCGGTCCAGGTTAGAGGGAGGGGCTGGAGGGCAGTGATGAGCGAAAAGTTTGCGAAGATGAGGTCCAGGGTGTGGCCTGCCACATGCGTGGGACCTGCAACCAGTTGCTTAAGATTGAGGCTTTCCATGGTGTCAACCAGGTTAGTAGCTTTAGCACAAAGCGGGTTGTCGATGTGGAGGTTAAAATCGCCCAGAACAATGAAGTTTTGATGTTTAATAGAGAGATCAGCTAATAAGTGGACAAGGGCGTTAAGGGAGGGCGTGGAGACAGGAGGGGGACAGTAGACGAGTGTGCCAGCTAGAATTGTTGACGCATTGTCGGAGATGGAAAAGTACATGGCTTCGATGGTGCCTATTTCACTAAGTCTAGTGAAAGTAAGCTGGAAGGAAGATTTGAGAATGACGGCAAGACCGCCACCGGGCTTGCCTCCGGTTCGATTTAGGCATTTGATGTCGTAGCCTGGGGGGATAGCCAGATAAATATCTGGTGAGGAAGAGTCTGTGATCCAAGACTCGGTCAGGAAAAGAATATCCCATTCCTCAGACGAGATGGACATCCAGATGTCGTTGGCGTGACGGGGCAGAGATCGACAATTAATCAAACCTGCACGTAGAGTGGGCTGATTGGGGGAAGAAGAATGCGATAGTGAGCAAGGGGGGAGACGGGGTTGGCAGGGTGGAAGCGTAAAGCTGCATTGTGGGCAGAGATAGTGAGCGGTTTCCAGGTGAATCGGGATGCAGCGGGGGCAGGTCGGGCATAGATGCGAATTTAGCAGATGTAGTTGGGCAGACGTCCAGCAGATGCGGGAGGGGCTGGTGGAAGAGGCAGGGGGACTGGCCCTGGGCCCGGTCCAGGCCCGGACGGGCCCAGACGGGCTTGCCTTTGGCGCGCCTTCGGCGCGCTGACGGCGCGCCCGCTGCGCCCGTCCGCTGCGCTTCCTGGCGAGGCACATCTTTTA
This sequence comes from Lissotriton vulgaris, assembly GCF_964263255.1. Classification (NCBI taxonomy): domain Eukaryota; kingdom Metazoa; phylum Chordata; class Amphibia; order Caudata; family Salamandridae; genus Lissotriton; species Lissotriton vulgaris. The sequence goes on along the minus strand of NW_028240616.1, from coordinate 331,279 downwards.
TGTCCGTGCGAGAGGGAACATGGGGGTGTGTCCAGCTGAGGTGGGCGTGTCCGCCGTGGCGCCTCGCCCTCAGTAATGGCGATAGATGGCGATCGTTGCAGCGCTAGGAGCGCTGTTTGAAGTGCACAGGAGAGTGAAGTGAGGCAGAGTATCACACAACAAAAGTTTTAAAAAGATAAGATTCACTCCCGGCTTCCGCCTCAGGAGACTCCCAAATTAAAGTGACGCGCTTTCCAGCCGCGCGCACTTTATAGTGACAGGGGAGGGGGCGTGGCCAGCTGAGGTGGGCGTGTCCGCCGTGGCGCCTCGCCCTCAGTAATGGCGATAGATGGCGATCGTTGCAGCGCTAGGAGCGCTGTTTGAAGTGCACAGGAGAGTGAAGTGAGGCAGAGTATCACACAACAAATGTTTTAAAAAGATAAGATTCACTCCCGGCTTCCGCCTCAGGAGACTCCCAAATTAAAGTGACGCGCTTTCCAGCCGCGCGCACTTTATAGTGACAGGGGAGGGGGCGTGGCCAGCTGAGGTGGGCGTGTCCGCCGTGGCGCCTCGCCCTCAGTAATGGCGATAGATGGCGATCGTTGCAGCGCTAGGAGCGCTGTTTGAAGTGCACAGGAGAGTGAAGTGAGGCAGAGTATCACACAACAAATGTTTTAAAAAGATAAGATTCACTCCCGGCTTCCGCCTCAGGAGACTCCCAAATTAAAGTGACGCGCTTTCCAGCCGCGCGCACTTTATAGTGACAGGGGAGGGGGCGTGGCCAGCTGAGGTGCTACTTATTTGGTTGCCAGGGAGGAGGAAGAAAGCCCAGACATTTACACTTTGTGCCTTATTACTTACCTAGGATAGCCAGACGCGCACACTGCGACCTTTACTTCCCTATTCATGCCCTGTGCTGAGTGCAGACACATGCACACAACCTCATACACAGCATACTTTGCTGAGTGCAGGCGTGAGCCAAAGGCTCTTTTCATGTTGTGCACAGTAGAAGCTAACGCACGGGGAGAGATTATTGTATGGAAATGAGCTCCACACCCGATTGTATACAGTTAACATTGCTTATTTACACTGAATAAATGCTATAATATTCAGTCATGGTAAACTGATATTCATTGCTTGATTTTGCTCGAGAGTATCACTCATGGTTGTTGCAATGAATTTATGAAAATGTCACACATAGTAATCTGAAACCTTGGCAGCTATGGGACGCGCCGTGTTTAAATAGAAAGATTCAATCTTCCATTGTGTTTCTCTGGAGCAATCAATGAAATTGAGCACGGAGTTAAGGCAGCATAAATAAATAGACACATGCAGGAAAGAATAAAAACGGACAGAACACAGAAAATAAAGATCAACCGCAGCCTTTGCCCAAATCCCCTCATGGCTCAATCGGGAAACAAATAAGAATCTGTGTGTGTGCGCAAGTCGGTTTCAGTGTATGTCTGCAGCGGGGAAGAGGCAGGTTACCTAATTGAACTGGGAAGCTTTGGGTTGCCTTGGAAATCAGCCGGAAGTAACGCGGAGATCCTAATGAAGAGGCAGCAACGAGGCACAAAGCAGCACACGAGGTGAAAGCAGGGATGGCCAAGGAAGGCAGCAGTGCCGGCGTAAATATTGCAGAACTCCCTCGAAGTACAGGCTGCATTGCAAAGGTTCTGGTCCATCTTTAAGGACAAAGTTTGCGGGCATTTCCTGGTATGCATGCTGCAGTCTCTCTGATTGGAGGACATGCTTTGATGACGCAAAATTAAGGAATCGCAAATTTTGCAATTCTTCAAATTTGCGATGCGATTTCCATGATACATGGCATTTTCAGGTTTTTCTCGCAAACGCAGCTTTTTTGCGAATTGCAGTGTTTGCGAGAAAAAAAATGGATGATACATCTGCCCCAAAATTAACCTGGTGTGTCTACGAATGCATCCACTGTTCAACCTTGGAACCCTCTTCTTTACCTCTCAAACTCTTAATCCTATAAATGTAGCTATACATGCTTTCACATCTTATCTCTTGGAATCTTGACGCTTCACAAACCACAGACGCGCCTCTAGTTCCAGTTGATTAAAATTCACCCAAATTGGTGGGTCACTGCCTCGCCACCACTTGTCACCTTATGATGCACACTTCCTTCTTTCCTTTGTGAAATGATTCACCCTAAACTTGCCCTTGACCATGTTAAAGAACACCAACCATGTTGTCATCAATGTGCGTTGGTTATAAGCGCTGGGCCATTTTGTGTTGCATGGTGGTCTGCCTTTTATAGTTTTTCAAAACCTAAGTTTTCCTTCCGTTGTCATTATCCGCTGGCCTGTGAGGAACACGTCAATCCTCTACTGATTCTTCTTCTATTGGTTGTAGAGGTCAAAGACGTACCTATCAGTAGTGCAGTGGGTGCAGTGGCACCGGGGCCTATAGGTGTGAGTGGGCTTCTTGACCCCAATTAAGACTGTGTTTTGCTATCAAACTATAGGTGGTGGGGTTAGCTTTGCTTGCTGGTGTTAAGGGGCCATGCCACTCGTGGTACGCTGCTGTTGAAGAGGCTTGCGTGATGGCATTGTTTGCTTTTTGTTTTTTAAATATGTTTTTCTTTGCCCCAACACCCGCAGGGGTCTGACGAATAACGAGGCGAGTGATTCATTCGCGTTTACGGTAAGCTGCTTTACAAGCTGGAATCACGCCGGTTTGCCAGTCCAACTGTTCGGTTTCTTGCCAGCAAAATTTCCTGGAAAGATCATCACAACACGCACCAAAAAGCCAAAGGCGTCACGAAGAGATAGCTCATAGCTGTCATCCTCCCCCAAGGGATAACCTCTCTCTGCCTTTGAAGAAACAGAATTGGGACACTTTGCCAAAACCTTCCGTAAGTTTCTCTCCTACATAGGTGGGCGTTTTTTATTTATTTTTCTCTGAAACTGGACCCTCGCCAGGTTCATGAGTGAATCGTAATACGCATACCACAGCGCTGCCGGGCGCTTCCCGAACTGGCGCGCCATCAAACTGCCTTCCAGATTCCAGGCGCTAATTGTGCTCGTTAGATCCATCTGCTCCCACGCTGCTTCTGTGAGTCATCGGGTCAAAATATTCTTAAACGGCCCTCTTTATTAAATATTAATAAAAAACGAATGAAGCCCCCGACAGAGGAGTCTTTTCACTAGCGCCCCGAGGCCTTTCAAATGAGCGCCACTATTGTATTATAATGTATTTCCTAATGTATTGGAACCTTTGTTCTTGCGCCAGAAACAGAGACTTCCGGGTTTATATAGAAAGCCCCTTGCGCCACCCGTACGTAACTTTTCCTACGTTAAAAATAACGCCAAAGTGGCGCTAGGGGCTTTTAAATAAACCCATTCATTTCTAGAGCTGTTGAATTTTCTAAGCAAGGGTTAAAAAAAGAAAGCCATAGTCCATGACAAGTAGAAAGGGCAACTGCGTCTGGTAAACAGTTCTGGCTTTTTGTTCTGGTGACAGCTGAACCCAAATATGCTCAGTCGTGAATTGGCAATACCTTTGATAGCATCAATCGTGTTGAAAACAGGGAACAGCGCTTACAACGCAACTTTTACCACGCACTACCTTTACCACGCAACTTTAACAACGGAAGTCGTTACAACGACTTGCGCTGGGGGGCGCTGTAGGATAGGGAATGGTTTAATTTACTATCCAAAACCCTCCCTACTATCCACGGGGACTGGAGTTGGAATAGTAAATTAAACTATTCACTATCCAGCGCCCCCCAACGCAAGTCGTTGTAATGACTTGCGTTGTAAAAGTTGCGTGGTAAAGGCATGCGTTGTAAAAGCATGCATAGTAACGACATACATCTGTTGAAAACGGTCTGGTTCAGTCAGAAACTGACCATCAATGTGTGTTAAAAAAAGGTGCTTTAAATGAAGCAGGTGCACATTACAACCCATGAACCATTGGCACAGTTGCCAAGCAAACTACATTTTATATAATCGCTCTATTCATATACCCTCTCCCCTAAGTAATCTCCAAAAAACCATGCCCACATCACTCACATGATTTCCTTAATCCGATGCATAACTAATCTATTAGTCAACATTTTAACAACCTAATCCTTAACTCAGGGCCAACTTTAGGGCGGTGCAACCTGTGTTTCGGAACCTGGGTCAGAGGCTTTGGGAGAAATGAAAAAAATGAGAGGGGGTCGCTGTGCTCAGAAATAACTCATGGGTTTAAAGCACCTGCAGAAGAGTTCCTTGTGTGTCCAGCAGTTTTCAGGCAACAATAAAAATGCTGTGGTAACTCTGGTGATTGATGATGCTGCTGGAGTGAGACTGGAATCTAGTTTAGTAGCAGTGCTGACTCAAAACAAAGTAGCACCGAGGGTTAATGTGCCTACTGAAAAGAAAGATCACCGAACTGTATTTTATGTGGATAGGTCAGCGGGTGACAGCTTTTTATCACAGAGATCATTTGTTACATGTAGTTGATAAATTACAATCCAAATACAGCGCATGAGCTATGAATTGTCATCAATGAGCTGCATGCAAACTGCATGGTATAGGTTAGAACATTATATTTTTCCCCCCAAGTCTTTTGTTATTAATATGTTGGTAGAAAAAGGATCCCTTGTGCAGAGCTACATTCCTGTTAGTAACGCCAAACCCCAACCACTGTGGTATGTTTTAAATCAAGAGTTTTTTGTTTCCCCAAGTAGAGCACTCTTAAAATAAACTGCCTACTAGCATGGATGACATGATTCCTTCGCCTTGTAATCCTAACTGTTTTATGTAACATATCCCATAGTGATATTTACACCAGTGTGATTCATTGTCTCATTAGAATGTGTGTGTGATGTAAAGTGCTCTGATAGCTTACACTGGCATGAGTAGTGCTGTAAAACAAGTGAAATGCGTGTGGGAGAGCGGCTATGGAGGGATGATGGGCACTGTTGGAGGGTGGTGGTGAAGGAAGTCATGGAGGAGGTGGTCATGGGGGGGGGAGCGCTTAAAGATTGTTGCACCACCATCGCTAAAGCCGGCCATTTCTGAATGAACCCTAAACTTTTCTAATTCACCCCTTATACCCCCTCAAAGCTGATCCACCCTCTCCCCCAATGCATTACATTTCTTGTTGATCCTACAAGCTGTGAACCAGCTAATGCATCACGTGCCCATAAGCGACTTCCTGCATTATCATACAACCAAACATATTTTACACACCTGACTCTTCAAAGCTACAACCGTTTTGCTACACTGCAAAAAAAAACACACTCCCACTATTATAGTATGAATTCTACAGATGTATGGGTGTGACGGAGGCGTCAAAATCCTTCTAGACTGACTGTGTCATCTTCCCAACAAAAGGGGTCCTTTACTTTCTGCCCTTCACGACTTGAAGATAAGCCCACTCAATTGATGACCTCACAGTCTTTGGACTGAACCATCCCGCCAAAAACAGCCCAGGGGGCAGACCTCCCAGTCGTCTGCCCCCCTCAAAAGACGTTACTGCACCACTGCCGACTCCCCGAATCCTTAAAAAAACGCCATAAAGCAGAAATAATATGCAACTAAAATAGATTGCTTATAGGCAACACATGCACCAAAACGTGACTGCATAAAAATACTACATTACTTCAGCAGTGTTTTTAAAAAAAAAACATACCAGCTTAAAATAACTTGTCCACACTTCAATTTCATTCACAACTTGAAAAATCCCACCCTACTTGGCTCACAAAGAGAAATATTACAAGAACTCGTCTACAGCTTTTTTGGCCTGCATAGCGCCAACATCGAGGCACCGCACACAGCTATATCACTTGGATGTGTAATTACACACAACAGACCTACTTCACCCCAAATTAGACTGCCAAGCAACCACAGGCTCTTTCCTGCGATTTGTGCAGATGTTCCTATTTCTGGGAATTTTTAACACAACTATATGTGTGCTTCTTGAGCATCTAGAAATTTCGCAGCATTTCAGGCAAACCCCAAGCTCTATTTTTATGCTTGTGGTGTGTTTGCCCTGTGGACATATGTAGTTGTAAGGTCAAGGAAAATGCGAATTTACAGTTTTTACCAATTTTTTTTCTCTGCATACATTTTTTCCACAAGAAAACATTTCTTACCCTACCCCTCGAAAAATAGGGTTGTTTGGGGGCTTGTACATACAAAGTCACAATTACACAAACCATTTAGGTTTAAGTTTAGAAGGGCCTTTAGGAAGAGAATTACATTATAAATGTTAGAGGATGCCTATAAAGATAACACTTTGTGAGCGTTCACAATACTTGCAAGCCCCCTCAACATCCAATGGCCGTAGACAGACACTGCTTACCATAGGTGAAAATCGAACCATGTGGCAGATTTCACTCTGCAGTAGAAGACATCTGGGTCTACAAATCGATACAGAGCTTGTGTCTGTGAATTAGGATCTGGTGGGTCTACAAATCGATACAGAGCTTGTGTCTGTGAATTAGGATCTGGAAAATACAACATTCTCTGCACACCTAAGCTTCACATAGACTTCGAAAAGATTCAACAATATGCCCCACCTGAATAACTGAGATGAAGAGAAAGGGTGGAATCCTCCAGGCCCAGCTGTTTCCACTTGAAAGTAATTAGGAACATGCTACCCTTCCCATTATAGGAAACATCTGGCTTAGCAGTTTGAAATGTGCTGTATTGTGTTTTGTTCTAGTTTTTTAGGTAGCACTTCATAGCCCCGATAATGCACAACTGTAAGTGCCAAGCTCAGCATTTGAAATAACCTATACAGAGATACTATGCAAAGCAGCCACCAGGATGTAAGTTCAGGCCTATAAACATATCTCACACTTACGTTCTTCACAGGTCACACTCACGCAAGGACCAACATACCTGAACAGCAGACCCAGATTCCACACACCCCAAAGGACCCTACGATCAGCCCCGCTCTCTTACGCTGTGGTCCCCCGCACCAGAAAATTCAGATTGGGAGGCCGCTCCTTCTCCTTCCTCGCGGTCAAGGCCTGGAATGACCTTCTGCTCCTCCTCAGACAGACAACATCGCTTCCCATCTTCACAAGAAACCTCAAAACCTGGTTCTTAGACAGACCCCTCCTTGATAGACTGGTACCTGCATCCCCCCACCCCTAGCGCCTTGAGACCCTCACGGGTGAGTAGTAGCGCTTAACAAATGCCTGATTGATTGATTGAGGTAACAATTCACAGTAACCGATAACTTTAACCTATAAAGTCATATATGCCAACTCTTCAAAGTGTTCAGCTTCAGAAATTTCCAGAGACTAGGGGCCAGATTTACTATGATTTTGTGTAGGGATTGTGCAACTTTTTTGGCGCAGCCTCGACGTAAAAAACATTTTGAGCTTTGCAAAGCAGCGCCCGGCACTGCCTTGAGTTACTTCGCATAAGTTTGGCGTTACATGAATGGTGCATGGGGGTTCAAGTCCATCCACCCATGTGTTTTGATGGAAACCCATATTAACAAAGATTTGTAAACATGGGTGTGCCCCAAAATAGTGCGCCTACTTGAGGCTGGAGTAAGGAGGAGAAAAATCTTCAGTACAAGACAGTGCATTTTTGGAGTATATCTGTATGCATTCATTTCCCGCAGAGTGACACCAGCTAAAGTCTAGGACACATCTATTATAACCAGCACATTGACACTTCCCTTGCCCCCTAGGAGAAAGACCACCATTTATTTACTTGTAATCAGGGTCTTTTGAATTCCATGATGCTGAGGGCATCCCTTTTTCCACATAATTGTGGATTGCTATATTTACCACATAATCCACCACCTGATGTATAATTTGCAGGTTTAACCCCTTCGCTGCGGGCGCGATTTTACCGCTGTGCGGTAAACAAAAGAACAGGGCGGGCCGTGACGAACCCGAGCCGTCATCAGCACACGCCCACCGCGGGGCGTGACGGCTGGGGTTCGTCACCAGCATGGGAGGGGTTAAGGAAAGAAATGTTTATAGCTGAAAGGAATCAGAACCTATTAAGCACTGAACATAGACTGAAACGCAGTTCACAACAAGCTGCAAAAGAATAATGAGCACCTTTCCTGTGTTGATCGCTGTTTTCAGGCAAGTGAAAAGTCTGCAGATATAATTTAAATGGAATAGACTGGCTAAGGGCTTTTAGCTACACTGTCAAAGGAAAAATATAAACATTAAAATGTAATTTAAACAAGGTGAAAAGAATGATCCATGTTTTGTCATAAAACTTGCTGTGTTCTCAAAGCAGCGATTATTTACAGTGCACTAAATGTTTTGAAGGTTTCCAAATATTTTTCAACTCTTTAAGGACTCTATTGAGACACATAGATAATAAATGTGTTTTGTGCAATGATGTTTAACTATGCTGAAAAAGTATTGTGCTTCTATAAAAACGCTAATTGTGTGAGGGTGGTTCCCCTTCAAATATGCTTCCCAAGCTGCCCTGGAGAGACAGCCTTTGCCTAAAGTGATGTTTTTCTCAGCAGGACATACTGGGGCTGATTCCAAGCTGGAGCATCCACAACCCAAACTTCCTCTACTTGAAAAACAGACACTGCAACCCCACCGCTCAATACTACCATCCACCTATTGGTATTTCTCAGGAAGATTAATCAGCATCTCCTTGTTAAATAAAACATCTAATGGGATTTTAACGGTAGTCTCAAGTGTCTCCCCCTTACTTCAGTTCTGGAACTTTAACAGCTATAGAAATGCAGGTAATACTCTTCATCTGCCGGGTGGGGTGTTCAAGAGGGGGGGGGGGGGGGGGGGGGGGATATGGCAAATTTGCAAATTGCGATTTCCTGAATGCAATGCACCCAACAGAAATCGTGATTTTGCTTTTAAGAAACGCAAATTACAATCAAAAAGCACAAAAGTGTATTTTTCGAGGTTCTATGTTGTACACAAACATGCCCTTGGGGCATGTGTGTGTGTAGCATGTTTTTTAATTGCACTTTCAGGGGTACATCAGGGTGTCCTTTTGGCACCCTTGAATTTGCATGCGCAATATGCGAGTACCTATATGGTACTCGCAAATTGCACATGCATTTCCCATCAATGGGCAGCCATTCCATATTTACGATTCGCAATTTGCGAGTCGCAAATAAGGAATGTGTAGGAATCGCAATTTTTTTTGCGATTTCTACATGCATAAGGAATAGCGATTCCTAAATTTGATGCATGTGGCCCATAGTGTCCCATTGTCGCCTCTCCTGTTTTCTTTGAATTACTCTCTCCTTACTTTCCATCATCTGCATGCTTCCTCTCTCCGAGTACAGCCTGCTTGAAGTCATGACCATGTTTGCCTTAATCTCTTTTATTATATTTTGGCAACTTTTCAACACTTCTCTAATATTATAACCTATCCTTCTGTGAATGTCATACCCTGCAACATAGCAATACCTAATCTCTAGCTGATCAACTAATCCCAACAGCTATCTTCACAAACTCATGTACTTCTGACCCCCCCTAATAAACACACCCAACTCCTGCTAATTGAACACACCACAAAGATACTGGTGTAAATGCATGGAATGGTCTTCTTCAGCGTACACAACTAATCCCAATAGCCAAAAACAACCAATAATCGCTGGATTAATCATTAATCATGGTTAACAGAACAGCATCCTGCCCAGTTTAAGGGGCTTCAATATCTCATCAAGGATATTAGGCGCTATATAAATGCAATTATAATTTCAATTTCAGAGGTTGGCAATTGGACAAGGCTTGAATCTACATATGGAATTACACACTATCATAACCTGAAAAACATCTATTCTTCATCTAAACACTGTTGCTTGCTGTAAGACCTGACTTTCTCTGTGTCCAAGTTGAAAATCGTTTCAAGCAAATCATGATACTATAACTACCATTACAGACCCTTCACAGTCAGTGAACCGCCCTGGTTCTAGGGATGATTTTTATCATGTGGCTTTTTTTTAGCTCATCTTCTTATCTTTTGTGGCCTGCAGGTGAAAGTTTGTACATTGATCATAATGAAACTATGCCATCTTTTGGCAATTTGTATGTGCTTGAAGTAAACTGGTACCATGTTTATATTAACAGATTAATCCAGATTATTCTGTGCCACTAATGTCGCCAGTCCTTTTTGCCCCATTTGTCCAATAAGCATGCTCAATTTTCCGGCATACTTTCTCACAGTTGATAGCCTAACCGAAGGTTGATAGTGTGTAACACCATGTATACCCTTTTTAGAGTTTTAATTTAACCTCCTTTCATGTATTGCATAAAGTAAGCTGTACATTCCTTGAATTTCAGAATCTCTCGGGAGTTTGCCAACCAGCATCATCACCTTCATTTGATCTAAGACTTTTTGTTTGATTCTTTACAGGGTTCAACCTGAAATTTCATAGATCATTTGTCCAGATGGAGACTCCTTCAAATCAATTCTGGTATGTGGTTAAAATGTTGACAATTGAAAATTTTAATTGATAGAAATGATTTATTACAGCTCAATCTTGCTATGAATCCTGTTCCTCGGGAGAGGATGAATTAGTCATTGAAAAGTCTCAGTGATGTCATTTTTAGAGTTCATAGTTTTGATGAGCATACAAGATAATTCAGATTTTTAGAGACAATCTTTGGTAATATGAAAGAGATGCCAATTGACAAAGAATGGGTAAACCTCAGTATGACTGCTCCTGCTGAGATTAACCACCCAGTCATGGTTTATAAAGGATTACAATACACTCATCTTTATGATGGGCACATTTGTCTCCTAAAGACATGACTGTGGATTGTCTGCATCAAGGAAATTCTTAACTTGTATACTTAGGATACTACCGAAATGTAATCAATGGCATTTTCATTGGTTCATCTTCACAGGGAAGTCTTATTTCAATGTGAAGGTTTGTTTATCCTCACAGTATATTGCAATATAGGTGGGCCGGTTGTTGTACACTTCAACATGAGTCCCTGGTCTTCAAATTTATGTTTGATGAACCACGTGTCAGTGTTGCAGCAAGTGAGAGACAGTGTGAAAAATATTCCCACTTTCATGTAAATTGTAGGATGAAGAAAGACCTTTCATAAGAGATAATTTATCTCCACATTACAGACTCCGGCCCAAATTCTTTAAAAAAAATGTGGACCTGTAGATGTACATATAAATGCTGGTGCATATTTACTAATTTCTTTGTATTTACCAATATTCCTTATAGCATGCCTGTAAAACTGCACCACTACTGGTAATGTTAGATGACTGTTCTCACGACGTCCTACTTCGCCTTGCACACTTCCCTAGAGCAAGGAAGTCCTTACAGGGAGACTAACACTTTGTGTGCATAGGCACACATTTTACCTTTGGAAAAAGCTCTTCCCATACTCCTCCTCTATCGTATGTTACAATTGGAATGTGGAATTCTAAAAAAGCATTGTGAATCCTAGGCTGCAGTGCAGCATTCCACAGGATCAAAGTTACTATTAGCTTTCGACCTAGGTGGTTCACTATTTGTCATTTTAACAAAGATAGCTTGCTTAGTCTTCAAAGAGCATTGAAACCATTCTGAACAATGTCAATGATTATTCGCCATCTAGTGACCTACTGGAACTTACAAAGATCCTAAATGCAACAACTCAGTTCCACTTTAACAAACGTAATTAATCTCCCCTTAGGCCTACCTGCCCTTGAAGATATAGCTGGGTCAAAGAAAGTCGTGTATCCCTCAAGATAGAAACTATTTGCTGTTTCCAAGGTTTCTTGGAGAAACTAATGTTGAACTTTTTAACAGATTGGACCCACCGTGGATCAGAAAACTTGAAGGAGAGACCCACAATATTCTAGGACACCAATGGATAATCTTTTGAAGAATGAGAGGGGGTTGCTGCAGGGGCCCTTGACAAAGGTGCTCCAGGGTGCTGAACAGAGTCACGTACACCCAAACCGGACAGTGGGAGAAATCTATTAGAAACAGGCACAAGCAGTGACAACCTTAATTCAAGGTGTTCACTAGTTAGGCGGGCCCCCTGTGAGTGTGATAACAATCTGATGAACCAAGAGCCCTGCCTGGTCCATAGCAAAATCTTAATGGAAGGGCGACTATCCCTGATATTCCCAGTATCGTACGGGGGCAGCCTCAAAAAGTTCACCCACTTGCCAAGGGTTGTTAAAATTAACCACCACACAGTCTCCCCCCAAGATTTCCTGTCCTTACCAACCCAGCTTACTCTTCGGGCCATGATGATAGAGTCCGCTAGCCCACTACTGTATGGTAGATGTACTCTAAACCAGTTCACCAGCTTATCCTTGAGTTCTTGATATGATTCACTCTTGGGGATGGAGCAGAGAGGGCCATTCCCTAAAACAACTACATAAGAGGTTGCTACTCGGGCAGATTTAGCACTTCTCCTAACTTAATGGGATGCCTGGGAGGCTGACCACCCCTGTCAGCAACCAAAGTACGGGGGTAAGGAGTGGCACCTTGAGACTGCACCCCATTCCCTGGCTTAGAGGCAACAAGGACAGGATCTTGGCTACAACAAAGTTATTTGACGCAGGGTTCCTCCTTTGGCCAGAGGGCTCAAGAAGGCCCACTCCTGACATGTCTTACCCCGCCCTCTCCTTGTTTATCAAGGAAAGTAATTCTGCGGCTTTCTTCAATATGGGAAAGTCTCACCAAAAACTAGATCAAATTTGTTATTTAATATTGATTCAAAATCTTCGAGCGATACATTTTTACTGGACGATTCCCCCTCCTCATCAGTTGAATAGTAGTAGACCGACCACCTAGCTTAGGCTCAACAAGAGTCGGAGCAGTTTTTTGTTTTCTCTTGCGCCTCTGGCTGACAACCAGTGTGGTGGGAGTTATGGCGTTACCTTTACCATACCAATGAATGGGGTCCCCCAAAACTTCCTCAGGGCCCACCCAGATCACCCAAATCGAGAGTTGGTACCTCCAAACCAGAACTTGCAGCTGACCCCATTGGGGGGCTACGAGGGACCTGTCCCTGTCCAAGGAGAGTCTACTTTAGACCAGCTCCATTTCCTTGGCTACAACGCCCACTGCCTGGTGGAGAAAACCTTCTATGGTATTGACACGAGGGGCTGCTCATGGGGGAAGAGCTTTAATAGGAAGGCCTTTTTTTCCCCCCATCTTCACAGCACCTTTTAGCACCATTAACCCTTTGCCAGATTAACCCCACTCAGAATTACTGGGGGAAATTCACAGGGAAGATTGCCAATTTGCCCAGTCCACGCCAGTTAAGAAGAGTAAGCAAGAGAAACAGTACCGTGTCCTGGGCACGGAAATATGGCTATATAATCGTCCACTGATCCACAGTGCTCGACAATGTAGACCAAGGGGGGTGGGCCTGTCTCGCCTCTTAATGCCACTGACGGGCACAGACGGGCCTGTATTTGGCACATTCTTCGCCGGGGAGCCTCCTGTGCTGTGGGAGCCCAGGTCAATTTATCAGGCGCCTCTGGGTGTGGATGTAGGCCGGCTTCCTGCCATAAAGGTAACTGGGGCTTGTGGTCTGCCCCCGTTCGCAGTCTCATCCCGCGCTGCGGGAGCCCAAGCCATATTTATCAGGTGCCTCTGGGGGCAGATGTTGGCGACTTCCTGCCACAGAGGTAATTTGGGCTTATTGTATGACCCTGGTCGCGGTCTCTCCTCTGTGCTGCGGGGGCCCTGGCCAAATTTATCAGGTGCCTCTGGGTGTAGACGTTGGCAACTTCCTGCCGCAAAGGTAACTGGGGCTTGTGGTCTGTCCCTGGTCACGGTTTCTCCCCTGCCTTGTGGGAGCCCAGGCCGAATTTATCAGGCGCCTCCGGGCGTGGATGTTGGCGACTTCCTGCCACAAAGGTAACTGGGGCTTGTGGTCTGCCCCCGGTCATGGTCTCTCCCCCCATGTAAATATGTGTGGTGCAATGTTATCTATGCAATTAGATGCTATTTACTTCAAATATTCTACAGATACAATGAGACAATGTTAAGAGTGCCATTAAAGTAGGCAGTCCACATCTGACAGCAGAAGTTATTGATTTCAATTCAGTATTGTACCAGCCAATTGTAGGAATTGGAACAAATTCCATGGAATCTGGTGTAACTGCTTCCATTTTCCTGAAATCTTCAATGAGAAAGGACTGGAAGGATGTATTTAAGACTTATTTAGAAGCTGTTGGGGTGGACGGCGAGGGTTCTCAATCAGAAACTAGCATCTTTTATATTCAATTTGGGTGTAGAATAACTTGAAAGAATTACCTACCCCCAGATGAGATCATTTGGTAGATGGTGATGATATGGATCTGGAAGATGATGAGGATAAATATGACAGGGTACTGTAAGAACTAGAATATAATTACAAAGCGAAAGGTAATGTAGTAGTGAAAAGACATGTTTTTCTCTAGGGCACAGCTACTAGGAGAGATTGTAGAGCGATATGTATCTGCCCCTAGAACACTGGCAGTCATGTGTAATTCATGGATCTTAATGAGGGTTTTATCAATTGCAATAAAAAACATCACCACCCTTAAAGCAATTCAAATTGCTAATAGGCACCTGTCACAGAATTAAATTCAAGAGATGAAAGCGATTATCTAGAGGAGAATAAGGTCACCAATATAGTGAATGCAATAGGGACAGTAAATAAACATAGAGCTTGTATAGGTAATCGGGAGAACACAACTAACAAAAGAATATACACAAATGTAGGGAGTAGGAGGAGATGTTTCCATTGGGTAGTGTGAGGAATTTAGCATCATCAACCAATTGTCCCACTGTCAAAGTCAGGTAACAGAGATCAGGGGTGGCTCCTCCGTAACGGCAGAGGAGCGTCGCCCTACTGGTCAGTCAGGCAGCAATCTAGCGAAAAATTACCGCTGACTGATTGAGCCAATGGCAGCAGTGTAGGGAGGTTGCGTGGTTGGGCATAGCAGGGAGGAGTGGTAGGGTCACTGTAATTGGCAATGTCTGTTTCGCCGGCTGTATTAGGTTGGCCAAACAGACATGTGAACTTAGGTTTCTCTAACCTAGCTGCGTTTCACAGCCGGTTCGGAGAAACATCACAGGCACCTAGGCACTGCCTGAGCGGCAAGCCAAGACACTCAGACCAATCCTGGTGCTGCTGTCATAGCATGAGAGCAGTGCCAGGATTGGGTGGGGAGCCGGTGCCCCAGAGCATGCTGGGACTCAAGGACGAAGAAGAGGACCAAGGCGCCACATACTCAGGTACGTTTTAAAAAAATTATCATTCCTCATCCCACCTCACCCCTTCAGTACTGCAGAAGCCGCCACTGACAGAGATGATCCCTATTTTCAAGATTGAGTCAAAAGGACGGGCACACTGTGAATAGTATGCAGGAGAGTAATGTCACATACAGCAAGGAATAAGAAGTATTGAAATACTAGCAGTTTGCATGAGTGAGGATAGTATGGCAAACAGTAATGAATCAGATATACCACCCAAGCTGCAAAGTAGAGATCTAGGATGAACGGTTTGAGGTGTGGGCAGACTCTTGCACCACTTATAGTAAGATCAAAAATAATTTACAGGGTAGAATTGATAGAACACAACATAAACCCAAACGGTCACTGGGGGTGTTAAGCTTCCATTGTTAGGGTATTTTCAGGTGTGACGTTCGGAACATAAATTAGTTGCTAAAATATATGTTGTGAGATAAGGGAAGAAACTGCTGGGGTGGATGGAACAAATGAAGTTGTTCATTTCCTTACATCCAAACCATCCTCATCGTGTTTGTTTCGTATTGTTTCGTATTGTGTTGTGGCATGGGTGTGGGATCACTGACACAATATCGTGATAAACAATATAGTTGTTCAAAGTATTGTGTAAAAGATATCCTTTACCATTATATCATGATCCTATACTTATAATGGTAAGTACAAAAATATCAGAAAAAAATATCGCTGACACTAATATCATTCAAAAATAGACAAAAATCTAGATTTGTAAATAAAAAATAGAGTTTAAAGTAGAACAATGTCAAAATTGTAATATATAATCTTAATTTGATGTAAAATAAATATTGTCCACTAATATTTAATGGTATATATATTTTTATATATGTATACATATATATATATATATATATATATATATATATATATATATATATATATATATATATATATATATATATATATATATATATATATATATATATATATATATATATATATATATATATATATTCACTGAAAAAAACATTGGTTATAGACCATATATAGTTAGGGATTAGCCTTTTCAAAACCTTATTTTACTCACACAAAACCATTGAAATTTCATATATAGTTAGTTCCACTAACTATATATCGCGCACCCGCAATCCACTGCTGATGATGTCACATATTACATCATTCATGACATGGTTAGTGACATCACTGATGACATCACTGATGACATCTCAAATGACATCACTGATGACATCACTGATGACAACATCCAGTGACTGTATGTTTCTGTAAAGTTAAAATATGACTTACATATTGAAGAATGAGTGGATGTATAAGTGTCTGGATGAAGGATTTAGTAGGTGCATGACTGACTGTATGAGTGAGTGATTAAATGTGTCTCACTGAGTACATGGGTTAGTGACTAAACTGTTTTAATTTGTGCATCATTATATCTGTTGTTCTACAAACTGCTGCATATGTTGATCAGTAGCTATATGAGTAACTGTATGGGTTATTCATTGGTTGTCCAAGTATTTGTATGGGAAACTGAGTGTGTGTGTATGGGTGGCTGGGAGGTGTGTGACTCTGTACATAGATGTGTGAGTAGTTGATTCACTATATGTATGGGTTCAAAAGTGCATGTGGAAACAGCTGTATGGGCGGTTGACTGTGCATGAGTGTATTAGTGAGTGAATGGATATCTCAGTGCTACATGTCAAAGTAAGTACATATGTAAAACACAGTACATGTGAGAGTTGACATATATAAATAACTGTGCATAAGAGCCAGTGAATGTGTGAGTGGCTGTATGGATCATTGTGAACATGTATCAGGGATTGTATAAGAGAGTAAAGTAAATATGTGTTAGTATATGTTTGAATAAGTAAGGTGTGTATAACTGTATAGTTGAGAAAATGGAGGTGTGATTGATTTTTTGCATAACTGACTAGGTGTGTGAGTAACTCCATGGATGAGTGACAGTCTGTGACTGTCTGTTTACACTGATTGTATCTAAGGTTATATTAGAGTCTGAAGAGGTTCATGGTATTATCACATGAATGATATCATCAGTGATGTGATCAGTCATGTCAAATGAGATGTTATCAGTGATTTTATCAGTGATGTCATTTGAGATGTCATCAGTGATGTCATTTGAGATGTCATCAGTGATGTCATTTGAGATGTCATCAGTGATGTCATCAGTGATGTCACTAACCATGTCATGAATGATGTAATATGTGACATCATCAGCAGTGGATTGCGGGTGCGCGATATATAGTTAGTGGAACTAACTATATATGAAATTTCAATGGTTTTGTGTGAGTAAAATAAGGTTTTGAAAAGGCTAATCCCTAACTATATATGGTCTATAACCAATGGTTTTTTCAGTGAATTTTCAAGGTTTTGTAAATGCAAATTCCTAACTATATATGGCCTATAACCTATGTTTTTTTCAGTGAATTTCATTGGTTTTTTAATAGCAAATATCAAAAGCTGTAAAATGTCAAGTACGTGATAGGTAAAAACTTTTTCGTGTTTATGCACGCTGATGTGCTTTGAACGCTGCCCCCCTCCCCTCTTTTCTCTTAGTAGTACTCTCTCTTTGCAGATAGTGAAGAGTAGTTAACGCAGGCCTTTACCCCCGTTGTAATCCGTCGTGCCTGCTTGTCTCTCCATTTGATTGATTGTTATCCAAGCATTTACTGTTTTACAATTGATTCTCTTTGGTTCATTCTCTATTTACAAACAAGCACAAAGTCGCAATACTCTGTTTAGTCTTTGCAGATAGTGAAAAATCGTGAAAAATCGTGTAAAAAAATAAAAGTAATCGAGCAAAATCAGTAGGCCACTAATTGGATCTCTTTTTGACCTCGCTAAAATAGAAACATTAGGAACAACCCTTCATGAGAAATACGAAAATAGTGAGATGAACTGAGCTCCACACCATGAGGGCTGCAAGACAGCTCGGCTCCGTCACCCACCCCGCCCAAAATAACGACAAACCCTATGCAAATATTAAAAATATAGACAACACACCAGCAAAGTAACAGGGTAAAACATTTTATTAAATAACTATTTACATTACGTTGGTTTATGAGATGATGTCAGTAGTGGACCGATGTGTGAATAGGTCGGAAGCAGCACAAGGCGCCAAGATCCGGATGGCAAGTCCTGGATATTGGGTGCCATAGTTCAGAGTTCTGAGTTTGAGCCTTTTTCAATGCCTGTTTTTTGTTGTTTCCCCTCCATCCAAAACAAAAAAAATATATAAAACTGTGCAAAAATACAAACAAATCAAAAAATGTTTAGAAAAGCAGTGCTTGTAAGACTGTCTGAAGCTTATTTCCACCTACTGCAGCTTCACTATTCTCAAAGTAAGTGAGGGTCGTTTGTGGACCTGACTATATTTGAAAACAATGTTATATGGTACCTCCCTAAACCGCTTGACGGAGGCCCCCGAGGGGCGGTGTGATGGCACGGACTCGGAGAAGACGCTTGGCTCCGACCCCCTCCCCAAGTCTTATAGCACTGGTGTAGCCTGAGATCGCCCCCGACATAGGCGGCCGGCTCCCGGGGTCCGGCGGAACTTTTTGCCTTTTGATGACTCTTCTATTCTGGACTTTGTCCCACAATCCATTTGACCTGAAGACACGCTGTAGTGGGGCGCCCCTTTACCGTTTTAGTTGCCATTCCGCCCGCTTTTGCTATACTGTGCCTCTTCCGCCATTCAGCTGTTTACCGCCCGCTCTTGCGACTACAGCGTCTCGCTCACCATGTAGTTGAGTTGCTCCCGCTCTTGCGGTGCAGCGATAGGCGACTGCCACAGGACTCTCAAAATGGCGGCCGACTCTTCGGTTTTGGGCCTGGTCCACTAAAATGGCCCTGGGACACCTTGGAACTCGGACGCTTCCCTGATAGGGCTTGGGTCCCATTCTCGAAAGCGTCCCCTCAGCCGTGAAGATTCTACAAAAGTCTTGGGGGCCCCCGACTCCCGCAGGCTTCTGGTGGGGAGCGGCTGCCATGTCTGCTCGTGGAATGGCCACGACGGAGCTACGAGATGGTAGTGCTCTCATGCTGACGCCAGCTTTAGTCTGAAACATCCAGAAACACTGTAGACTACCAATTCGATCAGTTCCGGTAGCGCCCCAACATGACCCGGTAGAGAAGAACTTGCCCTCCCCTCTTTGACTGATGGTTCTTGTTGCCTGTCCCCTCTGTTGTCATTTAACAGAACTTTTTGGACTGCTGAAAGGGGTTGTGTTCCGAACGCTGGTTGGTGGAGACATTTTGACTATATTCTTGACCTACGTTGTCGCGTAATGCGTTATATGACACGCCGCGTTAGCGCACCCGGAAGTGATCCGGGGCGCGGCGCGCAGCGCGTAACGTAAGCATAACAGGTCATGTGACTTGTTAATAAAACTTTTCATTGGTTCATTTTACTTTTGTTATTTTAATGATGAAAAGCTTGGTCATATGACCTAAAAATTACGCTTTTTATTGGTTTCGAACATTATTTTTTTTTAAACATATATGTTATAATATTCCAGGCTAATGTACTTTCCCGGAAAATTTACAACTGTCCTGCAAGTAAAATATATTCCTTTTTCGAGAAAAAGGGCGTTTCTTCGTTCCATGACGGAGCCGTTGAGTAAAAGAGACTCGGCCTGCTGTCTTAGTCGCCGATACGCCTGATTATCAGATTCTTATCGATCACTTTATGTTGCAGGAGTGGAAAACACAACTGCCCTTGACCATTTATCTTTACTGCGTTCCTACATATTATACCTTTTATCCGTCATGTAATTAGACTGCTTTCTTTCACTTGCCTTTTACTGATTCGAAAACAGTGACTAAAAGTAAAAACTTTACCAATGTAAATACTACTACCATGTTTTGTTTTAAAAACCTTTATTGTGAAAATGTCAGTATACAAATACGGGCCTATAACCACGTGGGCCGGCCACGGAGCAAACTGAAATCGTATATGATGAGGAGACATTTACATTATAGAGGAACGTAACGAGCGAGCCATTAGGTTGCAAGAACTAAGATGTCTAACAGTTGCGGAATCGGTGGACGTACATTTTGTAATTAAAATACGACAGGGCCACTTACAAAAAAGTTATCTAGATATACATTTGCGTGCAAGTACCATGGGTGACGTTAATTCGAACTTTCAATAGTACAGTAATCAATAACACATCAGAACCTAATATCAATAGGGATGTCGAAATATTCAATCAATTCTCGTCCCCGCCCGCCATGAGCATCAAAACTGCATTCATATCTCGTGATATCAAGGTTGTTCAACCAGTACACAACAAGGAGTTACGAGTCCCATTTATACCGGCGCCATTTTGGGCGAGGCCGGGCAGGTCCAAGATATAGTCAAAATGTCTCCACCAACCATCGGCCAGACCAGAACCCCTTTCGGCCCTTTATGCTACAAGATGGTGTCTTCCATTCAGAAAATATTGTTGGCAGCCTTTTGAAAGGAAAGATAAACAGCCGTTCTCCTAGTGAGTCTCACATTGTTACATTTAGGAAGAATGTTGAAGAGTAATATGTGGAAAATCTGAAGCCATTTTTCTACAAACTCTCAATCAGCCTTGGATGGAAAAAAAAATCCTGAAGAATGTACAAACTGAAAACCAATTTTCGTCTGTATAGCATCAACAGCAACGCTTGAGTCAGCTTTGTGTCAAGCCGCCATTTTCATTCAATCAATAGCGTCCCCCTGCACACATTCAGGGACCTGGTCGTGTCTTCAGGTGAAACGGATTGTGGGACAAGAAGCAGAAAGGAAAAGGAAAAAAGTTCCGCCGGACCTCGGGAGCCGGCCGCCTATGTCATGGGCGATCTTTGGCCACACCAGGGCAATAGTGAAGCTGCAGCAGGTGCAAATAAGCTTCAGACAGTCTTACAAGCACTGCTTTTCTAAACATTTTTTGATTTTTTTGTATTTTTGCACAGTTTTATATATATTTTTTTGTTTTTGATGGAGGGGAAACAACCAAAAACAGGCATTGAAAAAGGCTCAACAGTGCAGGGCGCCTTGTGCTGGTTCCGACCTATTCACACATCGGTCCACTACTGACATCACCTCATAAGCCAACGGGGCACCCCACGCCGACTTTCGGCACAGCATTGTAGGATGGCCACACCAGTGCGGCAACTTGCTGGACACCACCTCGGTGCCATCCGGATCTCGGCGCGTTCGAGTCACTGTACCGCAAGAGTGACCGGAACTCAGCTGGACACGCCGTCTTTCGGCGCAGCATTGTAGGATAGCCACACCAGTGCAGCAACTTGCTGGACACTAACTCGGTGCCATCCGGATCTCGGCGCGTTGTGCTGCCTTCGGCCTATTCGCACACCGGTCCGCTACTGACGCCGCCTCACGTGCCAACGGATTTTCTACGCTTTTTGTAGCCCTATGCCGCATAACAGGTCATGTGACTTGTTTATAAAACTTTTCATTGGTTCATTTTACTTTTGGTTTCCTAAAGATGGAAGGCTTGGTCATATGACCTAAAAATAACACTTTTCATTGGTTTAGAACATTTTTTTTTCCCAAACGATGAAAGCCCCACCTTGTTTCTGGATGATTCAGACTGAAGCTGGCGTCAGCATGAGAGCACCACCATCTCGTGGCTCCGTCGTGGTCATTCCACGAGCAATCATGGCAGCCGCTCCCCACCGGAAGCCTGCAGGAGTCGAGGGCCCCCAAGACTTTTGTAGAATCTTCACGGCTGAGGGGACGCTTTCAAGAATGGAGCCCAAGCCCTAGCAGGCAAGCGTCCGAGTTCCAAGGTGTCCCAGGGCCATTTTAGTGGACCAGGCCCAAAACCGAAGAGCCGGCCGCCATTTTAAGAGTCCTGTGGCAGCCGCCTATCGCTGCACTGCAAGAGTGGGAGCAACTCAACTACATGGTGAGCGAGACGCTGTAGTCGCAAGAGCGGGCGCAACTCAGCTGGATGGCCGCCACCTGGGGAGGCCCGTTCACGCCGCCTCCCCCACGCCCCCCCCCCGGGCCGCCCCATGCCAATTTTCGGAGCAGCATTGTAGGATACCAAAACCAGTGCGGCAGTTTACTGGACATCACCTGGGTGCCATCCACATCTCAGCGCGTTCTGCTGCCTTGGGACTATTCGCACAACAGACCGCTACTGACGAGGCCTCCCCCCGCACCACCCGGGACGCCCCACGCTGTTTTTCTGAGCTGCATTGTAGGATCCCAAAAACCAGTGCGGCACCCAGGTGACATCACCTGGGTGCCGTCCAGAACTCAGCACGTTGTGCTGCCTTGGGACTTTTCGCACAAAAGACAGCTTCTGACCATTGTTGCTTTTTTTTGTCAAAAATGTTTAAATGTTTGTTACAGTTTTTGTTCCGTTCGTTATATTTAAAAGTTAATAAAGTTTTATAATCCTACTTTGTTGGAGTGCTATATATTTTTTAAAAATCGGGTGAATGGGGCCTTGAATCGGGTTATTGTCATGTGTGGGCTTTGCAAGTGTACTGCTACAGGATCGGACATTTCAAACTCAAATGCACGTTCTTTTTCTTACCTTTCCAAAGCATGGAGCGCAATAGCAGGCAGAGAAAGGGTGATGCAAGTGTTGAACACTGCCTGGCCTGGCAAGTTGCTGGCAGTGCCCCCCCCCCCCGCCCGCTCCTGAAAGAGGACACACACACACCGCCGCCCCGAGTACTTCACAGATCTTTAAAAGACCATGCGCTTGTTCATGAGGCTTAAATGGTTTATCACCCCTTCTAGAACCCCTGCATCGACCCTCTGACGTTTCCTGGAAGAATTACCACGTAACACAATACCAAGCCTTGTCAGCTGAAACCCCCGAGGAATCGTGGGGCATATTATCAAGGGGGTTTATCTCCGCTTTTTTGGCTTTAAAAGCCAAGAAAGCGGAGATAAAATTATCTCCCTATTACCAAGCTGTTGCTAACACCAGTTAGTGACAGCTAAAAGGAGATAGCGACCATCTTGGGCCCCGCTTTGCATGTCAGTGATATTTATCACTAATGACATGCAAAGTGGGCGTGCCAAGATGTTAGCGACTGGAAACAGTCCCTAACATCGCTATCTCCTATTACCAACTTTTGGAGATATTCTCGCTAAGCACGAATATCTCAAAAAGCTAACACCTGCCCTGAGCAGTTCTTAGCCATGTTATCCAATGGGAGGTGGATAACATGGCTAAGAGCATTTGCTCGATAATGCATGAATATCGCTGACTTTTCAGCGATATTCATGCATTGCGGCCGTTTTTTATCGCATTTGCGATAAACCTTGCTAATAGCAAGGTTTATCTGCGATAAAAATCGCCGATGTGCGGCGATAATTTTTGTCTCTAAACAAGTTAGAGACAAAAATTATCGCTAGTTGTTGGTAATATGCCCCCGGGTTTTTGCTTGCAGAAATCGGGAGGCGGGAGACTAGCACTGAAATCAGTAGTCTCACGCCTGAATCGGGAGGGTTGGCATGTCTGGATTCTCTACAGCTGGGGCCATAAACTACATCCGCAGGGCTAGGTGATAGCCTGGGACCGGCCTGGCATCTAAAATGGCTGCCGTGCACGACAAAATTGTGGCATTGGAAAAAAGGCAAGATGGCGCAGAAAATGTTTATCAATAAGGATTCATTTATAACAAAATATTTTATCGCACTGACAAATTGGCGGTCAACACTTCCTGATTTCCATCGAATCGAACGTTAACAGACGTCACGCAGCAAAAAAAAAAAAAAGCTCACGCACAGCCGCTGGAAGACATGTATCAACATATATGAGCCTCCTCAGCCACCCTCAGAAAACATAAGGGATTAGGATACGTCTCCCGCACCCCCTTATACCTAGTAATTTAATTAAAACGAAGCACAAAATGGCGAATTCCCGTTTCGCTACCAGTTTGCGGCCCAGTTCGCGGCCCGTGAAGCGCTTCTACCGTGAAATTTTTTTTTTTTTATTTTCCCCACGGGACCCTTTAATAACCCCAACAACATTCCTAGGGGGTCAAGAAGGGTATACCTTGCCCCCTTTCATTAAATTCCCCCTTCGTTTTTCACCTCTTCTTCTCTCTCGATCCTACCAAGAGATAAGATGGCGGCCGCTCAGGACTGTTTAGAATGTTGACAGACACCGGGGAGCCAATCAGCTTCGCATCGCAAAGTTCCGTTTCGCGAAAAGTAAGCGGACCGGAGCGCAGCCCGGAGCGCTGTTACAGATATATATCTTGTTTTGAACGTTAATTTCTCAAAATCCACTGGAGCACATATATTGAGACCAAGCAAAGGCACATCGGGCTAACAGTCCCTACAATTTTGCCAAGTTTCGAGCAAATCCATTCAGCCGTTCGAGCTAAAAGTGAGGCCAAAGGCCCTATGGAAATTAACATGGGAAAAACGCGTTTTGGGACCCCCCTTTTTTCTCGGCCCCCCCTTGACGAAACCCCCCCATATTTTCAGGGGCTGCTCAGAAACAAAATGTGCCATTTTCCTGAAAATTTCAGCCGATTCCATCCACAAACGCCAAAGTTATTAGACATAGAATTTTCAAAAGTCCCATAGAGAAAAAATCCTAACTATATATACCTACTGGCTATCGCCAGTAGGTAATATATATATATATATATATATATATATATATATATATATATATATATATATATATATATATATATATTCCACCGCACACGTTCACCTTCAAAAGAACGATGTCCAGGCCAGCAATTCAGTTCAAACTGGATTTTTAATCACAGCCCTACTCAACGCGTTTCGGGAACAACTTCCCCTGCTGACTCGTGAGCAAGGGAAGTTGTTCCCGAAACGCGTCGAGTAGGGCTGTGATTAAAAATCCAGTTTGAACTGAATGGCTGGCCTGGACATCGTTCTTTTGAAGGTGAACGTGTGCGGTGGAATTTGTTGGGTTTGGCGATCCCGTCCGGGCCCGCCGCTGCAAGGGGCCAGCTGAGCTTCTCGCCAAAACTCTGTGCTGGATATATATATATATATATATATATATATATATATATATATATATATATATATATATATATATATATATATATATATATATATATATATATATATATATTGCAGTACTCTATCCTTCCAGAATCCAGTAACCAAACACCACGGACTCAGATAGACAACGCGGACCCAATTTCTTCGTGCGTTTCTTCATTTATTTAAAGTTTTCCGCCCTGCATCAGTACGCCGCCATGACGCGTTTCGGTCCGACCTGGACCTTGATCACATGACATGATATATATATATATATATACATACTTACATAAACACACATTTTGTGTGTTTATATATATACATACAGATACTGTAAAATATTTAATAAAACATTTTTTATACTAAATTGTTTTATATTTTAATATTTTAATTGTATTCAATCAATCAATCAGGGAATTGTGAAGCATGCTTCTCACCTGTGAGGTCTCAAGGGGCTATATGAAAATATATAGCCTTATAAGTATTCATACTAATGCAATTAAAATATTATTAGAATTATTCTAATGTAAAATAAATATTGTTATTAATTGTGTTACAGTATATATATATGGCACCGGTTGACGAATCTGCCTGAAAATTTCCTGAAAATGGCCTCGTTGAGCTCCGGTTCTTTCTTGAAAGTTTGGGGGGGATACGTCAAGCGGGGGCCGAGATAAAAGGGGGGTCCCAAAACGCGTTTTCCCCATGTTAATTTCCATAGGGCGGTCGATTTCACTTTTAGCTCGAACGGCTGAATGGATATACAGCAAACTTGGCAAAATTGTAGGGACTGGTAGCCCGAGGTGCCTTTGCTATGTCTCAAGATATGTGCTCCAGTGGATTTTGAGTAATTTAGGTTCAAAAAAATATATATATCTATAGGCGCTCTCCGGTGCGCGCACCGGAGAGCGCTCCAGGCGCGACACGCGACTTGCGCGCAGAAAGCTGATTGGCTCTTGGGTGTCTGTAAACATTCTAAACAGTCTGGAGCGGCCGCCATCTTGTGTCTCGGTAAAATCGAGTTTTGATGTGGGGGCCATAAAAGGGTCCCGCAGGTAAAAAAAAAAAAAAAAAAAAAAATCGATTTCCGCGGGGGGCGCACCCGGTACGCGTACCGGAGAGCTTACTGGGGAGCGTACAATGGAGATAAGAAATGACAGATTTTTTTTCACAAAAAAAATTGCATTTTGTTATAAATTAGAGGTAGTTCTGAAAAGAACTTTTTTTTTGATTTTGTTGTTTTATATTTTTTTTTTAGACTTTTTAAAACAATTTTATAATTTTTTTGGATTTTTGTCAAGGGAAAAACAAAAAACAGGGATTCCAAAACGGCTCAACAGGAGCAAAAAAATGTGAAAATTTAGGGACTGTCAGGGCAGCGGTGTTGCTGTTTCTTTAGGGCAATGAGTTCAACACTCTGCTCCCCATAGCAGAGCAGTTCGTCACAGTCCGTGCACAGAAATTTGATGCCTGCAAACTCTGGCTGTATGTTAGGGACCATTCTTCGACGGGATGGTCCCGAAGGTGTTGCTCCACCAGTGGAGGTGCTGCCGCCATCTGTGGGTAATTTCCGTGCCAGCTCTCTGACACTCTCCCTCGCAAAGTTGTTTGGGTGTCTTCTTTTGACATGCCTGATTAAATTGGCATTTCCAAAACTATATTTTTTCAGAGGATTGCCTCTGGATAAAGTACTACCACATATTTTGCAGGTTACTTTTGGAGCGTTGACTTTTTTTTGTCCTTCAGGGATGTTATAAAATTTCCAGATGAAATGGATTTTTTTCTTCTGCCTAGGAGGGTCCTCCTCTAAAAATGCTTCGGAATCACTGCTGGATGACTCTCTTGCAGTCATTGCTGTAGATCAGAAAAGTAGGAGATGAAGATAGTACACAGAACAGCTCTTGCTCTCTCCAAGTACAAAGCAATAGTGAAGGAAATGGGTGGGGATTTCATTCTTTGTAAAAAGAACTGTTAGCAACCAATGAAAAGTGTTATTTTAGGCTCACATGACCCGACGCGTTTACGCTGCGCGCTCCGGAGCACTTCCGGGTGCGTTTACGCGGCGCGATCGTAGGCGCTTCCGGGGCGCAAACGTGGCGCGATCGTAGGCGCTTCTGCGTGCGTTTACGCGGCGCGAACGAAGGCGCTTCCGAGGGCACTTACGTTGCGCGCCGAAGTGACGTCATCATACTTTTACGGAAATGCATAATCATTTTCCTTATTAAAAAAAACTGATTTTATTTGTATGGTACGAAATGTTTTGCATTATTATTAACTTTTCATTCATATTTTTTTTCACGAACGACAGTAGCGCTCTGGGTGCTCTTTCAGGTGAGCTCACCGGAAAGCTTACCGGAGAGCTTAGCTGAAAGCTTCCCGGAGCGCGCACCCAGAGCGCAAAAGAAAAAAATTATATAAAAAAAATGAATACTTACAAAAAAACAGCAAATTGTAAAAAAAAAAAAAGGTTAGAAACTCGATATAGAAAGGAATTAGCATTTAAAAAACCTATGAAATTCACTGAAAAAACCATAGGTTTCACACCAGTTATAGTTAGGAATTAGCATTTAAAAAACCTATCAAATTCACTGAAAAAACCATAGGTTTAACACCAGTTATAGTTAGCTGGAAATTTTACTGACATAAAACCATTGAAATTCCCACGTTATAGTTAGTTGGACTCACTATAACTTGCACGTGTAATGCACTGCTGATGACATCACATATTACATCACTCATGACATGGTCAGTGACATCACTCATGACATCACTGATGACAGAGAGACTGACCTACTTTCACTCGCTAATATATGTATTCACTAAGATACACTTAATAAGGCAGATATCCAATCATTTTTAAAAAAAAAAACATCCATTAAGACAATAATTTAAACAAATATTCTTCCATCGACCTTAACATACATATATAAAACATATTTATTTATCTGAAAGACACACATTCACTGGATGGTGTCATCAGTGCATTACACGTGCAAGTTATAGTGAGTCCAACTAACTATAACGTGGGAATTTCAATGGTTTTATGTCAGTAAAATTTCCAGCTAACTATAACTGGTGTTAAACCTATGGTTTTTTCAGTGAATATATATATATATATATATATATATATATATATATATATATATATATATATATATATATATATATATATATATATATATGTTCACAGAAAAAACCATAGGTTTCAGTGACGTTATAGTAAGAAGTTAGCATTTACAAAACCTTAGAAATTCACTGAAAAAAACACAGGTTTCAGGGACGTTATAGTTAGCTGGACATTTCACTTGTACAAAACCAGAGACATTCGGCCCTTATAGTTAATTCAGCTAACCATAACTCGCGCCCCCGCAATGCACTGCTGATGAAGTTACATTTTACATCATTCATGACATGGTGCGTGATATGGTGGGCGTGTGCTGGGGCCAGCCGAATCCCGCCCACTCATAAATTCCGACAAAGGGGTTAAAATGAAGCGTGGAAGCCTGCCAATGTCCTCTGCAGGATTCGCACATCCAGCGTAAATTCTGCCAATTGTGGAAAAAAATGCTTTTATGGGCCCTGGGGGTCCCACAGGGATCCCCTGAGCAGGCCTAGGGGGTCAGGGGGTTTCTACCCATCCCCCTTTTTTTGTTTTTCATCTTTTGCTCACCCTTTTTCTTGTGACTCGATTACCAAGTCACAAGATGGCTGCCAACACTTCCTGGTTTGGAGTATAGTTCCGTGGCCGCGATCACTATATATGGAGGAGGCGTATTTACAATTGAACAATGTTTCGTACTATAAACAAAGCAATTTACAAATTGTAAAGGCTTCTTGGTTGGATTATTATGGTAGATTGGTTTGCTGGAAAAGTGGTGGTCTAATTAGTAATGATGAATATCTTTTTTTAAGGAATGACCATGCGATAATTCCATCCTTAAACTTTCTACAAAAAGTACATAAGAACGATCAGAGACCTCCAGGAATGCCGAACATTTCTGCAATAGGTAGTATTATGGAAAACACATCAAAGTATGTAGATTACTTTTTGCAGGAGTGGGTTACATCTTTGCCGTCATATTTAAGGGATACTTCAGTTTTTTTGCGTAAAATTCAGGACATACCTTGGAGGAGTGATTTGATTCTTATTACAATTTATGTTACCTCTTTATACACCTCTATTGGGCATCTTGATGGTGTTAAAGCAGTGGAACACTTTCTAAACCGTAGGCCTGCATGTTTTTCACTGCATAATAAGATCCTTATCAACATGGTTAAAATGTGTCTAGAACACAATTATTTTTGCTTTGATAATACTATCTATCAACAAATAAGGGGAGTTGCAATGGGGGCCTGCTTTTCCCCCAGTTATGCATGTTTGCATATGGGACTGTGGGAAGAGCAGCATGAGGATATCTTGAACAGGCATGTACCCCTGTGGCTAAGGTATATAGACAACCTTTTCATTATTTGGAGGGGGTCGGAACATCTAGCCAAACAATTTATCGAGCAATTAAATATCAACCATTTGAACTTGGAATTCACCGCTCATATGAGTAAGGAATCAGTTGTCTTTTTGGTTACGGAGGTCTTTATATCAAATGGCACCCTATCCACAAGACTTTATCGCAAGCCTACTGCTGGCAATTCGCTGCTGCATGCATTTAGTCACCATCCACAGCACTTGATCCATAGCATCCCCTATGGGGAGATGCTCCCGGTTAAGCGCATTTGCAGCAGCGATGGAGAATGCAAATTAGCTCAGGAAAGCTGCAAAAAAAGATTCCTTTTGAGAGGATACAAAGCATCGATTATTGCTAAGGCCATTAACAAGACTAGGTCTCTCACTAGAGAACAGGCATTAATTCCGAAGGAAGCAAACCTAGGCAATACTGATATAGAGTCATCTAAAATTAGAGTCATCCTGACCTTTAATAAGCTGCATGGGGCCATCAGGAAGATTCTCAAACGATATTGGAATTTGCTCCTGAAGGATCCAATAATTGGTGAGGACCTAACCAAGCATAATTGTATGCCCCAGTTGACCTTTAGAAAAGCAAGGTCTATGGGCAATTGTCTTGTTAGGAGTAGCCCGAGATCAAGTTGCCATTTAACTTGTTATCAAAACAAAAGGGCTTCTTCAAATGCCTTATTTGCAAAGCGTGTAAACATGCAAAAAATGTAAAGGAGTATAACACTCCGTTTTTGCCACGGTCAGTAAAAATGAAAAGAAGAATCACCTACAAAACAGAATACGTTGTATATGTTTTAGAATGCCCATGTGCACTACGTTATGTAGGCAGCACCAAGCTGCCTGTGCACAAAAGGGTTCTTCAGTATATACAGGCGATTGTCAATAAAGATCAAAGGTACCCTGTGGCGAGGCATTTTGAGGCAGTTCATGGCAGTGACCCGATCCATCTAAGCTACTTTGCCATAGACTGCATACCTTTGTCCCGCAGGGGGGGTAACCGGGAAACCACACTCCGTCTACTGGAGACCAAGTACATGCTAGAGCTAAATACTAAATCCCCTTTTGGGTTAAATGCAACTGAGGACTTGTACACATGCTTATGATCTTGTACATGATATTGATCAGCTTTTATTTTTAGATCTAATGAAGTTTTGACCGCTTGGCAGATCGAAATCTCTTTATCTATGAAATCATGTAACAACTGTGTGCTATGAACTTATGAAATTTTGATGAAATATGTTTTTCCCTTTGTTTTATCACTTGGGTTTCACTTTAAATATTTAGCAAATTCTCCTTTTGCCATTGGCCAAGGGGGTCTTTTGTAGGTTCGGTCAGTGTTTTTGAAAAGCTAGACTTGGGATGTTGTACTTGCCCACTTGGGCACTATTGAGAGTTTTGGAAATTGATGGTTATTGCCATTTGTTGATAGACTTTAATGTTAATGAACGATTGGCATTCTTAATAACGTGGTCAATGGGAGTACTTGGCAACATGTCGTTTGGGTGTTTCCATATTGAGGCATCCACCTTTTGGTATTTCTCACAATGGTAATGGTACTTGATTGAGAAATTACAAATTGGACATCGCTTAGTTTTACCGCTTGTATATTTGAAAAGTGGATATACATGTATGTTTAATTCCATCTTTGTAAATATATTTATAAATTATATATATATATATATTTTTATTATCTGTATACCACGTCTATGCTTGATACTATGCATTTTAAGCAGCAATTTCCTGTGTGTTTTTTCAATACCTACTACTAACAGGAATTTAATTGTCATATATTCGGGCATTCAAGCCAATATTATACATGTATAGTCTGTCTTCCGTATTTATTATCGCACAGCACAGCTGATTGTAATTTAGTTTGCACTAGCACTTTAAAAAGTCTTTTCACCGCACGTAACGCGTCATGTGATCAAGGTCCAGGTGGGACCGAAACGCGTCATGGCGGCATTGATGCAGGGTGATTGAATAAATGGCACGAAGAACTTTGGTTCCGCGTGTTCATCCTTTTCTGATTTCATAAGAAGGTTTTGGGTGAAGAACTGCAATATATATATATATATATATATATATATATATATATATATATATATATATATATATATATATATATATATATATATATATATATATATATATATATATATATATATATATATATATATATATATATATTCACAGACAAAAACATAGGTTTCAGTGACGTTATAGTTAGAAATTAGCATTTACAAAACCTTAGAAATTCACTGAAAAAAACACAGGTTTCAGGGACGTTATAGTTAGCTGGACATTTCACTTGTACAAAACCAGAGAAATTCGGCCGTTATAGTTAATTCAGCTGACTATAACTTTCAAGACTGGAGCTGACCGGAGCGTCTCATTAGTTTTGAAAATTTTGCGAAGATTCGTCAGACATCGCCAAAGATATTGGCAAAAGAAAAAACTATTTTTGAATAAAAACAAGGTCCTAACCATAACTACCAGTAGGTGACACACACACATATATATATATTCAATGTAAAAACCATTGGTTATAGAACATATATAGTTAGGAATTTGCATTTACAAAACCTTATTTTACTCGCATAAAACCATTGAAATTCCATATATAGTTATAAGCGCTAACTATATATCGCGCACCCGCAATCCACTGCTGATGATGTCACATATTACATCATTCATGACATGGTTAGTGACATCACTGATGACATCACTGATGACATCTCAAATGACATCACTGATGACATCACTGATGACAACATCCAGTGACTGTATGTTTCTGTAAAGTTAAAATATGTCTTACATATTGAAGAATGAGTGGATGTATAAGTGTCTGGATGAAGGATTTAGTAGGTGCATATCTGACTGTATGAGTGAGTGATTAAATGTGTCTCACTGAATGCATGGGTTAGTGACTAAACTGTCTTAATTTGTGCATCATTATGTCTGTTGTTCTGTAAACTGCTGCATGTGTTGATCAGTAGCTATATGAGTAACTATATGGGTTATTGATTGGTTGCCCAAGTATTTGTATGGGAGACTGAGTGTGTGTGTGGGTGGCTGGGAGGTGTATGACTCTGTGCATAGATGTGTGAGCAGTTGATTCACTAGATGTATGGGTTCAAAAGTGCATGTGGAACCAGCTGTATGGGCGGTTGACTGTGCATGAGTGTATTAGTGAGTGAATGGATATCTCAGTGCTACATGTCAAATTAAGTACATATGTAAAACACAGTACATGTGAGAGTTGACATCTATAAATAACTGTGCATAAGAGCCAGTGAATGTGTGAGTGGCTGTATGGATCATTGTGAACTTGTATCAGGGATTGTATAAGAGAGTAAAGTAAATATGTGTTAGTATATGTTTGAATAAGTAAGGTGTGTATAACTGTATAGTTGAGAAAATGGAGGTGTGATTGATTTTTGGCATAACTGACTAGGTGTGTGAGTAACTCCATGGATGAGTGACAGTCTGTGACTGTCTGTTTACACTGATTGTATCTAAGGTTATATTAGAGTCTGAAGAGGTTCATGGTATTATCACATGAATGATATCATCAGTGATGTTATCAGTCATGTCAAATGAGATGTTTTCAGTGATGTCATCAGTGATGTCATTTGAGATGTCATCAGTGATGTCATCAGTGATGTCACTAACCATGTCATGAATGATGTAATATGTGACATCATCAGCAGTGGATTGCGGGTGCGCGATATATAGTTAGCGCTTATAACTATATATGGAATTTCAATGGTTTTATGCGAGTAAAATAAGGTTTTGTAAATGCAAATTCCTAACTATATATGTTCTATAACCAATGGTTTTTTCATTGAATTTTCAAGGTTTTGTAAATGCAAATTCCTAACTATATATGGACTATAACCTATGGTTTTTTCTGTGAATTTCATTGGTTTTTTAAAAGCTAACATCTGTAGCTGTAAAATGTATTCTACTTTAAAACCCAAAATATATTTTAGATGTTTATTGATAATTTTAATTGAAATATTTTTTTTCTTCGCTTTCGGTAAGCGAACCGGGAAGCTTTCCGTTAGCTCATCTTGATGCCGCGATCTAGTACGCGAACCGGTAAACGTTACGTTAGCGGAACTGTGACGCGTCGCGGAAGCGCGACGTATCATTGTCGCGAATGCGTCTTATGACGCACCGCTTTAGCGCTCCCGAAAGTGCTCGGGACCGCGAACCGGAAACGATGCGGGACGCGGCGCGCACCGCGTAACGTGAGCGGAACAAGTCATGTGACTTGTTTATCAAAGTTTTCATTGGTTCATTTCACTTTTGGTTTCCAAATGATGTATGACTAGGTCATGTGACCTAAAAATAACACTTTTCATTGGTTCCGAACTTTTGCTTTTCCAAAATCACGTAAACCCCTTCTTCTTTCCTCACTCTGACTTTCATCTTGGTGAGAGAAAGACTATTTTCCATTTTGATTACAATGGCTTCTATCTTTGCTTCAGTTGGTGGACCCCCACCACCACCTCAACCTCCTCATGACAAGAGAGGACCACCATCTCAATTCATCTCAAACAGAGAGGAGGAAGAAGACGACTTAGAAGAAGAGGACACTGATGAACCTGAATTTATTCAGGAGTTGCCCCGTGTTTCCCGAAGGAAAACAAGTTTCATTTGGCAATTTTTCTCAATTCCTCGAGGGGAGAAGAAGGTTAATGCCAAATATGCCACCTGCCTAATTTGCAAAAAAAGATTATCTCGAGGCACAGAGAAAAAGTATAGTATGGGCAACTATACTATGCATCGCCATATGGTCAGGTGGCATCCATTAAATTACAGCCGGGCAGAGTTAAGGGATCTGCAAGATAATCCCCCGACAACTCCTGTGGCCAAATCAACTTCTAATATAAATTTGACTGTAAGAGAGGCACAGGAAACTGTGCCAAACATACAGCCAAACTTTAAGCACATGAAGTTAACGTGCATACATTGTGGTGCTATGCTCTCATGTGGCAACATGAGCGTAAACTTAATAAACTTGGTGTATGAAAACCATAACTGCCCTAACCCACCCAAGCAGTAATTTTTTCTTTGCTCCTGTTGAGCCCTTTTCGATGCCTGTTTTTTTGTTGTTTCCCCTCCATGAAAAACACAAAAAAACATAAAACTGTTCTAAAAATACAAAAAAAACAAAAAATGTTCAGAAAAAAAAAAAAACAAATAAAACAACAAAAACATAAAAAAAAGTTCTTTTCAGAACTACCTCCCCTTTCAAATAAAATTGCTAGAATGTTTAACACTCTAGCAAGCTCTATTTCTTTTGGTTCGCTTCAAGTTCGCTGCCCGGTTCGCGAACTTGAAGCGAACCAAAAAAATATTTTTTTAAAAAAAAGAAGAGTTAGTATAAGGGAAGTAAACAGAGAGTAATGTAAAAAGAAAGACAGCTATAGAGAGTAAATCAGAGATAGTGTTTAAAAGATCTATTTATTAATTCAGGATGACGATAAGGTGTGATGTCTCCTGAGGTTTGTTTAAGGTGAGACCTACTCTGGGTTACAGATCAATTTTACACTTGTTGAAGAATACAGAGCAGATAAAGCATGTGAAGGCCTACCAATGAAGTAAATCATGTCCTCTTATTACATCATTCATGACATGGTCAGTGACATCATCAGCAGTGCATTGCGGGTAAAAAGAGTAGAAAACATTTACCTTATAATTCTTGTTACCTTTTTTAAATATTTTTTCATACTTTCAATCTGTAAAAGAGAAAACAAACATTTCCAAAAATATTACTACATGTATTTAAAAATTACAAAAGAAAAGGGAAAAGGTTCAAGAAGAAACACTTTTTCAACAATTTTGACATTTACAGAAGCCTCTGCTTCTCTACGTCCCCTACACAATCCTAAAGATATATATTTTAAATAAACAGTATCTTCATGCTGATGAACTGAGACCTATTTTGGAACATGGTACTTCTTTTGCACTGCTGATGTCTCACAATAGTGATGCAATAGCAGCGCAAAAAAGATGTAAAGCCATCATAAAATTGTCTCTAATATTTTAAATGATAGTTTCAGGATGCAAATAAGATGTGTGCTTTGAAGAGCTTTCTTTGAGGTGAGACCTATTCCTTTTTTTTAAAAAAACAGTACCCGGAAATACAGCACTATAAGCATTAAAATTGACACTTACAGAAGACTCAGTTTTTCCATATCTACCTCACATTTCTAAATGTATATCATAAGTACAAACAGAAGAACATTAATTATACATGTTATATGGTTTATTTTTGCTGTTCTCAGAATGTATCAAATTTCACTTAAATTAGTGACTTGAACGTATTCATCATGTAACAGCGGGGAAAAAAAAACACAATCAAAATGACTGTGTTTAAAAAACCCATACAACCTAAGAAATCTGATTTCAAAACTCCTTAAAATTAACTTACTTTCAATGACGTCGAAGGATCTCCTATGAACAGCATTCACTCTGTTGTGCTATAAATATTTTCAGCCCGCCACTTTCTGAAAGAAAACCTCCATCGATACGAAAAATATGTTACATAGAAGAAAAGACTTCTCTCATTCTATCACATGTTTCCACTAGGCCAAATCATGTTGCCGCGATTCGCTACTCTTGTAATTCTTCCAATCAAATCCCGACATTTTCTATTTTCGCAACTTTCAAAAAGAATACATTTAAGATTATTTTCACAATCCTGGACTACTAATATCTTACCCTTCTTTGTCACTCATGTTCTCCTTTTCCTATGACACTGATACTGCTTACTATCAAGCAGACTTACTTGCATCAGGTTTATATAGTTGGATTTTTAAAATGACATTATAATTAAAAGTTTTGGACCAATAATCTAGACAGCATTGCAGACTTACATTCCCTCTACTTCATGAACCTTTTGCAATTCTTCACAGGAAATCCCGAGATTCTTTCATTAAAATTTTGGTTTTAAAAACACCAGGTAAGAATTTTTAAGGTCAAACGGCAATTTTTTTTTGAAAGTTACAACGGAATCATTGCAGAATGACCAGCCGTTTCGAGACTTTAAATAAGCTGTATAATGTCCTGATGTTGTTGAAGGACCATCGTGATAGATAATTGCTACAGTTACAAAAGTCCTTCCTGATATTGAAAGCTGAGAAGCCACAATTTTTTTTATTAAATTTGACAATTTTGATCCATCAGGCCTACATCGTTGAATCATTAAAATGACATACTGTCCATATCTACGTATAAATAATGTTGACATCATTTCAGATTTACATTGGCTACACTCCATGTTGTGATCCGCTGCATTTACTAGCTTATTAAAGGAGACTGATTTACTGTCTGGCAAAGTTAAATATATAAATCTTTCTGAGTCTACACTAGTACTACTTGATACCCTACAATTCTCGCAGTCATGCTGCCATTGATAAGAAAGCCCAAACAGGTGATCTACATCTACACCCTCATCTTGCAATACATCAAGCATATACATTAAAAACTCCTGACAATCTTGCTGATTATTTTCAGAGAAGTCTGTTTGCCCTGAACATTCATCTAACAGATAACGAACTTCAGACACACTTTCTACTTTTGTTCGATCACTGCTACATTTCTCGAAAACAGAATTCAATAAACAGCATAAAATTTGTTCTGAATTCAACAGAATCTGTTCTTTTAAACTCTCTAGTGAAAAGAGAACATTAACCACTACATTTGCATAGCAGTTGACACCAGAACTGTTTTCAAATTGAAAACCGACAACATCTTCAACAGAATCCACTTTCTTTCTGCTAACAATTTTCGGTTCATTGACTTTTAGTCTTTTTGCAACAACCTCCCTACTATTACTGATATTTCTACGTTTGCGGCCTACCACACGTTTCTCAAACAAAGGATATTGAGGCAAATGTGGCGCATACTCTCTTCTTAACCTATTGTATTCCTTAACACAATCTAGATCCGCACAAATGTTTGTGACATCACAGTCAATCAAGTACAATCCTGATAAAGTTCTTACTCGTGACAATGCCACATATGCCATACCCTCCTTGAACACAGAACTGCCAATATTCACCAATGCACTGTCTACACTTAAACCTTGCGATTTATGAATTGTTACCGCATATGCCAAGCAAACAGGAAACTGTTTACGGCGAACATATAAGTCTTTAACAAGCAAAAACCTAGCAGAACAACGACCAATTAGCTGTACTTCCTCAATGCCATCAAATTTAATTTTTTAAAATTCTATTCCATCTCTATTTCTGTACTTCTCAAAATCAACAACATTACCCATTGATCCATTTACCAGACCTCTTTCAACATGTAAATTTCTTCTCAAAATGATTCGGCAATTTAAACACACATTCAAAGTCTTTTCAAAACCCGCTGTTTTAGATATAGTCTTCTCTAATGAATCCAATTTTGATTTCAAATTCTCTGACAAAATAATTGTTGATCCCATGTGCTCTATTTTGTCAATAGCTTCAAGTTTCACAATCTCTTGCTTTTCTAAATTCAACATTTTGTTGTTGAAGATGGCACATTCTGCAAGAGTTGGCATCAAACATATTCCGGATTTCTTCTCAGTAATTTTCTGAAAAATATTCTCAGCCACAATCTCTTGTTCGGGACATAAATTTGAAAGTAATCGTGCATTCAAAGCTTCTTTTCCATGCTCGGTCACTTTTCCAATTCTAATATCTTGTAGAATATTCTTGTAATCTTCATCTTTTGCCTGACGCATATTTTCATGCAGTTCAGCATAATTGAAGTTTAACCATATATTGACGTTGCCAATGCTCCCTAGGCACTTCCTGCTATCTTCATGCGTGAGTATTTTGAACACAGGTTCTCCTTTTACTGGTGTCAGCTGAAGAAGATCTCCGAAAACAATGATGTGTTTGCCACCAAATAACACATCATATTCAGTTTTAAGTACTTCTTGCATTCTCAAATGCACAAAGGCAAGCATGACATTGGAAACCATGCTTACTTCGTCAATGATAAGTAGTTTCATTTTCCTCAAGACTCTTGAAACTTCACAGCAAGCATCCCCAGATAACTTGTGATATTGTAATTTGTTGTCATGCTCCACCGGCAGCATCAGTAGACGATGCAAAGTAATACCTTTAATGTTATGTGCTGCAAGTCCAGTAGGAGCGGTGACAACACAAGACAGCGATGACTCAGTCCTTTCCTGCAGATAGCATGAAATTGCTTTAATGAGGAAACTTTTTCCAGTTCCCGCTTCTCCACTCACATACAGTAGGACAGGCTTCAACGATGTACATGAGCACTCTTTCTTCTCATGACTTAATCCATGCTCAATTTGCTTCGTAACTTCATCATATATTTTCCTCTGCTCAACGTTGAGTTGTTTTTCCAAGTCTTCTAAGTTAACTGAATCCTCCTGAGCATGTGCCATGGCTCTTTCCACTTCATTCATAGCAGTGGCAGCTTCATTTTCGATAATAGGTCCTCCAAGTGGATCTTGACTCAATGAAACAGAACTCTGACTGTCCTGAGAACTGTCTCTGGCAATCTCGGCTGCAATCGTTGCTTCCTGCTCAATTTCCAAAGTTAGCATTTCTTGATATTTGGGAAAAGCAGGACATTCTATGGTCTCCTTAGCAGCAGTGAAAGAGTCTTCGTAACAGAGGAAATCTCCAAGCAGTTCCTCTTCTGCACGCCAAGGTTTGAAAAGTTGCAAAAGTGCTAAATAGAAAAACTCCTTTTTTTCTGGAGATTCGCCACTCAATTTTCGATGGTTTACTAATTGGCATTTTCTTTGCTTGACCAGGCATCCCTCACTTCCAATTACAGCATACACTCCTTTCTCAATATCTTCTTTGATGTTCCTCTTGAATATATAATTTTGTAGAACCTCATATAGACAAACATTCTCAAGGTGACTGCTTCGATTTGGATAATATGTATCCAACATGTTGGTCTTCAAAATGTCGGTACTGTTTGGTTCCTTTTCTGCCAAATATTCAATTTCCCGGACAGGTTT
Source organism: Lissotriton vulgaris (assembly GCF_964263255.1). Taxonomy (NCBI): domain Eukaryota; kingdom Metazoa; phylum Chordata; class Amphibia; order Caudata; family Salamandridae; genus Lissotriton; species Lissotriton vulgaris. The sequence goes on along the minus strand of NW_028240616.1, from coordinate 291,649 downwards.
TAGAACCCGATTTCGCGTTGCAGCAAGACCAAGACTCGCCCAAACAATACTCCTGGATTTGGCATAGAGACTTGCTGAAGACAATCGATCTGAACATTCGTAAGCTCCGATTTCTCGATGCGACAACATCTTCAGACTGAAACTGTACAACTTCTTGCTGAGGCTCTTTTCATGGGAAATGTCCTCCCACATATCCTTCAGTTCTGTCTTTTCTTTTTTGGTGATGTAAGATGTCACATACCGAGCCACAGCCATACAGTTGTCACCCACAAACTGTATATCCATGTTAGCATTCCACATGGACAAAATCACTGGGTTGTAGTCGTTGATGTACTTGGACTCTTCGTTCCTTTTCAAATTGTATGTATTTTTGGGTGATTTCCTCGTCACATTATGTCGCAGTGAAGACATCAAACTGTTCACTTTTCCTTTAGAAATCACCGGTCGTGGAAAGTTGAAACGACATTTGGTGTAGAACTTGTCCTTGTTTCTGAATTTACGACGACAGTACTTTCCACAACGATGGCTTTGGAAACGTAGAACTTGTTCTCTTAGGCTTTTCTTCTCCGTTGCGTTTGGAACAGCACACGTAGAATACTGTTCTATGAAATTCATCACTAAGTCATCCGGATCTGTTCCAAATTTAGGTGCATCCTTGATCCACAACAACATATGTATATGAGGAGCACCTCTTGCTTGGTACTCCTTTCTCCAGAAGAAATCCAACACCTCTCCAAGAGGTGGATTCTTCTTATTTGTGATGAAAGACATCATAGCTTCAAATCTATGATTGAAGTACCTGCATACATTCACAGGATCCAAAGAACACAGTTCTCCAGGTGTCTTGAATTCAATGTTTTCAATATTTCCATTTGCCTCTCGTAGAAATTCAAGTAAGTCTTCCCAGCCATACTCGGCACAGCTCAGAGTGAGGAACCATGTCGGAGTTCCTAAGTTCCTCAGCATACATTTTAAATCACCATGACGACGGTACCAGTACTCATTAGTACCACGCTGACACGCCATGAGATTAATTAAGTGAGAATCCAAAATACTGTCTTGGACATTGACTTTATGCATAAAGTCCCTTGCCGAGATATTTCGCATCTGTATACCACTTTTTAAGATGTGGTTCACTGCATATGACAGTCCAGACAGATCGCTTTCAAACAGGAGATGAAACAAATAGGGAATGCATTGACGAAACCTAGGATCGTCTGCATACAATCGTAAAGTCCGGTATTCAGACACAGGAATTTGATGAGGTCGCTCATCATATCTTCCTCCTCGACCTGTGGGAAATAGCTGTGGGAAACACCGAGCTTCCAAACTTTCCTCCCAAACACTAATGGGACTCCCTTTAGCTTGTTTCATTTGAAACAACTCAATAGCATTCCCCATGACTTCCTTGGAATGCAAAGGATGAACACTATAATGTTCATATATTTCTTCACTTTTAGAGGCTTCTACTTTCTCAATTTGGCCAGCACACAAATCGCTATCCTCTTCATCACTTACTTCCTCTTCTGCAACATATACATTCTTATAGTACTTATTATTTGTCTTCAAATACACTGTTGCCTTTTTGACTTTCCTAACATCCACTAAATCTTGCCATATTTTCTTATTCTTTGTCGGAACCCCATTAACTAAGATAACCAGAGGTTCCTCTTCCACTTTTTCTATTCCAATTGTGTTAATGTTTTTGTTCAAATCTAGAGGCAAATAAACAACTCTTCCCTTTAATCCTCTCTGTAAATCTGCTGGAGGCAACTTCCCTGTCTTTGGCTCCATTCTTACAATAGCCTGAAAGGGATGGATACTTTGAATCAAAATACATTCATAAGTATTTAAATCCTTCAATTCAGAAGGAATCTCAACCAATTCCAGATTATTATAAACCGCCCTAGCAGGCATCTGGTTTTGGTTTAATTTATTACACCAATAAGTACACACACGTTGATCCGATCCTAAATCAAAATAATTTTCTACCATCAAGTATGTGGCAAAATCCTTCCATTCACTATTATTTTCCCTTTCACTTTTTGCATATAAATCCACTACTTTAGTCTGATTCTTATAATAAGTGCGTCGACAACATACACAAGTGAAATTAGGTCTCTCACTTGATTTCACCTGAAACGTGGCAATTTCCTTCTGAAAATTATCTGTACTGGAAACCTGTACATTATCTTCAACATTACCCTCTACTTCAGGGTCAATTTGAACATTCTCATCTTTACTACTAAAGTAACAAAACTCAATTTCTTCACAAATATTCTCCACATCTATTTCAGAACCATGCAAAAGAGCAGCACATAATTGTTTAAGCATAATTGCTGGACTCTTAGCATAATACAACATTCTCACTAATTTTCTCACTTTATTATGATGCACTGCTAGCATCCTGAAATGATGAAAAACACTCTGGCATACTCTCCTGGAAAGACAAGCCAGTGAATGACCACGCAAACCTGTCATTTGTCTCACTCTGCAAGGATCTAAATTTTGCAACAACTTCATTTTCTGCTTCAAACTTTTCTTATTAAATGTCCGTATAAAATCACAAAGCAAATTGATGGAAACCTGTCGCACACTGCAAATAGAACTACACTTCCAAATGTACACAGGACCCTTAGGACGTCTTCCTAAAACCTCATCACTTAGCACCTCTTCTGTCTCTGTTGTCACAAGTTTTTCCTTTTCAACTGGACAACCATCCTTCACTTCATAAGCTCGACCACTGGTGTCAACTGCAAACATCAAATCATTATCCTGAAAATAACTCTCCTCATTAAAAAATGCCTCAGAACTTGAACTATGCATCCATTCTCCGGAAAAAACTTCACAAAAGTTACTACGATTTACTACTCTCTTCCATCTACTGTTTGTTTTGAAATCAGAAATTACCTTGCTTAGTTTCCTAATTCTATTGATTACCAAAATAAACAACTTTCGCTTAATTTCAAAAGCATGATCAATAATTTTCTCTACATTTTTCTTCTTCTTATAAAATGCCGCTTTCTGTTGGCCTTTTTTAATATTTCTTAATAAATTAACTATTATCCTGTTACGGAACATTCGTTTTCGAATGTCCCTAAACTGTTGGTTCCTTCTACTATCATGCACAGAGTTATCTCTTCCTCTACCAATAACATTTTTGATGGGTCTTTCCTTTCCATTTAAATTACTCTTCTTTTTCTGAACTGAAACATTTTGGCGAAAAATACTTTTTTTACTAAAAATATTTTTTAAGAATGATTTTGTGCTCTTACCCGGAGCTTTCTTGGTGTTTTGATAAGTATTTGGGGAAGAGGACTGCTGCAATAAAACATCATCCTGCTGTCTTTGACGTTTTCTAGCCTTTCTAATTCTATTTTTCGTAGGCATTTTTCAAATTTAAAAAAGATCTGCAGTTGAATCTGTGGAAAAATATAGTAAAAAATTTTATTAACCACTATTACCAAACAGTAAATGAATAACAATCATCAAAAACTTAACGCCCTACTTATTATTTAACATAGAAAATCTTTTGCACCAGCACTGCATCACAAGGACATTTTCAGTCATTTCCTCTTGAATGCAGGTATACAATTGATTTATGTGCTGTGTTTATAAACGATTTTTTGAAATCAATTACATTTCTGGATATGTACTGCTACAGCTTTATAGGTTGCTTTGGGTCATATTTATAAGGCATATGAGTGTCTATAATGTTATTTTTCCTTTTTAAATGGAAAGCGTTCTTCATGGTGCAAGTTTCTTATAAATACGCTCCCACCTGCGAAACGGAACTTTGCGATGCGAAGCTGATTGCCTCCCCGGTGTCTGTCAACATTCTAAACAGACCGGAGCGGCCGCCATCTTATCTCTCGGTAGGATCGAGAGAGAAGAAGAGGTGAAAAACGAAGGGGGAATTTAATGAAAGGGGGCAAGGTATACCCCTCTTGACCCCCTAGGAATGTTGTTGGGGTTTTTAAAGGGTCCCGTGGGGAAAATAAAAAAAATATTTTTTTCACGGTAGAAGCGCTTTCCGAACACCGAACTGGGCCGCAAACTGCTGGCGAAACGGGAATAGGTATAAGGGGGTGCGGGAGACCATTTTGTGCTTCGTTTTAATTAAATTACTAAGTATAAGGGGGTGCGGGAGACGTATCCTAATCCCTTATATTTTCTGAGGGTGGCTGAGAAGGCTCATATATGTTGATACATGTGTTCCAACGGCTCTGCGTGAGCTTTTTTTTTTTCTTTGCTGCGGCACGTCTGTTAACGTTCGATTCGAAGGAAATCAGGAAGTGTTGACAACCAATTTGTCAGTGCGATAAAATATTTCGTTATAAATGAATCTTTATTGATAAACGTTGTCTGCGCCATCTTGTCTTTTTTACAATGCCACAATTTTGTCGTGCACGGTAGCCATTTTAGATGCCAGGCCGGTCCCAGGCTATCACCTAGCCCCAGCTGTAGAGAATCCACACATACCAACCCTCCCGATTCAGGCGTCAGACTACTGATTTCAGTGCTACTCTCCCGCCTCCCGATTCCTGCAACCAAAAACGCGGGAGTATATTACCAACCACTAGCGATAACTTCTTTAGAGACAAAAATTATCGCCGCACATCGGCGATTTTTATCGCAGATAAACCTTGCTATTAGCAAGGTTTATCGCAAATGCGATAAAAAACGGCCGCAATGCATGAATATCGCTGAAAAGTCAGCGATATTCATGCATTATCCAGCAAATGCTCTTAGCCATGTTATCCACCTCTCATTGGATAACATGGCTAAGAACTGCTCGCAAATGCGATAAGAAGCGGCCGCAATGCATCAATATTGCTGAAAAGTCAGCGATATTCATGCATTATCCAGCATATGCTTTTAGCCATGTTATCCACCTCCCATTGGATAACATGGCTAAGAACTGCTCATGGCCCCATGAGGAACGCTTTCCATTTAAAAAGGAAAAAATAACATTATAGAAAAGAATCGTTTTTAAACACAACATATAAATCAATTGTATACCTGCATTCAAGAGGAAATGACTGAAAATATCCTTGAGACACATGAAAGCGTTTTCTGGAATGCCCTAGCACCATTTTTTGGACATTATTAACATGGCTATGTAACTCCCATAATCAAAATCAAAATTTGCCAAGCGCAGGTGGGAGCGTATTTACAAGACACTTGCCCCATGAGGAATGCTTTCCATTTAAAAAGGAAAAATAACATCAAAGACACTCAAATGCCTTATAAATATGACCCAAAACAACCTATGAAGCTCTAGCAGTACATATGCAGAAATGTAATTGATTTCAAAAATTATTTTTATAAACAACATATCTGTTTCAGCTTACATAAGAGACCATGGACTGGGCTTCATATACAACAATAACTTGTATAACTGCATTCCAGAATGCTACACCGAATATGCAATTACAATTTCTCAAAGTAACAAAATCTATTTCTATATCACTACAGACAAAGCCACAGTTTAAAAACACAGCTTTCTTCATCATTTTCTCCTTAATTCATACTATTCTCTATCTAAAATAAATAAATCTTTTCTCACCTTAGCAAATACTTTTTGAGTTTTGAAAACAGTCTCAGAAATATACCAAATTGTCTTCAGCAGAAGAAAAAGGATGCACTCCAGAGTCTGCAGCTATTGAAAGCACAGAAATACAGATATTCATTTCACATATCTCTCATATTAGCCAATCATAACTCTTCCCTCACTTTTTTCAAATCAAAACCCTTCCCCCCTCTGCCCTCTCTGCCTTTTTTCCATAGCAACCACCTCCTGGAAGACCTCTCATGTTTGCAAATTCACACAACAATGTTTCAATTGAACTCTGAACTCTCAGTGCACCTGCGTATCCAGTGCAATCTTTCATTAAAAGTTTCTTCCTTGACCATTCAAATTACATCTTTCAAAGAACACATCCATGCACCCTAACTTTCTGTTTTCAGAAATGGAAATACACCAATCACTGCTAATGAATCATTAGCATTGGAAATCCACAGTTTTTTTTCTTTACAAACTCCTACTGTTTCAACTGCCCTTTCATTACCACACTTCATCTGACTGCAGCACAACCTTCTCCCACCATGTTTAACGTCTGGATTGTTGGACATAGTTACATCCACTGGGCTCAAAGGTATGCTGAGAGCAGAAATTTACACAACCTCAATTTACAAGATGTGGAAATTAAGTGGTTGGGCCAAAGAGGATTAAAATGTCACCAATTGATACCATTGGTGAAAACCTTTATGCATTTGCCAAAACCTCACCTGTTAATTGTGCACTGTGGAGGTAATGATTTGGGCACTTTGACAGGGGTAGGTCTGGAAATGCTTTTAAAGGACACCTTTGAGCAATTAATGGCACTTTTTCCTCAAACTGCCTTGGTATATTCCAATATATGCCAAAGACAGAAATGGAGGTGGTCCAACCAATTTTGTCCACAAATTGAAAAGTCGAGGAAGCATGTAAACAAATCTGTTTCAGCTTTCATGAGAGACCATGGAATGGGCTCCCTGTACAACAATAACTTGCGTTACTACATGCAAGATATCTACAGAGGAGATGGAGTTCACTTCTCAGATGAGGGCAACAGAATTTTCATTCTGAATTTAAGAATGTGCATTGGTACCTACTTATAAGTACCTAAATGTACCATAAACCCAAAAGCTCTTCTTAGAGCTACCCTTCATCTAATCACTCACAATTATTATTTTTTTCTAACTTTTTTCACTAATTTTCCATAAAATACGCTCCCCGGTTCGCTAACCGAAAGCTAACCTCGCGGAATTGTTTAAAAAAATGTTTTTTTTCCGCACATTTAAGCCTCCTCAGCCACCCTCAGAAAACCTAGGGGGTCAAAATAAGTCTACTGTGCCCCCTTCTACACATTCTGAACATTATTTGCCCTCCATCTTGTATCTTAATGCGACCGAAACACAAAATAGTGGACTCCCGTGACGCTTAAGGTTCGCTAACCGGGCCGCTTTCCAGAAAGCGGTCCTAAAAAAAGGTGGGAAAGTAATTAGCAGAAAAACGACTAGAGACACTCTCACCAAATATAGATTAGCTCATACTACATAACAATCCCTTTCATTCTCACAAATTTGATTGAAATTTCATTTATCCATTTAGCCTGTAGACCTATCTAAATACCCTGAGGTAAATTACTTCACAAAACACATCTAAAATATTGGAATTGACAACCAATGAAAACTTTACTTTCATTTACAATTTTTATTACCTGACATTTGATTGGTTATATACCTGAATATATATAAAGGAAGAGAAGGAAACACAGCCATTTTCACTGCTACTTCCTGAACTACATTTCAAGAGCCTTTTCACCTCCCTGTAAAGTTATTTGATAATTTGTAAGTGGCACTTTAAATTAATTTGTAAAAACGTTTATTGATAATTATTTACTGTCCCCCTGCTATAGTTATAGATACAGATAACCTCCTCTGTTACATTTATTGATTGACTTACACTTCTCTGCTATAATTATGAATTTACTTACTTTAACTTCACTGTTAAAAAAACAGAACTACATGTCTGAACTTAAACCCAACAGTGCCCTAACTCTTCTAATATAATTATTTTTTTTATGCAATTTACAGCAAAAAAATGGAAGGGGAGCAAGAAAAAACTAATGTTTCCTTCGAGATTACATCCGAAGACATTGTAACTGAAGAAAATGTGGATGAAGATTTTATGGGTCAATCTTTTGACGAACAATTTATTCAAACCTTACAAGAGACAGAAACATCCATGTTTGACGAGATACCAGATGATATAATGCTGGAAGTTTTAAAGAACTATGAAAATAATAAATACATTTTTTTTAAATCAAAATAAATAAATAAATTAAAAAAACGAACAAAAACAACAAATAATTAACATACAGTATTAGAAAAGTCTATCATTCTTTTATCCTTAAAGTACGCTGCCCAGAACGCTTTCCGGTTCGCGAACTTGGCGCTTACCACGCAAAAAAAAAATATATATTTTTTTTTTTTGGACCCTCCTAGGCCCTTTTAAAACCTCCACATAAAACCTAGGGGGTCAACGAGGATCTACTATGCCCCCTTATGGTAATTTCCCCCTTTGTTTTGGCCTCCTCTTGTCTCTCGATCCTACCGAGAGACAAGATGGCGGCCGCTCCGGACTGTTTAGAATGTTGACAGACACCAAAGAGCCAATCAGCTTCGCTTCGCGAAGTTCCGATACGCGAAAAGTTCGCTAACCGGATCGCTGCCCGGAGCGCTGTTACAGATATATATCTTGATTTAAACGTTAATTTCTCAAAATCCACTGAAGCACATATATTGAGACCTAGCAAAGGCACATCGGGCTAACAGTCCCTACAATTTTGCCAAGTTTCGTGAAAATCCATTCAGCCGTTCGGGCTAAAAGTGAGTCCAACCGCCCTATGGAAATTAACATGGGAAAAACGCGTTTTGGGACCCCCCTTTTTTCTCGGCCCCCCCTTGAGGAAACCCCCCCAAATTTTCAGGGGCTGCTCAGAAACACAATGTGCCATTTTCCTGAAAATTTCAGCCGATTCCGTCCACAAACGCCAAAGTTATTAGACATAGAATTTTCAGAAATGCCATAGGGAAAAAATCCTAACTATATATACCTACTGGCGACCGCCAGTAGGTAATATATATATATATATATATATATATATATATATATATATATATATATATATATATATATATATATATATATATATATATACATTCCTTCCTCTCTGGTTCCATTTGCCGTAACCGCAGCGCTCAATTCGGGTGCGGCGCCCTGCAGCTGAACCACGCTGCTCAAAATTCCCACACTATTCCTCCAGATGGAGAAACAAACCGGGTCGCACTCCACAGGTCGTTTTATGCCATTTTTTTTATTTTCTTTACATTCTCTTAGAGTTCAACAAGGCAGCTGTTACGATCTACGGGTTTCGGTATGTACATATATATATATATATATATATATATATATATATATATATATATATATATATATATATATGTTTCACACCAGTTATAGTTACTAATTTTACTGACATAAAACCATTGAAATTCTCACGTTATAGTTAGTTGGACTCACTATACCTTGCGCGCCTGCAATACACTGCTGATGACGTCACATATTACATCACTCATGACATGGTCAGTGACATCACTCATGACATCACTGATGACACCATCCAGTGAATGTGTGTCTTTCTGAAAAATAAATATGTTTTATTTATGTATATGTAAAGGTCGATAGAAGAATAAATGTTTAAATAAGTGTCTCAATTGATTTTTATTTTTTTAAATTGATTGGTTAACTGGCTTATTAAGTGTATCTTAGTGAATACATATATTAGCGAATAATGTTTAAATATTTAAATATATGTATCAGTGTTTCACTTTGTGTATAAGTGGCTGCATGGGTTGGTGAGTAGCTACTTGTGTGTGTATATGGGTTATTAGATGTATTTTTTAGTATCAGTATGAGTGTCTGTATGGTTTGGTGGGGGTATTACTTAGCACATAGATGCATCCATGACTGACTCACTGTTTGTATGTGTTTTGAAGACAGCATATGTGCAGGACTGTATTGGTGGATGAGTGTGTATATGTGTGTGTTAGTGAGTGAATGACTGTCTCACTAGTGTCTTTATCAGTAACTACATATGTTTTAATCTAGTATAAGTGAGTATTGATGTATATAAGTGAGTATATGTGAGATGGAGAGATTGTAAGAGTTCCTGTTTAAATAAGTATGTGTTTCTATAAGTGATTGTTTAAGAGAGTAAGTATGTGTAAGTTTCCTTAAAAGTAAGGTGGTAGTGTGTGTATAGCTGTATATGCAAATAAATGGATGTTCAATAGTTTATTTGCATGTGTGAGTATGTGTGTGAGTAACTTTTGGATGACTGTTGGTGTGTAACAGGATGTATAGGTCTTTCACTACATATGATGAGTGAGTATATGTATGAGTGACTATATAGAACTGTTGGTGAATGAGTGGATGTGTATATAGATGGTGGAATTACTGAAATGGTTGTTCTAACTGGAATGGGTATCTCAATTTTTTTGAAAATGTTAGTTTCTATTTTTGAATATGTGTTTCAAGGGTTACATTACACTGAAAGGAGGTCTGTCAGTCTGTCACAAGGATAGTGTCATCAGTGATGTCATGAGTGATGTCACTGACCATGTCATGAGTGATGTAATATGTGACGTCATCAGCAGTGCATTGCAGGCGCGCAAGGTATAGTGAGTCCAACTAACTATAACGTGGGAATTTCAATGGTTTTATGTCAGTAAAATTTCCAGCTAACTATAACTGGTGTGAAACCTATGGTTTTTTCAGTGAATTTAATAGGTTTTTTAAATGCTAATTCCTAACTATAACTGGTGTGAAACCTATGGTTTTTTCAGTAAATTTCATAGGTTTTTTAAATGCTAATTCCTAACTATATATAGGGCCTCAGAACCTATGTTTTTTCAGTGAATTTCAAAGGTTTTTTAATAGCAAATTTCTATAGCTATGAAATGTAATATTTTTTATATTGAATCCTATATTGTATATTTATGTAATACAATTTTTTTTATGTATATTGTAATGTTTTTTTATTATTTTTTGCCCTGGAGCGCTCCCGGTGCGCGTACCGGTGAGCGCACCGGTAAGCGCAATCTTCCGGCGCGCCCCGGTGCGCGTACCGGTGAGCGTCCCGTTAGCGCTATTGTCGCGAACGAAAACATCATTGTGACGTATCGCGTAGCCACGTCCGCGTGATACGCACGGCGTAAGCGCACCCAGAAGCACTCGAGCGCATACGATCGCGCTACGTAAGCGCCCCGGGGCGCGTAGCGTAAGCGTGTCGGGTCATGTGACTTAAAAATAACACTTTTCATTGGTTCAAGACAGTTTTGGTTTCCAAATGATGAAAGCCCGGGTCATGTGACCTGAAAATAACACTTTTCATTGGTTCAGGACAGTTTTGTTTTCCAAAAGCCCCCACCTTTTTTCCTCATTCTCACTTTTTACTTTGACTGAGGAAGACCTGTTTGCAGACCTATTTGTACTTATTTCTACTGAGAAATGGCTACAGTAGCAGCAGCAGCAGGAGCATCTCAACCACCACCACCACCACAAGGACCACCACAACACCACAGTGGTGGAGAAGAAGAAGAGGATGAGGAGGAGGAGGAGGAGGAGAGGCGGTACCTGCCTGAAGATTTTACCACTTATAAGCCTAAGGAGCACATTGTCTGGGAGATTTTTAAAATCCCAAGGGGCCTCAAGAAAGTAAATGCGCCAAAGGTTACTTGTCTAATCTGTGGCACTGTACTTACCAGGGGGAACCCTGCCAAAAAGTATTCTTTTGGCAACAACACCATGATTCACCACATGCAACGCCGGCATCCAAACAACTATGCTGTGGCAGAGGTCAGAGAACTGACCAGAAACCCTCCCTAATCTTCTCCCAGCACCTCCTAAAGTAAGCAACCCACTCCATCGGGTCCAGAGACAAGTGAGATGGTCCCAAACATCCATACCCAGTTTGGATTTTTCAAAATAGTTTGCAAATTTTGTGGAAGGACAATTTGCTATGGTGAGCAAAGTATTAAACTCATCAACTGTTCTGGTGACAACCACAAGTGCCAAAACAAACCTTAATTTTTTCCAGATCTTTTTTGCTCCTGTTGAGCCGTTTACAATTCCCTGGTTTTTGTTTGTCCCCATAAAAATTCCCCCAAAAATATAAAATTGTTCATAAAAGCCAGAAAAAGTACAAAATGTTCCAAAAAAACAATAAAAAAATATAAAACAACAAAAAGAATAAAAAAACAGTTCTTTTTAGAACTACCTCCAATTTATAAAAAAATGCTACATTTTAAAAAAAATCTGTCATTCTTTATTCCCCATGGTACGCTCCCCGGTACGCTCCCCGGTGCGCGTACCAGGGCGCGCTTATAGATATATATATTTTTTTTAACCTAAATTACTCGAAATCCACTGGAGCACATACCTTGAGACATAGCAAAGGCACATCGGGCTACCAGTCCCTACAATTTTGCCAAGTTTGGTGGAAATCCATTCAGCCGTTCGGGCTAAAAGTGAGTCCAACCGCCCTATGGAAATTAACATGGGGAAAACACGTTTTGGGACCCCCTTTTATCTCGGCCCCCGCGTGACGAATCTTCCCCAAACTCTCAGGGAAGGAGCTGAGCGCAGCGAGGCAAATTTAAAAAAAAATTCTGGCAGATCCCTCAATCGACGCCAAAGTTATTCCCAATAGAATGTTGCGGATTCCCTATAGAAAATAATCCTAACTATAACTACCTACTGGCGACCACCAGTAGGTAATATATATATATTTATATATATATATATATATATATATATATATATATATATATATATATATATATATATATATATATATATATATATATATATATAACAGTCTCTGCTATCTCTCGACCGGAGCCCAGTCCTGGATACCTTCGGCGCAGATGAAGAGAGGAGACCCAAAATGCAGGTGAGCAGTGTTTTATTCAATTAAAAAAGCGGCACACCTCAGCATAACGTTTCGGCCTACACAGAGGCCTTGGTCACATATATATATATTTATTAAAAAAAAAAAATTATATATATATATATATATATATATATATATATATATATATATATATATATATATATATATATATATATATATATATATATATATATATATATATATATATATATATAAAACCAAAAATGCCTAGGAGCTTGAGGCTGCACAGCACTGCAGGAGAGTAACAACTCGATTTAAACCAAGCAGGGAACTTAACATCCCTTTGAAGTCCATGGCCAGACGCGTTTCAATGCCGCTGTTTTCATCTCCTCAGAGGCCTTGTCAGTGGAGGTGATTTCTGGTTACCGCATCTCCCCTGCGTTTTCCATAATTGGGGGCTTCAAGTGCTCCTGCTTTGGTGGCAGTTCATTTTGAAATGCACGCTGGGATTTGAGGTCTAGTTTTGCCAAATAACGCCCTCTAATGGGTTACCTCCGCTGCAGCTAATTATGGACAATTTTTCTCAGCCCTCCATTGAGCCTTGGATGAGACTCTGCCAGCTTTATTACTATATATATATAAATATATATACATATATGTATTCAAATCGAGCAATGCGCTCCTGCGCTTCCGGTAGGCACACTCGATCTTCCTGCCATCCAGCAATACATGCCCCTCTTAGCTCCGCAATCACTGTTTTCCGCTCTTTTATTCCATGTGCCCAATGCATTTCGAGGCTTCTCAGCCTCTTCTTCATGGGGTCTTGGAAAAGAAACAGGCAGTTCACTCACCCTATTCAAACAACTTTAATAAATTGAATGATACCGCCCTCAGTGGGCGTGGTTTAACAACTCTTCCATCAGGATTGATGGTACCTGTAGTCCATAGGGTGGGTGTGTCAATGAGCCTTAAGTAGGTTGCCTGTTTATTTCAATATTATATCTGTATATTAATCCCTTGAGTAGGGGGGAAATCCAGGGAGCGGAGCTGTCATTATCGTGGAAGGTCGTACCTCGCTTGCAATGACACGTGCATTGCCGCGGCCTCTCCGCGTTGTTTCATGCTTCTCCACAACTGGAGATGGTGCTCTACCGCACTGCCACGGGCAGCCGTGTACAATATTCAAATCGAGCAATGCGCTACAGCACTTCCGGTAGGCACACTCGATCTTCCTGCCATCCAGCAATACATGCCCCTCTTAGCTCCGCAATCACTGTTTTCCGCTTTTTTATTCCATGCGCCCAACGCGTTTTGAGGCTTCTCCGCCTCTTCTTCATGGGGTCTTGGAAAAGAAACAGGCAGTTCACTCACCCTATTCAAACAACTTTATTGAATTGAATGATACCGCCCTCGGTGGACGTGGCTTAACAACTCTTCCATCAGGATTGATGGTACCTGTAGTCCATAGGGTGGTGTGTCAATGAGCCTTAAGTAGGTTGCCTGTTTATTTCAATATTATATCCATATATTAATCCCTTGAGCTTGAGTAGGGGGGAAATCCAGGGAGCGGAGCTGTCATTATTGTGGAAGGTCGAATCTCGCTTGCAATGACACATGCATTGCCGTGGCTTCTCCGCGTTGTTTCATGGTTCTCCACAACCGGAGATGGTGCTCTACCGCAAGGCCAGGTGCAGCCGTGTACAATATTCAAATCGTGCAATGCGCTCCTGCGCTTCCGGTAGGCACACTCAATCTTCCTGCCATCCAGCAATACATGCCCCTCTTAGCTCCGCAAAGATGGATGGCAGGAAGATCGAGTGTGCAGGAGCGCATTGCTCGATTTGAATATATGTATGTATATATATATTCGCTCCAGCTTCCCTCCCAGTCACGGAATGGATGGTCGCACTCGCAGGGTAAAGTTAAAGTATTTATTGCACAGAACGCCTTTCGGCGCGAACGCCTTCCTCTCGCTGTAATCAATGTGAAAAACAAAATGCGCCATTTTATTTACAGGGCGCCTCGGCGTTTCTTGCCACCCATCATAGAAATAGGACTACGCCTCAAAGTCATTACACAAAGTAACCGCGCCATGATGGAACTTGCAACAATATCGCTATTTTACAGGATTCAGCATTCAAAATAATTTCAATTCATTGTGTCAAACAAAATCATAACGTTATTAAGCCATAGATAGGCCTTCGCTGAATTATTTACAAAATTAAATGTATAATATTTCATTCAATACAACTCATACTTAATTTCAGAGAATTATACTTTGCAAATGATCAACATTATTCTCTGATATATCTATTACACCAAAAATCATCATATTATCAGATGACACTTTATTTAGCTGTGTATCGGCTCTTACTCCTGTTATTTTCATACTTGTATCTCCTATGATTTACTCATCCACATTACGCCTATATATATTCCTTCTGATAATATTTAATCTTCGCGTATGCAATCAAATGTACTGTGAACAAATAACCATTCTTTTCTTCTATTTTCTCTCTATTATTCTAGGCTATTTACACTGTAAACTTTAATACCATCCTTACGGTTACACCACTAAGTGGGATGTATAGATTCATCTACCCTATATATATATATACACACACACACACCAAGGGTTTTATTGCTGTTTCAGAATAGCCACAAAAGTCCATGTTTGTGCGCACGTTCTTAATCATCCTATGCAGACCACGCTTTGAAACACCATTTTCCACCACTTGAATGAGATTTAGTGGTATGCATTTCTCTGCACTTCTCTTCATTTGTAAAACCATTTATCAGTTTGTGGATTCCTGGCAGATGTAAAAAAGGTAAATCCCGTCATAACCTAGGGCTATGGCAGGACCGGAGGCTTCGGATTATGCCATACTTTCTTCACTTTATTCCTCACAGCAGCAAGAAAAAACACATAAAACTACTTTTCCCATGAACACTTGGGAAACAGGAACTCAAACAAGTCCTTTGTCAGTCTCTATAGCCATTGTGGCTCCCATCATGCTCCTCTGCTGCCTCCTCTTCCTCTTTCTTCGCTGCTCAGCAGCAAGTTAAGTGCTTTTTTCTCTCTCTCCTGGGTTTGGGGTCGGTTTAGGAGTGTTTCTTGTCTTTCCTGGCTAGCGCTAGCGTTTTGTGCCCTTGCATAGTCCCCTGCAATCGCGGGACGCTTAGCGTGATCCTAACGCGATTTTGAGCCCAGTGACAAGTGCGGTGCGGTCCTCCCACCGCTAGGGGGCGCTGTTACAACTCTGTGGTCAGCGCGAGAGAAAGTCGCGTTTCTTAGCATTTTTGCTCGTTTTTACCACAAGAGGTTGCCGTTTTTGCCCCCTGCCACCCGGATTAACACCCCTCGGGGTCGCAAACGTCATTGTGCTTCTGATTGACGCCCTGTGTGGGTTGTATTGTGTAAAGTGAACACCCTGCGGGTTGTAATTTAGGCACCGATTCCAATATAAGTGGTGCTTTGGGATGCCTTTGTCCGGGTGGTGCCCTATATATATAAGAGGGTGTTTGGCGTCTCCTGGGGTTGGCTCCCCCTTGAATTGGTGCTCCGTTGGGGCCCCCATATCTATCTGGGCTCCCTCCCAGTTTAAAGTTGGTGCCGGTGACGGCCCTGTTCAATTCCTGTGCCTCTTTCTTTTGGGTTCCTGCAGAGCCTGACTTAACTCATTATGCAGGGAGACCAAGGCGGATACCCTGAGGAGGACCCTCTGAACTATGTCCCTTGGGATGACGATTTCTATCAGGCTGTTGATGATAGTATCTACAGGGCGGTTGACCAGGCAATAGTTCCCCTAGAGCAGCGGATCACTGCGCGCATGGATGAGGCTTACGCAAAACTTGCAGCCCTGATCCCCGCGCCGACCCCGGTCATGTCACCGGCCCGGGTCCGCCACCCCCTCCTCCACCCCCTAAGAAGCAGTGTACTGAGGGGGTAGATTCTGAAGCTTTTGCCAGGGTTAAGCGGGCCTTTTCAGAGCATGAGGCCCCCCAACCGGCTTCTGGGCCCCTGGCTGAACTCCCTCCTCCTTTTCCGGTGATGTCCCCGGACCCACAGGAGGATGGAGATTCGCCTGACACGGACGAGGAGGCTTGTTCCTCTAGGTCATGGCTTCCGTCGCAGGGGCCTACCTCTTCTGCCCCTTCATATATGTTAGACCCGGACAATATTGTCCATCCCCGCTCTTCGGAGTGGGTTCCCGGGGAGAAGGTGGCTCTTTATGTGGCTAACCGTTTGCGTAAGCCTGTAGATAAGGAAGCTCGCAGTCGCCTTAGAGCGGAGTGCCCTCGCCCCACCTTAGAAGGTAAGGTGGCGTTGACTCCGGATATAGATCCCAAGATGGCCAAACTTTTAGCCAAGTTTGTTAAGGACCCTCGGAAGGGTATAGACAGGTCGTGGCGTACTTGCCAAGACAAGTTGCTAGACGCCATTGGTCCCATGACTAAGATTCTTGACATGGCTGAAGAGGCCAAGGTGTCCGGAGACCTCATATCTCCTGAGGTCCTGTCGAATTGGGCACAGCGAGCCATTGTTTTCCTTGGGAATGCAAACTGCGCGCTCTCTACCAAGAGACGGAGGTCGCTCTTAATTAAGATAGACCCCAAGTTGGGCGACCTCGCTTCATCTGAGGCTTGCGCGGTGGCGCAGGGCGGGCTCTTCGGAGACCCGTTCATTAAGGAGCTTGGCAAATTTGTAGCCACCTTTACCTCCTTAGACAGGGCTCAGTCGAATATAAAAAAGGTCTTTGCCCCTCGGGTTTTTGACTGGGCCGGACGTGGCAGGGGCCGCTCGTCCGACCTGGCAACAGCTCCGATCGGGGGCAAGGCTCCGGCCGCGGTCAGTTTCAGTCCAACAACCGCTTCAACAACTTCTACCCCATGAGGGGACAGCGATTCCGCGACCGGGGAGGCCACAGAGGCCAGCAACAAAGTGTTGAAAGAGGTGAGTGTGCTGCCCTCGGCGAGTTTGCGGGTAGGGGGGCGCTTGGCGCAGTTCTTCCCAGCCTGTGTTTCCCTGACAAGCGACGCTTGGGTGCTGCA
This sequence comes from Lissotriton vulgaris, assembly GCF_964263255.1. Lineage (NCBI taxonomy): Eukaryota > Metazoa > Chordata > Amphibia > Caudata > Salamandridae > Lissotriton > Lissotriton vulgaris. Next base: position 274,073 of record NW_028240616.1, on the reverse strand, counting down.
GATGGTCCAGGGCTTTCAGATGGAGTTCTTTGGTCGTCCACGTCAGCTACAGCGTCCTCGCCCCATTACTTTCTCGCAGCGCGATGCAGACTTGGTGCGCGCAGAGGTTTCCGCCCTCCTCCAAAAAGGGGCGATCTGCTGCGCGCAAGAGCATCCAGGGGGGTTCATCAGCAACCTCTTTTTGGCCAACAAGGTCGACGGCGGCCGTCGTCCGGTCATCAATCTGAAAGACTTCAACGAGTGGTTGGTGTACCGCCATTTCAAAATGGAGGGGATTCCCCTCTTGCGGGATGTTTTACTGCCAGCCGACTGGATGGTCAGACTCGACTTAAAAGACGCCTATTTGGTGGTCCCGGTTTTCCCTCCCCACCACCGGTTCCTACAGTTCAAGTGGGACGGTCAGGTCTACGAGTTCACCACGCTTCCTTTCAGGCTCTCCTCAGCGCTGTGGTGCTTCACAAAGGTGTTGCGCCCGGCAGTAGAGACCTTGAGAGCTCGGGGTGTCAGAATGATTGTGTACCTGGACGACATGTTATTCAGGGATCAATGTCCACGACGGCTGGTGTCCCAGCTGCAGATGGCAGTCAACCTGCTTCAGAGTCTGGGTTTTGTTATCAACGAGAAGAAGTCGCTTCTGGTTCCCGGCCAGTGTGCCACCTTTTTGGGGTTCAACATAGACTCGGTGTCTGCCACATTGAGCCTTCCTGCCAGAAAGATGTCGAAGATCAGACACGAGCTGCGACACTCTCTGGCGAGGCCGCTCATATCTCTGCGGCACTTGCTGCGTTTAATGGGCCTTCTGTCGTCCTCAATCCAGGCCATTTTACCGGGCCCCCTCCATTATCAGGCGATGCAGCGTCTGAAGACGTATCACCTTCTGAGAGGCCTGACGTACTCTCAGCTCATTCCCCTTTCGGAGGAGGTGAGAGGCGAAATGCAGTGGTGGCTGTCGCACATGGAAGCCTGGAATGGCCGTGCGATCTTTGGGTCAGCCCCGGATATACTCATAGAGTCCGACGCCAGTCGATTAGGCTGGGGGGCCAGGTGCGGCGATTTTTCCACGAGTGGCGCCTGGTCTGCCCAAAAGCAATCTTTGCATGTCAATTGTTTAGAGTTGCTCGCGGGCTCCTTTGCAGTCCAGTGTTGGACGAGAGACAGAGTGAAATCGTGTGTCCTTTTGCATATGGACAACGTGTCGGCGGTTCGCTATATCAACCATCTGGGTGGGACCAGATCCAAGATGCTGGCGGACCTCGCACGGGAATTTTGGCACTTCTGCCTGGACCATCAGGTGTCGGTCACGGCGGAATACTTGCCGGGCCAGCAGAACGAGGTAGCAGATTGGCACTCCCGGCACCTGCTAGATGCCAGCGTCTGGAAGTTGGACCCTCAGGTCTTTGCACGGTTAGCGGACAGGTGGGGCCCCTTCACGGTGGACCTGTTTGCGTCACGTCTAGACCACCAACTTCCGAGGTACTTCAGTTGGCGCCCGGACCCGCGGGCGGAAGCAACGGATGCGTTTCTTCAGGATTGGTCGAACGAGAAGGGTTACGTGTTTCCTCCGTTTTCAATGATAACGCGAGTGTCGGCACTGCTGCGTCGTCAGTTGGCGGAGGTAGTGTTGATCACGCCTTGGTGGAGGTCGCAAGTTTGATTTCCGGTTCTACTGGAACTTTCTTGGGATTTTCCAATCCTACTCCCCCTCTCTCCTCACATTCTGCTCAGTCCGGAAGGGAATCCCCACCGGTTGGTTCAGGAGGGATCGTTGAGGTTGATGGCTTGGAGGATCTCCGGCGTCGCTGGATGCTCCCTGGCCTTTCGGGAAAGGCAGAGGTCTTGCTCTCCAAGGCTTGGGCGGATAGCACAACCAAGAGATACCGATCAGCGTGGCATAGGTGGCGTCGCTGGTGTATGCAACGGAGTCTCGATCCTGTGGGGGCAGATGTAGTGCAGGTCCTTAACTTCCTTGCTGATTTAGCGGAAGAAGGTTTGGCCTATCGATCCATCAATACTTTCCGTTCCGTGATCTCGGCTGGCCATGATTTGATGCAGGGTTCCCCGATTGGGGAGCACCCTTTGGTGTGCAGATTGTTGTGAGGGATCCGTCTCTCGCTGCCACCTGAGCCGCGTTACTCCATCCTGTGGGACGTGAACAGAGTTCTGAATTTGTTTCTGTCATGACAACCGAATAGGTTTCTCTCCCGTAAAGAGCTTACGGCTAAACTGGCGATGCTGTTGTGCCTGGTGTCCTGCAGGCGAGTCTCGGATGTACGAGCTCTTGACATTACGGCTAGAGTTTTTTCCCCAGTTGGGGTGTCCTTTACGATAACAAGACGAACCAAGACCCTTACACGGGTTATTTCATACCCAGCTTTTCCAGACTCCCCTAGACTGTGTGTAGTACAGTGCCTCCGTGCCTATGAGGATATGACTGATGATACTCGCCCTCCGGGCGAACGACAACTTCTCATTGCCATACGTAAACCGTTTAAGGCTGTTTCTTCCCCTACGATCGCCAGATGGGTACGTTCGGTGATGCAGGAGGCGGGGATTGATACCAAACAGTTTGGCGCTCATTCAGCGCGAGGTGCTATGGCCTCAAAAGCATTTGCCCTTGGGGCTCGGCTGGAAGATTTGATGAGAGCGGCCGATTGGTCCTCAGATTCGACTTTCAAGAGGTTCTATTTTAAGCCAGTGTTGGAAGTGGCTCGGCTGGTTGTCGACAAGCTTTGAACTGGCATAATCCGAAGCCTCCGGTCCTGCCATAGAATGAGAATTTGCCTAGCCTTAGTGCTGGTAAGTTCCAATTCTATTAAGGACTCGGAGGCGAGGATTATCCCTCCCAATGACTTCCAAGAAGTGGACCCTCCCTGTACGCAATGTAAGTAAATCATTCATGGGAATTTTCTGCTGTTAACATTAAGGCTGTTGCAATGTTCAGTATTTTTTACCTGACTTATTCTGGAGAGATGTTCGGAATCTGATGATGTGATCTTTTTCAGGAAATGATGGTTCCAAACAGGATGCGTGAGAATGCCGGAACATGGGCTTCGCGCAAAGAAATAGGAAGAGGAGGCACATAAGGGGCATGATGGGAGCCACAATGGCTACAGAGACTGACAAAGGACTTATGTTTTGAGTTCCTGTTTCCCAAGTGTTCATGGGAAAAGTAGTTTTATGTGTTTTTTCTTGCTGCTGTGAGGAATAAAGTGAAGAAAGTATGGCATAATCCTCGCCTCTGAGTCCTTAATAGAATTGGAACTTACCAGCACTAAGGCTAGGCAAATTCTCATTCCCATTTACAGACTCTTAAATACCGAATCTGTATTTAAGAGTCTGTAAATGGGAAGGGGGCAGATGTAGGTAATTCCGAATTTTGGAATACCGAATCTGTAAGATTCGGTATTTACCGATTCGGTAAATACCGAATCGGTATTGCCCATTGATTCCTATGGGCCTTGAAGCCCATAGGAATCAATGGGAAATACCAATTTGGTATTTACCGAATCGGTAAATACCGAATCCTGCAAGGGTGCAGGGGGTGACACTTTGACACCCTCTAGCACCCCAAGTACAGGCTTGTGTGCCATGTGGCACACATACATGCCCTACTTCCTGTTTGGGCGCCAGGATACCCGTAGGGTGACAGTTGCGCGATACAAATACAATACAATACAATACAATACAATGTCTGTGTGTCACATGGCACAGGTGTGTATGCACACCTGAATTCGGTATTTTACCACACAATAGGATTGTGTGGTAAAATACCGACTCATAAGGGCCTGTGGCACGGTAAACTGTGCCACCTACATTTGGAATTACAGAATCGGTATATTTACCGATTCGATAATTTACTGAATCGGTAATTTTACCGATTCGGTAAATATACCAATTCTGTAGTTTTCTGCCCCCTACATAGCAAAACCCTAATACCGGTCGGTAACGGCCGAAATCGGCTGTTACCGACCGGTATTTGGGCTCCTACATCTGGTGTCTAGTGTATAAGACTTACATTTTTTTGTGAATTTGGACCCACGCCATTTATTCTTTAACCTAGAAAAGAAGATATTGTGCATCAAAGAGAGCAATGGGACAAGAGCCTTCTTTGAAGTAAGGGGTAAAGGGACGAGCCATCAAAAAAGAGGGTGTACCCCATCCACGCTCCATTTTGAGGACGGTGGAAGCCAGAGGAAGCTAGTTGGACATCAGACATGCAGCTCCAACTCCTCAATTCAGTCTGTGGAATAAGATAACCAAGAACATTATTGGACACCAAACAATTACTAGCCGAAGAAAGCACACAAATTAGGACTAGTGCATTAAGATACAAAAAACTATTAGGTAACCTATAATATCCCTAAAATTAATATTTTGAAGCAGACTCTAGTGCTAAAGAGATGAAGGACAGGCGCTGAGCAGTGGGCGTTTGCATTGTTAGCACTGTGTTGCTGTGTTTAAAAAGGCTAAGGGCATGTCAACAAGAGTCAGCTTAATTACCACTGACTGCGCTTAGCACGGTTTTTGTTAACGCCGGCTATCGCTGGAATTTATCGCCATGCTTGCGCTGTATTAAAAACGCATACTGCAATGGCAAGATAAATTCCAGCAATAGCGGGGAAATTGCCGTTTTGCAGGTAACATCGCTGTTTTTTCAGCGATGTTCCCTGCAAAACGGCGATATGCTTGATGATACGACCCTGTGGTCGTGACACAATAATCCACCTCCCATGTTACACATACATTAGTCAGGATTTTAGCAGACGTTAGTGTTTGGCGAAAACCGCAGTTTTTGCCAAAAACTAACGTCTGCGAAAATGCTGTGGGTCGCCTTGTAAATATCGCGATGCGCACTAAGCGATATTTTACAAGTCCCTCTGTGTGAGGTACGCCCAGTTACGCCCACTTTGCACCTCACTAGAGATGCAAAGTGAGGCGTCGGGAAAAGGCTGCTAACATGCGCTAATGCATGCTAGCATCCCCTTGTAGATAGGGCGATAATATTATCTCTGCATTTTTGGCTTTTAAAGCCAAAAAAGTGGAGATAAGGCCCTTGCTAATATGCCCCTACATTTTTTAAAGAGCATCTGCTTGTGAGTATTCCATATATGCTCCACTTTCTCTCACAGTGAAGGGTGGTTATCTGAGGGTTGGGCAGCAGTTGTCTCTTGGGTGGGTCGCTTCCTGTACACTTCAACTTTCTGATGATGTAATTGACAGTGATGACGTCACAACTGAAAGATCAGTAAGAGATTAAAGCGAACAAACAATAATATGTTCATATAGCATTGGTAGTGCACATTATTTAAAGGATCTTAATCAGAGCAAACAGTTAACGTTTTTGTTTTAGCAAACAGATAGCCTCGGAGCCCAACTCCCAAACAATCAGAACAGAGTTGATGTTTTGGAATTCAAGAAAGTTCTCTCGAAGTACGCCTGAAAATCTGTGATATTCCAGATCTCTCGGTGGATTACTAGGAAGTTTTTATGAATTCCATTTTTGCAGGAAAGATTATACACACATGTTTTCACATGTAAAAAAAAAAACACCTGAGAAAATACATACTCATGAATTTGTGCATAAAAAAATTAAAATATAGATGTTGTAGTCACCTCTCTGTGTACCTGCCTTAAATACATTTGCTCTCAAAATCGAGACGCTGCAGCGTTGCATGGTGTTTTATTTTCTAATAAGATATTAGGAGTTATTTTCACTGGATTAGTGATTACTCTGGTGACACAGACCACAAGCTATGGCCTATGATGGTATGCTAGATAGCATGGCATAAAAATATAAAGCCATCTATTTATTTCAAGTTTAAAGAGTACGGGGCATATTATCAAGGGCTGGCGATATAATTATCGCCGCTTTAGCGTCCGTTTTTGGGCGCGGCGATAATTATACCGCACTATTATCAAGGTCATCTAGCGTGTGAATTCATGCCTCAGGCCCGTTTTCGGAACGCCCAGCAGGGCAACGCCAATGAGATGCAAAGTGGGCATATCTCAATGAAATTATGTGAGAAATGTCATTAACACGACTTTCTCCTATCATCAACGTAGCCACTAACCCGCTTAGCGATGACAAAAGCAGCACTAACCGCGCTTATCGCTCTTTTCTTTACACATGCTTTCAATTCGACTTAGCCATGATATCCTATGTGAGATGGATTGCGAGGATGAATCTACCCTGCCCTATCCTTAACGATTCACCTATCGCTGTGCGATTATCACTGGATTTCCAGCGATAATCGCACATTTTGAAGCTATTGCTGGATTATATATCACATTGGAGATAAGCGTTGCTGATAGCGCGCTATCTCAGTGATATGATCCAGCAATAGCCGGCGATCATTATCCTTGCGCTAAGTGCCCTGAGCAATAATTATCGCTGGGCCTTGTTAATATGCCCCTATGTTTATTAAGATAAGAGCAATAGTATAATAGAAGTTAAACCAAAAATGGGGGAGGAAAAAGGGGGGGTTGAGGTATACTGTTGATATACACCCATGTCTGAACAAAGAAAGAATATGAATCTGAAAAAGAAATACTAAAAGGTACCTGATAATAAAGTGGATAGTACAATGCAAAGCCAATGAGGTTGCAGAACTTCTTGGGTGTCAGGGGGAGCAACAAAATAAGCCTTTGCAGAGTTATCATGGAATTGCCTAACAGGTGTCCATAAGACATTGCGCACAGCCATCTATTTATAGTAGGAGAAAATGTAGAAGGTAGGGGAAGGCACTGCAAATGTTTCTGAGTGCCCACCAAGGTAACCCTTTCTGGTGGTTCCCTATTCTTAAAGTGCCCAAGTCCACCAAAGACCAATGGGAGAGCTCATTTTCCTATCATTCATTGTATACTTCTGACTAAGGAAATATTCTTCTCTGGTGGGGTTTCTGCACTAGTTGCAAGCACAAGCTACCATAGAATCCTGATTATTTGAACTAGGAACAATCCTGATTAGCTGAACCAGGATTTAAAATGTTTGCTATAGGAGCTATTTTTGTGTGCATTAGTTTGACTTATGCGCACAACAGTGCTTGAATAATATGGTTTCTTCATATATCATTCGTGGCACTTCCGTCATACATCCTGTTTTGTAATTGATCTATAAATCATGTGCCAAAGCGTATCCAGCAAACTCGCAAACAGAACAAAGCATTGAAGGTTACTCAGCTGTGAAGAGCCTTAAGCCATCTATTTACTGTCAGAGCACGAAATGTACCTTACCCTACAAGCATTACTAAGAGTCATGTGCAGGTGATGTCACATAACTAGCAGGAAGATTAACATTGGGACTAGAGACCTGTAGGCATGCAGGAGACAGCGACAACAGACTCCTACTACTGGCACGAGGGTTAAGGCAGGTTTTTCCAATGCAAGGGTATGGGAGGTGGGTCCATGCCAGAGCTTCATAATAGCCATTGGCTATCCGAACTACGGCCCTAAGACTGTGCATACATTCATTTTATATAGATGTACGATAAAAATCACATGGATTTTGCCTTGCTTGATCTACGTTGAATACTCCTGAGTTAATGGGTTCTTTGAAAATGTTCACTTTGCTGTTGCATTTTTTGCCATTGTGTTTTAAACTTGAGATGCCTCTTGAAATTTCTGACATACAACAGATGTAGGGTTGCCACCTTTGCCAGAAAAAGAGTCAAGGCACTTGTTGACGCTTTAAATTTCTGCACATGATACTTAAATAGAACTTTAAATGATATTGTCTCTTTTCATTTTTAACGTGGCCTTCACCAGGGGTAATTAAGGCGGCTCTAGAACACATTTTAAACCCACTTCTTCTCATTATAACTGTTTTAAATATGTACTCATAGGAAAAAGTATAAGCTCCAGTGATTTTCCTGATTTTTGCACCGGCTGCATAACTGCCAGGCTTTCCAGGTCCATCTACGATGTGCTGCTCCAGTTCATTTTTTCCTTTGAATCCTGGGAGTTGCAGTCCAGTGTTATAATGGAATGCAAAAGGCTACAAGTCCCAGAATTGAAAGAAACAACCTGGATTGGGGCAGCAGATCATGCATGGACCTGGGAAACTTGGCAGGGCTGCGGCGGACATTACAATACGGGTCATGCTGGGAAGGACTGGCCAGGAGGCAACCTTATGAATTGTGTTTGTACAGTAAAAGGACCAAAAGCATAAACATTCTTCACGCAGTACGTTGGTCAAACTTTAGCCTGCTCATCTCAAGTGCTAAACTAATCCAGGCAGCAAAGGCTGAATCAGGGTCTAGCTCGTTGATACTCAAAGTGCGGCCAGGGGACCGCATGTGGCCCTCCTGGCTCTTAGATGCAGAGCCCTGGTCGACAGCAGCATTGTGCTGCAGTTAACTTGGCTCAACACAAACATTCAAACGATATCAAAAATAAATATGCAAGCATTTCTTTAAAGGTTAATTTACGTTAAAGAAAGGAAGTAACTATGATGCCTGGCACGCCTTAACTTAAGGAGCACCTTAATTTTTAAAGACATCTTGCAGCAAAAGTGTAAAAATATGATAAAGTATCTTCGGAATTCAAAAAAGTGTATTGCATTAACATGCAGAAATGTTTCCCCTTAGTTCATAAGATTATCAGTGCAATTTAAAGCGATAGTTTTCAAACAGGGATTTAGAAACATTCATTTTCCCCCCCACACTGACAATAATATCAACAGTGGACTAAGATGCAAGTTACCTGTTATGTGCAATCTTTCAGGGGGCCGGGTTCCTATTGTACATGGAAAATATAGTTTATTAAATCAAGCACAGACTAAGTTTTGTACAGCACATATCCCGAAGTCATGCATTTCAAGGTCCTCTTATGTGTGATAGTGATGAAAAAAGTGAAATAAAATAATTGTCGATGACCACAAAGTTTGGGTAAGTAGTATTTTTTTTTGGCTTCATATTGTGCAATCCAGCCACTAGGACACTTATTTATGGGAATTTGGCGGAGGGCAGCACAGCAAATCATTTTTATTTCTCCTCATTACTCCCTCCTGTAAAATGCCTTTTTGGATTGTTTTTGTGCTGTAAAATGCCACTTCCTGCACAAAACAATCCTCCCAACAACACAGGCACTCTTGCACCATGAGTTGGCACTATGCTGCTAAAACGGCGCCAGGGCAGGGGGAAAGGACTGGAATGCACTGTATTGCATAAATTCCCTTTCACTTTGGCATAGGGCAGCGCCACAAGGTGACTTGCTATGCTGTCCTTCGCCAAATCCCCATAATTGAGGGCCATGATTTTTTAATCTGTGCCACCAGAGCACCACAGTGACACTTCGGTAGCGCAAGGGGCTCGTAAATATGTCCCATTGTTTAAATCCTTATCCGGCCATCTTGAACAACATGTAACTGAGAACTCTGTAACAAACACTTCTAAGCCTTCGCACAACATACTGTCGGCCATCTTGGAGTTCTCAGAAAACTATCATTAGAAATTTACTTTCAAAATATTGCCAAAATCTGCGACCACGTTTCTAATCCTGAACTTGAAAAGAAACAATATGTGCCTGTACGATTGCAGGAAATCCACAGTTTAATATCAACAGTGAAAGGGACTATGTTTGTGGTTTAATTGTCAGCCTTTGAAGTTTGTTCAGTTGATGAATTACGTAATCGTTCCGGGTCTTGTTTGTTTGAACCCTGCTATGACGGTTTGGCATGAATACCTGTCTTCAGTATATTTAGAACTCAGTGCTTTTGTGTTTTTTCTTCCAGCTAAATCTGAAATTCTCCGGTTCTCTTTTGTTTAATGTATTCTAGGTATAGCCGCTTGGAGCATTCTGTTTGTTTAACTAAAACCACAGATGAGTTTACCTGTCTGCAGTGTGATCAGAATCTGTAATTAGATTAATCGATGGCTTGCAGATTGACTGCTTCTGGTGCAATATGTTGTGAACAAGAATCAATATTTATTTAATTATTTATTTATACAGGATTTGTAATGCGCATGGCTGCCTCAGCGACGAGGCGTCCCAGTGCAACCAGAAACCAGCAAATAGAACAGGAAGACTTACAAGCACAAAATATTACAGAGTGGGGAACAACCATGTTTTTAGCGATTTCCGAAATGTCAGAAGATTGGGGATTGCTTGAATGCTAACTGAAAGGGAATTCCAAAGTTTGGCTGCCATGGCCCCTTTGGTGGAGGTGGTCCAGGCGTTGGTGTGGAGCTAGTCTCCTACGCAGATGACACCCAGCTGTTGATCTCCCTATCCCAAGCACCCTAGGCCCAGGCATCTAACTTTAAAGCATGTATGCAGGAATTGGCCAACTAGATGAACAAGAATTGCTTGAAGTTAAATGGCGAAAAGACAGAGGTGCTGGTGGTGGGTAGAAACAGATCCAGCTGGACCTCTGACTGGTGGCCACAATGCCTGCGCCAGACCCCGACGCCCTGTAGGGAAGCTAAGAACTTGGGGGTATGGGTAGATCCCACTCTGTCTTATGATGGTCAGATCCGCCGTGTTGTGGGAAAGTGTTTTGGCGTTTTAAAAACCCTACGCAAAACTTTAGACTTGCTTCTGATGGAAGCCAGACAGATGCTGACACATGCCCTTATCACTTCTCGTATTGATTACGCGAGTGTATTATACTTGGGTGCGTCTGGAAAGAATCTGGGACATTTACAGGTACTACAGAACGCCACAGCATGGCTCATTATGAGGCTACCACGAAGGGCGGCATCTAAGCCTCGCCCAAGGGGTAGTCCCCCCCAGTTGGAAAGGGGCGGTGGTTAAGGCACTTTTGAAAAAGCCTAATCTCGATCCCGCCGACCTTGCCAACTTTCGGCCTATTTCCTTGCTGCCGGGTATCAGTAAGGTGGCTGAGAAGCTGGTGAATAGCCGCCTCTTGGACTTCTTGGAAGCCAATTCCCTCCTGGGCGATTCCCAAACGGGTTTTCGTCCCGGTCAGGGGACTGACACCGCCCTGCTGGCGGTCGTGGAGAATGCAAGGAGCATGCTGGATTCGGGGGGATCAGTGGCAGTGATCCTCCTGGACCTCAGTGCTGCTTTCGACACCGTGGACCATCAGGTGCTTCTCCAACGGCTGTCGGGGGTGGGGGTCACGGGTCTGGCCCTCAAATGGTTCGCTTCCTTTTTGGAAGGTCGTACATTTGAGGTGTGGGAAGGCCATGAAAAATCATCTTCAACCCCTCTCCAGTGTGGTGTGCCACAGGGCTCTTCATTGAGCCCTACCTTATTCAACGTTTACATGGCCCCCCTGGAGAGTGTGGTACTGCCGCTGGGTATTAAAATCATCAGTTATGCTGATGATACTCAGCTGGTGGTAGGCCTCACCCAGTCGGCGCACCATCCCGACAGGCTGCACGCGTGTCTTGAGAAGATCTACACGTGGATGTGCAGCTCAGCCCTAAAGTTAAATGGCTCCAAGACGGAGTTGATGCTGCTGGGGAACTCTTCTCCATCTCTGTCCCCCAGCAGCTGGCCAGACTGTCTGGGACCGGTACCCCCCCCCCCCCCCCCCCCCCAAGCAGGAGATCAAGAGCTTGGGGGTGTGGCTGGAGCAGGACCTATTGTTTAAAACTCATGCCAAAAAGACCGCTGGCGTGTGCTTTGGCCTGCTCCTCTCAGCCCAGAAGATTCTGCCTCTGCTCCCAGTGGCTACTCGAAGGCTTCTCATCCAGGGACTTATCATCTCGCGGCTGGATTTCAGCAATGCGCTATTCCCGGGCGCGCCCGAATCCACCCTGAATAAACTGCAGCAAGTGCAGAACGCGGCTGCCAGGCTTTTGACGGGTCTCCCCAGGCGTCAATCTGCCCGCCCGGCGTTGAGGGCATTGCACTGGCTCCCTGTGAGGGACAGGGTGAAATTCAGGTCCCTTTGTATTGCCCACAAAGTTCTGCACGGGGTAGGCCCTCCTATTCTTGAGGAGATGGTCCAGCCTTACAAGGCCTCTCGTTCCCTTCGCTCTGACCATCAACATCTCCTCCAGGTTGGCAGGGTGAAAAAGGCTAGAACGGGTGGCAGAAGGTTCTCAATAAATGTGGCCTCCCTGTGGAACTCATTGCCCCTACAACTTCGATCGGAAGCTAGTCTGCTTCGCTTCCGTAAACTTTTAAAAACCTTCTTGTTTTCCATTTAATCCCTTCTTCTTTTTTCAGTAGTGTTATGTTCTGGAAGCGCTGGGATGCCTATTGGTAACCAGGCGCTATACAAAACTCAGAATAATAATAATAATAATAATAATTGATGCTCTTCATTGGCTCCCAATAAAAAAAAAGGGTGTTGTTTAAAGCCCTCCTTATCTGCCATTGTATCCTTTGGGACAAGGCACCAACATATCTTAGGAATCTGGTCACCAGATACCTGCCTGGAAGGGACCTTAGATCTAAGGGTACAGGGCTGCTGGTAGTACCCAAGATAAAGAAAGCAAGAATGGACGGCCGCTCGTTCCGTTTCTTAGTCGCCCAAAGCGGGAATAAACTTCCGGGCGGCCTTAGGTTGGAGAGGTCAGAGACCTATTTCAGACGACTGCTTAAGACTTACTTTTTTAACTACTAGTTTCTTGTGGCCTTTTGCTGGCTGCTTGCTTCTGACAGTTTTCCTTTTCTACACAGCGCAGGGACACGCCGGGATGGCGTAACCAGGCGCTTTATAAATGCCTTTATTATTATTATTATTATTATGAAACCAAATGAGCGACCCCCAGCCCTTGCTTTACTCACTCGAGGGACACAAACCAAACCTTGGTGTGCGGAGCGCAATACGCGCCTGGGCAAATAGGGTTTCAACAGTCCTGATAGCCCAGTGGGGGCTTGCTGCCTCAGGATTTGTAGCGCAGTGCACAGCACCTTAAGCTAAATACTGGCTTCGATCGGCAGCCAATGCAGTTTCAAAAGAACTCGTGCAACAGATTGAGATCTTGGGAGTCCCACTAGCCTGCGAGCTGCCGCGTTTTGGACCCTCTGCAGGCGTTTAATACTTGCCTTGTTGGCAACAAAATATAAGGCATTGCCGTAGTCAAGTCTCGCAAGAATGGAGGCTTGCATGATGGTTTGGCAATACACTTTAATGCCTCAGTGTAATACTCGGTTCTAGTCCACTCAGGATGTTGCTACTAAAGCCTGATAAATGTGTTAATTAGGAAACTGTAATTGAACTTCTCACTGCTCCACCCTCTCGCCCTCCTGCCAATATAATATTTTGACCAGTTCTGTGGTAATCAATAAGGGAATGTCAGCAACACTTGAAGTATGTATTGAAATAGCTGCAGTATATGTTTTTTGGTTCTATTACACCTGCTGTTACGTCTATGTAAAGCAGTTCTACTTGCAAAAGCAGTCTAGGTAACAGGCTTCACACACCTGTATGTGCATTGTCCTTCGCAGTGCTATCTATGGGACACTAGATTCCAAACCTGGTGTGTCATCATCACGCCACTCATTTAACAAAAAGCATTGGCAAAACCCACATTTCTGGCTTTTTGTGCTCAGAATTGTTTAAATATTGCATAGCAGATAGCTTTGCAAAGGGGCACTTTTTTGTTGCATTTTTAGAAAGCTGAATTCTGCCTGTCTTTCTGCTCAACATGTTATCACGATGGCAAAGTAAAACAAAGGAATATGCAAGGGTTGTTAGTGAATGCACTTCCTAAATAAAAGCCATAAACCAGCAATAAAAAAAAAGTTGTTGTGTCAGCTGAGTAAATACATTAAATAACAAACTGGAGCTAGTCTACAAAAGAATATTTAGCCCATCATCAAAACCTAAAGGAAACATAAATGTGACAATATTACCATACATGAAATGCCATGGCCTTGACAGACAGCATGTTCAAGCAGTGGCAAACCAAGAAAAACATATGAACATCAATGGCTGAATGGTGATGGCCCAATCCCCAGTGCTCTGTACATTTATTATAAGTAGGATGGGATAACCAGAGTTGAAGCTCGGGCAGTGTTAAAGCTGTATGTAACCACACTTACAAACTTGTGTTCTCTTGCATCAATACTCACACTGTGTGTTCCTACACAATAAATTGCTTAGCAGATAGTTATAGACAAGCATAACATTCTGGGGTCGAGTCTGATCTTGTTAGGAAAGCCCTCTGAATGACTTAGTCCTGGAGAGCTTTCCGAACAAATCGCGCTCCGTGAGTCTGAACAACCGATTTCGATGTGTCCGTATAGTGACAGACTCGGTTTGGTCAGACTCCCATTGAACTCAATGAGTATACAGGTTCCCATTGCAAAAAGGGGTGAGTGGGGAAAAATGTTCACCCTGTGGCGTGCACCACATGGTGCCCACCACACTCTGCATGCATGGAAAGGGGGGGACCCCTTGGTACCCCCTTTGACCGATTTTGAGGACCCGGGTAAAGGGGGGCCTGCTACGGCCCCCGTACTCTGATTCCCACAGCTGCTTTCTTTTGTTAAAACCAAGTCGGTACGGCTGTCAGAAAAGGGCATCGTACTCGCTCATGCGGAATGCCGGCCCCATTGAGCTGAACGAATTGGCTCTGAACGATTCGGACTAACTGATTCGGGTTCGGAACTGAGTCGGTGGGTGCATACAGCTTACTCGCATCATACTTGATCATTCAGAACGGGGACGATTCAGTCAGAAACATATGCTCCGAATCGGATTTGCTTCTTCCGAATCCCGTTTGGAGCCCTTCCGAATGACATCAAAATCGACCTCTCTGTCTGAGCTCATGATTTGGCAATGTGTCCATGAGTAAATGAGATCCTGTAATATACATATGGTCAGTCCCCAGTCGAATAGGGAATGCTCACAGTTGTAGGCTTGCCCACTGCAAGAGTGGATGCACACGTCATTTTTTTCACAAGTGGCCTTGTCACCCAGCAATATTACCAATTCTTCCACTGCAGATTAATGATCCAGAGGGCTGTTGACACAATGAAGACATAATTTGTAAGCTGGCCTCTAGTGTGTTACACATAGTCCCCTGTACCATAGCATTTTTGTCAGTCACGGCACTGGTGATCACTTACTTTGGGATTCTTAGAGTTGTATCTTGGATTTTATCCACTTGACAACAAGCTACCCCTTATTTGTCCTATCTGCTTTGTGTGACAACTGTGCCTTTAGCCCATTAAGGTGTACGTTGATATAAATAAATATTTGTTTTGGCATAATTAACACTAATACAAATACATATGAGTGTTATCAATACAATGTAGATGCATTATCAAGTAAGATGTCACATTAAAAAAAGCCAAGTAAAGAGCTTATTTGTGTGGAATCTGCAGATCACAGGATTAAACTGGTCCTTAGTATTTCTTATGTCGATGAGAAGATTACCCCTGATTTGTGTAATAATACCAACCAGGGATGTAGCTCTAAATTGTGCAGATGGTGTAGTGGCACAGCGGTCCAGGGATATGAGGATCCTACTACATCCCAGTTAGTGGCTGTCTTTTACTACATAACCAGGTGATGGGGCCCAGTTTCCTACTTTGCCTTAGGGCCCCTGGCCCCTGGCTGCACCAATGATGCCAACGAGAATTACAGCATTATAATCAATATTATATTAAAAAACAAATCTAAAGAATAATGCCAATCATAAATCTAAACAATAGGTTAGGAAGAAGTCACTATTAAAACATTTATTCACAAATGGTTGTGGCAGGGCAAGTGGTTCAAATACTTTTCTTTTACACTATACAATGAACTAATTGAGGATAAAATAAAAAAGGAATGAGTTCCTAGTTTTAAAAACACAAAAGACTATTATTCTGTTTGAGCACCAGGAATATCAGATACTCGTTCAAATTTCTGAATTCTGGAAATATGTGTGATCAGGTCAAAAAATAAAGTTGACAAAGTACTATCCTGAAGAATGCCTATTTCACATAGCTTTAGCAAATGTTTTAATACAGTCTGATGTGTACCCATTATATCAAAATGGATTCACCTTTTGCTTCGTTTAAATAGCAACCAACACGTGTTTCTCTTCCCCCAATTAATTCTCCACCATACCCACCTTTGAATTAGATTTCTATTTTCGGCTTTATTTTTGCTCTGCTCTCTGTTTTTTTCACCTCCCTTTAAAGGCAAAGGTGTGACGCAGTAGCCAGAGCGGCTGACTCCGGAGCGTGGGGCTCATGGTTCGATCGCCGGCGGCAACTCAGCTCAGCATCACGTGACTCTGGGCAATAGCTCACTTGGTCTCTCTGACAGCTCCCCAAGAGCCTGAATACTCTTATGGGTGATAACTATGGACTTCTGCCCCCTATCTCTTTATGATCCTCTTTTTTGAACAGGTTTTCTTAGCATATACTACTTCCCTATTCTCCTTGTCTTGCACTATTTTCTTGTTACTGTATAGTTGTTTTTAATCTCTTTCACAATCAGTCTGGACCCCTGTTCCCACTTCTTGCTTGGGTTGCTGTACAAGTTGAAACCTGAAACTTTGCCTTTAACCATTTCCATCCTGTGACCTTTTCTATTCTTTTATAAACAGCTTTTAAGACCTGTCTGTTGTTGAATTGTTTATGTTTTCCATCTTTCAATATTCTCTCTGTACACAGGATTTCAAATATGTGTCTAGATTCTGTTTTCAACCATTTTCTTTTGTTATTTTGAGATTATGTCAATTTGATGCTTCATCTAATTTGAGTTTCATCAATCTGGGTTTGTAAAACTTCGATTTTCCATGTAAACATAATTTCAATTTTGTATTTTTATTTTTGTATTTTTTTAGGAACATACATAGTGCCAGATTTGATCTGGCTTCAAGGCAGACATACAACATGAAAACTACACAACTCAGTCATAAAAAAATTGTTTATACTAGATTATTTATTTGTAAATTTATCTTTTTACAAAGGGCATCAGGACCAGTCATTTTAAGGGCACTTTACATTGCAACCATGAAGAAGTTGGAAATATGTTGTGATAGATAAATGGTTAGACAAGTTCATACACAGAACTTCTGGTGTATAGATGTGACGATATAGAGTTGAGGGTTTGATTTAAAGATCGTCGGGTGGCCCGACATCTGTCAAAGATGGCTGAGGACATTACCTTCACCACCCTGATGGACTACCGCCTGCCATATCTCGAGATCACAGCCAGCCCAGCAGAGATCTCTGTGCTTTCAGAGCAACTGCTATCACAACGGTTCCTTTGAAGGCCCTTGCAAGCACGCCAGGTATCAAATAATTTTTGTTTTTCAAAAGCAAACACCCCAAAGCAGATGTCTGTTAGGGAAAAAAAACACACACACCCATTGTATGCAAGTCATTTTTTAAAATTCTTTCAGAGACTGACAGGTTTTTCCTGGAGATAACATACTGAAAGAAAACATCATTCTGTCCGGGAAACAACCTTTACAACGCAGTCATTACATTGCACTACCTTTACAACTCAGTAATTACAAAGCAACATCCTTTACATCGCATGCCATTACAACGCAGCCATTACATCGCATGTCACTACAACGCATACCATTACAATGCATACCATTACAACGCTTAGTTTTTACCCTTACACTATCCAACACTTACCCACTGTTGCACTCACTGGAGTGTGAATAGTAATTTTAACCCCTACACTATCCAACACTTACCTTAAATGCAATGTAATGGTATGCGTTGGAATGGTATGCGTTGGAATAGTATAATGCGATGTACTGGAATGTGATGTAAATGTAGTTTCTAAAAATGCGTTGTGATGGCATGTAATGTAAAATCATGCGTTGTAATGGATGTTGCGATGTAAAAACTGCATTGTAAAGGCATGCGGTGTAAATGTTTGCGTTGTAACATCATACATTCTACTGCCCAGTCTAAATAGGCAGATGGTCTGATTGTCTTTACTCTGACAGCCACTGCTGCGCCAAACCATAGGAGTAAGCTTTGTGATGGCCATGCCAGCGGGGGCACTGTCATCTGAAAGATGATGGTCCTCCCAACTCATAATAGGGTGAGGGTCTGAAGGGTCGATGAACGGAGTACTCTGCCGTGTTACTCCCCTGTGTTTGCAGAGAGTACCCTGACTGCCAAACTCTAAATCAGGCCCTTCCTCTCGTACATGTCAGTAAAGGTGAGTTTCAGGGGCTCACAGAGCATTGAGAGTTAGGGATAAGGTGTTATGATCTTGGGGAGGAAGGCTGATGAATTCCAGGCTGTAGATTTCGTTTCCGTGTTGTAGCTGTTCTCAATTTAGGATTTCCATGAATAAGGTTTTGTTCTTTCCAAGACTCCCCGAGTCGCCAGATGTTATAAGGGTATTTTTGTGTATGGCTCTACGTACAATGCAGCACATTTAAAAAAAGATGGCTACTCCATTGAACATAGTGTTGCCACCCCCTTGAAAGTATGATATTATTTTATGTACTGTGTCTAGTCATCACACCGCATTGTGACAAGCAATGAGACAGTCATCTTGAAAGTATAGGCAGCAGACTTAAATGACTGCAGCTTGCCGCTATTGGCTTTGCCAATCCCAATCCACGTATGCAAAGCCAATGGCGGCAGATATCATGCAGTGGTAGAGGTTTGGTGGGAGAGGGAGAGAACATTGGGGAAAGGAAGCACCAAGAAGCCCTGGAGAGTGCTGCATGTGTTCAGGGTGCAACCAAGCCTACCTTCTGGCATACTGTGGAGCAGTCAGTCACCAGCCAGTTCTGGGAGTGGGGGAGGTTTGGGAGGGATTGAAAGAGTAAACAGAGCAGAGGCTGGAGCAGGATGTGTACTCACAGGACATGGTGCATAAGTGAATGAAACATGGAAAAAGAAAAACAGTTTGATAATGTTATCAGTGTAAAAATACACCTCACCACTCAAAAGCAGGGGTAAAGAAGAAATGCTTCATGGACTGAAGTAGAAAGGAAAGAGATCCAATGAAGAGCAAGTAACTGAGATAAACAAGAAAGCGATGTCATCATAATCAAGGGGCTGGCTAAAAGCACCCGCCATGCATATCTGGCAAGTTTCAGATTGCTTCTGTGTGACAATGCCATGGTTTATGTGTGACATTCCATGCTGTATGTGTGACACATTGGGCCCGATTCACGAAAGGTAAAGTTAATCCAAACATCTAAAGAAGACCAAAAATTTAACTTTACGACTTTTCAGTATTCACAAAGGGCAGATACTACTAGTAACTTTACTACTAGTAATTTTACTGTTATTAACTTTACTAGGAGCATGTTCACTAATAGTAAAATAACTAGTAGTAACTTACTTGTGTGAATACCAAAAAGTAGTAAAGTTAAACCTTTGGTCTACATTAGACCCTTTAGTCGAATTTGAGCTCAATGGCATATTTCATATCAACTAATTTACAGTTTGTTGTGCATTATTTAGTGTACTGTTATGTCTGCACAGTATCCCAAAGGTCAATGCACATTTCTAAAGGGCACTAGTATGTACTGTTCAATGCACAAAAACAAGCATTGGTTCTTACAAACGCTTAGACCATGCTCAATTATGGGTTTAGTTCATGCTCAGTTAAGTGGCCATGACGACTGGGCCTTGACAGTCCTCCCCAACATGAGTAGTGGCACTCATTCTTAAGTAGGAGCCTTGGGGTGCAGTTTGTGAAATTTTCAAAACCAATTTGGAGCAAGTATGGCATTACTATGGGGCATATTACCAAGGGGGGCGATAGGCAATTATCGCCGATTTAGCTGCCGTTTTCGGCCGCTAAGCGTCGATAATTCTATCGCCCTATTAGTAAGCTGTCGCTAACTGATGTTAGCGACAGCTTTTAGGCGATAGCGGGCGGTTTGGGGCTCGCTTTGCATGTCAGCGATGTTTATCGCTAATGACATGCAAAGTGGGCGTACCCAACCAGTTAGCGACTGAAAGCAGTCGCTAACGCCGCTATCGCCTATTAGCAAGACAGGTGTAGCTTTGGAAATGTTCGCGCTAAGCGCAAATATCTCCAATTACTAACACCTGCCCAGACCAGTTCTTAGCCATGTTATCCAATGGGAGATGGATAACATGGCTAAGAGCATTTCGTCGTTAATGCATGAATATCGCTGTATTCTCAGCGACATTCACGCATTTCGCCGCTATCGCTGGATATTTTAGCACAATGGAGAAAAACGTTGCTAATAGCACGTTTCTCTGCTAACATATCCAGCAATAGGCAGCGATAATAAAATCGGCGCTAAGCCTATTTAGCGATATAAATCGCTACTTATTGGTAATATGCCCCTAGGTTCCCAGGAACCTTCTTCTCGGCAATGAACTTTCTAGGCTACCAAATACCATAGGTTGCCTTTGTATCTCTTACTGTCGGGAATTGTTTGAACCTCATATTCTTCATGATCCCAAACAATTATTGGAGGTGGTTGAGATCGTACCTTTGAATTAGCAGGCTTTAGTACCGAGGAATGGACAGACATTGTCTTTGGTAGTTTCAGCTTGGAGGCTACCGGTTTGAGGCTTTTTATGACTTCACAGAGGCCAATTAGCTAAGGGTGAAACTTATAGCGATGTTTAAACTTTAGGTATTTGGTAGATAACCAGACTTTGTACCCAGTTGATAGAAGGACCTGGTGTTCGTTTTCTATCTGCAAACGTTTTGTAAATGGTTTTAACCTTGCTCACATTCATTCGTAACTGTAAGATGAGTTTCACCATATCTGGCAACCTTGATGTTAGTTGTAGAATGTCCTTTTCAATTTGTGGTGTTAACAAAGGCAAAAACTGTGGGTGAAAACCATGGTTGGCGTAATACAGTGACATGTTGGTTGAGGTATTAATATTATTATTATTATTATTAAAACCATTTATTAAGCGCCTAGTTACCCAAAAACAGTGTGTCCCCGTGCTTAAATTCTTCGTCCAACAGGAGAACTACCCATGAGCATTCTGCTTTTGAGAGGCAGGATCATAGATAATGCTTCAAGACCTGTTTTACACTTACATTTGCTCATCCAACTCAGAATGGAATCTGGTAAACAAATTACTTCGTTTGTTGAGGGCGGTACACCAGGCTTACCACAGTCATCAAGTAAATAGCTAACTTTGGTCTGAGGTGATGGTTCGGGGTAACCCATGTAGGCATCCCACATGTCGAGAAATCAAGTTTACTAGTTCAGACGCTTTTGTGTAACATTCCACAAAATGGGCCATTTTGGATAATGGATCCATAATGACTAATATGGCATTCTTCCCCAGGTCTGTTGGTAGATCTGTAATGAAGTCTATGGAGATATCTTCCAAGATGTGGGTTGGTGATGGCAGGGATTGTAGATATCCTCATTTTGGAGAGTGTTCAGCTTTAACTCTAATACAAACATCACAGTTGTGCACGAACCTAATAATGTTTCCCCAGCTAGGCAACCAGAAGTTTTGACTCACTAACTCCAGAGTTTGTGCACGACCTGGGTGACCTATTAGAGGTTGATCATGACACAAGTTCAGTTCTTGACGTCGTAGCTTCTTTGTAGGCACTTATAGCAGATTGCCCTGAAAAGGTAGTTCTTCCATGATGGATTGTTTTTGGCTCTTTGCTACTATGCTATTACTTTCTGCAAGGGCATATGCTGTTTAATATCATTCAAAAACTGACTTGACATGGTGAATCCTACAATTTGATTCTCTGGTACGTTAGTTGGTGGGTTTGTTTTTCTTTTTTGATTTGGGTACCTCTTCATAGTGAGATAATGTGTCGTCCTCATTGTTGGCAATTTCAGGCCAAAAGGTAATTAAAAATCAAATTCAGCAAAAATAGGGTCCATCTCAATTGGGGGGTATTAACGTTTTAGCCTATCATAGAAATTGTAAGTTCCGATGATCAGTGTACGCATTGATTGGGAATTTAGCGCCTACTAAGTAGAGATTTTGGTCTCTGATTTCAACTGTGAAAATGTTCACCCAAATCATAACATGCTCTCTATGCCTATCAAGAACATGTATCCTCTGGGATCAGGATATGGTTTAATTCTATTTCTCAATCATGCATTCAAACTGCAAGTTTTGACAACAAAGTATATTATGGTGAGAGTCAAACGACCAGTGTTCAACACTTCACACAGGTACCAGTTATGCTGCTTTTTAGCTCGAGGTATGGACTCACAGAGTCAACTGATCTGCTGTTTTTAGCTTGTGGTACAAAATTACAGTTTAACAGTTTGCTTTCTAACCTCAGGTATTGGTTGGAAATGCAATAGTCAGGTTACTTAGGCTTAGAATTAAGTGTGCATGCCACGCAGCACAAGTAGATATCTCCTACCTGTCTTCTGACATTGAGTGGGACCTACCAAACTCTGGGACTGCTTACGGGGCATTGGCGGTGATCAAAGCAGCCAGGACGGACTCTCTGCTGCAACCTTAATAATCCGCACTCAGCGGTGGGACGTGGCTGCATTTATATGCTTGGCAACAAAAATGACAGCCATGATGTTGGTTGTTCACGTGACCCCATGAGCACATCAACTGAGAAAGGACAATACTAGGAAAATGAAGGTCCAGGGCATGGTGCTATCACACTAATCATGACACAATGTTCATGGTGTGCAATTGTGTATGAAAAGTCTACAGCGTTTTGCATTTTAGTACAGTGGCATGTTGCATATCAACCAATTCACAGTTTGGTGTGCATTTATTAGTGTACTGTTATGTCTGCACAGTATCCCAAACATCAATGCACGCTTCCATGAGAACACTGGTATGTGCTATATTGGACTGGTACGTCTGCACCGAGTCCCAAAAATCAATGCACAGTCATAAGAACACTAGTATGCACTGTTCACTACACACCAGCAAGCATTGGTTCTTACAAATGGTTAGCCCATGCTCAGTTATAGGGCCATGAAACGGACTGTGACAACCAGTTTCACATGCATTCAAGTACTCAAGGCAGCGGTGCATGGCTGTATACCATAAAGGCAACATTCCACCCCCCAACACAAGCCCTCCCAGATCAGACTAACTGGAAACCAATTCAAATGTTGTAGAATTTCAGTCGGTGGATCGACAAAACTGGCATTTCATTATTGCACTCTAGCGTTGTGGTCTGTGGTGAAATCTGAGCCTTTTAATGGGAAAGAACATCTCATCAATTGTGATTTTCACTATTCTTTGTCATCAACAACTTGAGGAGTGTGTGATCTTCTTGAACCACAAACCTTGTACCAAGCAAGCAAGGCTAGCTTTAGGGCCGACAATATCACAAAGAATTTCTTTTCAATGGCAACCCAGTTCAGTTGTCTAGGAAGCACTTTTTGACAGATGAATGCCACTGGAGGCTCTCTAACCTTGTCATCAAGTTGAGCCATTACCACTCTAACTCTTTATCTGAAGCACCAGTCTGTTCAATAAAGCACTGACTGTAATAGGGTCCCTTAAACAACGGACCATTACATAGTGCTGTGTTCATGTGCTCAAAGGCCTTCTGAGCTTCGGCAGGTAAAACCAATTTTATTGGCTGGTTTATAAACTTTTGAGCTGTCCAAGGCATACAGTTGGACAAAATGTTCCAGTAAGTCCTAAAACGGTTCTCCCCATTATCCGAGAGGTGGGACTCTCCCACTCCAAAACTGGGGGATCTTAGCATCCAATGGGACGATTGTCCCACTGCACATATGATTCCCAATTTAGACTACAGAGTACTGCCTTACCTAGTAGTTGGTTGCCTTGATTGGCAGTGTTGTTAACTGTTTCTTGAACAACACCTGTTCCATGTGTCTCATGTGGTACTCCAATGAGTTGTAAACATGATGATGTCATCAATGTAGGCCACACAAATCTCTTCCATCCTTGAGAGAAAATAATTCACTTGGCACTAAAAAGTGTCAGGAGCATTCCTGAGCCCAAAATGCATGACTCGAAACTGGTGCAAGACATTTAGGGCCAGATGTAGGTAGCCCAATTACCGACCGATATTGGGCATTTGAGATGTAGGGCCAAATATAAGCATTCGGTAAATTACCGAATCGGTAATTTAAGGAATCCGTAAATTACTGATTCCTTAAAATACCGATTCGGTAAATTACCTAATCCTTAATTTAGGGAGCATTTCCGAGTTAAGAATTTGGCATTTACCACCAACTAAAAGTTGGTGGTAAATATCGAAAACCTTTGAAAAAGCAAATTCGTGCTTTTCCAAAAGTGCCATGTGGCAGACATACATGCACTTAGGGCATGTATGTGTGCCACATGTGCACCCATGCACTATTCAAGGGTGCAACAGGGTGTCAATGTGACACCCTGCCAACCTTGTAAGTCTTCCCCCTATTACCGATTCGGTATTTACAGATTCAGTAATTCTCATTCATTCCTATGGGCCTCCAGGCCCATGGGAATGAATTGGGAATTACCGAATCGGTAAATCCCGAATCGGTAATTACCGAATTTTACCGAATTTATCGAATCAATACCTACATACCATTTACCGATTCTGAAATACCGAATCGGTAAAATTCGGTATTTTAGAATCAGTAAATAGTATTTACCTACATATGGCCTTGAGTGGAGAAAGTACTCATCTACATTGCATGAGATGCCAGTGTGATCTGCCAGTAGACACTGGTCAGATTAAAGATACTCAAGAAGCACGCAGCCCCCAGCTGGTCCACAAGCTCATTAGCTCAGAAAATCTAGGGGCATATTACCAACAACTCGCGATATTTATCGCTAAATGGGTTTAGCGAGTTTTTTTTATCGCCAAATATCCGGCGATAGCGGCGAAATGCGTGAATATCGCTGAGAATACAGCGCTATTCACGCATTAACGCCAATAGGGTAATAGCCATAATATCCATCTCCCATTGGATATAATGGCTAAGAAATGGTCTGAGCAGGCGTTAGGTTTTGTAGATATTCGCACTTAGCGCAAATATTTCCATCACTACGCCTGCGTTGATAATAGGCGATAGCGATGTTAGCGACTGCTTTCAGTCGCTAACAGGTTGAGTACGCCCACTTTGCATGTCATTAGCGGTAAATATCGCTGACATGCAAAGCGGGCCCCAAACCGCTCGCTATCGCCCATAAGCTGTCGCTAACTGCTGTTAGCGACAGCTTGCTATTAAGGCAATAGAATTATCACTGCTTAGCGGACGGAAACGGCTGCTAAAGCCGCGATAATCTCTTATAGTCCTCCTTGATAATATGCCCCACAGTTTGCATCTGTCTATGTCACTTTATTGAGGTCTTTATAGTCTGTTCAAAAAACCTATGTCTGTGGATTCTTGCTTTGTCACCATCCCAATGGACTGATCCAAGGACTATGGTAATGCTCAGTCAATCTCAAGTTCATGTTAGCAGCCTCTGCTTTTATGCATTGCAGGACTCACTGTGATATCCTAAAGCCTTGCTTTTTACTATCCCATGTATCTATGTAATGCACAGCATTATGATTCAACCCTGAGGTCAGCAAGAAGAGATGGGAAAATCATCTCATTACCTCTCAACACTCTTTTTGCAGTTCAGGCATTAGTTTAGACCATTCAAAAGCCGTTTTTACTGAGCCATCCTTGGTCTGCCCTTAGACTTGTGGTCCTGGGACAGGAGGAGCAGGTGATGCCTGTAGTCGCTGATCACATTTGCATTGTGCCGAGGGCCTGAGAGAGCAAAGATCCAGGACGCGATTGTGTGTAAGGTAGCCCCATGAGCTTCCAGTGGTCTAATATATGGGTAACAACTGCAGGGGAGGGAAACATTGCTCTTGCCCTGCATCTGGTGCAGCGGCCCTGGTTCATTGAGCTGCTCTTACCGTGAAATTAGCACTGCCTGTTATTGCTACCCTGGTCTTTGAGGTCGGTCACAACTGAGGGCTCTGGAAATTTATTTGCACTCTGTAGGCTTTGCAGTTCTTCGTCAGTCACTGGGACTTGGAACGCGTCCGTTCTCAGTGACTGACAAAGAACTGGGAGACCGAGGCTGCTGAATTCGATGAATGTCTTGGGACCTGTCCACTGTATATAACCCCCCCCCACTGCACAGTAAGGAAGGCCATTGATGAGAAACATTTGGAGATTGGCTGGACTTCTCAGTCAGGGCATAGGAATGCTATACTTTGCTTGATGGAATGTGGTGAGGTGAATGTGGGGTGTGGTGGCAAGGAGCTGTGGTGGTGCATTTGTTATAAGTGTGTGGGGTTCCATGGAGAAGAGTGGCTTGCACCCCCAGGAAGAGAGCTTACCATTAATTAAGTACTGGAAGACAGAATAGGACCACCGAAGCATCGGGCCGTTTGTGCCCCTGATGTGTGTATCACCTCATCCACTGGCCTATATAGCAGTGCATTGTGTCTTTAGGTCAGGTAGTCGACCTTATTGGCTAGAAGAGGGAGGTAGTAAGTCAACGTAGTGGAAGGTGGGGGGCAGTTAAACCAGTTAAGGTGACTTTGGTGTGGGTTCGGTCTTCCAGAAAATACTGTTCTAACCTTTCTTCTTTTTCGATAGTTGTACCCCAAGGATATAGGGGTTGTCTACTATTGCCCTGAAAAAAAGTGTTTATCCTCTCCTATCAGTGTTTGAGAAATGGAAATGGAAAATAGAAAGTATCCTCATGAACATTAAGGTCCAATGAGATTTGTAATGAGTGTAAAGTAATAGGAAAAATGCCAAAGCAATGTATTCCTAGAAAATCCACAGGTGAATAGGGAAGATGAAACTGGAAAAAAATTAACCATCCTTAAAAGATAACAATATTAGATCCCCTTTATCAGACTCCATTAAAACACTGGTATCTTAGCATTTTTTTTATACCAAAACTGAAAAGATAATCCAGCAAAGTAGCCTAGTAGATAATATGACAAAAGTGGAGGTCGATTAAGGGGCCCAAAACAGTATGGATTACACTGGTTCATTCGACCTATATGGGGGCTCCCCAGGAACCAGATTATCATCAGTGCTGTGCATATATGGGATAATGAGAAATGACTTGATAGACTCAGTCCTTTAAACAGAGGTAGATAACTCCATGTTGTCTGAAGCACAAGCAACTTTAGCCGATGCCACTTTGAATCGCCCTACGTCGATTTTTGGTGAAGAAATCTCACCTTCTTTATCGACAACAAGCAATAATATAAACCTTACAATGTCGTACACTTTATTGGACACAATATTGCTTTTTCTAGGGACTCTAAAAGGTATTTTAGGAAGCTCTAGTTGTGCTAAATTATAATCAGCAGACTCATACAACTCTCCTGCAAAATGGAACTGGGGAATAATAAAAGGTGAACACTTGCTTATCCACTTTAATAAAACCGGTAAATGAGGCATAACGGTTTGTCAAGAAATTTGGTAGGAGATCAAGCTCCAGAAGTCAATACAGCCTCAGTTGGTTTATCTAATAAAGACATAGGTGCGAAGGGGGTGGAATATGCCTCTTACCAGCCAATGCTTTTCAAATGTAGATTTTGTAATAGTTGGTATTTAGAGCTTTTCTCAAAATTGAACCTGTCCTATTGGAGACACCAAAGGAAATTGCATCAGCAGGGTCAAAGGAAATTGAAAAAAAGAACCCCCTCTTCAAAATGTGGAAGTGAAGGCAAGAATATAGAATAAGTTAAGCCAACAAAGTTTGGCATTAATTACTGATAGGATACATAGTAGGCACATCTAAAGTCACAATGAAAAAAGAAAAAACTTGGATGGAACGAAATATGCCTGTGGGTATAAAATGTATTTACTTAAAGAAAAGCAGTCAGACACAGGAGATAAAGCTACACAATGATAATGTATCAAGCAACTTGATCCGTCCCTTATGCATGTTATCTTGAATGTTTTAAACTCTTCTCTACTTGAGTCCAAAGTTCCCTCACTTTGGAAACACGCTATGGTGACTACTCTTTTAAAGAAACCCACTGCTGACCTTACTATCCTTGCAAATTACTGGCCGATTTCCCTTTTGCCTGTTTTCATCTTGACCTCGCTATGGTGATGGAGGTAAGAGCTACTCCCCTCCCGCCCTCCGCGGAGTTTTCCCAAACACTTTCCACTCACTCCGCTTCAATTTCCAGCATGTCCCCTCTCCAGCTCCAGCTACAGCAAACCCCCCGGACTGCCGCCCGCGACTGCTAGCGTCTAGCTAGTGGCCACCATGTTCCCCCTCACCAGCGGAAACTGGCATAACTGAGCAGCAGAGCGTAGGGCAATGCTTACGGAGCCCGGACATGAACAGGGAAGACGCCGGGGATCGCAGTACAGAGTGCAGCTGATGCGCTGGGGCGAGGCGGCTGGGAGTCTTTACTGGGTCTGGTGGGCAGGAATTGGGGGCAGAGGCAGAACAAGCAGGACTTGTTTGCATCAAGTTGAGAGGAGATATCTGATGTCGTGGAGCAGCATCAGACGCGTGGGGCCAGAGAGAGGGGAAGAACCCTGCATATGGAGACAGAGATTCAAAAGGAAGGGGAGGCTCCCTCCAGGTATACGCTGAGGACCAGGAACATTGGAGGTAAGGACCCCTCTTTCTATCTCACCAGACGCCCTGCCTGATATACCACAAGGAGTGAAGACTGTTATTAAAGCGAAAAGAGGGCGACAAAGGGTGGCCTCGCAAAGCAGGGGGATTGGGGGTGCCTTAAAGAAAGGGAGTGAGGGAAAAAACACAAAGAAATCCCCTCTTCCAACTGCGAGAGTTAAGGTTACGCCCTCACTTAAATAATTTTTTCGTGTTCTTCCGGACATGCAGAAAGAAATACAGTAAGCACAAGCCTTAGCCCAGAAGAAATATCTAAGGAAACAATGGCGCATGACAGTAATTCGGGGGAAGCTAATGTCTTCGAAACTATTGCTGTAACAAGCCCATTAAGCACTTTGGGTAGTCCAAGTAAGTTGAGAGAGGAGAGTAGACCTCCGCAGCTAGAAATTATTACCGTTCCAACCAGTAATAGATACTTAGCCTCAACAGTATCTGAGGAGCTGGAAGCACCTTCTTCAATACAACCAACACCAGAAGTGAATGGTGACAGCCAGAATTGTACTACTAGTCCAGAAAGTAGAGTTTTTGAGATGGAGGCCTCATTAGCTAGTATCCTATTGGAGCTGAAAAAGGATATTAAAGAGTGCTTCGAAGTATCAGAAGTTAACCAGTCAGGTATACAAGCAACCTGTTCGGAACTAGCTCAGAAGTTGGATAACGTTACTGCCCGCACCAAAATTCTCGAGGAGGAAATTGGTGCTGTTAAACAGGATGTTGCGAAAAATGCCATTGAGATTTGTAATCTGGGAAAACAAAATCAAATGCTAAGCGAAGATATAGAGAGAATCGAAAACCATTTTCGCAGAAATAATTTAGGATTTTTAAATATTCCTGAAAATGAAGAAGGACAAAACATGAAGACTTTTATAATCTCCCTTTTATTGCAAACGATTCTGAAGGATAAGGGGAAGATTAACCTTGAGAATGAAATACAGAGGGCACACAGAGTGCTGTTTCGACGTAACCCTCAGAGAGCAAAACCCAGAAAGATCTTGGTGCATTTCCTTACTTATATTATTAAGGAGGAGATACTTGGAAGGGCTTTGAAAAATGGCCCATTTGTGTTTAACGGATATTCCTTTCTGGTTAGGCCTGATGTATGTAAGGCTACAGAACAGAAGAAATGGGAGCTAGGCGGGAAAATGGAGGAGCTTCGAAGGTTAGAAGCAAAAGTGCAGCTAAAATTCCCGGCTATGCTACGTATAATGTGGAACAATAAAATGTACAATTACCGCTCAGTAGAGGTTGTTGCAGCATTAATAGCCAAAATGAATAGTGAGAATTTGCCAAAGTAAAAAGGAATACATCGTTTTTTTGGCTCTCCAGCAATTTAAAATGTATAACAATGTGTAAATAAATTGGGTATGTTAGTAAATCCCCCTAGGACTGCACTCCTATAGGCTTTGTTTTGCCTAATAATGTAGGGAGGGTTCCTCAGGGGGGTGTTTCTCAGGGGGGGCACATTAGAAGTGGGGGATGGTGAGAAAGCATGGGTGCGGAGCAGTGGGAGAATTTTTTTTTTTGAAAAGTCCTCAAATCTTTTATGCAGGAATGGCTTTTTGGAGTAAGATCAAAACTAAAAGGGAAGCTCACTAAGGAAGATGACTTTGACTTACATCCCGAGAATTAATATTAATATTAATATTCTCATTTGGAATGTGAATGGCATGAGGTCTAAACGTAGGCAGAGGAAAATACTTGAGTATTTGAGAAATAGTCAGGCCCAGGTAATGCTTCTACAGGAGACGCATCTTACGGCAAATGAGAGTAAGGAGCTGTTTGGGAGGTGATGCAAGGGAGTTGCTATTCTGATCAGGATCGGTTCTGGGGTAGAAATGAAAGAGTCGAGTACAGACAGCTCAGGCAGATGGGCCATTGCCCGGATAAAATGGGTCGATATGGAGTTTCTATATATCGGATATTATTGTCCTAACGAGGACAATCCTCAATGTATCGTAGATTTAGAATTGAGGCTGGCAACCTGTAGTTGTAGGTGGTGATTTAAATGTCCTTTTAGACCCCATTTTAGACCGGTCTACAAGAAGTGAGAATATTTATGTCCCCAGAATGAGGAATGCTCTGAAAAGCATGATAAGTGATTTTAACTTGGTGGACATATCGAGGCATTTGAAGGGTAAGACAAGGAGGTATACGTACCAGAGTAAAAAACATCCTCACTTTTCAAGACTCGATTATTTCCTGGCAGATAGAGCCTTTTCAGCAAATATTAAGCAGATTAAGCACCTCCCTGCCCATATTTCAGATCATTCGGTGTAAAGATAACTATTATTATTATTATTATTATTATTATTATTTATTTTTATAAAGCGCGATAGTCACCCGGGGGTATCCCAGCGCTAAAGAACCATGAATTCACCAGGTTAACGGAGCAGGAGACTGAGAAGGACGAGGGAAGAAGGGGGGAACTTGAAGCAGAAAAGAGGGGAGGGGGAGTACAGATTTAGGGAAAAAGATGAGTTTTTAACAGTTTCCTGAAGCGCAGGTATTGAGGTTCAAGACGTAGATTACGGGGAAGTGAGTTCCAAAGGCGGGAGGCTTGTACTGAGAAACGTCTTCCTCCTGCTCGGGTTTTCCTGAATCTAGGGATGTTGGAGAAGTTTTCTGCATTGGAGCGGAGGGACCTAGAGTTCCTATAGGGAGTGATAATGTTACTGAGAACAGGAGGGCCTTGATTCTGCAGCGTTTTGTGAACAAGACATAGGGCTTTGAATTTGACTCTCTCCCTTATGGGGAGCCAATGGAGGAGTTTAAGAACGGGCTTGGCAGATGATCTGGCCGGGGTGTTAGTGATGATCCGGGCGGCCGTGTTCTGAATTATCTGTAGTTTGGCGAGGGTCGCTTCGGGGGCACCCAGGTAAATCACATTGCTATAGTCCAGTCTCGATATAATGAGACCTTGGACTAGAAGTTTTTGGGATTTAGGGGGGAGAAGGGGCAGAACTTTCCTCAGAGATTTTAAGAGGCCGAAGCAGGTCCCTGCCACCTTCTTTGCTTGTGAGGTGAAGGAGAGATCGGAATCGATCCATACACCCAAACTTTTCACCTCTTTTTTAGGATCAGGGGGTGGACCCAAACAGGCTGGCCAGCTGTCCAGGGGAAGTGAGGCTCCTTCCGGGCCTAGTATAAGGACCTCGGTTTTTGTCCCATTGAGTTTAAGGGCTGATCTGTTCATCCAATGATGGACCTGCGTAAGGCAGTTGAACAGATCAGCTTTCTGTTGCTTGGGATGGGACAGAGACACCACTAGTTGAGTGTCGTCGGCGTAGCTGACGACGCTCACGCCGAAAGGGATGATAACCTCCTCCAATGTGGACATATAGATATTAAATAAAGTGGGACTCAGGGAGGAGCCCTGAGGCACGCCACATTGGAGGGGCATTTCGGAGGAGCGGGCGTTCTTTTCCCAGATCTGGTAGGACCGTTGGGCCAGGAAGGATGAAAGCCAGGATAGGGCTGTACCTTTCACTCCCACCCCAGCCAGTCTTTTGAGAAGAAGTTGGTGGTCCACTGTGTCGAACGCTGCACTAAGGTCGAGGAGGATCACTGCCACTGATCCTCCCCCATCCAATAGTGCTCTTGCCTCCTCTACAGCCGCCAGAAGGGCGATATCCGTGCCCTGTCCAGGTCGGAAACCTGTCTGGGAGCTTTTTAATTTATTATTGGCCTCTAGGAACTGAGAAAGTCTCCTATTGACCAATTTTTCTGCGACCTTACTCACTCCAGGCAGTAGGGAGATAGGTCGGTAATTAGTCAGATTCTCGGGGTCCAGCGTAGGTTTCTTCAGCAGGGCTTTTACCACCGCTT
Source organism: Lissotriton vulgaris (assembly GCF_964263255.1). NCBI lineage: Eukaryota > Metazoa > Chordata > Amphibia > Caudata > Salamandridae > Lissotriton > Lissotriton vulgaris. Next base: position 241,856 of record NW_028240616.1, on the reverse strand, counting down.
TCTTCCAGCTTGAGGGTACGGTTCCTTGTTGTAGTGAGGTGTTAATCAAGTGGGTAAGGGAAGGGATGATAGTGGGGGCTACCTCTTTAAGGATACGGAGGGGAGCAGGGTCGCTAGGGGAGCCGCTCTTCATAGAGTTGAACACATTTCTCACCTCGTCTACCGTGACCTGGCCCCACGTGGACAGGCAGGTGGTGGTGTGTGGACAAGTGATATTTTCCTCAGGGCTGGAGGGGGGGATAGATTCCAGAATTAGTCTAATTTTGTCGTGGAAGAAATTGGCTAGTTTCTGGCATTTCTCCAGATCGGCTTTAGGATCGGCCGTGGGTCCCATTCCTTGTCCTTGGGGTTTAGACAGCTCTTTAAGGATTGCGTATGCTTCCTTACTGGAGCAGCCTGCTTTCTCTATTCTCTCCTGAAAAAACATGCTTTTCGTTTTATGAATAGCAGTTTTATAATTCAGGAGAGAAATAGAGTAAAGGTTCTTGTTGGTTGCTGTTTTGTCGCGCCTCCAGGCGCGTTCGGTTTTTTTACACTCTTGACGTAGAGTTTTAAGCTCAGGAGTGTACCATAAGGCTGGTGGTATTCTTTTGGGTTGTTTCCGAGTGGTAGTTATCGGAAGCAATGTATCCAGAGAGGAAGTGATCCAGTCGCTGAATTGACTGTCAGCTATATTGGGATCAGATGAGAGCGCAGGGGTGGACTCTGCAAGAGAGGTGGCCCAAATCTCCGGGGATAGTTTGCGCCATTGTCGGTCGGTGACTTGGATTTTTGGGATCGAATGAGTGGAAGTGGGGATTTCCCAAGAGAAGGGTACCAAAAAGTGGTCAGTCCAGGGTAAGGTCACCGGTGGGTCAGTGGTCATAGTTGCTATGTTGGTGCAATACAAGCTATACAAGCTTTGGGGCCACAACTGCCTAGGAGATGGATCCTTAAGGCGCGCACTGCTTTTAGAAGAGGGAGTGGAGACAGCTCTATGGAAATCAACGGCAGAATATTTTATTAATAACCTAGGTTCTGCTCCCCTGGGCATAGTTTGGGATGCTTTTAAGGCATATATTCAGGGATCCTTAAAAACTTTAATTCATTAGAACCTAGGAAAGCGCGTATGGAATTAGAGATTTGTGAAAAAGAGATAGGGATCCTAGAGGAGGCCTTACATTCTGTGAGTTTAGAGGGAGAAAAGCTAAGGCTGGAAGAGAGGTTGCAAGAGGCGCAATTAGAATTCAAAATGAAACTAGAGCAAAAGTGTAAAGCTAGATGGCAAGCGGCGAATATAAAAGAATTTGAATATGGGGAAAAAGTAGGTGCTTTGCTTGTCTGGAAAGCGAGAGTGGAAAGGTCAAGGAATGATATAAAAGAGTTAGTAAATGAAGCAGGGGAAAAGTTGGTCAGTTGGGATTCTATGCAGGACCACATAGTTACAATGTTTTCACATCTTTATACGAAAAATATTGTCACTGACAATGTAAATACTAGGTCTTGGCTTAATACATTAGATCTTCCATCGTTAAGTGAAGAAGGAAAGGATATTTTAGAAGCCCCAATCATGCAAGAAGAGATAAGGAGAGCAATAAAAAAGTCTCTAAACGGGAAGGCGGCAGGGCTTGATTCTCTTCCGGCAGAAACATATAAAATAATAGCAGATTAAATAATATCTATGTGGGAATTTGTATTTAATTCGAAATATAGAGGGGTAGTGCAGCCTCCAGAATCATGGCATGAAACCTATGTAGTTCTAATTTTGAAGCCTGCTAAGGACCCCGTTAAAGCAGAATCATATAGGCCAATCTCCCTGCTAAATGCTGACTATTAAATCTTTGTCAGCATATTGGCAGGGAGGCTGTCCAGGGTAATACCCCAACTCATACATGAAGACCAGAAGGGGTTTATCCCTGGAAGGCAAATGTTTGAGCTAACCCAGCAACTAATTGGATGTATTGATATAGCTCAGAAAGATCTGTCCCCTTGGTGGTAGTTACATTAGACACCACCAAGGCATTCAACTGAGTTTGTTGGGAGTACCTATGGGCAGCTCTGGAATATATGGGGTTTGGGCCTCACTTTATAACTACAGTGAAAACCTTGTTCATGACAAGCTCAGCTCATCATTAGCCACGGTTCTCGTGTGATCATGACGAGCTGAGCTCGTCATGACCACACCCGTTTCCATGGAACGCTCAGCACAGCGGGGGAATTAGCCCCGCGTGCGAGTGTTCCAACGGTCATGACGAGCTCAGCTTGTCATGAGCACACGAGAACCGTGCCTCATGACGAGCTGAGCTCGTCATGAGCATGGGAGGGGTTAAAAGGGAAGGTTTAGGACTCACAAAAGGTTTATTTTGCCAAGTCGAAATGGCATTTTAGAACTGCACATATGCTTTGCACTGGCAGACCTGTGAAATGCTTTTAAGGGTCTAATGGAGTGGGTGCTACAATATGTACTGCAGGCCCACTAGTAGTATTTAATTTACCAGCCCTGGGTATGTAGTATACCAATTTACTAGAGAATCACAAGCAAATTAAATATGTCAATTGGGTGTATGCCAATCCTACCAGAGAGCACATCCACTTTAGCACTGGTTAGCAGCGATAAAGTGCAGAGTCCTACAAGCCAACAAAAACGCGTTGAGAAATCTGGAGGGGTGAGGGCAAAATGTTTGGAATACTAACACTCTTCAGCTTTGCAGACTGTATTAACAGCCAGGAGTGGTATGAAATCAACTTCACTTATCTCCCATCTTTATTTGTCATAACACCAATTGCTGTTAATTCTGAGGACCTGATGTCGGATAATCCTGGAATTTGTTTAAACCAGGTAAGAAGCTTTGATCAATTTAATGGGCAAAGCCTTCTTGCTTTTTTCAACGTACGAAGAATTTCAAAGACCAAAGTGCAGTGGCCATGCTCTTACTGAATCTGTTTACCTGGCCTAATTCAGTGTGGGTGACTTATTTATTTATTTGTTGAATTTATAAGGCACAACAGCTTCCCAAAAAGGGTTTTCCTGGCGCCTGGACGGAACTGGAAGCAGAAGAGAGGAAATAAGAAGAAGTTGCTGATTAAATAACCAGGTCTTCAGAGATCTGCGGAAACAGATATAAATGTTTTTTTACGGATAGCGAGAGGGAGAGTATTCCAAAGGATCGTACCAAGATATGAAAAAGACCGACCACCCATCCTAGCAAGTTTAAACCTGGGCACTGTGAATTTTTCAAGGGTGGCGGAGCGAAGATGGCGGGTAGGGACATATGGGCAAACAAGAAAATGCAGATATTGTGGTGCTGAACCCCATTTGATCTTAAACATGTAGCTCAGGGCTTTGAATTTTATACGGGTTTCCACCCTGAGCCAATGTAGGTCACGGAGGTAGCCAGAGATGGCAGGAATTCTGGGAACTCTGCAAAGAAGTCTTGCTGCAGAGATTTGAACCAGCTGCAGTCTACGGGTCACAGCCTTGTTTGCACCCAGAAAGAGAACATTCCCGTAATCCAGCCGTGATGTAATAAGGGCGTGGACCACTGTTTTCTGGGTGGTATAAGGTAGCATCCAAAGGATCTTCCTAAGCCATTTTAAGATGGTAAAACAAATGGCTGTGACCTTGAATGCTTGAGGATGCATGGTCAAAGAGTCATCAATATGAACGCCCAGGTTACGGACATGGCTGGAAGGCTGCGGAAGAACACCCATCTCGGCAGGCCAGTGTAGCTTTCTCCTTTTTTTTTTTGTCCTCATACCACCATTATATGCTAATAATAGCCTGCCAGACGATCTATTCCTCCCCAGGCTTTTGCGATATTTCAATAGCTCCTGCGCTCGTGCCCTTCATGCAACACATTGCGTGTTAGGGGTGTGACATGTATGTTGCTGTGGGTGTTCCAAGCAATCTTAAACCTGGAAATGCTTCAGGATGCTACGCCACCACAAGGGGTGGAGTAGCAAGGCGTAACAAGGAGAAATGTTTTTTTCCTCTTTCAATGCGTGCCGCATTCTACAGCAATCACCTCAAGTGATTGTTTTAGTTCAGGAAGGTGCCCATTCCTGCACAAATACAATTTCCTCACGACGCAGGCATCCATGCACCATGGCATTGGTTTGTGCAACAGTGTAGGGAAAGGCACAGATGCAACATGTTGCTGTGAATATGTTGCATCCCTGAACCTCGAAACTAACGCAATATGGCGTAGCAATAATGCCCCTCGTCTTTTGAGATTACAATTAACGCAAAATTTGCAATCCAAGTTAGGGCGCAAACTCCTTTGTGCACCAGAATCTGGGTTCCCTCGGGGCTTACACTGAGTGTCTCTATAAGGATTTAAAGCCCAAATGTGCATTATCCATGTTATAGAGATTTATATGAGCACACACGCAGGGACATCTTTAGGATTTTGGGAGCCCTGGGCCAAATGTAATTTGGGGAGCCCCTGTTCGGAACAGTGTTGGGTTCATGATTCAATTTCAGCTCTTTCGTGCCCTCTTTGGCCAGCTCGCTAAAAGTGCACAGGTGCACTGATCCATATTCTAAAAATCTTTAAATTTGATACTCAGGAATAGTGACTTGTTTTCATTATTAGAATATTCAGCAGCAGCTCACTTATATTATTGCAAATAATGGTTTTAACCCCCACCCATTCCTCGTTTGTGAGGTCCTGTTTTGATCTAAAAGAAAAAAAAAATATTTGGATGTTGCTAGTGTTGAAAAACACAAACAGCTCTCTGAAAAATCTCTGTAATAGACTTCCACACATGACCCATATTAAAATTAAATTAAAGGAAAACGGTGTTTAAAATAATCTCTTTGAGAATCATCCAAGGTCATCAGGGCAACACTCTGCAGAACAGAGGTGGCTGTATCAGGGAAGCCCCCGCCGCCCCCCCGCCCCCCTTGAAAGGATGGGGGCCCTGTGCCAGCACCCACTTTGCCCCTGCCTTAAAACATCTCTGCACACAAATGTTTTGCATGGTGACAAATTAAAGTAAATATGTTTGATTGGAAAAGTCTGCTAGAATTATGCTTTGGACTAATTGTTTGGCAGTCAGTCCAGACTTCACCCACTCACTCACGCGTATTGCCTCAGCCCGCAGAACAGTTTTATACGTTTTTTGTAGCAGCACTCGATGTGACTTGTAATCTCTGTCACGGCGCAGCTCCCTCCATGTTCCTGGCAGTGCCAGATCAGATAGGGCTCGTCGCCAAACTATAACTCAATTTGCAGGGCCCGGATGTAAGTTGAGATCTCGTAAGCTCCTCACTTGCCAGTATCCGCTTCCATAATCGAGCATTCATCTCTGGGGCACAATTGAATTAAGCACAAGCTCCAGTCTATAAATACCAAGTTCAACATTAATTAGCAAAGAATGTCCCCTCTAGAGCATACCAAGGCAGCCTGTGTGCGGGGGTCATTGTTATGTTCTTGTCACTGCTTTGTTGTCAGCTAGTAATTGACATGGCACTAACAATAGAGGCTGATGCAGCTCAAACACATCCAGTGACCCCTTCTTCACACTCATGGATGGAGCTGAAGAAATGCGATACTCAGCCGCCGCCTATGCACTTATGGGGCATCAGATTGCATCTACAGGGACCCACACATTGGCACTGGTAATAGGTAAGAGGAGATGGAAGCAGCAAAATGTAATTTTGCTTAGGGCTTCAAAAAACAACCTAGTACCAGAGATAATTACAATAGTGTTTGGTTTCTCTCTCCTCCCCCTTGGTTATGCACAAAGCACACATTTGATTCCAAACTAGATGGGCATGTCTAGGTTACTCACTGTGGGAGCACATGTAGTAAACCTCCTGTTTTAAGTCAGCCTAGCGGTTTGTTTAATGAGTCTCTGCACCATCTCAATAGTTACAATAGAGGCAAAGTAGTGAGTAGGCAACCGATGTGTCGGTGACCAATGTCCCCATAAGACAGAAGGTTCTGAGTAGTCAATTGAGGTGCTAGTAACATACCTTTGCAGCAATGTGCGAATGCAAATGCTGATGACAGGTGAGAGTAACTCTTTATTCGGTCAAGTTTCAGTCCTGAATTTTCAGGGATAGAAAACAAAGTACTATTGCTAGAGTGCAAAGAGAATAATAGGGTTAGTTGAACTGCTCCTCCTTGACATGGAGCACGAGAAATCTTCGAACTAGGTTGACAAGTGGAGGGACAGTGTGAATGACTGTACTACCTACTTCATCCTTTCTGCAACATGCAACTTCCCATATTTATGCTGTGACTTCCCCTATTTATGCTGTGACATCTCTATTAACTTCAGAAACAGGGTAGAACATGGAAGAATTATGTAAGGCGGTCAAGATCACACATTGGTACCTTGGTCAACCAGGGCCCTGAATTCCCAAGCCACCCTGATATATCTTCGAACAGTTGCATGGACTACATATGGGCCACCTACGCCTGCTGAGAAGCTGCTATGGCCATGATGAGAGCCACCTGTTAGGGAGAGACCAGCAACGCAGTGGCCGTGAACAGAAGATATATCGAAGGTGGTAAGGGGAAGTCAGAAAACCCATAAAAATGTAAGACAGCAGTTAGGTGCTAGAGGAGAACTGATGGTGAAAGAAGAGACTTAGAAGGACAACCTCAAAATAAGTTAAGATTGTGTCATACTCAGAACTCTATTAAAGTAAATATCTTTGATGCCCTTGTGGATGCTTCCTATACCAGAAGAAACAGATTGTAAGGCAAAAATACAATTCTTTCATGTGATCTAGAGCTGCTGGGATTTGTAAAGGAAGATTAGCTTGGAGGGACCTCTTGGATTTGATCTGTTTGTCCATAGCTGACAGGTTCACTAATTTTCTAGGTAGTCAGCTCCTCTAAAGTCACTCCTTCCAAGAATTCACATTTATTATTTGTTTAGGGTTTTCCAAACGGGCATAGAACTGTTAAGCAAATTAGGAACACTTGGAAGAAAGGGCGTTCACAAATAAATGGCGCAGTAGAACCATGTCATTGTTTATTTTAGGTACCTAGCACTGTTGTTTGATTGTTAGAAGGGAGATGCATGTGAACTTTAAAACTATGGCAATCCCGTGATTGGCAGGAGTCATGTATAAATATGACAGGAGGTGCGATAGTGAGCTTGGTCAGAGTTATAAAGGTGTGTTTTAAGAGCACAGCAGAACATAAAATAAAAAAATATGCTTTAAAGTAATTGCAAAAAAAATAACAAAATACTATTATAATTTGAACATAAATATTATGAAAAATACCATTAAAAATTAACCATTCTAGAAAGTAGATATTAGAATACTAAAAAATAAAAAAATAACAGCATTATAATATAAAACATAATAAAAAGGTATTACTACAGCAAATACTACATCTACAAAACAATGCCATTACACTACACTTGTAAACTTGATGCAAGAAATAAATAATATAACAATCAAATAAAATTTAGACTTGGAGGGTTCAAATTCACTACTCCCTCTCCAATCTGACAGTAGGGATTGTGTTGTACTCTGGAGAGGTCACATTTACTATTCTCACTACAACATGAGCAACAGTAGGGAAAGCATTGGATCCTGGAGAGGATCAGATTTGCTATTCGCACTCCTACTTAAGCAGCAATAGGGATGGTGTTGGATTTTTAGAGATGTCAGGCAATCTATTCCTACTTCAGTAAAGCAATAGTAGGGAAAATGTCAAACTTTAGAAAGCTCATATTTATTTTCCCTGTCCTAAATGAACACAAAAAATAGCACATGAATAAAATAAGGAACATAAAATATACTTCCATAAGCATATAAAAATATTGCTAACATTGTATAATTTATATACATTATTAAAAACAAAAATAATGAAATAGCATAAAATTATACATACACTTGTATTTAAAAAATGATATAGAGTAAAAAATGTACAGCATTTTTTTAATATTTCCCAACTTATTATCCTAAAATTCCAACAACCACAAAAACAAATTAAAGTATATCATACAAAATAGCAATACAAAAACTAGTTCACAAATAAAAATATATTACCATACTTTAAACGAGCTATTAAATAATTAAAATATATATATAATTAATTATAGCCACGGTCCGTGCAGGTAACAGCGGTGGGGCCGGTAGGGCGGGGAATTATGAGGGCCGATGCAGAGGAAAAATTAAATAAATAATTAATTTTCCCTTGGCATCGTCCCTCGAAATACCCCCTCATGCAGCCCAACCGCCACACCGCTGTTACCTGCATGGACCGCAGCTGATTAATTAGCTAATTAACAAGTGAAGACTAATAACAAAATTATAATCAATTAAAACATTTATATTTATAAAGCTGCCCACCCTACTCCACAACAAACCAACAACCTGACCAAAAAAATAACATTAAAAACTAAAACATATTACCAATCAAAAAATACACTACAAATAATTACACATATTTATTATTACATTTATAACAGCTGATTACACAAAAGTTGATAAAACAGAACTTAATAATTAAACATTCATATTATCTACAACTATATTTTACACAACAGACTCAAATCAGATATTCTTACGTTCTATATTCTGGCCCATGATAGTTTTCATATTACAATATTTTTTAATCTATATTTTGGTGGAACACTTTACAGATACTGAAATATCATCTTTTTTTGTGAAATAGCACAATTTATTTTTTATTCTCCTCAAACAAAATAGCTTTTCTTTTGGAGAAACCCCTCGGCCTACTACCCCCTCCATTTTGGGGATATTCCCTTTTCACCATGAAGAGAGACCTACTGCTGCCAAGGAGTAAATTACTGACCATGTCCAGTAAGAGAACAAGGATCAGAGAGGAATTCGCGAAAACTCTTCAGGCTGTTTACTGCTCCCATAATTTCTATGGAATCCCCACACTGGAACACTCTTGAGTGAATCCATTGTAGGATAATTTTGCACAAGTAAAAGGGTCTACAAGAGAAATGCCCCTTTTTTGAATGTCTTATATTTGTCATTCGAGACATTTGTGCATGTTAGTCAGACTGACATCCACAAATATCTCAGTGCATTCGACTTAGGAGTGGGTGGCACGGCACATTCGCTGATAACCTCCTTTTAGCAAAGGCAACTTCAAGCTAAAGCAAAGAGCGCAGCAGCTTCACTGATGCACTCTGACACCAAGAGCTACCCGGTCTCTACCGCGTGTGGAGCACTTAATCGTGGCGAGCACCTATGGCCTCCCCCCTCACATTAATCTCTGCTCACCGCTGAAGATGAGGCTGCTGTGTCCTTTGGAGCAGCTAGTGGCCCCATCAGAGGCTGCAAAGCCAACTGACAAGTTATGGGTGCAAGTTGACCGGTGCAGTAAGCCCCAATACTATGCCAGTGGTCAACTATGCCAAAGACCAGCAAGACCCCTGAGGTGGGAAGAAGCCCCAAGCAAGGGTGTGCCAGCCCATTCCCAAGCCGCACGGCATGCTCAACCACCCCCAACAACCTCCAAGTACATCACATGCAGCTGCAGCGGAAAATTAACGCAGGCCACCTGAGGATACGTGTGCTTACTGCTTAGCCATTCATGCCACTGGAGGAGTGACACGGATATAAGGAGAAGTATGCAGCGGTGCACACAGATTTGGGGGTGAGTAGTATACTTATACTTAATTATGTGACTTCACTTGTAGTAGTCACCGTTGTCGTCAACTCGTTGTGTCTGTCATTAGAGTGGCAGAGTTATCTGTCCTTTTGTCTGACCTCTTCATGGGCTAGCAGAATGGTTATGTGCTGCTGAGGGGGACTGAGACATTCTGCTGAGTGCTGCTAACACTCCCCATTAAGCTCCAAATGTGGCCTAGCAATACTATGCCTACGTGCGGAACTCCGTGGAATTCGGCAGAGTTTTTCAGTAACTGCGGGGAATTCTGCAGAGTCAAACTCTGGGAGCTCCACCCAGGCCTAATTGGACTATCATTTTGTTTGCCTCTGCAAAATGTGAAATAAAGACAAAAACAATCCAAATATTTTCCATCATAAAATTATGATTATCATATATGCAAACAGTACAAAATCAGTGGTGCAGTATGCTTGCTACTTTATATCCAGTCCTTACTTTGTAAATTAATAAGTGCCAGGTCAAATTTTGCTAGACATCCAAGGCCAGCACTATCAATTTTTTTGGGTCGCTGCACATTCTTAATTCCATCTTGTGCCTGTTTCATACACCCCAAGACACACCCACTTTTATATCCTTTTTGACTCCATTTGCCATTGTTATTCCAACTTTCTTTTGCCCCTTTTGTGATTTTCTCTCTCTTGCTCTGATGAGGAAAAAAAGTGCCTGTCCTCAAAAAACAGTGCCGGAGGACCCCACCTACAGTCATCAGCTCAACTCTAAGCACTGTTCCTCTTTTCATGAACACTAACTGGATAAATGGTACATGTGGGGAAAAACTAACCTCAGGCAAGGTAATGGTATCAGAATATCTTGACCTAAATATAGTTCGAAAGACATTATGGACAGATTTACTTAGGACTTGTGTTGTTGATGCGTGACGCTAACACAAGGAGATGATGGACGGAGGCGTAACATTTTTCAGACACTCACCCCCATTCACAGTTTTGGTTTGAATCCATCATCGTTCTTTAGCTCACTTTGCAACCCCAGCCATAGGCAAATCAGTCTTGACCCTGTGCCTAATGGGAACAGTCCAGACCAAACTGCCAAGCCAGGTCTTTCCTGGACCGGAAACAAGCATCCTTGGACCAATTTCGGGGTAACACTCCTCATCAGCCAGGCTTGCTTGAATCCAGTGGCAAAGTGAGCAAGGGACCTACATCTGGTCATACCCTGCCATCTTAGGGCGAACAAAGCAAACACAAGGAGATGATGGACGGACCACTGAAACTTTTCAGTCACTCGTCCACGGTCACAGATTTGGGTTGAACACTGAGTCTAGAGCACACGTAACGTTAATTTGTGGTAACACATGTAAAGTGCAAGTATTATAGTCTTTGTAATGAGAATATCTAGAGTAAAGAAACACGACTGACAATCAAAAGTTGGTTCTCTTGGTTTTATATATGAATATGGTCCTCCTTCAAGAGGAGATCCAAAGGAAAAACCAGCCGACATGTGTTTCGTCAGACGGGTAGTTACCCGTGACTCTTCAGGGCTGAATATAATAGAAAATAGCAGTATCGGAGGACCGGTGATACTTCCGACCCGATCCAGAACCAGGCATCAGGTAGCCAAAAGCAACAATGGGCCGTTATCGTGAGGGTAAATCCCAAAGCAACGAGAGCCGGGTGCTGTTTACAGGTAAACAGCACAGCACTTGCCTCTCGGCTCTCTGCGCTTCTACATAGCGTGCCAACATTCTGTACAATAGACGGCAGTACCCGCCTGTCTTTGTGAACTTTTGTTGCTTTGGGATTTACCCTCATGATATCGGCCCATTGTGGCTTTTCGCTACCCGATGCCCGGTTCAGGACCGGGTAGGAAGTATCACCGGTCCTCCGATACCGCTATTTTCTATTATATTCAGCCCTGAAGAGTCACCGGTAACTACCCGTCTGATGAAACACGTGTCGGCTGTTTTTTCCTTTGGATCTCCTCTTGAAGGAGGACCATAATCATATATAAAACCAAGAGAACCAACTTTTGTTTGACGGTCTTGTTTCCTTACTCTGCATATTCTCATTACAAAGACTGTGATACTTGCACTTTACATGTGTTACCACAATTAACGTTACGTGTGCTCTGGACTCAGAGTTTACATGTTGCAGGGTATGTTGTGACCTACTCCTTTCTCAGGGGTTTTGGGTCTATCCTGACCAAGTAGCACCGTTCTTATTTTTGCACTTTTTCTTATCTTACCGCTACCTGATGTGCGCCATTATTTTCGGAATGCAGATTTGAGTTGAATCCATCATTGCTCTTTAGCTCACTTCACCACCCCAGTTCGGACACAGCCATATGCAAATCAGTCCTGACCCTGTGCCTCATGGGAACAGTCCAGATCGAACTGCCAAGCCAGGTCTTCCCTGACTGGAAACAGGCATCCTGGGACCGGTTTCGGGTTAACGCCCCTCATCAGCCAGGCTAGCTTGAATCCAGTTGTAAAGTGAGCAAAAGACCCACATCTGGGCATACCCTGCCAACTCAGGGAGAACAAAGCAAACACAAGGAGATGATGGACAGAGCACTAAAACTTTCAGACACTCACCCCCAGTCACAGATCTGGGTTGAATCCATCATCGTACTTTAGCTCACTTCGCCACCCCAGTTCAGACCCAGCCATATGCATATCAGTCTTGACCCTGTGCATCATGGGAACAGTTCAGACCGTACAGCCAAGCCAGGTCTTCAACTAGTCAGCTGGTCATCGCAACGCAAGTCCATAACTGAGATTTACTAAGCAAATCAAAGCCACTTTGCGGGTTTTGTGTGGTTTAGTAAGTACAAACTAATGCAGCTCAGCACATAGAGCTGTCTTGAGCTACGTTGCTTTTGTGAGATTTCCCATGGGTGGAGAATGAGCGCTCCCATGCTTCCACTAATGAAATTTGACACACTCACAGATTCACTAAAGTAAGTAAGCCTGGGTTTCTTTATTTCTCCTTGTTATTTCCTCTTTCATTCTGAAGCACACATCGAAATATGAAAATGCCTCTAAGGACTGTGTTTGTGCAGGAAAATAGACCTACCTGCACAAAAACAAAGCTGCCTGTACTACAGGCACCCGTGCACACAGTTCGCCAGCGTTAGGAGACAACAAAAATGTTTTAACAAACCAAAGAGAATCCGCAGGTCTAACTCAGCTTCAACAAGCTCGAGAGCACAGACTGTACAGGTTTATGTGTTCCTCTTCAATCTGAGGGGAGTCCTTTATAGAGGACAGAATCCCATCACTAACGGAAGTGGCATGCTTCATCATCTGGTATATCCTCATGGTTGCAAAACCTAGTGCAACCAAGGGCTGGGAGGGAGGAGCTCAGGGAAGTTTTCAGTGATCAAGACTAGGATCTACTAGAATCCACTGAAAGCGAGCAATATAGATAATGTTTTGGGTAATGGTTGCAGTGCGTGCAGCGATAACCCGTCGGTGAGGATCCGCCTGATATCGTAATCGGGCCCAATGTTGTTTATAGTAGTGGAAACTTATCACTGATGTTCCACCAATTTTCATTCAAATCTTTCCAAGGCGCCTTTAATGTGCAGAAATCCATCCTGCATTATGACTTTCTTACTTATGTGATCTGTAGATTTAGCATTATTTCTTTCATACAATAAATGCAAATATGAGAAAAAATTAAAGCTCTATAAAAAGAAATATTTGGCCACATGTACTAAAGATGTTCATGGTTGCAAACATTCGTAATCAGAGGTGCATATTTACAACGAGGTGACGCAGTGTGATGTTAGCCTTCCTGGCTTAATGCCGCACTCTGCCACTTCAGAAACACAGGGCTGCACCATATTTACAACAATAAGGTGCAGCCTCGTGTATTCCCCTGCTCTGGCGCTAAACTTAGCAGCCTAGCTCCTTCAGGCACCCTTGCACCATAGTGAGACCTTCCTGCACATAAGCAATCTTTAAATTACATTTTGTAACTTTTATGTGTGCTGCTTAAGCTAGCACACATAGAAGTTGCAAAAAGTCATTTTTTTATTTATTGTTTATGTGCAGGAATGGTCACCTTTTTGCACATAAACAATCAATGGCAATTTGGTGTTTCAATGCATGCTGCACAACACAGCACACATGAAAACAGCAAACACAAGGGCAAATAAAGCATTTCTCCTTGTTTTGCCAGTATGAGACCAGGTTTTGCCTGGTCTTAATTTTGGTGCTGCCTCCTATTTACGCCACCCTTATAAAAAGGGTGCAACATCAAAATCAATGGGTGTGGCGGTGGAACGCCCACCGCAACACCCATTGCCCTCCCCTTCCACAGCGTGAAAGGATGCCTTATTCACAAGACAGCGTTATGCCATGTTAAGTGGCTTAATGCTGCCTTGTAAATAAGGCGAAGCCCCTATTGCCACCACAGCGTCACTTAAAGTGACGTTGTGGTGGCGATAGGGACTTGTAAATATGCCCCTCAGTTTAAGACTGAACCCATTTTAGGACTCGGTAAAGCTTTACCAGTTTTAGTGACCTTTTCATTGTCACATATTTATGTAAAGTGTTCAGCCCCCCATTGAGGTCAAAGTCGCACTAGATGAATTTGAGCACAAATAATAAATTGGTAATATTTACACATGATATCTTGCCTTTTAGTTGTAATGTGATTTATACTATTTTCCCCTAAAGCAGTTACACCCATGAACACTTAATAATAGGAAAACATAAGGGAAAGAAAATACTAATAAATTCCCGTAAATCCAGAAAGCAAATTTCCCAGCGGACAAAACTGACAAATGTATTGCATTTTAGAATTTGCCCGTGAGTGCATTTATTCTGAGCAATATGTGCCTCAACCCTTAAGCTGGTGAACGGGGAATTTCAGAACACCTGACACTTCATTTTTTTTTCACAATTTAGATATTCTTGTTTTTCCACTTATGAACCTTTCTAACACTCCACTGCTAGGAAACCGATGCTGTATACCCTGGTTTACTTGTGTGTGATTCATTCACTAAATATGCATTTCCCTAATTTATGTCATTCGTATGCTAAACCCATGTGGGGAGCGCTTCAACAACGCTCCACTCCCAGACGCATCAAATCCAACCAATTTGTCATCCTTTTACACCTTAGTCATGTTCGTCCTTTTTTAGGTTTCGCTGGGGAACGGAGCCTTTAGGCTCCGCCTCCAGAGAAATCTCTTGATTGCAGTAGTGACTCTGGAATACGCCCCCCTGTCCCATTGGCTAGCTCCATAAATGGAGGCTAGCCATTGGAACAGAGAGGCGTCCGTCATGGCCGGAGGAGACTCGGGGGCGTTCCCGAGATTCTTTGGCTTTTGCCGACGTCACGCGACGCCGGGAACGCCCCCGAATCTGGTCCGGCCGGGCCGTGCTTGCTGCTGTCCTGGGCATCATGAGTGTTTTTCCCCGGCACGTTCTCCCGCCGTTCGTGTTCTCTCCCGCCCCCCTCACTCCCCCTGTGTCCTCTCCCGCCCCCTCCCGCCGTCCGCCACTGCTTTAATGTTAATTTTTTTGTCATCATGGCGCCAGCTTCATGGGTTGCTGCTTTCATATTTTGCCTTGCCGTTCCCGCCCCCCCCCTCGCCCACCCGGCATCTGGACCGTTTTGTGGCGGACTTGTGGCCGATCGAGTGCCCACCTCGATTGATGGTTATCTTTAAAGAGCCGGTGTCCACCCGACATTTGCCCGATAAAATCAGCCCCCGCCTGCCTGCCTAAGGAGAAGGGCCGCTGCGCTGCCCGCAGCGACCCGGAAGTGGTTGGCCGGAAGTGCCCGCCCCCGCAGCCCGGGGGGAAGAAAGAAGAAGCCTGGCGGCCGGTTTGCAGGGCTCCCGTGATGCGAGGGAGCCCTGCTGCATCTAGGAGAGCCCAGGAGGAGAGGAACCCCGCCCGCGGCCCCAAAGCGACCGCCGGAGGAGTGCTGCAGGGAGCAAGGCTCCCGTGTGAGGAGGTTAGCCCCGCCCGCCAGAAGACAGCCGGTGAGTGCGGGTGCTTTCAAGAGAGGGGGGGGGGCTGTACTTGTAAATGCTTGTTTCTAATAGTGCGGGTCCAGGGCACAGGAGGCTGTTGAGCATATTTGCTTGTTTGTTGTAGAAGTTGCTTTCTTGGGTCTTATGCAAATGTTCCTCCAAACCTCGTGGTAGTAGTAACACACATGTAACTCTTTCTCACCGATGTGACTAGTTTCCTATGGCGCGGACCAGGTATTTTATTTAATTTCGGTCACCATTACATAAGGTAGCAGAAGTGAGGTGCAAAATTGCACTCCCCGACAAGCGATAAACACGACATTTGCATCAGTCGGTCCAACAATGCGATGCCAACTTAAGTCCGTCTATGCAAATTTCGTGTTTGCTGTGGTCTCTCAGTGCCAACTGGCATTGAACTGGGGCCGAATTATGCAATCTTCTTCGTGTTTCATTACCTAGCTCACAATGATGTTTATCTTCGAACCTCGGAAGCATGAAATGCTAAGTTTACCTACCATTTTTTTAACCTTTAACCTGTACCATGCGCACATCACTGCAGCCGGCACTCCACCAACTTAGTTATGTTGCTTGAATTTATCTTGAATTATACTGTTGAAAGAACAGGCTCGTCATGTAAAATAACTTCTCGTTTAATCTGATTTTATATGCAGATTCTCACCAGTGGCGCTTTCTTTGATGCCCTGTTACACTCACTCCCTGTTCTGCCTTTTGCTACGAGTTTTGGCATTATTTGTCTGTGCCATTGAATGGCTGGTGCCTCTGCACACTTTTATGTACTGATTGACCTAATCATGGAAGATGTGGTGTCCTTGCATTCTTTGTGTGCTGTACTGCTACACAGTTAAATGACTGGTGCACTTCACCCCTAGGGGGATATTTGAGTGTACCGCTGATTGATTGTTGTTCCATCATATCATTATGTGTTATGTGGCTGTACCATTGGGTGATTGGTGTGCTTCCTACACATCAGTGAGGTATGTTATTGCACCATTCATTGGTTGGTGCCCAGCAGCTCCTTATGTGTAATTTGATTGCACCAATGACAGACTGATGTTTCTGCTACACCTTCCACACAGCCTCAAAGTACCAATACTCTCACATCTCTGACGTTCCGTCCATTTGGATCAAAAAATGATCTGTTCTTTATATCCACGTCACTCGGCCATTATCATACTCTCCCTGGGTCGGACTGGACTACAGGGCAATCACACAGCATCCCATGGGCTGTCCTGACAGATCAGAGTATGCACCAGATTTTTGGCTATTTGTGGGCAAGTTTTATGGTCTGCTGAGCCTGTTTTTACTGTTGATTCTACTAATATTAAAACATACATTGGCTGAAGCAAGCGAATATCCACACAGCATTCCAACCTTGCAAAACATGTGTGCAGCCTGTCTTTACAAGTTTAAAACTGCTTCAATTTGCAAACATGAGCCACTTTTTTAGCTGTCTAAATCGCTAAATGAGGCCACTTTTATTTTGGTGCCCGGCCCATTTTCAGTAACAGTCAGACCCTGTATCCTCCCGTTGCCCCCTACATATAAGCCCAGTTTTAATGCAAAAAGGTGGCAGCAGCACAAATCGCTGCAATAATCCAGTTTTTAGGTTTCGCCTGTCGAAAGTTGCGCAGCAGCGTTTCGCGCAGGCGAAATCTAATGTTAGAACAGTACTGGATTTGGTCCCGCCTTCTCTTCCATTGGCTAGCTCCATAGATGGAGGCTAGCCATTGGAAGAGCGATCTGTCCGTCATTGCCGGAGCAGATTCGTGGCCGTTCCCGCGATTTTTACTCATCCCACATCTTTTCCTACGTCATGCGGCGGTGGGCGGTGTTTTTTTTTTTCTTTTTCTTTTTCAAGCCATGTTTTTGTCATTTGGAAGGTGTCTGTTGCACGGATGAGCTGCGCAATTTCTGTTGCCTGTGGTCTCCATGTTATGTCGTGCTTGGCTCGTGGCTGTCGTCTCGGTCTTTGCCCGGTATGTATGCTCCGGTTTTCGTGCGTGGCTGTCGTCTTTGTGCCTGGGGTCTCCGTGTTATGTTGTGCGCGTCTTTGCCCGGTATGTATGCTCCGGTTTTCTTGCATGGCTGTCGTCTTTGTGCCTGTGGTCTCCGTGTTATGTTGTGCGTGGCTGCTTTCAGGAGCTGCTCGGCTCCACTGGCCTCCCCCCCTTCTCTCTGCCCTCCTCCGTCACGCTCTGCTGCTCCCCCGGGCCCCCACCCCTCCCCTCCCTCCCTCTCCAGCGGCCATGCTGCCTCTGCTTGTTTTATCCTACTGCAGCGGCGGGAGGAGAAGAAAGCTGTCGGTATGTGAGATGCTGGGCGTGGGGGCCGTGTGTGCGAGGCTTGAAAATGCACATAAAGTGCTTCCAAGATCGGAGGGGGTGGGGCGGGTGCACGTTTCGGAGTTCGAGACGGGGACTGTTCTTGGAAGGGGTCCCTGTGAATGTGTGGAGGGCCTTTGACAGTCACTTTCTTGGGGCCACAGGCATTGCACACTCTGCCCTAGCAGTCCACCCACTCAAGCTTTCTTCCAAACTGTCCTTGTGCAGCTGGGGAGGGGTTCCGTTGCCATTGTTCCCGCACTTTTAACTGGGGAATCTTCAGCCTTTCCCAACGTGCTGCCTGTCTAGCAAAGGTGCCTCCACACATCGCCGTGGCTATGAAGCGCTACAGAAATATTGCTTAAAAGCAATAACATACGGCATATTTCTGGAATATGTATGTGGACACTGAGGGATGAGTTCATTTATTTAAAAATGCCAATTCAGAGATCTGCCAGGCTCATAAAACAACACAAAAACATGCAATAAATAGAAGACAAACAGATTTGCACAAACATTTTTATTTTTTCATGCTGCCCTTTTGGCACATTCAGCTCGCGCGCTGTACACCTGCACTTCCAATTGCCTGTAACAAAATTGGTTTGTCTTAGCAGTTAAAGGCAGTTCCACAGTGTCCAGCCTCACAGAACTTTATCGCTGCCCATAAACCCTGAAAGGATTTTTCAAAATGCCTCCTCGCGCAGCAATGCTTTGCGTCATGGCCAGGGAGAGCCAAGGCCGATATTGCCAGCACAATCCCCTGGAACTTAATTTAGAAGGATAGGATCTCAAGAGAGAGAGAGAGCTTTAAATTCACACATCTCCCCTGGCAACCCTCACCACTTTCCAAGCTCACCCTCCTCTGCTGACCTCATCTGCTGTGACAGATGTGAGGATGTGGAGGGGCTGAAAGAAGACGTCCCAATCAATAACGTGGAGCGACAGAGGCATCGCTGCACTTGGTCCACTCCCAGAAAAGCTAAATCTTCTCTAAACTTGTGTAACCAGGGACGGATCAGAAACGGCAGCGTAGTAAGTAACAAGACACACCAAGCAGCAGCCAGAAATGCATAATAAGTGTGGAACTATTCTGCATTCGTGTTATTAATAAATAATGCATGTTACACAATTCAATCTAGATTATAAACACAATTTGATGCCATTAATAATTCATAATCACTCAGCACCCAATAATTATTTTCTATGTGCTCCTTTACTGTACATGACTTTTCATTCCTCTGCATTTGTCAATGTGAATTAATACTGTAATTTTCAAAAATCGAAGGTTTCTGACTTGTTTCTTCGTGAAACATTGCTTAATTTTCATAAGTGTGTGAATGTAGCTATTACGCTTTTAGAAACAGTGATTGGACGGTCCCGCCTGCCAATGCAGAGCCGTCATTGGATGGAGTAGACCCATGAACAGCAGCTTTCAAAAATAGAGGTGGGCAGATGGGCACATTCATAGAGAACCAAGCCAGTATGGAGCCAGAGCTCTGGCTTGTTATTAACTTCTACCGTGGGAGTGTAGGAGCTGTGTGTGTGGGGAGCTCTGTGTGTGTGGGGGGCTCTGTGTGTGTGTGGGGGGGGGGCTCTGTGTGTGTGGGGGGGCTTTGTGTGTGTGTGTGGGTCTGTGTGTTTGTGTGTGGCATTTGCGAGAGATTAAGTTATTGGCATTGTAAATGACAATGCCATTTATTTATCTGTTTTCAAAACCAACACATAAATACAAATTTTGTCATTTACAATGACAATAGCTCTAACTTTTCCAAAGGCGAAACCATTGCATTGTAAATGCTTGTTCACCATTATGTTGCCATTCTTTCTCTTTTTTTCAAAAATTATCCACATGTTAGACAAATTGTATTTAGGAAACTTCACGTATTCACATGTGCCCATCCAGGCCTCCTTGGAAAATACGATCCCATACAAACAATAGTTCAAATCAGCGAATCTTTATTTCAACCCAATGCATTTCGGGCTTTTTATAGCCCTTCGTCGGGGGTAACTGAAAGTTAATAATAACAGAAAATTGCATGAATATATATATATAGTTTCTTCATTACAATTGAAAACCTCTTGATTTAAACAAACGCGTATGACATTTAGCCTGTAAAAATAAAAATAAAATAGTTCCCATTTCATTGATTAAATTATCCAATGTATTTGCTAGTGTTCATCCCCAAATCACATTATTTTCACTTTTATTGTCCCAACTTACACTGGGTCTAGCTTGCGTGTTCCTAGATTGTTATCTACACTTGAATGCTGTATTTATGTTTCTCTGATTGATATAAGATATATTAGTGAGCGAGGCACGCCCGCAAACAGCTTCCTCTCCGGCAAAAACAGGGCGTCCGCCTCCCCCCTTCCGCTCCGAAGGCATGGAGATCAAGGCTCATCCTTCAGCCCAACGTTGTTCAACGTCTACATGGCACCGCTCACCCACGTCACCCGTCAGCACTATCTCAACATAATCTCCTATGCCAACGACACCCAGCTGATCCTCTCCCTCACCAATGACCCCCACACAGCCAAAACCAACCTCCACGAAGGAATGAAGGCCGTCGCCAACTGGATGAGGAACAGCCGACTGAAGCTGAACTCGGAGAAGACGGAGGTCCTCATCCTAGGAACCACCCCCTAGCCTGGGATGACTCTTGGTGGCCGACTGCACTAGGAGCCCCCCTACACCCACCGACCATGCATGCAACCTAGGATCATCCTCGACTCCACCCTCTCCATGACAAAGCAGGTCAAGTCCGTCTCCTCCTCCGGTTTCACTACCCTCCGCATGCTTCGCAGGATCTTCAAGTGGATCCCCACCGAAACCAGAAGGATGGTCAAGCAGGCCCTCGTCAGCAGTAGACTGGACTACGGCAACACACCCTACGAAGGAGCCCCGGCCAAACTCCTGAAATGGCTCCAACGCATCCAGAATGACTCCGCATGTATGATCCTCGACATCCCTCACCGCAGCCACATCACACCCCCCCCTGAGAGACCTGCACTGGCTCCCCATCAACAAGAGGATAACCTTCAAACTGCTCACCCACGCACACAAGGCACTCCATGACACCAGACCAGCATACCTCAACAGCCGACTCAGCCTCTACACCCCCACCCGCCAGCTCAGCTCCGCAGGCCGCGACCTCGCCACTGTCCCCTGCATCCGAAGAGTGGCCGCCGGTAGCAGATCATTCTCCCACCTCGCAACCAAGACGTGGAACACCCTCCCCACCCGCCTACGACTGACCGAAGACATTTTACCTTATTGAGACTCCTCAAGACCTGGCTCTTCGAACAGTGGCAGCGCTAATCCCCCCCCAACCCCCCCCCCCCCCCCCCAGCGCCTTGAGACCCTCACGGGTAGGTAGTGCGCTTTACATATGCAATAATTGATTGAGATCCTTTACAAGTAGAACAAAATCCTTTCTCCATTCTTTGGCAGTCAGTTAACCACTGCAGGCCAATCCCCTAACCAACACTCAGATTAGGGATTGTCTCCTCCTCAGTTTCTCTGGTTCCTCTCCTCAGCAAATGTTCTTCTATTTCCCAAAAGTGATCTAAAGTTCTGGGGTCTGAGTTCCCATATTTATACTAGCAAATCCATTGTCTCTGGAGGCAGAGAGTGTCTGTGCCTAGTCAAAACCAGTTATGTGCAGTCCTGGAGCACTTTGTTGACAAGACTCCTTCTTTCTTTTGACAGTGTGGGCCGGGGACATCAGACGCACCACAGGTGGTGGAGCCAGCATTGTGGTAGGCAGGCACAGACCTATTCAGGTCCCAGGTGCAACTCCTCCCACCCATCTACATGCAGATAGCTCTATTCAGCCCTGTGCTGACTCACCCTGTCTCCTGGAATGACCCAACCCTGTCACTCAAACTCCAGACAAGGAATGCATAACCTAGTAGAGGGAGCCTTGGACAGTTAGGCAAGAAAATACCTGCTTTCTAAAAGCGGTATTTTCAAACACAAAATGTTAAAAACCAACTTCACTAAAAGATGTATTTTATAATTCTGAGTTCAGGCATACTAAACTTGAATGTCTACCTAGTTCCCTGAGTCAGTTAGGATTATAAAATGTTATAATTAAACTGCCCATTCTGGCCTATGGGGAACAGGTAGCCTTGCAATAGTGAAAAACAAAAATGGCTGTAATTCACTATCAGGACATGCCACACACATCAGGGCATGTCCTACATTATACCTACAATGGACCCTGCCCTTGGGCCTACCATAGGGGTGACTGATATGTAGAAAAGGGAAGGTTTAGGGACTGGCAAGTGGGCCCACTTGCCCAGCCAACATGGCAGGACCAGACTGCACACAGGCTCTACAATGGCAGACCTGAGACACACTTTACAGGTAGCTTCTGTGGGTGGCACAACCAGTGATGCAAGTCCACCAGCATCATTTCATTTACAAGACCTAGGCACACGCAATGCACTAGTCTAGGGTCTGACAAGTACACCAAACCACCCATTCATGGAGTCAGTAATCCATACATCAATTTACAATAGGAAGAGCATTTGCACTTTAGCACTGGTCAGCAGTGGTAAAGTGCCAGTCATAAAACAGCCAACAACAGGTCAGAAAAAAACAAGAGGAAGGCAACAAGTTCAGGGATGACCCAGCAAAAAAGGCCAAGTCCAACAGTAATGCTGAACTAGACCTGTACAAAGATGTGGCCGGGAGCATGGACTTCGGTACCATCAAGGGAAACAAGTGGTGTATGCTACAATGGCCAGAGGATTGGTTTGAGAGAGGCTTGGCCAAGAACCTGACATTCCTATTATTTTAGCATTAAATATTTTGAGGTCTCAGCTCTCTAGCAGTAGAATCCTTTTTTGGCAAGTTAACATATCGATTGTCTCTGCCATAAATAACCAAAGAGCGCAGTTCCCACTCATCCTGTGCCTTCTCAAATCTATGATTCAGGTCTGCCATGTGAGAGCTGCTACAGCCCACCAGTCAGGACAGCAGGAGACCGATCGATGTAGCTAAACTATACCAGCTTTTAGGTGACTTACCCAAGGTACATTCTGCTCCCTTTGAGGTCATACTTTTTAGTTTGGCTTATTCTGAAATTTGGAATGCTCTGAAGAAGACCAGGGAATTAGTAGCTAGGTCACAAGCTGACACATAAGCGGTGATCAAGCAAGAGGGCATCGTACTTGGTCTGCATTCACTGATCCTGTTAGTCAGGGGATCCAAAACTGGTGCCGGGTGTAAGGGCATATGGGTACGACTAGGAGAGGCACCACTCTGCCATGGCAGTCCGGTTTCTCTGGCGGGACACCCCAGTTTCCTGGTGCATGCAAATGGAGCTCCGATAGATCAGGCATGGTTCACACGATCTGCCAGAAGTGTTGGTGGTGCCCACAGTAGGCTTTACTTCACACACTTTTAGGATTGATGTAGCTACAACTGCAGCAGGAGTGTCACGAGAGGGGATTAAGACTATTGAAAGATAGAAATCTAGTTAGATTAAATGCTATGTCTGACCTCATTTGGCATAGGGTCAGTGGGTAGAGTCTTCCCTTCCCCTCCCTATCCCCTCATTACTACTTTGGTGGGCACTGAGTTGCTGCCTCTGTTTGTTTTGTTACAGGGAAAACCATCAAAGTGTGTTGGTTCGAGATTCAATAGTCAAGAGTGCAGCAGAGATTTCATGACACCATTTGGTAGATGAGGCCCGATACAGAGCACCATTTGTTGGGTGTGGCTGGCCTTAAGTTATTACACCTGCCAGTGCTGTTGGGTGAGGCTCTTGAGCTTGGCTGGCTTTCCAAGCCAGACTTTCTACTCATTTATGTAGGGGGAAATATAATCCCAAAGGGGAGGTGGGAAGTCCATGAAGGGCTCATATCGATAGTTGCTAAACTGCACCATTTGCTCCCAGTGCACCCTGTTTTTGTGGTCTGAGGTCATCCCTCAGAGTGATGCCCTGACAATGCTACCCTTGAGAGTATTAACAAGTCAGTGAAAAATGTAAACCATTCCGTGGAGGCTAGTCTGAGGATTGCATCCATTGACACCATCGGGCACGGGCTACTACACCTGGGTAATTTTGATTTCTTTGATGAAGAATGTATTCACCTGTCAGAGGCTTTCCCACAAATTTGATTCAATGCAGTTGATGAAAAAAGGAAAATCTTGGCAGGGGAGAGAAGATTGGCTAGTGACCTGTCTGCCTGTTGCCCATTGTAGCCGAATAAAGGCATTGATTCTTGAGGGCACTAAATTGTCCAGTTGGCTGCTTCCTGCGGGAGAAGCCTGTCAGAGGTGAAGCTGGTTGAAGTGAGGGGGCTGACCTGCTGGTGACCCTAAACTTCTAGTCCTACCTCCAGTACCCCAAAGATTATATGGGGCATGTGAGAAAATGTCTCTTTTTGCATGGTTAGCCCCCACTTTTTGCCTGGGTTTGATGTGGTTTCAATTGTAATGCACAGAGTCCCTGCCACGCAAGTCCCCTGTGCCAGTGCTTTTTCTCCAAAACATGCCCATGATTGGTACCTCTGCCCCTGTAAGTCCCTAGTAAATGGTACCCTGGGTACATAGGACCTAGGAGCTGAAGCAGGTCCACTGCCCTTGCAGCTTGCATGCATCTATGAGGGAAAAAGTGACAAAGTTGACATGGCACACTGCCTGGGAGCAATGCCAGCCAGCACTGCCTGACGATATAAGTAACCCCTCTAGCATGCCTCATAGGATACACTATACCTTCAATATTAGGGTCCATTCCTTGATATTGTACGTGCCAGTGAAGCCATAAAGCGTCCATGGGCTGGAAACTCGACAACTCAAGTTCCCCAGCACTATGATGGCCTCATTGAACACAGGCATGTTTGGTGCTAAACGACTCCTCTCAATAAATCCACACTGATGCAGTGGTGTTATTTATTTGTACCATGTACTCAGAGGGCATCTGAGAGGTGCCCCCTGAAAACCTACAAACCCTGGTGTGGTTCCTGACCGGCTGTAGGCAGCCAGCCACCACCCGACCTGTTTTTGGAACCCTAGGTAGAAAGCCTCTGATCTCTGGGACCAGAAACAATGCACATCCTGGGCAGAGGTGACACATCTCCTCCCCTAGGATGGGCTAGTGGTCGAGGAGGGAAGCGTTAAAGGCCTGCCACCTTTGTAATGCAACCCACAGCCTCTACTGCTAGCAGCAGATAGCAGCACCCGCTTTACACCCTCAGTTTGGGCAGAAAGGCGGTGGAAAACATAGGAGAATAGGAGGTGTGCCCACCTCTGCCAACTCCACTCCTAAGGTGGGGGAGGTGAGGTGAGGTGAAGCACATCTTTCAGTCCACGCGATCTTGAAGATGGGGAGACTCTTCTAATCAGTGCTAGGTCTTCGCCCCCTCCCACAGGAGTGTGGCATAATAGAGGGTGTAGTTGCCCCAGGTAAAGTGCCCATGGGTCCTACCTGCTACTCCCCTAGATTTATAATTGGGATGGTTTTCCCAGACCTAGAAACTAGATCTGCGACGACCTAAGAAGAAAAAAGAAATCCCTGAAGAGAAGATTGAAGACGACGACCGCTTTGGCTCCAGCCCTACCAGCCTGTCTCCATTATCTGGGAACCTGCTACCTGTCTTGCAGCCAGCAAACTTTGAAAACCCTGGGAAGCCTGCTGCTTTAGAAAAAGACTCCTATCTCCAATGGACAGTGAACCTGTCCAGAAGAAACTAACCCCAATGACCCCGGAAACAGAAGGATATGCATCTCCCGCCCACTCTGCACCTGATACCCATGGCCCGAGTCTTAGTGGCTCACTTGTGCAGTGAAGTCTCCACAATGATTGTGACCTTGAGTCCAGCATTGGCTGACCTCTCCTGATCTCCACGTTGGCGCATGCAGTTTGAATTCAGAGGCTCTGCCTGACCGTGACCGGCTCCGTTAAGAAGATTCTGACATCGAAAGACAACCTTGCACCCAAAGCCCCTGGGCCTTGGTGAGATGAACCAACTTTGCCCCTACGACCCCCTACATCTTTTCTTACCTCTTCTGTCATTGGTCTCCCTCCTGCAACCTCTTGGGCAACACCTGCAACCTTTTTGCCAAAAGAAAAATCTCCATTGCAAAGCAATGGATGCCCGATGCTGAAATTGCACTCTGCACCCGGTCACCCCAGTGCCACTGGTAGTGTATGGTTGGTGCTGCTTTGTGGCCCCCATGTGCTGGTTCTAACCCCCAAAGGTTGGGCTCTGTAACCGATCCACTTACCTGCAAGCAGTATGGCTCCAGACACTCCCAATCTCCGTTGAAAAGCATTGGGCCGAACTCAGCCTATGCTGTCTCTGGAGCTGTCAGAAATGTTTAGTGTGCCACTTGATCTCACCTGGTCTTTCTTAACTATGCTGCCTCCAATTGGGAATGTACAACGGATATTTGCAATTACGTGTTCAGGTTTGCTGTGTATTTTGCTATATTTTCTATTATGTAATGTTATTGGTTGCAGTGCTTCATATACTACCTTGTTTCATGTAAAGTAAAATGTGCTTCGTTTTGACTCAAGAAGTTGAGTTGGTTGCCTTTGTGGAGAAAAGAGTGGACAGCGCAGTTTGTAAGGGTAGGTGACCCCATCACCATTGCACGAGTCACCACACTATAATAATGCACTGGAAGGGTAAGTGTATCAGCAAATTGCCACAGACAGTGTACTGGGCTGCTTTGATGAGTTGTCCATTGCAAGCTTTATGCTCAATTGAAAGCAATGTTTCCATCATCCCACCGCCCTGTTCCCTGCATCCCTTTAACCTCCATCCTCCAAAACAAAGGTTGGTGACGCAAAACTACCACCAGCTGCCCTTGGACCGTTCACTCTCACCAACTGTCTGGGCATTGCTGGACACTTTTTGAGGCTGATCTGAGCTTACAGCCGGTCCTTTGAAGTGCTGACACTTCCTCCAGTTCTTTCTTTGGCTAATTCGGTCCAGCTGCTCGCCAGGCTGCTACCGCGACAAACGTTGATGCGTCGGGAGCCAGTTATCGAACGCTCTCAGTTCCAGGCGCTGGCACCATTCATGAGCTGAACCGGTTGACTGCTGCCATCACCAACAATTACTTTTTATTTAATGAATGGTCTTAATGAAAAGGAACAATGAATGAGAAGCAAAGTGACGCTGGTGATCCTGGCAGCAAGGGAAACAAGTGAATTAAAAATCAATGAAACAGACTCTATTAAAAACAAATTGGTGACATTCCTATTCAGAATTATCTCAATGGCCATTCACTATTAATTCAATAGCTGTTTCTTTTTTATAAATGAAAACATATGTTTTTGCTGTGAATTTATCCTAGCTTACCATTTGATGAAGCAAAACAGAATACTCTGCGCTAGAGCAGGGCTTACCATCCACAAGCTGTCATCAATATCACATATATGGTGCCAGGGACCTCTGCCCTGAAAAGATTCTAGATGGCTGCAAGTCTGTCTTTACTTGAATGCCAATGACAGGCATGAGCTCTTGAAACTCAAGAGGGGCCTGGTGCCTACCCACACCATACACCTTGCTGTGCACAAGTACAGAGCTGGTTAACCACATACGGTTCTTCTTCACCACCGCCAAGGCCACATTGTGAGTTCACATCCTAGGAAACCCACTAAATCCCACTCGAAAGACCCTGATTATGAGATCTACCAAATACTCCTGTAATCTGAGCATGAAATCTGATGCAATGTTTTCCTTCAAACTCCCCCCCCATACGCCTCCACGCCCTACCCCCCCCCCCCCCCCCCCCCACAGAAAACGCGTCTACAAATTCCTACTCCTGGATCCTGCATTGCTGATGCTACCAAAGCAGAGTGCACTAGTCATCACTTTAGCGAAATCCTGCCAAGACCACTGCAATGCAACTCCACAGGGCCCACGGCAAAGAGCCCGTAGACCGGGGATAGGGAAACATGTAGCCCACCTCCTCTTCAGC
The DNA here is from genome assembly GCF_964263255.1 of Lissotriton vulgaris. NCBI lineage: Eukaryota > Metazoa > Chordata > Amphibia > Caudata > Salamandridae > Lissotriton > Lissotriton vulgaris. The sequence continues at coordinate 214,006 of NW_028240616.1, read as the reverse complement.
TTGAGGAGATCAGAACATACTCTTGGCTCTCTCTGGCATCCAATAAAGAAATCAGCAGTCTTCAGAAAACTGCCTGCTGCCTTGAGAAATGCTGGCCACAACTTGTGGTACCCACTCACGCCCTGCAACACCCTACATCCTGAACAAATGCCTACATTTAGACTCTCGCAGTAGACCGTGCCTTCAGACCGCACAACATAAGCGTTTGATAGAAAGAACTGTGCTCACTCTGAGCGCTATTGCTTAGGACTGGAATTTATGAAGGACCTTTAGAAACAATATTCTGGAGTGCAGATGAAACCGATCCTTTCAGGTGTGTAACCAACAGCGTGGTGTCTGTGCAATACATACGAAATACGTCATATGAAAGTAAAAAGAATTACCTAGATTTGTCCAATGATCCTTGAGCCAAGACATTTTACATTCACTTTAGATTGAAGATTATTCTTCGTAGGTATTTTACTACAAAGTAGCTCGGAGGCTCAGCAATAACTGCACATGTGACGGAAATTCGGTGGAAAATAGTCCCGCATTTAATGCCCCTTGTAAATATGTGGAATGTTCTATTTCTGAAGCCTGTAGATCTAATGACAATCCGCACAGTGAGTTCTAGGGAAAAGATGTGGCTACAGAGAAAGAGATTTCTGGGTACCACTTCTTAATATTGATACAGTACTTTTATCGGATTTTTATAAGTCTTTTATTTATTTGATCCTTTTATTTGCCGCGTGCTTGCTGTAAATGTATTATATTTGAAGATGCACTTTTTATTTGAAGTTTGATTTCATGTTACAGAGTCATTCTCGAGTTAAATTGATAATGAATAATTTGTACTTGGAAGATCTTTTTAGAAAATCTAATTCTTTCTTGATAAACATGTTCTTTTGCTGACATATTGATAGGAATCGTTTTTTGAAATTTGAGGGTTGAAATCAAGAAACAAACATACATTTATTTGCATGAACTTAATTGTTTCCTCCAGGACGTCTTTATTTTATTGATGGCAAGAACAGAAGTATTTATTAAATTAAAGGCCTACAAGTGTGTCCTTCTCTAATAATAACTATAGACCATGATGACTTCTACTTTAAATAATTGAGGAATTTTGGGCCTGATTTAGAGTTCGGCAGATGGGTTGCTCCATCCCAAACTTGGGATGGAGTATCCTGTCTGCCTTATTACAATTCCATTATATCCTATGGCACTTGTAATACTGAGGACGGGATATCCGTTACGTTTGCGACGGAGTAGCCCGTCTGCCGAACTCTAAATTAGGCCCTTTATGTATAATTGTTTAATGGACCAATGAACAAAATATACAAGTAATGAGAGTGAGAAGGAGCTTGTAGGGACACACTGGCTACACCTGTTGCAACCCCGTATGGGGGAGACTGTAGCGTCGTCCCCAGCCCTGCAGCATGCATACACTACACGGGAGCTGCAGTCAAATACTTCTTTTTTCTCAACATACACTCACACACTGCGCATTATCTCTTACTCTATATTAACCACCCTAACACCCCTACACATATGACCTAGTTCCTGTTCAGAATATGCTGCATCTCCCCCTTTGTTAAATAAAAAGTGGTGACCATAGTGAAAATCAAATTTTTTCAATCAGTCGATGAGGTGTTCGTACTTGTCAGCTGTACCAGGTGACCTGAGATGATCGAGGTCCACCCTTATTGGACAATTATGATATAGGCTTAGGTGCTTGAGTCGCACCTTCTTGCAGAGCTGCTTCAAGCATCGTTTCATGACTCGACAAATGTCATGGTAGCTGTCTGTAATATGACGTGTCCCGATTGATAGATTGCCCAGGATGATGTGCTGTTATCATATGTCCAATCCATGTCACTACCTGTGAAGGATCAGCAACAAAGGGAGTGTCTGTTTTCCGTTTTTGTCCCTGCTTAACCAGTACCCAGTCTCTTTTGTCAAAGGCTATCTCTCAGGCATGGCGACGCCCATCTGCATACATTTTCGTTTTTCTTTTCTGAGTCGCGTCGGTGTCTCAAATCTTGTCATCGGTCACTGATCGATCCGGGGTCTCATGGGGTAGTTTTGGTCTCATGGCTCTCCGAAATAGCAAGGTGGCTGGACTCTCACCAGTTGTGGAGTGAGGGATTGATCAATAGACCTGGACCACCTGGTACAGAGCTTGGTTTACATTGATTCCCTCCAAGGATGCACGTTGAATGACCCTCTTGAGGGTGCCCACGAATCGTTCAACTACACCATTAGAGTGGGACCAGAGGGGTGTAATCTTTTGCTGTTTGACATTGACTAAGACAAAAAAATCTTTGAACTCTTTGCTGTTAAAGGGCGGGCTTTTATGAGATTTCAGGATTTCAGGGATGGCCCTTGTTGCAGAGATGTCATCAAGCCATTCTATGATGACTTTGTAATGGGTTGTCGAAGATAGATCTTCCACCAAAGGAAAATGTGAATACTCGTTTATGACTACCATGAAATAATGTCCATTTCTTACAGGACCAAAAATGTCAAATGCAACCCACTCCCACGCATGGTTAGGAAGGTCAGACATTGTCACAGGGTGCTGTGTCACCTTAGGAGACAAAAAATTGCAAATGCAAATGTGGCTCACCTTCAGTTCCTGGTGCAAGGTAAAACACAGGGCTGAGCTGTATTCTTACGAATACTGTGCAGCTCTGCATTTTTTAAATGGCGCAGTGCCGCTAAATTGCTTGTAGTGCAGCGCTGTGTCATTTCTTTGTAAAAATGCCCCATTATTTCATCACTGTAACTGAAAGCAGCCGAAGATACTCCAAAACGTACAGCCTGATTCATCAAGCGAAATTGCGCACGCAAAGGGCCAGATTCTTTGCGAGTGCAATTTTTGCATTTGGGATTCATCATCCCAAATGCAAAATTCGCTAATAAAGAATTCGCAAATTTGCGAGGATTAGCATTTAAGGAATCTCTATTAGAGATTCCTTAAATGCTATTCATGAAACATTAAAAAATTGCGAATTCGCAATTTTGGGCCGCTATTTACCACGAGGTCAAACCTCGTGGTAAATAGCGAAAGCGTAGAAAAATGCATTTAAATGCATTTTTCAAAGTTGCATGTTACACACACAGATGTCCTTTGGACATGTGTGTGTGTAACATCTGTGTGAATTTACATTTCAGGGGTGTTACAGGGTGTCCTTTGTACACCCCTGCACCCTTGAAATCGCAATCTCATTTGCGATTAGCTAATTGCTAATCGCAAATAAGGAATGACTCCCCATTCATTCCTATAGGCCTTTAGGCCCATAGGAATGAATGGGGAGTCATTCCTTATTTTCGATTAGCAATTAGCTAATCGCAAATAAGGAACCTGTAGGAATCGCAAAAAATACTGCGATTCCTACATGAATCCCGTTTTGCGAGTCTGGAATAGCGATTCCTTATCAATCGCTATTTCAGACTCGCAAAACTTCACTATGATGAATCAGGCTGTTATTCCTTTATATCTGAAAAAGCCAACATGAGTTGAAAAGGTAGTAATGTACCTGCGGTTCTCCTCCAGCTTGAGTTGATGGTATCCTTTGTTCAGGTGAAGACAGAAGAACACTTTGGCTCCATTCAATTGCATGATAATGTCAGCGATATGTGGACCAGGGTGTCTCTCCCTCTCAAAGGCTTTGTTTCCCAGCCGCATATCAATATAAGTGCACACTAATCCACTACTATTTCGGTACTACTACAATGGGTGAAACTCATGGCATGAGGCCTGTGAAACGCTTAATAATGGCATGCTTTAAAAGTGCTTCCAACTCTTTCTCTACAGCTTTATGTAAATGAAAAGTAAATCCACATTGTCGCAGAGTCACAGGGAGAATGTCGTCATTTATATGAAACTGTTCTTTCATTTTCTTGAGTTTTACCAGGCCTCGAAACAAGGATGAGAATGGGGTCATGATCTCGGACTGATCACTGAGGTTGGAGTTGAGGGATATCAACCCCATGTCAGCAGTGGTGGCAAAACTGACCAAACAGGCACTTTACGAAGATCCATGTAGAGCAAGAGTAGTCGCTTGTAGCAATGCCTTTTTTTGTCTCATTGTTGCTGTGAACAATCCTTGGCTTTGTAGTGACTCAGAAGTAGTCAAAGTATACACCTTTGTGCCTAATGGATTGAGGCGAGGTACAGAGGGGTAGGATGTTAACTTTTTCGACTGGCATAATATTTATCAATGTACTACTGTCTATGATGAAAGTTGTGACACGATCGTTCACTTTCAATGTGATTTTGGAACAGTGTTCAAATGATGTTTGTCGCTTTATTTGACAAGCTGTCTTAGAGCTATGATTTACTTTACAAGCATCTAACACATGTGCACGCCGTTCTTCAGTAGATCATCAACTCACATCCATCTTCTTCACTGAAACTCGATAGTGACGTCAAAGAGCCTTTTTACGATGAGCTTGACAAAGCTTGATTTCGCCTGGTTTCTACATTCGTAGCTGATGTTGCTTTATGGTTTTGAGGGCATGGCAAGAGGTCTTCTAGTATGTTCTCACGTCCTTCTTTTCTTTTCATCATGAAGCACTTGATTTTTCTTTAGCGCGGCTCACAGTTATGAAATTATTCTTTTTCCCAATCATCATCATGGGGAAACAAACATCCACATCAGAAGTAAAGTTTTGATTTCTTTGAAGAAGACGACTTAGATGCATCTTGCTTTTGCTTGTGCTTGCTTTTCACAGTCAAGTCTGATTCATTGTGGACTGTTCCTGCCTCAATTTCAGCAGCTTGTCGGTTTGCTTGTTCTTCTGCTCTCTCAGTCATCAGCATTTTCTCCAAGTTTGGGTTTCTCTCAACATGCTTCTTCTAAATGAATCGGAAAGGCAGCCATTAATGGCTCTGAGGCGCATGGCATCTTCATTAGTAAAAGCACAGAAATTGCAATGTTTAATGAGCAAATCAAGTTTTTCAACAAATGTGTCCATTGTTTTACAAACCTGTTGCCGTGCTTAGTTGTAGATATACCTTTCATAGTCGACATTCGGCATTGGGTTGAACGTGGCTTCTAATGCTTCTTTTACTTTCTAGTATGATTTTGCATCAGTCTATGAAACTTTCTTTAGCACTTCTTTCACTCCATCGTCTGAGTTGTTCAAGTATTGATGATCTTCTTTTCATCTTAATCTTCTAGTGCATCTATGAAGTCATTCAATGTTTCAATCCACGCAGCCCACCTGTCCCCAATGCCAGAAGTGCTCTTTGCTACATCAATGTCACTGGTAAAACTTTATTGTTTAGTTAATTAAAACCATAACAAAAATGAACATGGAAGACATTTTAACATTACAGTGAAATCAATTAAATTTCTGCATCGTACAGTTTAAATTGCAAAAGTTAAAATGATGCTGGTAGGAGCTGTGCCAGAAGTGTTAAAGGACAGTTGTGGCTTCAGGAACACAGCTGCATTGTATTTCACACTCTTTTTTACGCCATGCTGTTCGGACAGCTTTTGCTGTACCCGGTGACTTCTGCAACTTCTGTAAGCACAACCCTTGTGCTTGAACTTGGGTCACCACACCCGTTCTAAGGTGATAGAATGCTTCCCTTGTCTTTGACTGTGAGTCAATTCTCTGTTTCTCGTACCTGGTTGTCGGTGCTGTTGTCTTTCTGCTTCGTTTGAGTAATTGCTCTGGATTACTGGCATAGCGCAGCGTTTCTGTCAACCGCTTCACTGGCAGTTTTGGCTGGCGATTTGAATGTGCTCCGATGTAGGGCCTTTACTGTCTTCTTTCGCCCTGTATGGGCTGGAGCAGGGCTTTGACTCCACATGTACCAGTCTTAGACTGCTTAGTGTTGATTTGAGGCACGTGTGCCATACACAAGAACTTTGCTGTACCATTGAAATTCTCAGGAAGAACAGCCTTGTCACCAGATGTAGCATCTTCCCCAGCCCTGGAGCATGGGAATAAAATATGCCACACAGTGCTGCAGTCAAATACCTCTTCATTCCTCAGCATAAACTCACACACTGCACATGATCTCATACTCAACATTAACCACACTCTAACACCTCCCCGCATATGGCATAGTCCACCCCAGAACCACGAGGCTCCTAGTGTGTATATTATCAATATGCGACAGAGACCATGCACTTAGGCCAGAACCAACATCATATATAGCGCCTCCTCCCATGATGCCCAAGAATTAGTATCTACCCTTCCCTTCTCAGAAATGGCTCTGAAGTGCACATGCAGTAGCAGAAGAATGATGTAAAATGTGCAAATATATAAATAAACATATAAAACAAAATCCCATTTGAGTTTAAGCAATTCGAGCTTAAAAGTATTGTCATGGCAAGGCAAAGCTAATATGACCACCAACTAAATACTGTATTATCTCCTTGCCTCTCATATTCTAACCCATACCCGTGGTCCCAACCTTTAGTGTCCTACTACTGACTTAACATGATCGATGCTCTGGACATACGTGGTTCGAATACCGACGGCAGCTCACGTCACCTCAGCATCATGTGATTTTGGGCATTAGCTCATTTAATCTCCCTGATAGCCTCCCCAGCGCCTGGATACCTTAGGGGTGATAAGTTTGCGCCTTACAAATGTGGAATTATTATTATTTATTTATTGAGAGTTCCATCTCTCGCCAAACATGCACTACGGTGGCCGACTTGACACTTCATCAGATCACGTTCACGCTTCGCTGAAAAAAGACCTGTTATTTACCTCTTTGGGGCAGCAGCACTGGGCATTCCGTCTAGAACTCAATATTCGCCTTTGTTTTGAGCCTGAAAGAAATCCTCATCGAGTTTCCATGCTTCAATGAAGTACAGGGCTGTTTTTCTTTTTTTTTCTTTTAACCACAGTCATGTCGGTGTCAAATTAGCTGGAATTTAATCCTGGCCAGAATCAAAACATTCCTCCTCCAAACCACATTACAGAAATCACATTACCTCACCCTGAATTAATCACAGACCGCACGGCTAGGTAAAGAAAAGGAAATAAGTTAATGACCTGGTGGTGAGCTGTCATTTTGAACCGGTATGAGTGCTTCATTACCAGACAGCCAATCAGAGCAGGGCACTCTCAGGGGCCTTTGAATATGTTCTGCTGTTTCCTTGTCTCCTGTTCTCAGCCATAACATGAAAGGTTCACTCAGGAGACAAACATTGTTTTGCACAAAAAAAACATGTAATATACACGTGGCTGCGCCCCATTGAATGTTCCAGCAATTTTTTCAGACGGCCCCAGGAAATGGTAATTATTTTCTCCATTTGTTGAGGGATGTCAGTGGTTTAGAAACTGAGCCATTGCCCTAATGCATGTAAGTAAAACAGGTCCATCTGCCTTCACATCACACTCCGTTGGATAGCAAAAACAACCAAAATCAGGTTGCAACTAAGTCCTCCACACCACTGGGCTCTGGTGCCACTGTGTCTGCTGCACTTGTGTTTTCTTGGCAGCATCTCACCTGAGGGATACACTTACTCCTTGCTCAACAGCTCTATACTGTTCCACTGGCTCCCAGTGGATACAAGAATGAAGGCTACAATTCTCAGCATCAGTAGAGCTCCCAGTATGTTATAGAGCCTAATCCAAGAGAGGCAATGGGCACACTGACTGCTGTCTGAATGATAAAATACAGCAATAATCAGGGATCAGTGGGCCCCTCAGGCCTCTGGGCCGGTGCCACTGCACCTGCTGCACCAATGGAACCTACATCCCACCAGACCAGCATCGTATGAAATGAATATTTAGCCAAGCAGACAGCTGTGTGCCAAACAGGAACCTGCAGGAGGTAACTCCATGCCTGGTCTCTCAATGGGTCCTCTAAAGAGTAGTCCACTATGTGGTGGTCCATCTCAGCAACCTGCCGCAGGCACTGAATGCACTGGACGCGAATCTAATGTCAGAACCCATCCTCCGTGGCTTCAAAAACAGCCTTGAAACCAAACTGTTTCGGCTCAACTAAAATGAATCTATATGCTTATGCGGGTCATGATTGAGGTATGTTGGTGTGGACCCCTACCTTACCCGTTGGACTCTTTTCAACGCAGGATGAAAAATGCTGACATAATCCAAGGAGACTGAAGTAACCAAAAGGCATTGTACAGCGCTCTATAAAACAATATATAAAAAAAAGTTAACTAATGTTCTTTGCCATGAGAACTTTCTAATATGAATTCAATGGGTTTATTATTTATTTTGTTGTATTAAATTAAAAGTCTTTAACACATGAACCATTTTGAAGGCTGATAAGGCAGTGCTGGGAAAAGTAACAAAGGCGATACAAGTATACATTACAAATGTGTAAGCACAAAATCAGCCCAGGGTTGCATTATTGGCAAAATCATGTAACTGACAGCTTCCTTCATTTCTCCCCCTAAAAGTCAACAGGATCAAAACAGCAGCGGCAAAGCAAATAGGTCTGGGCTTAACGTGCTAGCGCATGAGGCGTTAGCACATTACAGTGAGACACTCGAGAGGGAGCAAGCAGGAGTAAACAGAGAGGGCTGTAGTGTTAAAATAGTTCCTCCTACTGTTCAATGGAAGCCCTACAATGGAGACCGAAGGATACACACATAAAGTCAACAGCCATTGGTGAGAGACGAACACTCCACTTGATGGAGCCAAGACGTGCTTGACAATGTGTTCAGCCAATGGATGAAGGAGGCATGTTAACCCCTTCGCTGCGGGGGTTATTTTCCCGCTGTGCTGGGGGGAGGGGGGTCGCGCACGGCGCCCGCATGCTCATGACGAGCTGAGCTCGTCATGACCACACCCATTCCCGTGGAACGCTCAGCACAGCAGGGGAATTATCCCCGCATGCGAGCTTTCCACGGCTCATGACGAGCTGAGCTCGTCAAGAGCACCGGAGCGCCATGGCTCATGATGAGCTCAGCTCGTCGTGAGCATGGAAGGAGTTAAATAAAGCCAGAATTTGAAAGGGGTGGACCCAGAGCTCCCTCCATCTACATAGTTAGCAAAAGTTGGTTCTATCAACTTCACCGTAAAAAACCTAGACCCAAAAAGAGAGCACAATGTCAATCCTGAAAATTCTTTTAGGCAATAAAGTTTAATACAAGTAATTTGGAGTTAGTTCTTCAATGATCCACAGATGGATGAAGTATACTCTGATGAGGCTTTTTAACTGAAGATGTTTATCAAACTATTTTTTAGAAGGAATACTGATAAGGACTCCAGAACCAACAGTAATATCCTGCATTTCTACTAAAATAGAAAATGGATGTAGATCGACTGTATTGCTGATGATTTAAGAAATTTACAATCTGTGCATCCAAAGCCAACTCACAAAGTAACCTCAGTAGAGGAGCCCATAAGAGACATGAACATAGCACTGTAACCTCTATGAAAGTATTGCTTAGGAATAAACATTTAATATGATGAATTAGTACAATGTGGTGCTACACAGTTGAGACAAGTATAAATGGATTGAACACACTGGTAGCCCGGTCAGACTACTCATTAAAAAACTAAGGGGCATATGTACAAGCCCCCATCGCCATCACAACGTCACTTTCAGTGATGTGGTGGCGATAGGAGCCTTGCCTTATTTACAAGGCAGCGTTAAGCCACTTAACGTAGCTCAAGGCTGCCTTGTAAATAAGTCCTCCTTTCACGCAATGCTTAGTGTGAAAGGAGTGGGCTGTGGGTGTTGCGGTGGCGTTCCGCCACAAGACCTATTGACTTTGACGCTGCCCCCTATTTACAAGGGCAGCATCAAAAGGAGGCAGTGCCAAAATTAAGACCAGGGAAAACCTGGTCTTAACTTGGCGAAACGAGGAGAAATGCTTTATTTCTCCTCGTTTTTGCTTTTCCCATGTGTGCTGCATTGTGCAGCACACATGGAAAAAGCAAAATGCCTTGAATTGTTTATGTTCAGGAAGGTGACTTTTCCTGCACATAAACAATGCTTTAAAAACATGACATTTTGTAACTTCCATGTGTGCTGCATTAAGCAGCACACTTGGAAGTGACAAAATGGCATTTGAAAATTGTTTATGGGCAGGAAGGGACACTTTCCTGCACATAAACAATATTCCCCTGCACGCAGGCACCTTTGCACTATGGTGCAAGGGTGATTGTGTAGGCGTTAGGCTGCTAAACGTAGCACCAGCGCAGGGGGGAACGCAAGGCTGCACCATATCCTTGTAAATATGGTGCAGCCTTGCGTTTCTGAAGTGGCGGAATGAGGCGTTAAGCCCCTAAATGTTTATGTTTAAAGTTAGGAAAAAATTGAGCCCATAGTTAGCTGTCATGGGAAGAAAATGCTGCCCTTTAAGTGTCCCGAATAAGGAAGTGAGGGTTGCCATTGCACTTGCCTCCAAAGTTAGGCTCAATGACCATCAATTGTCATTTAGAAACACTGCTGCAGGAAGTAGTAGAGACCCTACGTGAGCAGAACAGATGTAAGCTTTAACAAAAAGAACTGGGCTGTATTGATGGATCTCTCCATTACTCTCTGAATTACATAAACTATTTTCTTTTGTTGTGTACCAGGAGACCTGGGCATTGCAATCCCCACATTCATCAGCCCTGATGAAAATGATTTGAGGGAACTTCCCAAAGGGGAATGAAGGCAATAGCTCAAAACATGGACAGTTCATTTGTGAAAGCTCTAGGCACTTTTTCCAATAGGTACCCTGTTTTCTGTGAGCTATATGTTGACCACAGTCATGAAAAGGTAGAGGTGGTCCTTCTCAACTCTGATCTCCCTCCTAATAATATTGATGATAACAAGCTGAAAGTGATGTTCACTCTAGGTTAATATTCTGAGCCTCCTAATTTTGTCTCAAGTGATTTTAACGTCACAATTTATCTGCCCTCTGGGACAACATAAGTCATGAAACAAGCTATTTATTTGGGTATTTATATCAGATTATGACTCACGGAGCATTCGAACTCCATGGATCCTATGGCAATCAACATATAAATAGTTAACCTGTGGGCGATCAACCTGCTAAACTTACCTGGGTAAATGGGAACCAGGGATTGTTAGTTGAATTTACTGACATATCAGTAGGTTTAACACCTCTGACAAGCATCAAATAATGTATGTCCAATTCTCTCTAAAGACAATAAATCTTTCGCAAATTAGTTTTGAAGTGTTGAGGGCAAAAGATATATACAACTGCTGATAAATCATCATCCCCCCAAAAAACCTATTTCTCACATTAGATTCCTTTTTATTGGTAGTTCTAATTAATGATACTATAGGCCAAGGGTCAATTGGTGTCTTTGCAAGACCGATTACAGTAAAAGAGGTGGCATATTTACATGGGACCGTAGAGCCTGACAGGCTGAGTGACTTGGTTCTGAAAACAGCCTCTTGAGGATAGGTGCTGATGTATACATTCCTCCTCCAAAAATCATACAAACTGGGTTCTTTCCCACCACCTGTACAGGAAAATAGGGAACATGAATGATTTCACAAATTACTAATTTCTCCCCAAGTTGTCTGCGCCCTCCAAGATCTGTGCTATATTTTTGGCAGAAGACATGCAGCTAGATTCATGAAGCATTTTTGCGGGCACAAATGGTGCGAATCGCAGAATTCGGCCGTTTGCACCCGCAAAAATGGCATTTGAAATTCATCATTGGGTCATGTACTCGTAATTAGAGAAATCGCAAAAAATTGCGATTTCTCAAATTGCGATCGCATTTAAGGAATCTCAATTTGAAATTCCTTAAATGCTATTCATGACCCAATAAAAAATTGCAAATTAGTTATTTATTACCGCTATTTACCGCGAAGTCAGACTTCGTGGTAAATAGCGAAAACTGAAAAAAATGCACTTTTGTGCATTTTTCTCAGTTGTATGTTACACTCACACATGTCCTTTGGACATGTGTGTGCGCAACATGAATCTAATTTACATTCTAGGGGTGCTAGAGGGTGTCCTGTGGACACCCCTAGCACCCTTGAAAGCGCATCCTTATTTGCGATTAGCAAATTGCTAATCGCAAATAAGGAATAACTCCCCATTCAATCCTACATGAATCCCGTTTTGCGAGTCTTTAATAGCGATTCCTTATTATTCGCTATTACAGACTCACAAAACATGCCGATGATGAATCGGGCTGATGATCTCTTCAACCAAAGCTGCTTCAACTATCCCTGTAATTAAAACAAGGTTCATGAAAGTATTGTCCACAATGCACAACAAAATCACCCTCAGGCTGATGTCTTACTCTATGAAGAACAGAGGGGTACCACTGCATTGGACATCAGTACCCCCATCAACATCCGTGATCATACTTTATAATGCCAAAAGCTACTAATGTGCGTTCCACAGTACAGCTTTGTTGGTCTAATCAACACAATCTCTGGAAAGTCTGGGCAACAATGAGATGCAGGACAAAGGATTTGGGGCCAGATGTAGGTAAAGTACATTTACCGATTCTAAAATATCGAATTTTACCGATTCGGTATTTTAGAATTGGTAAATGCTATGTAGCAAAAAAATCGGTAAACATTACCGAATCGGTAAGATTCGGTATTTAGCGAATGGGTATTTACCGATTCGGTAATTGCCATTCATTCCTATGGGTCTGGAGGCCCATAGGAATGAATGGCAATTACCGAATCGGTAAATACTGATTCGGTAAAATGGGGGAAACATTCAAGGGTGATAGGGTGTCACTTTGACACCCTGTTGCACCCCTGAATCGTGCTTGTGTGCAGATGTGGCACACATACATGCCCTAAGGGCATGTATGTCTGCCACATGGCACAGTTGAAAATGCACAGATTTGCATTTTCAAAGATATTCTTTATTTACCACCAACTTATAGTTGGTGGTAAACAACGAATCCTAAAATGGGAAAAGCACTCATTTGAGTGCTCCCTACACTGCAAATTCGGTAATTTACCGATTCAGTATTTTAAGGAATCTGTAATTTACTGATTCCTTAAAATACCGAATCGGTAAATTACAGAATTTGCAATTTAGGCCACCTACATCTCAGTATCCTAATACCGGTCGGTAACAGCCGAAATTCGGTCATTTCGGCTGTTACCGACCGGTATTGGGCGACCTACATCTGGCCCCAGATGATTGTTAGGAGGGGTCTGGCAGGACTGTGCCTTCATGTCTATACTTTTCAATTTAGATGTGTCTGCTCTTCATACAGACCTGGGGAAAGGTTGCCTCTCCCTCCTTGGATCGGTCACAGTTCTTTCTCGCACTATTATGCGGATGACATTTGGACTGCTGACCGTACTCTCCTGGATCTGCAAGGAGCACTGACCTTAGTATTCGGTGGTGCTACTGCTGATGGCTGATGGTAGAGATGACACAATACATATTCGTTGGTGCCTCGAATTGCAGGGGTAGTTGGGCGGTTGATGGCACTAAAAACAGTACATCTGATAAGATGCATAGGTTTGAGAGGATATTATGATGTGAAAAGTAGAGAGGGAAATAAGGAAAATGACTGTAAGGAGACGCTTTCCTTATAAGGAAACTATCACATATATGGCTCATATCCGTACAGCGCACTTCTGCCCATCGGCTAGGTTCCCGCTACATAAATACCACAAAGGTAGATACGTAGATACCCCCATGACCAAAGCCCTTATAATGCCCTCATCATGACTGTACCCTAACACCAGTGTGATTGATTACAAGGGTTTCTGAAAGCGCCAGGCTGAAGATACTGATTCCTGCATGTTATTTCTCATCTCTGATGCAACAGCTGTAGTGGCGAGAGGATACCACACAGCGTCGGGAGTACAGTGCCCGGTGTTACTGTTGCATTCAAAATGAGGGCATTAGTAGGACACTCCTCTGAATCATTCTCTGTGGTGCCCCAGATTGCTTAGCAAATGTTGATGTCTGAAGGGACAGAATACTTGAATATATTAGTCGCCATGTTGGGAGTGTGAAATTCTGTCCCTGCTGAGGACTCGTGCCTTGAGCTTGGAGAGGCGCCATTTTGGAGAATGTTTGACCACACCTTTCTACCTGGCTCAGCATTTGTTTTTGTTGCAACAAGTCACTTCCTTGCCTACATTAATAACAATGGAACCCTGCTCTTTAGTTCGTAATGTATTAGTTAATTTGCCTGGGTTTAGAATAACCACCCCAAGCAAAGGGCAGGCACATTATTTCAACCTCTTCATCGCCTGCAGCCTCCTCAGCAGTAAAGATTGAGTAAGGCGCGCGCGAGCGGCCGCTGCAGGTTCCTATGAGCCACCCACCAGCCTTGGCTGCTGCCTCGCGCCCGCTCGTGCCTTCCGGCTAGCAGGACTCGCCCCCTTCTCCAGTTACTGCTCGAAAAGCCACAACTGAAAGAAAGGTGTCTCGGCTGCCACACTGTCACTCTTACCTCGCAGCGTTCTGCGGGTCCCTGTGAAAATGTTTCATTTCAGAATTTTCACCAGGTGATTCATGTCTCCAAAAGTGTCTGGGGGCATCTGGTAAACGATCACACAGGGCTGGCCTGTTTCAAAGCAGCGTCAACACAAAGACCATCTCTGTCGGAGCAGAGCCGACAGCGTCTCATGTGACCACATGTCATTAGCGCGGGTGGAGGCTAGGGGGGTACTGGTTAAAGCTATACTGTAGGCCTGGGGGCAGGAAGCGTGATGAGCCACCCGCTCCCATTTTGTACGTCACTGACTCTCCCTGTGATCTTGGGCAAGCCATTTAAATCCCACCGACTCTGCCTCGATGCCTCGAAGCTCAGGCAACATTGCTCTGCTTCAGTTCCCATTGTGCATTCACTCCCTGTGTAACGCTTGGAGCAATGGAAGGAATATGAGGGGGCTGCAGACATGGAGATGTAATATGCCTTGAGGCAGCAAACAAAAAACAAGGCAGACATGTTGGTTCCTTTGAGATGACTCTCCGTGTTTTGCTACTTTAGGACCCTCTCTGTATAGTTAAGAGATTGAGGCCTTGCAAGAGGTATGAAAAGCACCATAAAAAATAAAATCCAATACTAGACAGAATTGACAAAACTTCAGTAAATCTGTACAGTGGCGGCTCCTCCGCAAAGGCAGAGGAGCGTCGCCCCACTGCTCCGCAGCAGGAAACATAAAATGATAATAACTTGCATTATCATCATTTTAAGTTTCCTTCTGCTGCTGCAGCTTTCAGGCCGGGGCTGCTCCGAGGACAGAGGAGCAGGGGAGGAGTGGTTTGGCCACTCCTAAGTGCGCAATGACTGTTTGGTTGACTCTCTCGGCCAAGTCATGGGCACTTCCCATATTCTCCATGCAGGTTGCATCATTTACAGTCTGCATGGAGAACATGCCCAGGCCCCCATTCCCTGGCTGAGCGCCCATCCAGGGTGCTCAGACCAATCACAACGCTATCAGGAGCCTGGGAGCTGGGTGCATCCTGCTGCTTCCTGCACCCTGCTGCAGGACGGACAGGAAGAAGAGGACGGAGGAGAGGTGGTGGCCGACTGTCACAGGTAAGTGTTTAAAAAAAAAAATACTCGCCCCACCCCCCTGTCCCCATGCCCGTCTCACCACCCGAGTCCGGTAGCAGAGTTACGGGAACATTATTGCCTCATGATTTCGATTAATGAACATTTAGGCCTAGATTTTTCAAGGGCTTGTGTTGCCCTTGTCTCACGCTAGTGGAGAAGTGTGGCTCAATGGTTAGAGTGGCAGACCCTAATGCAGAGGTCTAGCCCGGGACCAGGGTTCAATTCCCTGCCTCAGCGGGTCTTGGGCTCAAAATTAACGGTGGGCGGCCAGCTACGCTCCGTGCACGGAGTGTGCGTAGTGCCGCCTACTCCGCATTTTGCGGAGCTGGCGGAGCCAGGCGGCACTACGCACGCTCCGCAGACGGAGCGTAGCTGGCCGCCACCCGCCTCCCTCCCGCCCTCCCTAAATACTTTGAAATAAAGGAATCAAATAATTTAAAAAGCACTTACCTTGCCGCCACTGCCCGCCGCGTCCCCGGGGCTCACTATCTTCCGTCTTCCGTCCGCTTTACTAATGCGCATGCGCGGGCGGCCGCGCATGCGCATTTTCACGAGAAAATGCGCATGCGCGGCCGCCCGCGCATGCGCATTAGTAAAGAAGACGGAAGACGGAAGATAGTGAGCCCCGGGGACGCGGCGGGCAGCGGCGGCAAGGTAAGTGCTTTTTAAATTATTTGATTCCTTTATTTCAAAGTATTTAGGGAGGGCGGGAGGGAGGCGGGTGGCGGGGCTGGCGGCCAGTGGTGTTTGCGGAGTGGGGCTACGTGGAGTGCGGAGGTGGGCGTAGTTTCTCGCCCACTTCGCGTAGCTCCGCGAAGCCCCACTCCGCGAACTCCGCCCAGGGTTACTCAAAATTCCACGGACCTGACAATTCTCGCCTCAGTGCCTATTCCAATCATGGAGTCCCACTCTGCAACTCTGGGCTATAGCTTGCTTAATCTCCACAATGGCCCCCACAACGCTAAGGATGCCTGGCCTCCACCTTGGGGTATTTGTACAAGCACCTTGAGACCCTTGCGGGTGAGTAGTGCGCTATACAAGTATCAATTTATAATTTTTTTTACAATTTGCTAGGTTAGCGCAAATCAATGCAATTCCTTAAGTCAGATCTTCTATGTCACGTAGGGCCACCTTGCGTGGTTCTTCGTGGCATAGTAAATCTGGAGTAACGCAAGGCTGCACAAGTTGCTGCCTTGTGTTACTCTGCCCTGGCTAGGCGTTCCATGGGTGGTGCCAGCCTTAGAGCTGGCGGCGCCTGCTGCAACAGTCTATTTTGAAGCCCCCATTACCTCCTTCTCCACAAATTCCCCCCTACCACTCTCCAACAGTGCACCTCATCTCTCCATAGTCCCTCTGTGACTTACATTTCATTTTTTAAAGGGCTACTCATAGTTCACTCACACTCGGGTATATTTGCTTTTTCACACTGGCCAGATTTACAAGGATGTGTGTAAATCTGAGGCAGCGCAAAAAACTAACGCCATTCAATAGAAAGCTTTAGAATGGCGCAACAAGAAGATATTCTTTTATTTTCCCCGTTTTTGCTTCTTCAATCATTCTGCAGCACAAATAGAAAGAGCAAAACATCATTAATCATTAATGATCGTTTAAGTGCAGGAAAGTGTCCCTTCCTGCACATAAACAAGCATTAAATAATGATGATGTGCTACTTCTATCTGTGCTGCAGAAGGCAGCACACATAGAAGTAACAAATTGCCATGAGGATTGTTTGATGGAAGGGTCACATTCTTGCACATACACAATCACTCCCTGCAGCGCAGGCACCCTTGCACTGTGGTGAAAGGATGCCTGCATTGACACTAGACAACTCATTTTAGCCCCCGTGGCAGGGAAAACATGGGTGTGCCATATTCTTGTAAATACGGCACATCCCTAAGGTTTGGAAATGTCGTTGCATGGTGCTGCCAAATTTGGCGCAGCTCTGTACTCTGACATTTCCTTGTAAATATGCCCCTCAGTTTTGTGATCTGCATGATACGTATTCTGTGCAGCAGGTGCATTATCCCTCTGGGCTACTTTATGAAGAGTCAAAACTGCCTCTAGACAAAATTCCGATCTCTCATCAGCTGTAACATTAATCACCAGTTTTTTTGACATTTTTATCTTTGCCTGAACTTGCTGAACACACAAGGAAGTTCATGTGCTTTCAAACCCATAGGTTATTTTTAAACACAGCGCCCCCCACCAAAGTCAGCACCAGGTGCAACTGCACTGGTCACACCATCCTAAAGCCAGCCCTGGTGGAGCGTGGGTGTTTCCAAGCATCCACTCAACGTCTTGGGCCCATTCCCAGAGTCACTAAAACTAACAAACCTACGAATGTGTCAAAATGATACGCCTTCCCAACAGAGGCGGTTTGAGAGAAATATCTTTACTCTCCTCATTAGTTTCCTTTTCCACCTGTGCTGTGTTCTGCAGCACACAGAGCAAGAAGAAAATGCCTCTGAGGATTGGCTTTTCACAGGATGGAGTCCATTCCTGCACAAAAACAATTCTAGATTTAACACAGGCACCCTTGCACCATGGTGTACGTTAGCCTGTGTTGGCACCTGGCAGCCCCAAGTGTGCCAGTGCCTGGCCCACTGATACTTATGGTCAGCGAGTTACACAATTCTATGGGGCACAAGATGGGGATCATTGTGAATTGTGAGTCTAAAGTTTGTTCTTGGCTGACTGCTTACCTTAGTTGTATCTCCACATAACGGGGATTATGCTGTAGTACAAACAGAATATTGTTTTCCTTTTTGTTTAAAAAAAAAACACATTAAAAAAAATTTCCGCAAGGATAAGTCACTTCGCTTAAACCATGTGTTAAAAAAAGTGCACCTTCTCTTTTCCTTCCCTGAAAAACTGCTTATTCCTGTGCACAGGAGGAACTTCTAAGAGTTGGAGAGTCATAGCAAATTGTTTGTGAATGTGCACATGTGTAAGAGTTTGTTGGAATTCAGCGACTTCTTTTTGGTCAGCCACCTGGGAAGGCCTCATACACCACCCTTCATTATATATTGTCTTCAAAGCTATGGGATGTCCTGAAGGAGCAAATCCGATCTAAGGGGCCAATTACGATGGCGGGGGGACTTTGCTGCAAAAGGGACCGCCTGCCAGAGGAGCGGCGGTCCCGCTATACGGATTAGGATGCGCCCGCCACACTGACGGGCGCATCCTGTATTTTAACATTGCGGCGGGCGGCAGCACCAGCCACAATGTAAAAATACATGTTTTGCACTTTTATGTACAATGTGACAGGCCCCCTGCGGTGCCTGCCACCTTGTACATGCAAATGCCGGGGGGTCCACAACAGGCCTCTGAAGGCATTCTCCGCCTGTCTTTTTGTGGCGAGATCTCTGCCGAAAAAGACTGGCATCGTAATGCGCACAACGGTGCCTGAGCCGCACCGCTGCCATTGCCCCATTGTACCCTGTCCTGCAAGCTGGGTGAAAAAGGACCGCCTTTCGGGACCACGGCGGATGGTCTTTCCGTCCGCCGCTGTACCATTTCCATTCCCACCGCCATCCTAATTTGGCGGTGGGAATATTCAGGCTGATGGTGGGTGGATTGCCACCGCTGGGCCGGCTGCCATCGTAATCGGCCCCTAAGTGTGGACATTTTCATAGATAGTGATTCTGTAAATAAGGGTCATGGAATGTTCACTCTCATATCAAATTTTCTTTATGTATGTACTTCATGTCTATGCTGTAAATGAAAAGAAAAACTGGGGGTCACGTAGCACCTGTTAAGGCAGACCAGGCAGCAAATAGACAGACTCAATGGGTCTCACAGTCCATTTCTGCTGTGTAACACTTGTGTGACTGGTAGCACCAACTTTAACCCTGTAAAGTTAATGTTAACATGGGAGGGTGATGTTTCAACTGCCCAGGTGAAATCCAAGTTGTGTCTTTCTGCGGTGTTTAATCAGATGTCTCAGAACCATCTCCAAGATGGAGGTGTTGTTTTTTTGTTCCCCAGCGCTGTGGTGGAGAGGAGAGATCTGGCCCATCTCATCTCCCTCTCCTTTAACTCTTTCCACTGTAGTGCAAAATTTAGAAGTACAATTTGATAATAATCTCACCTTCAAATCTCAAGTGGAGAGCATGGTCAGGGCATGTTTTAGCCTCCTCAGGATGTTGAGGAAATTCCTGTGCATGCTCCCCGCTTCCTGTCAAAGGATGGTGATCCATTCTTTGATAACGTCCCGGCTGGACTATGCGAATGCTCTTTACTGGGATCTCCCAGAGTGTTTGTTGAAAAGACTGCAGGTGGTGCAGAACAGTGCTGCTCAGCTTTTAGTCAAGATTCCTAGGAGTAGTGCGGTGTATGCCTATATTAAGACTTTGACTTGAATTGGATGCCGGGCAAGGCAAGAGTGAAATTTGAGGGACTGACCTTAGCCCACAAAGTTTTTTATGGACTTAGACCTAACTATTTGTCCAAGAGGCTACCACACTACCAGCCTACAAGAACACTGCGCTCTAAAGAGGCTTTGCTGACAGTAGTGGCCAAAACAAAGAAGAAAAGAAGGAGTGATTCCTCCTTTTCTGTTATGGCTACGAGAGGCTGGAATTCTTTGCTCTTGTCTCAGAGCCACTAAGGATCCTGAGGTCAGCTGAAGTCTTGGTTTTTGCTAAAGTGTTTTAACTCTCCCCTGTAGATCCTTTCATCTCTCCGATATGTTAGACTATCGAGTAGTCTTGCACTCAGTAAATGTTTTTTTGAGTTTGATTTGATAAGGCAAATGATAAACCTGCTCAGGATGTTAAAGAAAAATAGTTGTGTTATGCTTTTTTTCTCTGTATTTCCGTGGTCTGCCATTGTTAAGCAGTTCCAAGAAAAATCCATCTCATCATGAAGAGAAACTGGAACAGCAAATAAATAAATACATACATTCATATGTAAATAAGTAAACTCAATTATGGAAATTAAGGGCCTCATTTATGAGAAATGACGCATCGCTGTGTGAAAGCAGCGATGCGTCACTTCTCAGTGCGCACTCCTTGTGACATACCTGATGCGTCATATTTAATGTATGACGCATCATGTCGCAAGGAGTTACAGATACATCAGTTTTTCTGACGTATCTGTAAGCGCAAAAGTGACGTATTGCTGGAGTGTGTCACAAAAGTGACGCAACTCCAACAATGCATCCTTTCACATGGGGCAAGCCCCATGTGAAAGGTCCTGTGTCAATCTTATGCCTGCTGTGAGGTAGGCGCAAGATTTTGACGCAACCGCGTCCTAGTAGTGATCCATTGAAATCTCATAGATTTCACTGCGTCACTTCTACGAGGCTTTGCCGGGGGAACGCCCCCTCTGCATACATTATACCTGACGCAGGTATAATGTAGCGCAGGGGTTTACAAAGTGACGCATCTGCTTAGATGCGTCACTTTGTAAATAGTGCGCAACAGGAGGCAGGTTTTACGCCGCTGATGCATCACAAAAAGTGACGCATCGGAAGAGCAAAAATGAGGCCCTAAGGATTTACGATAAACATATGCATACAGGGACAGCTGACGGAAGTGTTCACGGAACACTCTGCCTCACCTTGTGGTCTAAAGTGCACATAGGATAATAATGTGACGCCCAACCTACAAGAAGAAAAAAATAATTCACCTCTCCCTTGCCATAGAAGACTGCACTGTGTGAAATTGTAAAGGTCAAGGAAAGGACCCCTATAAAACAGGATGAAGGGGCTGTGTAACTCACAGGCTACAGGGTGTTGTCATAGAACACGGCCTGTGTTTGCAAAGAGGCACACAACAAAGAAATGATGGCGTCACCTATGACAGGAATACGTTAGAACTATGGGGCCTGTTCACAAAGAGTCCTAGGCACAAAAGTTATCTTTGCTCCCGAGTCAAATAGCAATTTAACAGGTTCTCCACTCTCCCGTACAACCTCAGATGGTCCTTCATCACCATTCTCTTTTAATTGTAAAATTACTTTTTCCCATTCGAACTTGTCAGAATCATACTCCACTTCTCTCGCGTTTTTTTCATGGCACCTTTGGCTCTGCAAAATTCAGCGAAATGTCTTTGTGAATCACATCGACACATGCTTTAGGATGTTCATATGTTTTATCCATGGTGACAACCTCTTGCAATGAGTGCTAAGATTGGTTATTAGGATCGTGGAATGTTAGTGAACAGTCTGCAACTGGAGGCTGGAGCAGTTGGAGATTCATGGTGGATGTGGTCCTTTTGTTACACCCTGACATTAAACCCTTTGCATCTTCATGTGAAGTCTCTCGCTTTATTTGAGTTCAACACTCACTCACTGCTCTTTATTTCCTTCCATTCGTATATCAGTAGGTCTGATTATAAAATGGAAAAATAAAATTACAAAGATCAGAATGCAAATAAAACAAACGTTTTCAAAGGCAATAAGTCCGGCTAATTACTGAAAATGAAAGAAAGACATACCAGTAGGGTGGGCAGTATGTTTCTTTGGCTTGGACACTGATTACAGGCAGGCCAGTACTTGTTTATGGGATGGAAAGTGATTGTAGTGGACATGGATTGGACTGTACTGGTCATGGTTAACATAGCGATTGTTAGTTGGGCAATACTTGTTGGTTTCAAGTTGCCCAACATTTGTTTGTAGCACTGACAGTAGTTATGGGTTTAGCAGCATTTATTGGGCAGTAGTTAATACCAGTGGTTTAGGCAGAGCTTGCTACCTGTGGATTGAGGAGTGCCAGTTAGCAGTGGGTTGGACAGTACCTGCTGGTTGGGAGATGAGAATGACTTGATGGTTGTGGAATGTGTACTGGTTGAAGCGGGAGAAACTCCTGGAGCCTTCTCCCTGCTGAAGTGTCGGAAACTTCCTGCCTCCTTTCCCTGGTCCCAGTCTGTCTGGTGGCACAATAGACTAGTGTGAATTTCTTTGCAACTGCGTTTGGCCAGTACCAATGAAATGCTTGTGGTTAGATGACAGCTCCACCCCATACCCCCATTAAGTCAGGATTGCCCATACTGTTAGCATCCTGACTCTCTGTTGTGATACTGTCTGGAGGTAATACACAAAGGCCAACTGACAACTATACCCATTCATATGACCCAGTATACAGGCTACTAAAGGGGCGTTTTCAGAATTATGACTCAAAATAGTACTTTACCATTAAAGAGGGTTTTAATTTGGAATTCCTAAGACATCAAACATGACAGTCCTACATCTTCCTGCACAAAAGTTGTCAGTTATTAAATGTAAAAAATAACCCATTGTTATCCTATGGGAGTAGTTGGCCTTGCAATAGTGAAAAACAATTAGACAGTTCTTGACTACAGGACATGTAAAACGTAAAGTATATGCCCATCTTATTCAATACAACACACTCTGTCACATGGGATGTTTAGGTCTTACCCTAGGGGTGACATATCTATTAAAGGAGAAGGTTAAGGCCAGCAAAATGTTTATTTTGACTGGTCAAAATGGCAGTTTAAAACTACACACACAGGCAAAGGTAGGCCTGAGACATGATTTAAAGGGCTACTTAAGTGGTGGCAGAATAAGTCCTGCAGGCCCACTAGTAGCATATAGTGTATAGGCCCTGCTGACATATAGTAGTACTTTATAAGGGTATTACAAGTACATTAATTGTGCCAATTGAGAGTAAGCCAATGTTATCATGTTTAAAGGAGAGAGCACTTTTGCACTGGTTAGCAGTGGTAAAGTGCACCACGTCCTATCCTAAAGCGAACTAAAACGAATTCAGCAAAGTATGAAGGATGAAGGCAACTACCCAAAGGTAAGTGACTTCAAATACCAAAGTGGCCAATTGGTTATTTCCTTTATGTCACGCCCAGACAGTTTTTCTAGTCTACATCGCTTTGCATATTGGGTACAAAGCTCCTATTAGAAAAGACAAACTTAGGGCCTCATTAGGATAGCGGGCGGAAAATCACCCCGACTGCCATGAAGGCGGAAAACAACCGCCCGCCAGGCCCGCGGATAAACCGGTGGCCAAATTATGATGAACTGCCACAAAAGACCGACCGTGGTGGTAACTGCCCTACCAAAACCACCCGACGCAGGCGGTGAGGTATAAAATACTGACTGCGGCGGTCGGAAAAGCAGCGGGAAATTAGGATATCCCCGAGTGTCCCGCGGTCGGAACCGCTGATCCCGACCGCCGTGGTCGCACACAGGAGTGAATGGGAGAAATAGCTGAAGAGCGGCAGCACAGTGACCGCAGCGGACTGAACATGAAAAACATGGCGGACCGATCCTAAAACACCTCAGCGATGCCAAACATTGCACAAATCAAAGTAGCCATGCCCCCCCCAAAAAAAACATACAAATAAAAATAAATAATGCAAATTAAAATATAAAAGCACAGGACCAGTCCCACAACACACCTGACAGCCAAATTCTACTTGGACACACCCACACAGCTGAGTATAAAACCACCACCTTCACTGACCACAATCCTTTGCAACACTCCAGAAGAGAAGGCCATACACCACATTTGACAGGAGAGGCAAAAGAGCACAGCACACACACACATCTACCACCACTATGACTACCACCATCACACCTGCACCAACAATCCCCCAGCACACAACACACCTCATACACCAACACCACAACCCCCACACACATACCTGCACCCGCAAACAGTTCAACCACCACACACCATGACATCACAGAAAATGCCCAAATTCACAGAGAGTGAGTTGACAGTCATGGTCAATGAGATTGTGAGAGTAGAGCCACAACTGTTTGGTAGCCTGGTCCAACAGACACCATTAGCCACGAGGACACAAATGTGGGAAAGGATAGTCCAAAGGGTCAATGCTGTAATGACCATCCCAAGATCCAAGAAGGAGATAATGAAGCGGTGGCATGATCTCAAGAGGGTGGTCAAAGAGAAAAGGAGCAAGAACTGGCATCTGGTGAACGTGACTGGCAGTGACCCTCCCATCCCACCGAAAACATTCACACCATGGGAGGAGAAGGTGCTTGCCATACTGCATCCTGAGAGTCTCATAGGAGTAGCCGATGGAACAGAGGCTGGTAAGTACAAACAAATGGCAACCAACACACTGAGAACTACTCCCTTGCACAACCCAAACCCCATTACACTGTCCACCCACACCCAACAGGTAGCTAGCCATCTTGCATAGGAGACCTGTATGGGGGAGGGAGGTCTGTACAACAACTCACACCATACCCCCTCTACCACAGCCTACCAAGATGTATACCCCCCTTACAGGTAGGTATCCATCTTGTATTGGAGCACTGTTTGGGGGTGGGAGGCCTGTATCACTACTCCCAGCATGCCCCCTGTCCCACACTCCAGCAGCATGGAGGCCTCCCCCACCCAGGAGCATGTGTCGGCCATTGCACTGTTCAACAAACAGACTTACAGGTAGGTATCCATCTTGTATTGGAGCACTGTTTGGGGGTGGGAGGCCTGTATCACTACTCCCAGCATGCCCCCGTCCCACACTCCAGCAGCATGGAGGCCTCCCCCACCCAGGAGCATGTGTCAGCCATTTCACTGTTCAACAAACAGACTTACAGGTAGGTAGCCATCTTACCTCTTCCTGATGTGTGTGTGTGTGAGACCTGCATTCCTTCACAAAGCAACAATTTCATGCAATGCATCGACACCTGACATGTATGAGTAAATGATGTTCCTCTGCACTATGTAATTACACACAGTGTTGCCATCAATAATACTAGTGGAGACTTCATAACTGTGTAGTGTACAGACAGTCAATGAAACAAAGATGATACAATACTTGCACAGTACACAACACTGACCATTCCCCATCTAATCCACAGGTGATGAAAAACTCACTGCTGAGGACCAGAACATCGACCAGCAGAGCCAGTCTCACCACAGGTACATGGACTCTCAGATGTTGACTCCCAGGACAGTTTGGACGATGAGCTCCGGCCCGGCCCATCTGGTGTGCCACAGACCCCGAGGTCCCAGGACCCCATCCTCCCCACCACCACGTCTGCTGCACCAACAACAGCTCAGAAGACCCCTGCAGTCACGGCCTCTGCCTCCACCACTACCACCACTACTACCACCACCACCACTACCACCACCACCAGTACCATCAGTACCACCTGCAGCACCCCCCCTGACCCAGGGGATTACCAGGCCACACCAGCAACTGTGGAGGGCAGGGAGAGTGTGCATGGACCCAGAGTGGCGAGGCAACAGGACGGTGGCAGCAGGGCAGGTGGGAGGGCCAGGGTCACCAGCAGACCTCGGGAGGAGTGGACACCATCCCTGGATCACTTCACCAGAGTTGTGGAGGCATACCAAGAGGTCCAGGGACAAAGTGGCCAGTCCGTTGAACTATTAAGGGAGCTCATCCTGCTGATGAGGTCCATCGACAACCGCCTTGGACAGATGGTGGACCTCATGGGCCAGCAAGTGGCATTGCAGAGGGACAGGCCTGTGTCCCAAACAACACCACAGCCCCCTCCTGTTGTGCCACAGGACGACAGTGCACCATCCTCCCCTGCACCAACAGAGAGGGATGAGTCCCCTGACGCCGCTGGCCAGTCAGCAGAACCCCCCACCGCCAAAAAGATCAAGGGGGCGTCCAAAGAAGAGCCTGGGAGTCTCCGGAGGCAAAGCACCTGCCACACGTCAGTCAAGGAGCCAGCCGTGATGGCAACCCTCTTCCCCTCTTCCCCACTGCTTTGACTGTTTGGACTGTCTTTCCCCATATTACCTTGGCAATGGCACTTGTCTGTTGGACTGGGTCACCACATCCATGTGGTGTCTACTCTTGCATCTCATCGACCATGACTGTTAACTCACTGCTCATTCCCCACCTTCATCTAAATATTCACACACAAATCACATGTCCACTTTACTAATAAAATACCTGACCCACCAGATTTTGTGCAGTATCTTTTTTAGTACAACATTTTCAGTGCTGACAATGTCCATGATGTGTCCAAATGATGTACTGTGTGTAGGGCAGGATTATTTAGTAGCACCTAGGGAGACACAACAGAACCACAGTAACTGGTGTCATTGTGGCATCACAGACAGAACACTACACAAACAAACACAAGACACTACTGGCATACAGGACAATGGGCTGCAGGTGTGAACAAATAGAGGCCAGCATACTTCCCCATATGGAACGTCATTGTCACATTAACCACACACAGGTGACTGTACGTGTGCCTGTCTGTTACATCTGCGCATAGCCATTCACAACAACAGCAGCCACAGCAGACAATGTACACGTCGTACGTCCTGACCCACCTTCAACTGAAGTAAAGGTCGATGAGCTGTTGGCGCAGGTCAACTCCTTCCTCCTCTCCACTGTCCTCATGACTGGACTCAGGTCCTTTAGCAGGTGGTGGCCTTGGTTCCTCATCATCTTCCAGGAGCAGGGGGATCCCCTTGTGGATGGCCAGTTTGTGCAGCATGCAGCATGCCACAACGATCTTGCATACCTTCCTAGGCGAGTATGCCAGTGCACCTCCTGTCCTGTCAAGGCAGCGGAATCTTGACTTCAGCACGCCAAAAGTCCGCTCAATTACACGTCGGGTCCTGCCATGGGCCTCATTGTATCGGATGTCAGCCGGGGTCCTGGGATTCCTCATGGGCTCAACAGCCATGGTCTACTGGAATATGCAGAGTCACCTGTGAATGACAAACACCCATTGCAATGTTGCCCAGCCAGAGTGCAGCAGGTAACACACAGCACGCAACATCAGTAGACTTACTCACCCACAATCCAAGCATGCTCGGGATGCAGATTTTCCATCATCCGGTGCACCATGCTGTTCCTCATGATGTACGAATCATGTGCAGAGCCAGGAAATCTTGAACACACATGGGAATGGGTCATGTCCCCAAGGCACACCACCTGCACATTGATAGAATGATAATGTTTACGATTGCTACAAATGTGCTCTGTTGCCTGTGGTGGCACCAGACCTACATGGGTGCAATCGATGGCACCAACAACATGTGGGATGCGCCCAATGGGATAGAAGTCACCCTTTACACCGGCCAATTCAGCTCCCCTAGGAAAATGAATGTAGCGATTCCTATGGAGCATCATGGCTGCAAGAACATCCCTCAGCACCTGGCTGAACAAGGGCTGCGACATCCCTCCAGCACTGGCCACGGTCTCCTGGAAGGAACCAGTTGCAAAAAAAGTGGAGGGCTGCCATCACCTTTTATGTGGGTGTGAATACAGGTGGATAGTGACGCGAGGCTGCAGGTGGGGCTCCAAAAGATAACACAGGAGCTTCAGTGTTGGTCTGTCGGGGCAGAATTTCCGAATTATTGCAACATTCTCCATGTCCTCCAGCACTGTCAGGTGACGTAGGAGATTTGGCCTCCTCCTAGTTGAGATGTAAATTTGAAAAGGTCAGTGACAACCATCATGAGATGGCCACAGCTCATATCATCAATGATGTCATGGAAATACAAAGACTGCCTGAGAGATGCATAGCACACCAGGTTACATGGGTGGCCTTTTGATACACACAGAGGGCACACCTCTCCACTAACAATACGCGAGTGCCACAAACACATTGGTGAATGTGAATGCACACATACTGAACCACACATGTCACTTGTGCACGCCAGGTGCTGTGACATCCGTTAATGTGTCTGAAACTACCATGACTGTATCATATCCATATGCTGTACCTGTCACACCTCAATACCACATGTAAAGTCCGCACGCATCCATCCACACATTCATCACAGTAGCTGGAAAACTTACAGTTGTGTGCATGAGCTGATGTGAAGGCACCAGTCTGGTACGAAACCATACAGTGACACAAGCCTTGTCAAGGTCAGCACTGACCCACAACACATTGATTTCTTCAACATCATTGACACCAGCTCAAGAGTGTCAAGCATCATCAACCATCGAATGCATAACTAACATGGCAGGGAACACAGACCAAAGTGTGTCACACAGAACGTGCGTCCACCTGTGGATGACATGGAAGAATGACATTGTGTGTACAAGGATGTGCCCTTCACCATGTTGCTGCTGGGTACTGAAACAGTGTTCACGATGGACATAGTCTTTTAAAGTAACGAAAATGGAGGTAGCTACCACCTGGCCCCGGCGGTGTGACACCAGCACCACCCCCTTCACAAGTGCGGTAGCCATTGGCATGAAGACATGTGTAGATTCTGGTGGGCATGCTCCGCCGCATGAATCACGGTAGCTACCGCCTGGCCCCAGCGGTGTGACGCCAGCACCACCCCCTTCACAAGTGCGGTAGCCATTGGCATGGACACATATGTAGATGGCGGTGGGCATGCACCGCCACCGCGGAGGCGGTCATTGGATACATTTGAATGATGCACCATCGCAGTAACGCACCCCGGGCACCCACGGTGCGTCTCCGCCATGTAGCATTGCCTACAGCCAATGGCAGCGATGATCGCGGTGGCATGATGCAGATTTGAAAATCGCGGAAGGTGTGCACCGCCACCGCAGAGGCGGTCATTGGATACATTTGAATGATGCGCCATCGCGGTAGCCCAACCCCGGCACCCGCGGTGCGTCTTCGCCATGGAGCATTGCCTACAGCCAATGGCAGCGATGATCGCGGAGGCATGATGCAGATTTGAAAATCGCAGAAGGTGTGCACCACCATCACAGAGTCGGTCATTGGATGCTTTTGAAAGAGGCAGACCTGGACAACCAATTGTAGCAGCTTTTCAGCTTCCAAACGACCCCAGGGGGCTATAAATCTGTGGGAGTGAGCCTCACATTTCCACTGGTCACAGAGCCTGCTGCCTAGGACCCTCTCCTGCTGCTGCTGTGCCATCACCAGCAATAGACTCTCCTGTCACTAGAACTTCACACAAACCTACCCATGCAGTGTCTGTGCTCAAAGTGTGGAGGTGTTGCATATCAGGGGTACACCTAGGAAGAGCACAGGGACACATCCATCCACCACATCTACCCCAATTCCACGACCATTGCTGCAGGTGGAGGAGGGCACTGTGGAGACCACCCCTGGCAATAAGTCAAAGGAGGGCACTGTAGGGGGTACACCTGGCAGAAAGGCAAAGGAGGGCACTGTAGGGGATACACCTAGCAAGAAGGAAAAGGAGGGCACTGTAGGGGATACAACTCGCAAGAAGGCAAAGGAGGGCACTGTAGTCACCAGCCCTGGCAAGAAGTCAAAGGTGGGCACTGTAGGGAGTACACCTGGCAAAGAGGTGAAGGTGGTCCAGAGGTGTAGCCAGACCAAGCGTTTTGCTGGATCCAGCACATCTCCAGAGGTGGTGCCAGTATCTGCACCTGATGTGGGACAGTTGGGGTGTGAGCCAGGTGTGTCATCACCACTTCCTATCAACCCGAAGACAGGGAAGCCATTTCATATTCCCAAAAAGTGGAAGGGCACCCGTCCCACCTCTCCCACCCACACTGTGTCAGAGGTCTGCATGACTCCACCTCCACGTGCCATTATGCCACCTGGTCCACACAGCCCTCCAGCTTGCAAAGCCACTGTTAGCACTACATCACCCGGGGCTTCGTTAACACAGTCAAGTGGGCCTGCTGTCCCCAACACACAGCCAGGTACAAGTCCGCATGACAGCCAGGGGTGAGTTGACATCCCCCTCATACGCCTGTGCCTCATACAGGTGTGCTAGTTCTGAACATTATTTTGTATATGGGTGTGTTGCTGGCCCTGTTGCTCTGCTGTGTTGGCCTCTCCCCCATGCAGCCTCTCATGTACTTGCTGGCTCACCAGCCAAGGACACTGGCCCTGTTGCTCTTCTGTGTTGGACTCTCACCTGCCATGGACACTGGCCCTGTTGCTCTGCTGTGTTGGCCTCGCCCCTGCCATGGACACTGGCCCTGTTGCTCTGCTGTGTTGGCCTCTCACCTGCCATGGACACTGGCCCTGTTGCTCTGCTGTGTTGGCCTTTCACCTGCCATGGACACTTGCCCTGTTGCTCTGCTGTGTTGGCCTCTCAACTGCCATGGACACTGGCCCTGTTGCTCTGCTGTGTTGGCCTCTCCCCTGCCATGGACACTGGCCCTGTTGCTCTGCTGTGTTGGCCTCTCCCTGCCATGGACACTGCCCCTGTTGCTCTGCTGTGCTGTACTCTCCCCTATGTAGCCTCTCATGTGCTTGCTGGCTCACCTGCCATGGACACTGGCCCTTTTTCTCTGCTGTGTTGGCCTCTCACCTGCCATGGGAACTGGCCCTGCTGCTCTGCTGTGTTGGCATCTCCCCTGCCATGGACACTGGCCCTGTTGCTCTGGTGTGCTGTACTCTCCCCTGCCATAGACACTGGCCCTGTTGCTCTGCTGTGCTGTACTCTCCCCTATGCAGCCTCTCGTGTACTTGCTGGCTCACCTGTCATGGACAATGGCCCTGTTGCTCTGCTGTGTTGGCCTCTCATCTGCCATGGACACTGCCCCTGTTGCTCTGCTGTGCTGGCCTCTCCCCTGCCATGGACACTGGCCCTGTTGCTCTGCTGTACTGGCCTCTCCCCTGCCATGGACACTGGCCCTGTTGCTCTTCTGTGCTGTACTCTCCCCTGCCATGGACACTGGCCCTGTTGCTCTGCTGTGTTGACCTCTGACCTTTGCTATGGACACTGGCCTTCCTGTTTGTGTTACACCTGTGCATATTATCTTGACTGTGTACATCATTGTGTGCCTTGCTGTTGTCTACTATTGTTCTACTGCTATATCTGTGCAATATGTGAATAAATACAGTTACTTCTGTTGTGTGTTTTGTCAGTGTCCTTGCTGATTAAAGTTCTTTTTGTGTTTGCATTTGATTGTCTGTGCCCCATGGTCTATGTATCACTTCTACACTGCAAGGCTCTTTGCAGGCATCCGATTTTTATACAGGGGTAACAGGGTCTTCAGTCCATTCTGACCCTGATTATGGTGTAATCTGTAATGGTTTTTTACCTGCCATGGAGTTATCTTCTTAGTGATTTGCTATTGTTGGATACACTGTTCACATGTCAGGTTGTGGGACACTGCCAGCACAGGGTGTGATGCGGTGCTAAGGTTTTGGAGCAGGTTGGGATATGTCATGATGTATGTGTGTGGATTCCTTTATGTGTGCACAGACATGTATGTGTATGGTCATCTTGTGTTGGCCCTTAATCCTGGTACCATGGCCTACATGAGATGCGTGGTCTTGGGTGTTGCAGAGGTGTGCAGTGTGAAGGGTGTAAGTTTGTAGTGGATGTATGTGTGCCCCTGTATTGTGAGAGACACACATGTGTCACCCAGGAGTTGTATGCCTGTTGTTTGTTTTGTCTTGCCCTGTGTAGAAGATTGTATGCACTTGTGTGAGCTGTTTGTAGTGCACTGTGCTGTGTGTTGTGTGTCCATGCAGTTGTGTGTGACTCCTCCTAGTTGTTTTTGTAAGTTTGAAGTGTGCAAAGTGTGTGAGTTGCACATCAGTGTTGTGTTTGAGTGATTCTCAATGTGTCTTGGGTGTGTTTGTGTAGACTGTGTGGCCCTGCTGCTCCACACTGGCATTGTGTTTGTGATGCATTGCAGGCACATGGTGGTTTTTCTCTTCCTGTATGGCATGGTGTGTGTGGTGTTACACCTTCCTCTATGTGTGCCACTTGTGCATTGCCATTGTGTGTCTTCCCTCCCTCCATTTGTGTGTGGGTCATCCATTACATGTCTGCTACTGACATGCAGGCTATTTCCCTTTGATGTCAGCTGTCCCCATGGTTTCCATGTGTGTGTGCCTCCCCATCACTTCATTTGTGAGCTTTTGCTTTTTGGTGCAGTTCTTGGGCCATAAGTGTATGTATGTATGTATGTATGTATATGTATGTATGTATGTATGTATAGGCATTTATATAGCGCACTACTTACCCGGAGGGTCCCAAGGCGCTTCGACCGCTGCGAAACCCTTCCTGGCTTCCCTGAGACATGGTCCCTTAATGGGTATCTCCAGGGTGAGACCAGGCATCCCCGGCGGTCTGGTGGGGCCGTTAGTGAAGATGAGGCAAGCTAATGCCCAGAGTTGCCGAGTGTGATCGCTGATCAGAGTGGGCACCGAGGCGAGAGAATTATCGAGTCCGCTGACCCTGGTCCAGAAACCTGCCGCGCCGGGAATCGAACCCTGGTCCCGGGCCGTCCTCTGCTCTCGGGTCTGCCGCCTCTAACCAGTGAGCCACACTACTAAGTGTTGTTCCACTCTGGACTTTGCCACAATGGTGTATGTGTGCTGTCCTTGTGCTATTAGTCATTCTGTGGTGGTCTTGTGCACTTCAGCTGTGTGTGCTGCCCAGTGCTCTGGTGGAGGTGGATTGGCTCTTGTGTCCCGGAGTGGTGCATGCACAGTTTTTGTGTTGGCTGTGTTGGTGTTGGATATGGTATTGGTTCAGTTCCTGGGTGTGCTGTAGTATTTGTGCAATGCTGAAATGTGGTGTGTGTGATGTGGTTGTGTTGATCATGTGTGTGCTTGTTCTGCACACACTGCTTGTTGAGCATGCAGTGCTGTGTGTATGTGGCCTGGGCATTGCCTGATGTGCATCCCCTGATGCCTTGTGGTGTTTGTTGATTGGTGTTTGTTGTGCATCTGTGCTAGGTTTGAGGTGGCAGTGTGTGTTTGTCCAGATGCACTTCTTGTGTGATTTGTGTTATGGGGTGTGTGTTTTGGTCCTGAGTGATAATGTTGTGCACTCCTGTTGTGTCTGTGCTCCCATTGCTTTTCCCCAGTTGGGAGTACAGGGTATGTCTGTTTCTGTTGGAGTTCAGTATGTGCTCCTGTAGTGTTTGTGTGTTGTTCTTGTGCAGGCATTTGTTGAGGCATCCCTGTGTGTGTGTGTTGTGTTTGTGGCTACACCCAGGGTGTGTGTTTGTTTGTCTGTGTATGTGTATGTGCTGGAATGGATTGTGAGCCTACAGTGTGTGTGGCACTGGTGTTGTGTGTTCCTTGTCAGCCACTGCTGCAGTGGCTGTCTCCCTGGTTGTGTGCTGTGTGGTGCAGGGCGTGTATTGTGCTTGCTTGTTGCAGTGCTTGTTGGTGTGCATGGGTGTGCATGGGATGGGCACCTGGCCTGTGACTTGATGGGTTGTGTTGCAGTGTGGTTTGTGGTGGTGTGGCCCTGTGGTGTTTGTGCCCTGCCCCTGCCTAGGAGTGGCCCTGCCTTCTTCATAGTGCGCATGTGTTGATCGCGGCGGTGACGTGACCGGGAGCGGGTCGTTGCTGCTGGTTGGCAGACGATGTCTGTCCCGGATGCTGAGGGGTGCCATGTTGTCAGGTGAGTGATGTGTGGGGCCCTTTTGGATGTGTTGTGACCCCCAGCAGGGTGTCTGTGTGGTGATTGGACCCTGTGTCGGCCTGTGTGTTGTGTGTTGCATTTGTGTAGTTGCGTACCTGCGGCGGCGTCCACAGCAGCCCATCTGATGATAGTGTTATAGGAGGAACATCACCGGGTGTATATGGAGGGCTGGGTTCATGGCGTTCGGGTCCGGGTCTCGGCTATCTCGCTCTGCTGTCGAGTTTCCCCCTGCTTAAACTGGGCGGTGTCTCTGCTGCGGTGTGACGACTTGTTTGGGCCATCCTAACTTGTTGAGCGGGCGGACGTCATTTCGCACGCAGAGAGTCTCGATTGGCTCACACCGCCGCGGTGGCGGGCGCACTTTGATGGCGGTGCGCGGCGCTCCGCGGCGGACGGGAAATGACCTATGTTTTGCTATCCTAATGTGGCCGATGTGAGTTCCGCTGCTCGCGGGCGGAAAAAGCTGTTTTTCCGCCCCGCCACCACCGCTGTGGTTTAACCGCTTGACATCCTAATGGGCCCCTTAATGTCACAGGTTGCTATTTGGTGTGGATTTAATTGTCAGAACTAGAATCAAATGGCACACATGGAAACGCCCCTCTAGCAGTTACATGTGCTTCACATGCTCATTCAAAATAGGTTAAGATTTAATTGTAACTTACCATTATACAATAAAAGGTAGCAAGAGGACATTTATTTGCCATTTACACTTCAATTCACTGCCTACTTTTTTTAAACATAGCGATATGGGTGGAAACGTAAAGTCTGCATTTTACATTATATTATTTGGTTATGTAGACATTTGTCAGTAGGAAAGTGAAATGAATTGTATAACACTTCTGTGTATTGAAAAGACTGGAACTGGCAATTGTGTGTGCACACTATCACTTTTACTATTATATACATGCACTATATTAAAGTCTCTAGTGAAATTTACATAACACAAAAAAGGACCAGTGCTTTGAATAGGCACACTCATTAAAGCCCACTTCTATGACCCTTAGAAGATTATTACTAAAAGTATACTTTCAAAGTTTAAAATAGGTTATAAAATAATTGAATCAAAATAGCAATTTGAAAGCAACACAAATACAGCTGAAATAAACTATACAGAGCAATAGGCCACCATTGATTTCAACAAAAAGAACACCATTCGTTGAGTCTAACAATAACATGGAATTAGAGTGTACATAGATTTTGAAGAAGGGAGTAATTAGGTATTCTTTTGCTTATTGATCCTTGGTGTTCATACATGTATGGTGGTTGGGATTACCTGTGTTAGGCTTACTTATTGTTTTCATCAATATGATTCTTACTTGTGTCCAGGCTTGTCAATTTTGTGTTTCTCTCTTATGGACCATAGCCTCTTTACAATCTCTTTGATTGGCTGGTGTCACTGCTTCCACTGCTTGCTTTTCAAGCCCTACTTTTTTCTGTTTTGTGAAGTGCTCCATTGGGGTGAGTGTGTTTTTGATGTATGTCTCTTCCCCTGCACTCCATGTTGCTCTCTGATGCACGACTGCTTCTCTGCACCCCCTCCTTCTAGCACTTGCCCGTGCACTTCTCCCTTTTGCTTCCCCACTATGTTGCTTTTCTCAAATCCTGTGTTGCATTCACTCATTCCCTCCCCCATTGCTTTCGCGTCTGCTCCAGCTGTGCCCTACTGTTGATTTTGTATCCCCTCCCATGATGGTCCCATAGCAATACAAGCTCAAGTAAAAAGGACTTTGCGCCAAATGTTTAGTGTAGGTGAGGGCGTCAGTGACCCTCAGGGCAACATCGCTGGCAGTGAGTCCTGAAGACGAAAAAGGCTACAATGAAGTCAACTGCTACTGCTGGGGTGATCCCTACTTCTTTTAGGGCAGGGTTGGACTGACCTATCGGGCACTCTGGCACTGACAGATGGCCTGGCTTGAAAGGGCCAGTGCGCGGCCTGGTTTGTTTGTCCCATCATCGTCCACAGGACAAAAAATGACCCATACACTGGCCCTTTCAAGCCAGCACCCAGGGCACCAGGAGCTGGGCACTTTAATTATTGGCGGGTGCTCCAGTGCCTACACAGGGCACCCACAATGTGTTCATCTTTGGTGGCTGTGAGGGGAGCATCAGGACCCCTGCAGCCACTTCCGTCTCTCCTTGCCTGACCCTGCCAATTTAACTATTAGTAGGTGCCCATCCGGAGCCCCCACAATGTGTTCATCATCGAGGGCTGAGGGAAAACCACAGGGTCCCCTTGACATTGCTTGCACTCCTGGTAGGAATGGGCCACTTAAATTATTGGTGGGCGCCCTGGAACCCACCCGGGGCACCCACAATGTGTTCACAATTGAGGTGTGGGGGAGCCCCAAGGCCAGCGTGCCTGATAGGTCAATCCAAATCAAAAAGAACTATTGATGGACAGAATGCAGAACAATATCATACATTCACCCCAGTACAGAGATTTGGACCAGTCCAACACTGTTTGCAGCAAGTGCTCTGGTGGTAGTGGGTATTCCTTTGAGAGAAATATTTGCTGATTTTCTCTGCTTGGGTGAATGAATTAAATGTGTGATAATGTGTCACTTAAGGTTTCACACATGATTCTGGAAAGTGTCACCTGTGAGCACCCAGCAAACATGTAAATGTAGCAACCTGAGCAAACTGGACGTTTTATCGCGGTGCATGCATTCCAAGAGCTGCAGAACAAAGTAAATTACACATGAAAGCAAAACAAAACTAGGACGGGAAAGGTTGTTCTGAGGTGACATGGACTCATCTTGCAAGCCTACTGTCAACAAATTTCCAAACACGTTGTACCCGGGAGTATGACGTGCAATGGCAAAGACATTGCTAAAATATTAAGCTAAGCAAACATGTTAGAGTCGATTGTTAGGACGTCTAGACAGGTCTCGCTCACTAGGAAAGTTAATTGGGATTATGAGGCAGGCCCAATGTGCCGAGCAGGGAAATGACTGAAGAGAAATTGCTCGTATCCCATGCTTTGTTGCGCTCATTGCATTTTAATTGATGGCCCTTGCAGGCGGGTCTCAGCCTCGCAAAAAAAGAGAAGAAAAAAATCACAACCGTGCGTGCTGGAACAGCACTGTCTTAATTGAGCATTCAGTGATTAGAGTTTGGCAAGCCTCGTCCAATCCTTTCCACTTATCAGCTTTGACATCAAAGGCCGGCGGCCGCTGGTGTGCTTTGCCGCCGCGTTCAGATGTACGCTTCT
This sequence comes from Lissotriton vulgaris, assembly GCF_964263255.1. NCBI lineage: Eukaryota > Metazoa > Chordata > Amphibia > Caudata > Salamandridae > Lissotriton > Lissotriton vulgaris. The sequence goes on along the minus strand of NW_028240616.1, from coordinate 177,074 downwards.
GTTTCACGTTTAATTACGGCTCTGCCGCATAATTGCCGCTTTCCATTATTCTTGACACAATGGTTTCCAGCGGGGACATTCCAGCGGCTCTCAGGCTCCAGGCTCCACAATAGACATCTGACACGTTTTCACCGGCCTTTCTGCTCATGGCAGAATGCGTGTCCTGGCATCAGACACCAACGAGGCAGATCGTAGGGGAAAGTGAAACGCACCGTGGACGAAAACAAACATTTCCCTTTACTCATACTACATTCTTCATTCTTTACTTTCGTCCTTTTTTTCTCTCTTCCTGCCCCTTGTCTGATGATTTAATTCATTTTCTTTACCTCATTCCTTCAGGGCTATGCTATGTTATTTGATTCTTGGTATAGTGCAGCGACTTGTCCCCGTAGGGACATCTTGGCACTGTGACCGACAGGTGGGTGAAAGAATGGCTGCTAATTTAAACAACCAGGTTTGCACACCAGAAAGACTGAAGCATGCAGGATAAATAGAGGGACAGAGTCAACCCCCTTGAAGTCACTGCGGTATTTTTTTAAGCCACGACGGGCTCGATCACATAGTCCGCCTCACTGAGCACTTTCACTACCGTATTGCCAAAAGGTCCGCCCTTCCCCCCTGAATCACGTGTTTTCACAAGGACTTGATCACCCTGGGCCAATTCCACAACTATGTGTGGGATATCCCATACCAGCATTGCACCCACCACCTTAGTTCACCCTGTATACCTTACTAGTGATGCGCTGCACACTGGTCACCCACAAGTCACTCTTTTGGCCTTACAAGCACTGAAACCGAACTGTGATTACTATAGGATGTGAAGTTCTTAGTTGTGATACTCTGTACAATTGTATTGTTGGTAGAGTAACTTGTTTTGCCTTATAAAGCCCTTCTTTGCTGTTTATATCAACCCTATGTACCTGCTCTGTGAGTACTGGACACAGGCTTGTGGTCCACACTGGCTGATTGTTGGAAGGTACTTCGTGTGATTTGAATACATGAATTTTGAGTAAAATCTCTGAAAGACCACTGTCCGGCTGGACATGCCTTTCTAAAAATATAGATTGACTCTGTCTATATTTCATTTTGTGCTGAAATTTTCCAATGTTGGGGACTAATGTTGTTTGATAAAAGTATGCTCCCGAGGTCCCTGCTGACTAATATTGGGGTCCCTTGTTGTTGTTGGGTAAATAGAGGGACCTTGTTCCAGTGAAACAGGGCAAGGTAGGAGAAAGCCCGGCCACCGTATTCTGACGTGCGAATACACTGGGGGCGTACAAGAAGATGATTTCTGCATCCTAGGTCCCTGTCGGAGAAGTACAGAATAAGTCTGTCCTGTAGATATTTTGGACCTGAGCCTGACAGGGATTTATAGTTCAAGCAAAGCAATTTGAACAATGCTCTCTTTTGTTGATCATGGAACAGAGGGGTTTGGACTACCTTTCCGTCTTCACCTTTCCTTTTTTTCATCCTTCTCGAATTCCCCTCTTGCCCTCTCCTTCTGCTCCTCCCAGTCCTTTGTGTACCCCTCGCCGTTAGGTTTTGCTTCCTTCCTACCATTTGACACTACTCCCCTTGCTCCCTCCCTCCTTCTCGCCTTCCTTCATCCCCTTTCCCATTCAGCATTCCCACCACCGAGACGTTTAGCACTGCGCTTCTTCCCTTCCTGATTTCTTTTCTTTCTCTCATCCTTTCTTCCATTTGTCCCGTTAACACTTTTCTTCTCTCCTCTTGTGCCTCCCCTCTTCTTTGTGCAATGTCCTATTTCCTGCTGCAGCATCTTATGCCAAACTCCTCGAACACAGCAGTCCAACACCCAACAGCAAATCTCCCAACAAAGCATCTAGGTAGCCCGATTCACAAAAGTAATTTGAGACAAAATCCTAACTTTACAACTTTTGGTATTCACAAAGTGCATTTAGGAGTAGTAAAGTTAGGAATCCTAAATTTACTACTCCTAAATGCCCTTTGTGAATACCGAAAGACTTAAAGTTAGGATTTTTTCTCAGTTAAACTTTAGGTTTGGTAAACTTAAGACCAAAACTTTGGCGTGCCGAAGGCAAGCCCGTCTGCATCCGGAGCGTGACCAGCACCAGGACCCCTGCCCCTTTTTCGAGGAAGGTCTACACAAGAAGTGAATTGATCGATCTTAATCATGGTGAGTGTTCCCAACCAATGACAGTGTTAGAAACCTGGGCTAATAGCACCTCGCAGCCGGACTGGAATGCTGCGGTGCCGGCAGGTTACCTAGAAGCTCATGTAGATAGGGTAGGGGCAAAAGGGGGGGGGGGTAGCGCTGATTTACCGGTCCCACTACACGGTTAGAATCGTACCAGAACCTACGCTGGAAGCAGAGGCAATGACATTTAGTGTTAAAAAACAACAACCAGAAACTCTTCCCGGGGCTACTTATTTATAGACCCCAGGGACGAGATCCGCTTTTATTAGGTCATTGCAGACCTTTTTAACGTTCATCTAGAAGCAAATAATGACACCGACACATTCTGCCTGACAGATAACCTGCTGGATATAGGCTGAATCAGATTATATCAGAGCCTACGCATCTAGCTGGCCATACCCTGGATGGTATTTTCACCAATAATCCACTCACTGAAGTGCAGAGTGCGCGACCAGTACCTTGGTCTGATCACTCCGCAGTCCATTTCAATGCTGAAATCTCAGCAATCAGTAGCTGTTGCAGGGATAGACCTTCTCTGGTAAACCACGTCCTTGAAAATTAATCCCCAAAAATGATTTGATCACAGCTCTGCTGAGGAACACCCAGATATAGCGGACTCTAATGCAGTAGCCGAGAACTTTGAAAATTGGTTAAGTCATGGAGTAAATAGGGTGGTGCCGGACGTGACTAAGCACCCTAGGAGAAGGGAAGCTTCGTCACTCTGGTACTCAGTCGAGTTCAGACACATTAAAGTCAAATGTAGACGTAAGGAACTTATTTGGAGATCCGACTACAGCATGGAACATAGGAAAGACTATAATACAGCCTTAGAGGACTATAATATTGCTATAAAAAAAGCCAAGACTGCATTTTTTACCTTTAAAATTCAGGACGCTACTAATTCCTCTAAGAAATTATTTAAAACTGTAACTTCTCTACAGAAAGTGCCCACAGGACAGGGTGTTTGCACTGGACCAAAATTTGTGGACAAAATGGCTGTCTTTTTTAAAAACAAAGTCCAGAGATTGTATAATGAACTCTTGAATACAACAATGCGGGTGAGTCTGGGGTGAATTGCATAGAGGAGGGGGAAGAGACTGCACTTCAGTGAAGTCTATCAAAGTTCTCAATATTAAGGGAAGAACAAGTTGCAGACCTGCTGCGGCAAACCAAATCTGGGTCTCCCCTTGACCAATGCCCTCCTGACATCGTACACTTGGCACTGGAGGAGATCAGCGCATCCTTGACCCCCTTACTAAATGAGATCACGAGTTCAGGAGTCTATCCATTGTGCCGGAAAAAGGCCTGTATCAGACCCATAAAAAAAAAAAACACGCTCGATCCCCTGGAAACAAAAAACTATCGCCCAATCTCCTGTCTCCCACTACCCTCCACGATCATGGAGAAAGCCATGAACTCTGAACTATCGAAATATTTAGATCAGAATAACATCCTTGACTCTACTCTGCTTTAGAGCTCGGCACTCTACTGAATCAGCCTTGATTATGGTGACAGAAGAGATACGCAAGGTGATGGATGGAGGCGGTAGGGCCGCCCTTATATATTGCTTGACTTAACCGCAGCTTTCAACACCAGAAACCATGCGGTTTTGGTGCCAAGGCTGTAGCAGGTTGGCATTAGGGATAAGACTCTTGCCGTACCAACATCATTCTTGGCGTCCAGAGAACAAATAACTCACTGGGATGGACTTGAGTCAGGAAAGTTCATTCTTCCGTGTGGAGTTCCCGAGGGATCGGCCTTGTCCCCTACCATATTTAACCTGTATGTCGTTCCACTAGCAAGACTAATAAAAAACCATGGGCCTCATTTATGAGACCTTGCGTCAGTTTTGCGCTGCGGATGCGTCACTTTTTGTGACGCATCTGCGGCGTAAAACATGCGCCTTGTTGCGCCATATTTAAAAAGTGACGCATCTAGGTAGATGCGTCACTTTTTAAACCCCTGCGCCACATTATACCTGCGTCAGGTATAATGTATGCAGAGGGGGCGTTCCCCCGCAAAAAGTCTCGTAATAGTGACGCAGTGAAATCTATGAGATTTCACTGCGTCACTTTTAGGATGCGGTTGCGTCAAAATCTTGCGCCTGCCTCACAGCAGGCGTAAGACTGACGCAAGCCCTTTCACATGGGGCTTTCCCCATGTGAAAGGACGCATTGCTGGAGATGCGTCACTTTTGTGACACACTTCAGCAATGCGTCACTTTTGCGCTTACAGATGCGTCAGAAATACTGACGTATCTGTAAGTCCTTGCGTCATGATGCGTCATACATTAAATATGATGCATCATTGGTGTCGCAAGGAGTGCGCAGTGAAAAGTGACGCATCGCTGTTTTCACGCAGCGATGCGTCACTTTTCATAAATGAGGCCCCATGGTCTTATACTCGTGTCTTACGCAACTGCCTCACTGCACTGATGGCATGGATGAACACTAACTTTCTGAAGATTAATACAGAAAAAACTGAGGTGGTAGAGTTCAGTCAGAAACCTTCAGTTTGGAGCCAACTATGGTGGCCCCCTTGAAGCTGGAACGTGCCCTGCTCCTGCGTCCAAGGATAGGAATTTAGGCTTCTTGATCGATAAAGATCTAACACTCGCCCCTGAAATAAATCAAGTGTCTTCGGTTTGCTTCTTAACGCTGAAAATTTTGCATAAGATTCTTCCTATTATTCCTTTCTCAGAAGGAAAATGGTAGTCGGAGCATTAGTTTTGTCGAGAGCAGATTACTGCCTCACCTTATACCTGGGAGCAGGCGCAAGGCAGTTCTCCAAACTCCAATCATTACAAAATATGGCTGCACAGGTATTGCTTTATCTACCTAAGCATCATCCTACCTCCGCTAGCATAAAGCAGCTCCATTGGCTTCCAGTTTGACGGCGAGCAGATTTTAAGGCCCTCTGCTTGGTGCATAAAGCCTTATACGGAGGGGGCACAGAGGACATACAATCATTATTTCCCCAATATATGCCATTACGCTGCCTAAGGTTCACTAACACTGGACTGGTGCATCTGCCCAAGATAAGAAGAGTTAGGTGGGGAGAAAAGGGTTTCTCGTTCCAAGCAGCTAAACTGTGGAACTCCCTCCCGATACAGATGCGACTACAGTCTAGTAGGACTCTCTTTAGAAAAATGATAAAAACCTGGCTCTTCACCAAGCTTTGGATCTGTTAGCTTCTCCAGGATTGTACACACTTCAGCACCAAGACGCCTCGGCAATAGTGTGCTTTACAAATATTTAGCCAGTCAGTCTGATGACATGATAGATTAATGGTGACACCATCCTATAGGGCAGTGTACTTGAAGTAATTCAACATATAAACCTGCGGGAAATTTTCTATACACCTTAATTGGATTACCCCCTTAAAAACTTCCCATGGACTTACATTTTAAGTCAATAAGGTGAGAGGTATACATTTGCACTGTAAAGATACCTTTTATCAGGCCCTAAATATTTTAGTAAAAAAAATCACACACATTTCTGAGATGGGCATATTGGCATACAACCTTCAAACCATTTTTACAACAACAGTATGAGATAGACCACCGGTATCTTGAGTGACATTTGTACGCAATGTATTCCCCTGTATGCAATTTTCAACCGAGAAACTGGCAAACCGTATTTCTCATAATTTCATCTAATGTTTATTAAAGTACATAACATTTCACCAAAGTGAACAATTTTCCACATCTCTACAGACTACAAATGTTTTATGAAACGTCTCAGCCATCCTAACTCCAACTGCATTCCTTTGTAGCTAACCACTTTGAATCACCTGTAAATGCAGCACATCCAACCCATGGATAGATAAATAGGGGCATAGTCAGACCACAAACAAGGTAGAACTCAGTATAAAACCAGGACTGATTTCCTAAAAGGTCAGTTGCTCATGGTTTTGGTATTAGAGTGGTAAAGACATTCCTTTGATACTATTAAAAAATCAGGAATAGTGCCCATGTGTCGTTGCAGTAGTTAAAAGGCTTAAAGTGGCTAATGCAGGGGTCAAGATTGCTAAAACAAGTTCCCATTTTTGTTGTTACCTAAAGACTGCTGGACAAGGAAACAGCAGGTGCTTTTAAAAGTAAAAGTTATTTCTGAACATAGTGCTTTTGGAGGCCAGCACCAGATATGACTGCTCCAGTCGAATTGCCCTAAAGCCGACCCAGATGATTTGCAAAACTTTATTGTTGCAGGAGCTGTAAAATAAAAGTAGACTAAAAGCGAGCACTCGGAACGATCACCCGTATGATAACCCTACCTGTGTTTATATATACATGCATAACTAAATGCAAATAAACTTGCAACAGTTTTACCACAAGACAAAGTTCATGGTGTGTTTTGTTCATAATGCAACTGTATAACTGTCATTCTTTCCCCAATTCAGAACCCCTATAACCAGCCACACAATGCCCATTGGACTCACAGGGCTTCAGCCCCCCCACCCCCTTCCCCCCGTTGTGTGTGGCAGCCCAGGATGAGGCAGCTTCCCGGGCACACACACAACTGCACCCAAGCACTTCACAGGTCTTTAAAAGTAAGCCTGGGTGGTAAATTCCATTCTGCACGAAATTTTTTGCTTGTTCGCGTTCTCAAAATGCGTGTTCGGGAGATATTTCCCCCGAGCACGCAAACAGCGATTGCGAACAGTAAAAAAGGATAGCGAACAAGCAATTCCGAGTGTTCGCGGAGTTTCTGCATGTTCACGGCGATTTTTTACTGTTTCACGGAGATTTGCGTAACGCGATTACCCAAATTCCACCCACCCCTGTTTGAAAAGACCATTTCCATGTTAATGAGGCTTTGTTGTTGTTTTACCCCTTCTAAGGGTCCCTGCAGCTCCACTCTGCCTATTGCTTAAAGATTCAGCCCCCCCCCCTGAAATTTTATCTTAGCCCCCCCCTCCCCGAAACTTGGCTCTAGTTGCGCCTCTGCCTATAATGTGAGTGAGACAACGGGGGCATGGGATGGGAATGCTAAAGGTAGAATGTTGTCACTCAAAGTGAGTTAGTCAATGACTGATGTGGGCTCACCCGTTGCCCCATGGGGACAGAAAAACATATTAAAGAAACAATAACAGGTAAATGGTTGAGGGGAGATGGCTGAGAACCCCTATAGGAAAGTATATATTTACATATAATTTTGGTAAATTCAAAAGGTCTTGACTAACACCAGACGTGAAAATGCAGACAAGATGCTGTGTGAGATCAGCCCTTTCAAATGGTGGTTTCACCCACTAAGTGATGGTGAATTAAAATCTATTCTTTATGTGTGCAGGTTCGGAGTAGAGACAGGTAATGCAGGTTTTCCCTTCAAAATACACTGAGTGAATACAGTTGGTGGCTTTGTATTCTGGGTAGCTACATTGGGCTTGGCCTCTAGAACAGCTTACTTTTCATGCCAGAACCTGTCAAAATTCGGCCCTTGCTTTATTGTAGAAGACTTGGTGGCACGTTAAGTTTAGATTTTAGGCGCCATGTTGGCAGCAGCCACTTCTATAACAAAACACATTGACAGGAGGTCTGCCAATTCATTGTGCCATGGTGCATCTGTTGGCATTTTTTCCAAAGACAGACCCCTAAAAATGGCCTTTGCCATCTGAAAAAACATAATGTCCCTGATACAATGAAAATTGTCTTCAACGTTTGTGGAGACATTTGCTCACTTATTTCTGTCTGGGTCATGATGTACTTTGCTCACTTAGGCAGACAAAAATTGTTGGACCAATGGAGCATGCAAAATAGAATGCCTCTTTTAAGGACAATGACTCTGCTGACTGCAAAGCCAATGCCAACTACACTGCTGGGATAACAGCAATCCCAGACCATCTAAAAAGTTGGGGGATGAAACTGATGGGTGTAAGGCATGACCACCAATTTTGATCTACTCATCTGCGGATATACTAAAGCACTGATTATGAAGGCTGGGAATTTCCAATCCATGAACAAACCCTTATTTGTCCAGTGGCCAGAATTACAGGTTGTGCAGAGTTTACTGCACCCACAATTTATTGGGTTCAATACCACCACCCCCTTCTTAAATTTCAGCAGGTCAAATCTGTCGGAATTTCACAGGGGGGTGGAGGCAAGTGTGGTGTTTACAGTAAAAAACACACTAAAATCTGCATGTTATTCCCCAAAAACTCAGAATAGGTGTAATTTACTGCTGCTGATAAATCCCGAATTTAGGGGCAGATTTGGATTGCGTTTTTTCCGCATCCTCCGGGCCGGCGGAAGCCACCGCTGGCCCGGAGGATGCTGAAAAACCGCAGCGGACCCACCAAAGACCCACCGCCACATTAGGATGGCTGGTGGGTCCTGGTTTCTGTCCGCAGCTTTTCCGCCGTGGTTGGCTTACAACCGCGGCGGAAAAGCCCTAATATGGTGGCGGTGACTCTCAGACACCGCGAGCCATATTAGGATGCCCAAAAAGAAATGCTTTTTCACAGTGGGTTTTCCGCCGTGGAAAAGCATACGGAGCTTCACTGCGGGGCTCGTTGCGGGCCCCCTGGGTGAAGGGGGAGTGGGGGGGGGGGACAGGGGGGGTACCTTTGGTACCCCCTGCATTTGTATGCAATAATCGTCAGGCACCGCTCGGTGCCTGCTACTTTCTGCATACAAATGCAATGTATGCCTTTTTAACATTGCGGCGGGTGTAGCTTGAGGCTGCACCGCTTCAATGTTAAAAATAGAGGATGTGACCACCAGGGTGGCGGTCATATCCTAATTGGACAGGAGGGAACTCCGCAGGCCATGCGGAGGTTCCCTCCTCCTCGATGGTCGTGGAAGGACTTGATTCTGAGAGTCACCGCCACCATATTAGGGCTTTTTCGCCGCGGTTGTAAGCCAACCGCGACGGAAAAGCTGCGGACAGAAACCAGGACCCACCAGCCATCCTCAAGTCTGTTCGCGATCATAATGAGCCCCTTACTCCGAGTTTGATTTTATCAGGTGCAATAAACAGCATCTAGCTCTAAGGGGCACTTGTAATCGAGACCCAAGTAGCACAACATTTTTTATCTTTTCAGAATTAGAATCTGGTTGGCGTTCCTGCGGCATATGTTTTGGATAAGTTTTGGGATGACCAAGAAATCCATCCTGCTGGAGTTATTCCTCAGTGGGCGGATTAAGAAAAATCAAGTAAATATCCACATTAATCTTGAATGACACCCAAGACCCAAACTGAAGCATTTTTCACTAATCAGTTCCATTTGGCTCAATTGGTGAATCCTAGAGGCTTCTGGGCCAGAGCTTCAAAACAACTTCCTGAAAGTTTCGTATCCCAAATCCACTGAAAAATAGCTTTGTAGTCTATTAGAGCACGTTTATCAGTGTGATACTTGCATACGGCTCCCTCAATAGCAACAAGCCAAAGCTTCTCATAGCCCACTAAGGAGGCTGTAAACTCGTGGATAAGCCATAGCTATCTTAACCCCTTCCATGCTGATGACGGCCGGGAGCCGTCATGCCACACAGTACTCGTGTGCTGATGACGGCTCCCGGCCGCCATGACTGCACTCGCGATCGGAATGTGCTGCACAGGCGCAGAATCGCGGCCGCGCCCAAGGGGTTAAACTGAATCCACGCAAATCAGAAATTATTCAAATCCAAATTGAAGTGAGCCACTGAGAAGCCTCCCTATTGGCCCTCTCGATCCTCAATAGTTGAATGCCTGAAACCAGTCTCAATTGTTAGGTCTATTGGCAAACTTCTGGATTCCAAACTAAATTTGCTTAGCAAATTATACAACTGACAAAAGCTTACAACAGGCTTTCTTTAGAATAGTTCCTTTCCCCTCTCTCTCGCTGTCTCTCGCATAGTGTGACTATTACCAAGGCTCTGCTTTTGCTCAGTTTAGAAGAGTCTATGGTAACTCTGCCAACCTCGGTTTTCCCAAACAAAGGGGCATATTAATGAACTCCTAGTGCAACTGGAGCATCATTTTTTGTGATGCTCCATCAGCGCAAATGACAACATCATATTTAGGGGGTCATGCAAAGCCGCTTTGCATGGGTTTGAATGGCGTTATAGATATGGAGAAGGGCAAGGTAGCGCAAATCGCTGTGTTGCTTTACTCTGTATTAGGGAGGCGTTCCATAGTGGAAACAACACTTACAACGCAACTTTTACAACGCACTACCTTTACAACAAAACCTTTACAACGCAACATCCATTACAACGCATGCCATTACAATGCAACCATTACAACGCATGTCACTAAAATGCATACCACTACAATGCATGTCATTACAACGCAGTCATTACAACGCATACCATTACAACGCATACCTACACTATCCAACACTTACCGTACTGTTGCACCCCCTGGAGTTAGAATAGTAATTTTTACCCACCCTACTGTTGCACCCCCTGGAGTTAGAATAGTAATTTTTAACCCTACACTATCCAATACTTACCATACATGCAATGTAATGGTATGCGTTGTAATGGTATGCGTTGTAAATGTAGTATGCATTGTAGTGGAATGCGTTGTAAAGGTAGTCTCAAAGAATTTTTTGTAATGGCATGCGTTGTAATGGAATGCGTTGTAATGGATGTTGCGGTGTAAAAAATGCGTTGTAAAGGTATGCGTTGTAAAAGTATGCGTTGTAACGACATACATCCTCCCACAGGCATTGCAGTGGGGTTTCTCACGCAACATCCATGGATTTTGTTGCTTCCTCAGATTTACAAAACCATGTGAATCTAGGGATGCGCCGAAACCTTACGCCTCCCCTGGAGAGGCGCAATGAGGAGAAATAACTTTATTTCTCCAGATTTGTTTCTCTATACATGTGTGCTGCATTCTGACTGAGTTAGAGGTAGGCTGCCAAAATGGTGCCAGCTCAGGGGAAAAAGGACAGGAATGCACTGTATTGGAATAATGCACTGCAGTCCTGCCCTTTCACTTTGACATGGGGCATCACAGCAAAATCACTTACTACGCTGCCTTATTCCAAATTCCCATAAATGAGGCCCAAATTATCCCAAGTTTCCCACCACCTGCAATAATTCATTGGCTTCTCCTGGAAAGATAAATTATTTTCACATTTGCCTGCATCTCGCATAAATTGTCTAGGAAACAGGAACAACATTTCTAATAAAGGAATATGTGCCTATTTGGTATATTAGATCACTGGAAACAAAGCAAAGTTTGCAACCCCACCAGGACTGCATGCCGCATTGGGCGCGAGAGCCTAGCCTGCTGACGAAGGAGCACAACTGTGGAACTCACTGATATTTCACACGTTGAATTTTCTATATACATTTCGAATATCTCCTACAACTAGGCAATATGCCATTTAATGTGACCACCTGCCAGCTTTTCATATGCAAACAAATAACCTATCATCTAGTGTCAAGAAACTCTTTTGGAGTGAACATTGCTAATTTAAAGATAACCATAAATAAATGTATCCGGGGACACATGTTGTTCCTGCTGATATTTACCTGAAGCCTTCCTTGCCTTAAAAATAACAGTCAATCTGTAATATAGAGTTTAGATTCAAAAACTCAAAGTTGTCATTGTGTTTCAGATACCCCACTAGGCCTTTGACTTGTGACCTTTTACCCTGTATTCTCTAACCATTCTTACATAATATATTAATGTAGTATAGATTATCTTCTTTCACAGTCATTTTATTATTCCAGATGTTTTGTAATGTCTACCTATGATTCAGCATACAACATATTTGTTGATGTTTGTAAGAAAAAGATTGCTCTAGTTGCTTTAATGCCCTATCCTTGGATCATTATCTCCCCACTTGCGCACATGTCTTGGGAACCCAGACATGTCTCTTCACATGATTTGTTTTGACTTCAAGAACTGGTATAGAGGGCTATGATATTCTGGTAATGGTAAGCGAGGGACATCCTTGTCCAGGGATCCGATCTAAAAGATATTTGCCCGATCTCAGCATCTTATGGGTATCTGTGGGCTTATCAGATGAAGTTTGAGTTCAGTCTAATAAAGTTATGTTGGATTGCCGCCACACTTCTCATTATCGTATACAAAAAGTGATGGATGGAATGCTTGAATTAATCTCAGCTGCTGGTAATTACTTGGGTCGCATTTCAGACCATAAATATTTTGCACACCATGCCACCTCAGTTTCAACCCAGCCACAAGCATATCAGTCTTGACCCTGCTCCAATAAGAACAGTCCAGCCAGAACTACCAGGCCTGGTTCTCCCCAAAACAGAGCACAAGCAACCAAGAACAATTTCACCCGCATTAAGGTTCAACACTTGGATACATCTTGGTTCCAGTGGCACACTGTTCACGTGACATGTCTGGGCATACCCATCCCACTGAAGGTGTGGAACTGACGTATACAAAAAAGTAATTGATGGAATGCTTACATGAATCTCAGCTGCTGGTAATTACTTGGGTCGCATCTCAGACCAGCGATACTTTGCACACCATGCCACCTCAGTTTCAACCCAGCTACATGTAACCAGACTTGACCCTGCTACAATAAGAACAGCCCAGCCTGAACTACAAGGCTGGGTCCTCCCTGAACTGGGTCCACACAAGGAGATGATGGACAGAGTGCTGAAACTTTTCAGACACTCTCCCCCAGTCACAGATCTGGGTTGAGTCCATCATCATCCTGTAGCTCACTTCGCTACTTATTCAAATCAGATATATGCAAATCAGTCTTGACCCTGTGCCTCATGGAAACAGTCCAGCCCAAACTGCCAAGGCAGGCTTCTCTGAACCGGAAACAAGCATCATGGGACCAGTTCCGGGGTAACACCCACATTAGCCAGGCTAGCTTGAATCCAGGGGCAAAGTGAGCAAAGTGAACTGGAACACAAGCAACCAAGAAGAGTTTCACCATTATTAGGGTTCATCTTTTGGGTCCATCTTGGTTCCAGTGGCACACTGTTGACGGGACAAATGTCTGGGCATACCCAACTCACTGAGTGAGTAGAACTGACGTATACAAAAAAAGTAATGGGTGGAATGCTTATTTTATACACCATGCCAACCTCATTTTGGCCCCAACATATTGGTTCAATCTCAACTGAAAAGGCCATTGTGGTGGAATGTTTCAATTTGATCCCCGATTGATATGCTTCAAAACACAAATTAATCTGAAATTTACCATGAATTATAGTAGAGAAGCCATAGAATTCTTTGACCGCAAATTGCTTGGTCCTCGTATCCTGAAAAAAATAACAATAAGGTATTAGGGTGCAGGGTAGGAGTACTCTGTCCCCCAGGCCCTTGTGGAGGGTGGATCCCAGAGGGGAAGTGCAAAAAACAAAAGTGTGCCATGAGTCCTACAGTATTCCCATGGGGCTCAGTAAGGCCTCAGGTGAGGACCCACAAGAGTGTTTTACTGCCTGTGCAAACAATAACAAGTGAAGCTTCCACTGCCCTCTATAACTTCATTATTGCTTGTTTGACGGTACTGTGGGAGTACTGTGGTACAGCAAATTTAAAACAAATAAAATGAACTTGTCAGGTGAGCGCCCGTGAGTGGCTGTGCGGCTGTGGGTGGTTTGGCCAGCAACAATTGTTGGCCACCTGAGTGGGGTTGGGCTCAGGCCCTGCAGGCAACCCCTGGCTGCACACGGCGGAAGTCTGTGCATGAAGGGTTTGGCAGTCCACAGGGGTATGGTTGCAGGTCATGGCCCTGGATTGCACTTTTGTGGGTCCATACATAAAAACTGCTTAACTCCTGATGAAGCATTTTTGTGCATGCTGAATGTTATCTTTTTACACATCACTAAAGTTTGTGGTGCAACTATTCTTTCCTGTTACACAAGATAAAGTTTGAGCACACCAAATGTGGGTCACAGAGATATGTTTGAAAGTAGGTTGAGGAATAATGCCAAAAGCTTATCTCTAAAGTCTGTGAGAAAGGCAAAATCTTCTGTTCACGATAGATTATCCACCAGTGAATAGTTGGGCACATGCCCATATTAAGTAGTTTTAATTACTGCTATCGACAAATTATATTTAGCAGGGAAGTGTGGATGTTTATTTTCAGAACTACTCTAAAGATTTGGAGGTATTACGGTTTATTGAATAATACGGAATGAAGGGGCGTCCTACTTAGAGGTGGATTATCTCACACTGGTGTTGTAAGCATTGCTGGAAGGTTGTATGCCATTATGACCATCGCGGGAATGTGTGTGGTGTATTGCACAAAACTACGGAGCATTGTCCATGGAACTAAGCATGAGCGGATTTTGCGGATTGGCAATCCGCGAATTTGCGGATTTGCGAACTCGCAATCCGCAAAATCCGCGAATTCCCGCGAATTTGCGGATTTTTTTTTTTTTTGTGTTCGCCCGTGTTTCTGCCAGTTCGCGAGGGTTTTTACAATTTCGCAATTTGCAAACTTACCTGTCGGGTCGCAAGTTTTGCGAACTTGTTGTTTCTACTTGTCCAACCTGTTTGGGACACTCTTCTTCATCACTGCCACTCTCTGTCACCACTGCCACTCTCTGACTACTCATGCAACCCTCTGGCCCACCCATGCCACCCTCTGTTTCATCACCACACCCTCTGGTTGTCCAGTGTACATTATTTTCGGCAAAGCAAAGCACACCTTCCCTGCCTCAAGTGACCTGAATTAATTTGGGGCTGATTAATGTGTCACAGAATATTTTTTTAGCTGGCACCTGCTTCCTTAGTGCGCCCTGATTAGTGATCTTTTGCACTTGCTAAGTGCTTTCATTGTTGCAAAATTAGTTACAACACCTGCCCTGCCCCAACTGACAATAATGAATTAGGGGCTGATTAATGGATTTTAACTTCCAGCCTGGCTCCTGCTTGTCTCCCTTAGCTGTAATTCATGACCTTTGTGGCATATGTGTAACTATTCTGAGGTTCAGAGCAGGGTCACATAATAGTTTCAACTGGCAACTGAACTCTGGAGGGGCCCCTCAGGAAGCACTACAGGAAATGGCTACTAATGATGTGCCTGAACTTTTGAACCTGGTAAGTAGTTACTTTCAGTTTTGCTTAGATCGTATTTCTGCAATTTCGCACTTATTCGCGGGGCGCGAACTCACGCGAACAGTGCGAGCAGTGCGAGCAAAATCCGCTGCTCGCGGATTTGCGGATTTTGCAGGAAATTCGCAAATCTCGCGGATTGCGGATTTCCCGAAAATCCGCAAAATCCGCGAGCGGAACGGATTTTCCGCCCATGCCTACATGGAACCCCGTAGAAAGTGTCATTACAGTGGAAAATGTATACCTTTCAACCTCTTGACTTAAATTTGTGGTTTATGTGAACACTTTAAGACGGTAATCTCATTAAGGTGAAAAGACATTTGTCCAATGTATGTATTGTGTTGAATTACTTCAAGACCATAAACCCTACAGGATGGTGTCACAATGATTGTATGATGTCATCAGTGGTCATAAATCATGTCATTTAACATGTCATGAGTGATGTAAAATGTGAGGTCATAAGAATTACATAACGAACAATAGTTATAGTCAGCTAAGTAAAGTACAATCAGTGAGTTTGAGCAGTTTTTGTTTGTTTGAAAATGATAGTTTTATATTCTTAACTATTATCTTTGGGATAAAGAAATGTAAACATTTTATTCAAACTGTGATTTAAACACAACTATGGGCTTCAGTGTGTCTCAATCATCACTCTATTCTCCTCTTGACACCCCTCTATTCTGCAGTCTCTTTGTGGAAACTGGTGTTTATTTTCCTCTCATATCTTTCTCAACATTAGATCTGCATATTTCATCCCTCATCACTTTGACCTTTAGCACTCCTTTTCAATCTCTCTGTCATGTGCTTCTTTGCCTCTTCTTCACTTCACTAATTCCCCTCACACACAATATGCCTCAAAGATTTGACAGCTGTGTACCTCATTCACATATTCCCAAACACACTCACTTTTACAATTGGCTCACCCAGCTTTTGTCCTGCATGCTCTGAAATGAGGCCAAGAATTGGATAAGTGTGCATTCCAAAATCCTTTATTACTCTCTAGGAGGCAATGTGAGAAATTCTCACTGTATTTACCCTGAACTCCTCAGCCCTCAATCATGGCCTACCACAACATGAACTCACACAGCTATCTACGAGTGACATTTTTCACACTCCGCACTGTACATGAGTAAAATCAATTACTCTTATGAAATGCAAGAGTAAGTAAAACGTAAAATGTAAACGGGAACAACATCGCTATTCCAAGACTGAATGGGCAGTGTCTGTGTATGCTGGCTGGTGATGGGGCACAAGGGGGGAGGGCGGTGTAGCAGTGCTTAATTTGAGCCTGTGCCTTCCGGTGCTCAGCATCGGCACTTTATTGTCAACACTGTTACAGCCTGCCACATGGTGGTGTTGTTTGTCTAAGTTTGTGATGAGGACATCAACAGTTATTTAATAATTAAATATACATTAAAATGACTGATACCTGCCACCCAAATCTATAGGAATAGATTTGTCCTCAAAATGGCGGCCCCGCCAGGAAAACTTGCCTAGGAGCTCCGGGCCACAATCTCCCGAGGGTCTACCTGAAGGAGGCTCAGGGGAGTCGTGCTCTGCCACAAGCCCAGAGACTGCCTCATGCCCTTCGCCTCTCCCAGAAGGGTCCTTGTGAGAAAGCGGAATGCCTCACACATTCCACCTGTGTCGCCTGACCTTAAAAGGGGGACGCAACGAAGAACGATCATCCGAAACACACGGCCGCAACCACTCTGAGGGCATCCTGAAATAGGCGCAGGGCATTTCGCGACTGGACACAAGCCCAGAGACTGCCTACTGCCCGTTTGCCGATCCGGAACTTCTAACGTATCCCAATCGATCTTTTCTCGTGACCTCAAAAGTCCGGATCAACTAGGACTGCACCCTGGGTGCACAGGTCCCAACTGTGGGCGAATCCCGGTGGAGTCACAGGTGAGCCGCTTCCTGTCACAAGACCTGCCTCCGAACCCAAAACCCTCTCCTAGGTGTTTCCGTGACAAATCGGAACTCTTAATTCTCCAATGCTCTCAACCCTGACCCCAAAATAGCTACATAGCTAGCACCACACTCAGTCACTACCCCCCTTTTTTTGGAGGAACCGCAGCCCCTATCCCCTATCGCTACCAACCACCTCCACTACCCCACCCACCTCCCGTTACCAAGTTGACTCAAGATACCCCACTTCCTATCGCCCATAACCCCAAAGATTGCGCCCGACTACCTCCAAGACCCCACACATAGAGCGATCTGTCACCATGCCCATAGTCACTCCCGCTATGTCCACCGGGCTACTAGATTTACACAGCACCAAAAAGATCACACACTCTGACACCCCAGCTATAATGCCTTCCATCACGACAACCGCCTCTAACCCCTCTCCCCTCCCTTCATAAAACAACATGGACCAAACTCCTTCTCAATCACCCCGCCCACCAGCCTCTCACCAAATGCAAAAAAATCCCTCAAACACAAAATGATCAGACAATTCCCCGAATCCCTCTTAGTCCATCCTCAACCATACCATAGACGTAGCCTTCATCACCGAGACCTGGCTAAATGACTCTTCTCCGCCTATCCTGGATATGCTTGTACCTCCGGGCTTCACCATCATCAACAAAGATAGGAAAGACCAAAAAGGGGAAGGCTTGGCAATTATCCATAACAACAGCCTATCAGTGTCTGAAATTGATACCTTTAAATACAACTCCTTTGAATGTCTTACTACCAACATCAAAACTACCAACAACAATCTACTGCAATGCCACCTCCTATACCATCCCCCAGGTAACACCTCCCCATTCACAGAACACCTGTCAGACCTGATCACCCACTATTCTCTCCGAGAGACCAACAACTTCATTCTAGGCGATCTCAACCTCCACTGGAACGATGAGAACAGTGCTACAGTACAATTCCTGAACGAGCTACTACAATCCAACAACCTTTACCAACACTGCTCAAAAGAGATCCACAACAAAGGGGCAATCCTGGACGCCATCATCGCCCAACATGACGTAATTACTATAGACCACATACTTCCGGTTGACTGGTCAGACCATCACCTAATACTATTCCACCTCGCTCAACCGATCCTGTGACAACCACCCATCACAGACCCCCCTACATGGTCTAGGAACTTATCGCAGATCAACAAGTCAAGTCAAGTCAAGTCAAGAAATTTATATAGCGCGCTACATACCCAGAGGGTCTCAAGGCGCTTGAGGAGGGGTGGGGAATTACTTCTCGAATATCCAGGTTTTAAGTTGCTTTCTGAATGCTAGGTGGTTTTGAGTGAGGCGAAGGTGCAAGGGAAGTGAGTTCCAGGTTTTGGCCGCTAGGTAGGAGAATGATCTTCCTCCCATGGTGGTTTTGTTGACGCGAGGAACAGCGGCGAGGGCTTGGTGGGAAGAGCGCAGCTGGCGGGGGGGGGGGGGGTGTAGAAGGAAAGACGTGTATTGAGGCAATCGGGTCCAAGTTCGTAGAGAGCTTTGTGTGCGTGGGTGAGGAGGCGGAAAGTTATCCTCTTATTGACGGGGAGCCAGTGGAGGTCTTTCAGGTGAGCAGAAATGTGTTCTTTGCGCGGTATGTCTAGTATGAGTCTGGCTGATGCGTTCTGGATGCGTTGGAGTTTTTTCCGAAGTTTTGCGGTGGTACCGGCGTAAAGGGTGTTTCCGTAGTCCAGGCGGCTTGTGACCAGTGTGTGGGTGACCGTTTTTCTAGTTTCGGTGGGGATCCAGCGAAATGTTTTTTTGAGCATGCGAAGAATGTTGAAGCAAGATGAAGAGACGGTGTTGACTTGTCTGGTCATCGAGAGTGAGGAATCCAGGATGACGCCTAGGTTCCGTGCGTGATCCGTCGGGATGGGTGCTTTTCCAAGGGCTCAACACAGCTGAACTAGAAGAAAGAATATCCTCTCTCCAGCCAATCTGCCTGGACGGCCTCTCAACTGCTGAACCCACTTCACACTACAACAAAACCACAGCCGACATCTTAGACCGACAAGCACCCTGGAAGCAGAAAAAACCTAGGAACACCCCATCCAGAACCTGGTTTAACAAGGACATCAATGAGGAAAGAAGACATCTTAGAGCCACAGAACGTCATTGGAGAAAGAATCCCTCCTCCAGCCATTGCGAGGAACTCAGCTCAGAAAGAAGAAGGTACAAAAATCATATCAATAACAAAAAACTAACTTATTCTGTACTGCCCTGGAGAAGGGAAAAAAACCCAAGAGAACTCTTTGACATCATCAAAAAACAAACATCCAAGCCGTCTACTATCCATGTCGAGCCCTCTAAAACCCTATGTGATAACTTCGCCAACTTCTTTAACGAAAATATCTCCAAGATCGAACTATCACTCAACATCAACCTCCATTTTCCCGGCAAGAACAACATCACAGCAACCAAAACCACCTTTAGACGGCGACCCATAATCGCCTGGTCCTCCTTCGATCACATCCACGAAGCCGAGATCCTCAATCTATTCTCCTCCTCCAAGCCCTCATCGCACAATCTCAACCCGATTCCTGCCCAAATGGCAAAGAACTGAAACTCACCCTTGCACCACTTTGGTGCAAAATCATTACCAACTCCCTAAAAACTGGCAGATTTTCAGAGATGGACACAATAATTTGTGTGTCATTCGCGTAGGAAAGTACTTGGAAACTGATGGAGCATACCAGCCCTGCGAGTGGAGCAACATGCAAATTAAAAAAGGTTGGACTAAGAGAGGATCCCAGCAGAACCCCACAAGGAAAGCTGAGAGCCTTGACTTTAAATGCCACAACAGCTGTTAATTTTCCAATATACACCCAATCTGTGATGAAGGTGTGAAGAAGGATGAGAGCCTTACCACTCACTCCAGCAAGCAGAAGACGTTGGACCATGCATAAAGGAGAGACAGTATCAAATGCTGCAGACAAGTCAAACACCACTACGATAGCTACCGCCCTGATCTACCTGACAACTGCTGCTACAGTGAGTGCTGTCTCTGTGCTACATCCACTCCTAAATAAGTTCTGCGATGGGTTAAGAATAATATGAGAGGCTATCAATTTAGACTGTGACGATTAAACAGCGAAATCTATCAATGGGTACTCTCTTGGTGCATAGAGAAATCCCCATCAGAATGGTAGCCCCACCTCCCACAGACAGCCCAGAAGGACGTCCGGAGTACCGACGGACAGAGCGGTGCTCCGTTTTACCTGCGCTGTGGCCAGGTGAGGTGGGGCTACATTCTCCTACAAATTGGGAGATTTTCAGGTGACAATTACTCTGTTACTTCACATTTACTTTTTTCACAACACCCAGCAGTAGCATACTAGGTCCTGATGAAGCAGTAGGTGACCTAAGGGCCCAAGGTAAACTGCAGAAACATGTCGACCATTACTTCCATCACTACCATTTGCACTGTTTTTTATCGTTGGGAAACGGGAGGTGCCTATTAAAATATTTTTCCTCCTTCTTACTCAATTTTATATTATCTCACTTTCAACACCTTTTGATTTACACTATTCAGCACTGCTATTCAGTTACCACCTGATACCGAGTTAATATCATACATACATTGGGACTTACATAGTAGATTCGGCTGAATCTGGCCAAATCTTCCATTGGGTATGTTTTCCCACTTGCTATATGAAGGTTCCCAAATGATGTAGGGCGGTACAAGTCGGGATTCTGTTGGGGATTTCTCTATGCACCAAGAGAGTACCCAGTGATAGATTTCGCTGTTTAATCGTCACAGTTGAGACCACTGCCTAACAGACACACAGCATTTATCTCGTTTCGACCCCCTGCTACTTGATAGTTGGTAGTTACATAGTTATAAGGGTTGTAGCATTGTTTGGTCGTTAAATATTCCCTCGGACCCCCCTTTTTGTTGTTATAAAGGCTATCAATTTCACCAGATCATGATTCAGATATTTCTCTAATATTTTGCCGGGTGCCGGCAGCAGGGAGATAGGGCAAAAAAATGTTCATGTCATCAAGACCATCATTGGATTTTTTTCTGTAGACTAATTACTATGGCTTTCTTCCAGAGGCAGGGAACAATACCAGTTTCCAAAATCTGATTGAAAACACTCTCTAAAAATGATCAGCAATGCAGTCAGGAGCTAGCTGCAAAAGTTTGGGCGGACAGCAGTCAAAAGGGGATCATGATTTAATGCTCAAGAGAAATTTTTTAATTTGCTGCATCAAAATAGGAGAAAAGATGGAAATCCATGGGGAGAGTGCTTCAACTATCATAGCCCTTACCACAATAGGATTGAATTAGAGTATAAGTTGAGGATTTTATTTCTAAAATAGTTGGCAAGTTTGTCACAAACCCCGTGCGAACTGTCATTAAGGCCTTGGATAGAGAGTGGAACAGTTTTTTAACTACTGTAAAGAGTTCCTTAGTCGAGTTGCTCTATAATCTGATTTTTTCTGTATAAAAGCCAGATTTAGTGTCACTTAAGGCTCACTTATAGCAGAGTAAGAGAGCTTTGTGCTTTTCCTTTTCTGTGTGACCATGTATTTCATGCCCTCTCCACTCCTGTCAGTGGCAGTTTTAAGTTAGATTTGTAAGTTCTCTGGTACAGAGTTTAGATTTCAAGGGTGCCATTATGTCAAGGGCTGCCTCAATACATTCATGGAAATCTTGAGCTGTGCAGCTAAGAGGGCCTTCAGCACTGGTGTTAGAAGTATTAAGTGCCTGTTCTAAATCTGCTGGAGTGATCTTACTCAAGTTCCTGGAGGATATTATCTTGGACTTAGATGCAGAAGAAACTGCCTTCACCCCTGACTGTGTGGAATGGACATTAAACACAACCACATGATGGTCTGCCCAACAAAAGGGGAGAATTTTTCCAGCAGAGAGAGAATTACAATTAGTAAAAATACCATCCAAGGTATGGCCCGCCATATTGCACCATATTGGAAGGAGCATTAACCAATTGGGAGAATCCATACATCATCATACATTCAAGCAGAGAAATAGAGTCTCTACTGGAGAAATCTTCCAAATTAAAATTAAAATCCCCATGAATGGCAAAATTGTAGTGGACAAGGAATGGCTCCAGAGCCTGGCACCAGGCGCCTGAGAAATTGCTTGGACTAGGTGGGTGATAATGCAATAGTCCTGAAAGTGCTGAATTCGCAAAACATTTCAGTCTGAAAAGAACCACTTCACCAGTGGCCAATGAGTGCCTAGCCACTGGTTCAAGAGTGCAACTGAATGAGTCTCTGAACATAGTTGCAAGCACGCCTCCTCTCCGACTGAGGCGCTCAAGTAGAGACATAAGATATCCTGGCAGGACCGCCACAGCTGGGTCAGGTCTAGAATCATCATTGGCCCACATTTCAGTAACAAGTTGACATAAACTATGAGAAAAAACCCTCTGTTAAATCATTGTAACTTTACGAGTCAACTATTGGTGATATTGAATATTTGTCCTGAAGAAAGTGGTGGTTATGTACCGTATTCCACAGAAAAGTATATTGATATTTATAATTGGATTTACTGGTTGAAGACCAGGATAGATCTCATTTTCCAAATATTAACTGTTTTCTGAATGTGATCCTTTACAATCCAGTAAAGAGGTTTGAGTGCTTTAGTGTATGAATGAGAATTGTAGTATTAAGGAAGGCTTCTCTTTTGGTGAACTTCGTTGGATATATTACATTTTTGTAAACATTGTTACTAAAGAGAATTTAAAAACATTGTAAAGGGTGTCAATATGGTGCCCTTCATAAATCATACAATGACTTTTCGAAGATTAGAAGCAAAATATGGGAACGATTATTGCTTTCTTCCTGATAATGATACACCTCTTACCACTGTGATTGGGGTTCCCATGTTTAGTGATGCTGAACACACATCTACAATTTTCAGGAAGATAATATCCTGGACACATGCACCTCTTTACTACTGGGAAGGGTATGTGTAAGCTTGGTATTCCAAAATAATATTGTTTAAAAAATATCATGAGACCCAAATATCGTGTCATAAATACTGTGATGTCAAAAGTATTGTGGAGCAGAATATAGAAATCAAGAATATTGTATTTGAAGTCTTTTATATAAATTGGTTGAGTTTAATTAGTTTTGCGTTATAAGTTATTATTTTAATAATAAGTATGTTTAATTATTTTTAGTGTGATTTTATGGTTCTTGATTTGGTAATATATTTTAAGGTTTTGTAATTTATGTACATTTTTGGTCAGGTTGTTGGGTTTGCAAGAAAAGAGAATGTTTTTGATTATTTTTTAATTTGCTAATGAATCATGTTAATAATATGTGGGTTATTTAATAGATAATTTAAAGAATATGGTAAGGATTGTTTTATTTGTTAATTGGTTATTTAGCTAATTGAATGTGTTAATGATTGAATTTTATAATTCATTTGGACACTCATTAACAATACTTAAGGGTTTGGTATAATATTTATTTTTGGGTGTTATTATTTTCTAAAATGATGTGTATTATCAATTCTTATGTTATGAATTAATTTTCTTTTGTAGTTGGAGTTTTAAGATAGTATGGTGGTAAGTATTTTAAATCTATTTTTAACATGTAATTTATATGATTTTTAAAATACACTTATGAATAACTTTATATACTAAGTCTGTGCTTTTAGTATTTAATCATTTATATATAGTATGTAATGTTACAAATATCTTGTAACTGTTTATAGAATAAATATAATCATGTATATTTTATATTTATGTCATTTATTTTGTATTTATTTATGATAGGGGAAATTAAAGCTGAGATTTCTAAAGTTTTACATTTTCTCGATTGTTGCTTTTGCAGGAGCAGAAATCGTAGTTCTGATCCCTCCAAAATCAAACACTTACCCTACTCTTGCTAATGTTGAAGTCAGAATAATACATTTAATCCTTTCAAAGTCGAACACTTTCCCTACTGTTGCCAAACTTGGGGGGTCATTAGGATGACGGGCGGACTTAATCCGCCCGCCATCCTATCGGGACTAGGGACTGCTCGCCATAAGGGCGGGGTTCTCGATGGTGGAATTAGGATGCGCCCACCACAGTGGTGGCGCATCCCTCAGTTTTACCATTGTGGCGGGCGGTGCTCTCTGCACCGCCCACCACAATGTCAAAAATGAATGTATGCATTTGCATACAAGAAGCGGCAGGCACCGTGCGGTGCTTGCTGCTTCTTGTATGCAAATGCTGGGGGGTACCACAGGTACCCCCCATGTGCACCCCCCTACTCACCTTCACTCTAGGGGCCCGCTGAGGGGCCCTAGAGTGAAGACCGCATGCCTTTCCGTGGCGGCATTGCTGCCACGGAAAGGCATCTCCTTTGGCCCATCATAATATGTCTGGCGGTGTCTATTAGACACCGCCACCATACTATTCCTTTTCCACCCTGGCCGCAAGGGGACTGGGGCGGAAAGCGGCGGACAGTCTTTCCATCTGCCGCGGTCCCCCCCCCGCCATCCTAATATGGCGGGTGGAATTCTGGTGATGATGTCGGGCGGATTGGCCCCGCCAGGCCGGCGGTGGCTACCGCCAGCCTGGCGGGGGCAATCTGCCCGACATCATAATGGGGCCCTTGGTGTGGCAATAGTAAATTTGAACTCTATAGAGTTCAACACTTTCCCAACTGTTGCTTACATCAGAGCAGGAATAGTAACTGTAAAACCTCCAATTTATGTAGGAGCGGGAATAGTAAATTTGAGCCCTCTGAAGTTCAGCAATTTTGCTGCTGTTTGTAAGGTGGAATGGGAGTATGGAAATTAATCCCTCCAAATCCATATTTTTACATCCAATTTATATATCATTTTCATATTTCTTTTTTTATTTCATAAAGTTTTCTTAACATAATTTTATTAATGTATTTTGTGTAGTTTTTTTTAAATTAATGTGTCTTTTATTTTAATGTTGTTACTGTGTAAGTTTTAATTTTTTTAATATCTAATGTTTCTAATTGTAAATGCAAATTAATTATTGATTCATATTTATACTTAAGAATAAAACTTGTGACTACATTAAACTAGATATGTTTCAACTTTATGTTTGTAAGTGATATATTTGTTATATATAGTTATGTCATTCTAATATTTTTAATGAAATTTTATTTTTAAGGCAAATATATGTTTAAATGCGATATAATGCATAATATTAGAAATATTCAACATAATTATTTATTTTAGGATGATATCATGCTCTTCTAAATTTTTGCTGATGCATTTCTTAAAATTAGTTAATTTGTGAAAGAAGAGTGCAGGTGCCCGAAGTTCTGATCAAAAGCCAGCAGCCAGTGCTATTAAATGTTGCTGAATACCAAGGCTGGAAGACTTTAATCCACTGCAGGGACTCTCTGACCCTTTTTTCTCGTACTTGCAGATTCTTGCTTTCTGTTTGCAATAGTTTTGCTGTCTTTTTATTCCTCCAACTTTACGATCTGTGTGTTTTTCCCTCTTTTACACTCCGTAAATATATGATATGGGAAACATAAATGCTGTTCCCCAAAGATTTTTGCAGGTGCTCCCCACCGGCAACCACTGCCTCAAATTAAGCACTCATTTCACATCTAAAGTAGGTTAGGTCGATATATTTGAGCTCAATATTTTTTTGCTACTGATATTTTTGTCTGCAATATTTCATCATAAAACCGTTAGTACATGTCCACAGATGGAAAAGTGAGGTAACATCCCCATAACTGATGAGCCTTAGTGTAATGAGTTTTCCACAGGGAAAAAAACATAACCATGACGAAACAAAAGAAAGTTAATTGTTCAAAAAGGCATTTGCATTTAATTGATTTCCTCGTATGGAAATGGCCCTGTGGTATAATTGTGCATTCAGAAAATCTTACATACTGTAACTATTGATGATTTCCAAAGTATGCCAGGAGTACTTTGAAAAAATTGTAAGAAAAACACATGAATTTGTTCCTAAGGCACGAGCATGCCGAGAGATGAAAGGTTTAGGTTTTTTGTAGGTACCAGTTGTCATTCTGGCCCCTTGGACTGAAGATGCATGTGACAGGTTTTCACGTTCCCTGTGTTATTTGCCTGTTAGAGTTAGCCATTTCTGCCATCATATTTGTGTATAGAGGGCCATTTTATGTGGATGGTCCTCAGCTGTAGGACAGTCTCCGAAATGCCTTCATTGCTTGTCGGCCATATGCCCGAGAGAGATTGGCCGGAGATTTTGTAGGGTGCATAGTCAAAATATCGATTCCAAACTATCGACCAACATTAATATCTAGTTAAAAATATCGAAGGTGAAGAACATCGAGGTCAAGAATATCGTTAGACAGAATATCGACCCTAAGGTAAGTAATATCGATTTTTTTATATAGATGTAAGTAATATCGAAGTTAGTAGCATCTATATCAATTATATCGATGTTACAAATTTTGATGTTACTAATATCGATATTTGTTTGTTGTTATGTATTTTATTATGTATTTTATATGTATGTGTTATATGTTGTTGTTAAGTTTTTTATTTGTTTTAAGTTATATGTGTACTATTATTTATATATTAAAAATGTTATATTTAATTACATTTTATGTTTTAGTACTGGAGCAGGTTGTGGGTTTATAGGGGAATAAGGAGGGAAGTAATTTAATTATAGTAAATTAATTATTAATTTTTAGTAATTGTAAATTAATTTTAATTCATTTTTGCCTTTAAGTTATGTAGCGGGTGTGGGTTTAAAAGGGATTTGGGTGGGAAGTAATTTAATTGTAATTAAGTAATTATTTATTTTTAATTGATATCGATAATTATTTTATTTATAATTAAATATTATTTGGCAATTAATTATTTTAATTGCTAATAATTTTTTAATTGGTAATTAAGGTTTCTTATTGGTAATTATATTTTTAATTAGCAATTAATTTTTTTAATTGGTAATTAAAGTTTGTTATTGGTAATTGAATTGTTTAATTGGTAAATAATTTTTTTAATTGTAATTAAGTTTTGTAATTGGTAAGTATGTTCTTTAATTGGTAATTACATTTTTTAATTGGTGATTATTATTTTTAAAATTGGTAATTGATATTTTTAATTGTTAATTGCTTTTTATCAATTAGAAATTCATTTTAATTGGTAAATAATTTTTCATTAAAAATTTTAAAAAAATTGTTTACCATTTTTTAATTGTCAATCAATTTTTCATTATTAATATGTTTTTTGTTTTGAAAAATATTGTAGTGTTCAATATTTATTATTTGGTAATTTATGTTTTTTTAATAATATTTAATGGTATTTATTGTTAATTTATTGTTAATTATTCAATTGTAATTATGTTTTTAGTAATTATTAATGGGTATTTGCAAATGAGGTAGAGTTTTTTAAAAATTACATTTTTTATTATTTTATTTACAAGAATTATTTATAAGTATGTTATATTTAGCTTCTACGCTATCCAATCCTTTCCCTACTGTTGCGCTCCCTGGAGTTGGAATAGTAATTTTTACCCCTACGCTATCCAACGCTTTCCCTAATTTTGCACTCTCTGGAGTTGGAATAGTAATTTTTACCCCTACGGTATCCAACGCTTTCCCTACTGTTACACTCTCTGGAGTTGGAATAGTCATTTTTACCCCTACGCTATCCAACGTTTTCCCTACTGTTGCACTCTCTGGAGTTGGAAAAGTAATTTTTACCCCTACGCTATCCAATGCTTTCCCTACTGTTGAACTCTCTGGAGTTGGAATAGTCATTTTTACCTCTACGCTATCCAACGTTTTCCCCACTGTTGCACTCTCTGGAGTGGGTATAGTAATTTTTACCCCTACGCTATCCAATGCTTTCCCTACTGTTGCACTCTCTGGAGTTGGAACAGTAATTTTTACCCCTAGGCTATCCAACGTTTTCTCTACTGTTGCATTCTCTGGAGTGGGAATAGTAATTTTTACCCCTACGCTATCCAATGTTTTCCCTACTGTTGCACTCACTGAACTGGGAATAGTAATTTTTACCCACCCGCTATCCAACACTTTCCCTACTGTTGTACTCTCTGGAGTTGGAATAGTAATTTTTACCCCTACGCTATTTAATGTTTTCCCTAATGTTGCACTGTTTGGAGTTGGAATAGTAATTTTTACCCCTACGATATCCAACGTTTTCTCTACTGTTGCACTCTCTGGAGTTGGAATTGGAATTTTTACCTCTACGCTATCCAACGTTTTCCCTACTGTTGCACTGTTTGGAGTGGGAATAGTAATTTTTACTCCTCCGCTATCCAACGCTTTCCCTACTGTTGCACTCTTTGGAGTTGGAATAGTAATTTTTACCCTACGCTATCCAACGTTTTCCCTACTGTTGCACTCTCTGGAGTGGGAATAGAAATTTTTACCCCCACGTTATCCAACGCTTTCCCTACTGTTGCACTCTTTGGAGTTGGAATAGTAATTTTTACCCCTAAGCTATCCAATGTTTTCCCTACTGTTGCATTCTCTGCAGTTGGAATAGTAATTTTTTACCCCTTCGCTATCCAATGTTTTCCATACTGTTGCACTCTCTGCAGTTGGAATAGTAATTTTTATCTCTACGCTTATACAACGGTTTCTCTACTATTGTGCTCTCTGGAGTGGGAATGGTAATTTTAAGTTCTATGCTATCCAACATTTTTATTAATGATGTTTTTTACTCATGGATTTTGAACAGTATTTTTATTTATTTAGTTATTTTTTCTGTATAAATGTAGATAATGTAGTATATAATTAATTTTAAAAATATTAAAGGTATATTTAATTTTTAAATTTATTAAACATAATTCTTTACTTTTTATTTATGTTTATGTTTTATGTTTGTAAATGTATTTGTAATGTATAATATTTTTTTATTAATTTATAAATTATTAAAATAATTATTACAACTTATTGTTAAGTGCGTATAAATTATATATTTTCTGTATATGTTTAATTAATTTATAATTATTATGTATGAATTATTTATTAATTTTAAACATTATTAGATATTTTAAACTATGTTTATTTTATTTATTAGTGTAATTTACTTTATTTTACATTTATATTTTTACAGAAAAAAACGATATTTTTAACATCGATATTTTTAACATCTATATATTTTTTTCGATATTTATGTACTTACCATGTTGTAGATAGGATGTCGATATTCTTGCCTTCAATATTTCTGCATCGATATTCCTGTAGGTCGATATTTTCAACGTCGAAATTTTGTCAGTGATTCTTTATTAGCTTACCTGGGATGCCACTGTCGATGATATGAATGAATGTCAGTGATAACTCTTACTGCTGGTGGTATTCATATTACTGATGGAAATGTTGCTAGCAGGATGTATGACTATGCATTTTCTTGATTTTGCTGAGATTTTGCTCCCTGGATATTTTTGCTGCATATGCTGATGTTATACACAGAGGGTCACATTTATCCTAAAAAATCACCCAGCACAGCAAGCCTCCTTGCTGCGTGATAGGGAAAGGGAAAGGGCAGGAATGTACTGTATTTAACATTATCCTGCCTTTTCCCTGCACTGGCCCATAATGTGCTGCCTGGAGCCAAAGCCTAGTACCAAGCTCCAACGCAGGCACCCAGTGCACTATTGTGAAAATGTACCTACATTGTAAGCAGGATTGTTTTTATGCTGGAAGGGACACCTTTCTGCACAAACACAATCCCCTGAGGCAATTTCCTCTTTCTGTGTGCGATGCAGACTGCAGCAAATATAAAAGGAGGAAAAATAAGGAGAAATAAAGATCTATCTCCTCATTACGACTCACCTGGGAAGCTGTAGCATTTTGACGCATTCCCAGGTCTGCCAGTAATGGAAATGTTCTGAAATCCATGGGTGGATATGTGGGAACAACCACTCTCCACCTATGGAACGCCTCCCTGGAGCAGAGTAGCACAACGCTGTGTTTTGTGCTCTGCTGCGTTACTCTAGATTGATCAAGCCACCCAGGGCCACGCGAGGTGGCCTTCGTGGTTTGGTAAATCTAACTTAAGAGTTGCATCGCTCGCACAGTGAAAGGACACCTTTGATGAATTTGGCTCCAAAGTCTATCTCCTAGTGCTTCTCTAGAAGCAGGGCATGGTCAGTGGTAACACCACTTTAACTATAAGAGGGAATATCCCACCTGTGTGTTTTTACCAGCAGGGTTCCTTTTGTGAACTCCCAGCTCTCTTGATTCCTCATTCACTTACACATTTGAATAGTTACAGCTATGGCACCTTTGCAGGCGTCCTGACTTTCTGCATTTTTTTCTCATTTCATGCTTTTATAGGCTAACCACTCTGGACAACTGATATTGACCTTTAAATCCTCATAATGAAAAGGTCAACTGCTTGAGGAGCCTAATGGACAATAATGGGGTGAGGAAAGAAGCTGCAGTGTCACGCAATTAAGCATGGACAGCGCCATTCTGAGTTTTTCCGTGGTTTTTGCCTGGATGGGCTTTACAACTGGACTTTATCATTGCACACATTTTCGCCAGATTAAATCCGGAGGGATTTCCAGGGGATCAGTTGCACATTTCAAATTCACCTTAAAATGTAAGAAAACTGCATTCGGAGGTGTGCCCCTGTGATTACAGAGACAATGCATCACCTGTTAACCCCTCCCATGCTTCTGACGGAACCGCTCCGTCACAAGCCACGGGTGAGCTGTGCTTGTGACGGAACGGTTCCATCACGGCCCGCTCGCTACGCCTGCGCGGCGCTGATTTTGCGCCTGCGCTGGCGCTTTAATGGGCGGGCGGGTTCGTGACGGAATCGTTCCGTCACAAGCACAGCTCGCCCGCGAGCCGTGACGGAGCGGTTCCGTCACTAGTGTGGAGCCGCCGCACGGACGCCCCACCCCCTTAGCGCTGCGGCGGAACAGCCGCCGCAGCGAAGGGGTTAAATATTGCAGTATCAGTATTGTGTGGTATTAGTACTCTAAATACAACAGTTTATAGAATGAGGGCCTTTGTGGCTAAATACTGTGTCCGAGATTTACTAAAAGCGCACACAAAGAAGGGCAGCAGGCAAAGTTGCTGTGCTGCGTTGTGTGAACTGGAGAGAGCAGAATTGCATCTTATTTATAAATAAATGGCACTGTTCTGGGCTCTTCATGCACTGGCACATTTTTACAGCCATGCACCAACGCAGGAATCTTTGCGCCATAGTCTGAGTTAAGGTCAGGATAGTTGTTATACAGGAATGTCTACCTTCCTGCACAAAAACTATTCCATAAGGCTTTTTCCTCTGTTTATGTGTGCTGAAGAATGCAGAATACATAAAAAGAGGAAAGAAACAGGAGAAATAAAGATATTTCTTCTCTTTCCACCAGGCTCAGGCAGCCACAGGATCTTGGCATAACTCCATGTCTACATGTCTTTGCACAATTATGGCTGACATGGCTCGTGGGCGCAGAGGGATGGCGGGGTGGGGATAGCAGTCGGGGGTTGCGCTTGGTGCAATAATGAAAAAAAATAAAAATAAAAAACTTACCTTTTCCCCATCTGGGTCCCGCATCTCTGCTTCTGCTCTCCTCTTGCACATCTAGGAACAGGAAGCAGGCCCAACTGACCAATCACAACGTTGCAATGGAGCATTGTGATTGGTAAGCACCTAGGTCCCCCCTGACCAATCACAACGCTGCAATGCAGCGCTGTGATTGGTTTTAAGCGTCCTGGTTCTACGTTTAACCAGGGAATGGGGGCCAGGGCATGTTCTCCATGCAGGCTGTATTGTAGCCTGCATGGAGGAACGGGAAAGCGCGCATGACTGATTTGGGGCGGCACGAGAGGGCCAACCAAACAGTCATTGGACATTTTGGAGAGGGCAAATCACTCCTCCTCTGCCTTGCTCCAAAAGCAGAGCTGCCCGACCACCCACCCACCCGCAAAGCAGCAGGAAGCATCATAAAATGATAATACCACAAAGTTATGATCATTTTATGTTTCTGCTTTGCACTGCTTAAAAGTAGTGAGGCGACGCTCCTCCGCCATAGCGGAGGAGCCGCCACTGTCTTTGCAGATATGTATTTGCATCAAAATCCATAGATGGATGCTTGGAAACGCCCATGCACCACCCACAAAATGCCTCTCTGACACAAAGTAAAACAAGACCTTGTGTTTACTTTTTGTTACAAACCAAAGCACTATTCACAGTTTGTGTTGGTTTGTAAATTCCAAATAAGATTTTGCTTTCGATCTGATCTGCACTAAGAAAGTAACGTAAACACGAAGAAAAATCTTTGTAAATCTGGGCCATTGTTTCTTAGTTCTAATTGTTTCTTTCCATGCAATTCCGTGCATCTTTTTGTAGTGTCGGACCACTCAGTTTGGACGAGAGAGAGATGTAGATGGTAGGCTATACATCACGTTATGCACCAACTAATCTAATCTTGGACACCTGGTCTATTTTTTACATCGAATATAAGACGTCCGGTCTAAAATTCAAGACGCCAGGACATGGGAGCGCGGACTTAGCATTGGCTGCTTTTGTGCCCATTGGGAATTGTTGGATATATTGAATTTATAAAGACCAATTGACATTAACTGTGGATGTTTGTTGCCAGATTTATTTATTCTGATATACACAATGGACAGGGGACAGTGTCCATTCAACTATGGTAGTAAGTCAGGTGATTATTGTACTGAGGAGACCTCGAGATTCAACAGGGGTCGAAATGTCGACATTTGTTTCACCTGGTTGTTTTTAAGAATTAGTTAACATGCTGTGAGGCGATATACACGTTTTTCTAATTTTTTTCCGTAACTTTCTTCTGTAACACGAAGAATCAGCACACTATTTCGTTTTTTTGTGTGTTAATATTGTATAATTTGTGTTTGTTTCTCCCACTTTGGCACTGCTTCGCCTGCACTTTTGTTATTAACTATAATCTGCGTATAGAATGTGTTTGCTCCATGAACAATACAAAGAAATACTTTAGCAAACCATCGTCAGCAAAAAAATATTTTCCGCTTCATCTATTGGACTTGTTTTTGTATGTAAGATTACCAAAGGGGGCAGGGACCCTCTGGTGTTAAGAAGTAAATACATTCAATGTTGGCTTCCCCGAACGGTGGGTAGAGGGTTGCCTATTTTTCTGAATAGAGTTCCACGGTGGACGTTAAGAATTTTCAGGAAACTAAAAGCTGTAGAGTCCTCTTTTTACATTTAGTTTCGAAATACAAGCACAACTTAACATATTGCTGTAGCCAATGGATCTTTCTGTTACACGGTGACACTATAAGTTGCTCATTTGTTTTAGGGAGGTAGTGCTTTGGCATGCTGATGGTAGTGTACTCATGTGGGAGGGCATCTAGATGGGGTTAGTAGTGCAGTGATGGTAGTTTCTTAGTAGGGTCATATTTCAGTGTGGATTTGGGCATGAGGTGTAGGGTCGTGATATTTTGTGCTATGATGGAACGGTGGTGTTGTTGGGCCGTGGCAAGGCAATAGGGACTGGTTAAGTGGTGGTAGTTGTTTGGTGCTGTTGGGCTAGCATGGTAGTACAATTGTTTGGGTGATATTGTAGCACCGGAAGGTAGTAGTTCAGTGATGAAAGTATCATAGTGACTGTTTTGAGGTGGCAGTGCGTAGTAGTGAGTTGTAATGTAGTGCTTGGAACAGTATTGAGGTGTAATGGTAGTAGTGTGGAGTTTGGGTTGTGATGTTGTCCTGATGGATTTCCCCTGTAATAATACAAAGGTTGGTAATAAAGTGATGGGTACTAGTAATGTGAAGTTGGGACCTTATTTGGGATTTGGATCTGGAATTGCAGCAAGGGGATGACAGTCTGGTGATGGGGTGGCAGTGGGGTACTGAATAGTAATAGTATAGTGCTGTGGGTGGTAAAGCAACTGTGATGGGTGGCAGTGTGATGGTGGGAGCACAATCATTCTGTGGTAGTTGAGAAGAACAGCCCTATGGGATAATATAACTTTGGTCTTCATGATGCACTGCAGTGGAAAACCAGATTCTGACTGAATTTACACCACACAATCTCTTCAACGTATTTCAATCATTCATAACAAACAAACAGGCAGAGCCCAAGCTGTAAGGAGAAGGTGATGTTTTGCTGATGAGGCTGAAAGAAAGTTGCCTCGTCTGGCATGCTGCCCAGGGAGGTCAGGTGGTGACTGAAACTACATCCCTAGCACTCCTGAACACCAGCAGGCAAGCAGAAGTGACATTGAGGGTTGTCTCTGGTTTGCACCTTTGCCCAGCTGCAGAGGCATGCTTGAAATAGACCTAGTTAGGCTTGCTGAACAGAGTACCTTAAATCTCGGTTTATGGAGAGTCATGAGTATCCGCATCAAAGATGCATTGCACAGCTGGTGTGATGCATCAGTTCCGAGATGAGGCAAGGCAGCAGCGCTGTGAGGGTCTGCATCGTCGGCTAGGATCCCGTCGACTGGCCTTGTGATGCAAAGTCTGGCATTGAGGATGCGGAGCACGTTCAGGGTGGCGCATCAGTTCTGAAGAGAGGGCTGCTTGCAACAACGGTTGTGAGGGCCTGTGCGTGGGATGTGTCATGCAGTGGTGGTTCCAATGGGCATGCAGTGCTGATGCGGGTCTTTGTGACAGGTCCAATCCATACAGCAGCATCGATGAGTTGGTTCCATTCAGGTGTATGTCATACAGCAGAGAAGATGCATAAATTCTGCTAGATTCACAGAGGCTGGCAGAGTAGCTTAAGCAGACTTCTAAAGGTCCAGGACTGGGGTGACACCACGTGGCAGAGACTCATAGATGGCAGAGTCCAAGTGCAGATGGAAGGTTTTTGAAAGCCTGTTGTGTCCCTGAGGCTTCGGATCAGGAGTCCAGCCAAATAGCCCTTGGAGTCTTTCTGGGTTCTGGGTTCAAGAGATGCAGATCCAGTTCTTCTCACCCAGTCAAGAGGGCAGTAGACAGCACAGCTGGGCGGCAATCCTTCCGAGCAGCAGTCCAGCAGAGTGGCAGTCCTTTCAGAGGTACTGGCGTAGTATCCACAGGTCCAAAGTGTACAGAAAAGGTGGTGTCTGAGGTTGAGTATTTATACCTAGTTGTGCCGCTGAAGTGGGGAGAAGCTTCTAGAGGCATACCTTTGAAGTGCACATGTGCCCTGCATTCTACTACAAGGGTTATGCAACCCTTTGTATGGAGACAGGACACAGCTTTTTCAAGTATAAGTGGGGCCGGGTCCAGCTCTTCCCTCCCATCCTGCCAGGGACGGCCCATCCATTCACACCAAAGTCCTTCGGTGTGTCCTTCGTTGTGTTTGCCAGTCTAGGAGGATTACTCAAAGCTCAACTGTCAACTACTCCCAGTCATGTGACCCAAAGACAGACTGCAGACACCTAATGCCTAAGGTAAGAAAATGGCAACTTTCTACATGTGTCATTTTCGAAATCGTAATTTAAAATTCAACTCTACCATGAGTTAGGATTTTTCATTACAATTCCAGAGACACCAAACATCAACTTTGACCTGGTCCTATTTGGAAATTACTCAAATGTTATCCCATGGGAGAGGTAAGGCATGCAGTAGTGAAA
Organism: Lissotriton vulgaris; assembly: GCF_964263255.1. NCBI lineage: Eukaryota > Metazoa > Chordata > Amphibia > Caudata > Salamandridae > Lissotriton > Lissotriton vulgaris. The sequence continues at coordinate 141,450 of NW_028240616.1, read as the reverse complement.
TAAGAGTTTGAGCTTTTCACTTCCAGGTCATGTAAAACTCAAAACTACTGTCCAACATTTTAAATACACTGCACCTTGCCCTATGGGCTGTCCAGGACCTACCTTATGGGTGACTTATATGAATGAAATGGCATTTGTAACGCGCAACTATGCCCATTGGGCGTCAAGGCGCCTAACTCAAATAACTAGCTGTCAGCAATCAGAATCAGAGCTTACTGGTATGCTTTAATGAAAAGCCAAGTTTTCAACGCTTTCCTAAAGAGGTCAAGTGAAGGCAATGACTTGATCTCAAGGGGAAGTGTGTTCCACATCTGGGGTGCCAGAATGGCGAAGGCCTTGCTCCCCCAGCTAGCCTTCTTAGCACGAGGGATTACCAGTTGGTTAAGCTCCCTCGAGCATAAGCATCTGTTCGGGACATACCTAGTGAGTAAGGATCCAAGGGCATCTGCCGGACCTGCCATTAGGGCACTGTATGTAAGGCAAAGAAGTTTAAACATAATCCTTGAGGGAATAGGAAGCCAATGGAGATTCTTCCTCGCCAAGGTCATAGAGGACAGCCAAGGCAGGGCAAGGGCAAAACGCGCCGCCGCATTTTGTACAACCTGCAGGCGCTGCAGAAGGCCCTTGTTGGCCCCGGCGTAGAGTGAATTACAATAGTCGAGCCTTGAGCCAACAAGAGCGATCACAACCTGCTTCCATGCCTGTGGGGAAAGATAGTGGACGATTCTTTTCAGAGTCCTGATGACGCCCCAACAGGTGGCCACCGTCCTATTGACCTGGAGTTCCATAGAGAGCCGGGTGTCAAAAATGACACCAAGGTTCCTGGCAGATTGTGTAGGTGTGGGGCAGATGCCTAAAGATGGAGGCCACCACTCACCTGACCACATGCCCTGGTCTTTTCCGAAGACCAGGACCTCTGTCTTGTCCCCGTTCAACTTTAGGGAGTTGGAAATCATCCACTCTGCAACAAGTTGCATGCAGGACCTAAAGTTTGACGCGGCGACATTCACAGAGTGGGTTAGGGACACCATAATCTGCGTGTCGTCGGCATACGACACTACCTCCATCCCCTGGGATCTTACTAGTCTTGCAAGGGGGGGCCACGTAGATGTTGAACAGGGTCGGACTCAATGCCGACCCCTGTGGCACCCCACATTGCAAAGACTTGGCTGGGGAGAGGTACTCTCCTAGCATAACACGCTGCTCTCGTTGATGTAAGAAGGAGCTCAGGAGACTGAGGGCCGGTCCTTCTACCCCTGCCTCTCTTAACCTAGATGTTAAAGTAAGGGGAGACAGGGTGTCGAATGCTGCTGTAAGGTCCAGCAGTACCAGCACAGTGGTTTGACCCAGATCAACTTTCCTGCGGATGTTATCCATGACTTTAGTCAAAGCAGACTCCGTGCTATGCAGCTTTCTAAAGCCATGTTGGGACCCGTCCAAGAAGCCTGAAGCATCAAGCAAGTTAGAAAGATGAAAGTTCAAATGGGCCTCCAGCATCTTAGCAGGGGCAGGCAGAAGGGATATGGGTCTGAAGTTCTTCAGTATGCCGGAATCCAGGGTAGACTTTTTCAGAAGAGGCTTTACAATAGCTTTCTTCCATGCTAATGGAAAAATACCTTGTTCCATGGCTCCATTCATTACTTCCAGCATCGGAGGAAGAATGGTATCTCTACAATCCTTTAGTAATTTCAAAGGAACTGAGTCCAGAGGGGAAGAAGATTTTGTTTTGTCTAGAAGGAGATTGAGTCCCTCCAAGGAGAGTGCAGGGAAATGATTGAGGGTCTGGGGGGTGTCCGCATCCCAAGATTCCAGCAGTTTAACTCGAGAGAAGTCCTCATCACTCAGAGAGTTCCTCTGTGATTGTAGAGCTAGATAGATATCATCTATTTTTTTATAGAAGAAGTCTGATATGTTATTACATAGCTCCTGTGAAACAACCACGGGATCGGGTACCTGGAGAGAGCATAGCGAGTCCACGATTTTAAAGAGCTCTTTAGAAGATGTTAGAGAACAGGTCAAGTTGGTGAAGTAATCCTGTTTTTCCTTAATCACTCTACTTTTGTATTTTCGTAACAGGCCCTTGTAGACTTCTCGATCTTTAGGATCCCAGGATTTGCGCCATCCTCGTTCCTTCTGTCTGCATTTTTGTCTAAAAAGCCTCAATGCATCCGTGAACCAGGGGGCAGTAGGCTTCTGTTGCGCTACAAATTTCAGAGAGGGGGGGCTAGTTCATCTACGGCTCTGGTAATAGCATCGGTGAGTTCTTGTGCCGCCTCATCCACCGCCCGCTGGGATGTGATATTAGTGTTATGGATAAAGGGGGCCAGAGCCTCATTTGTAAAATTTCTGTAAAATATATGTTTAAAAAAGGAAAGATTGAGGCCTGGTAAATGGTTTATCTTGGTCCAGTCGAAAGGGCAGTTTAAAACTGCACACACAGGCTGCAAGAGCAGGCCTGAGAAATGTTTAAAGTGCTACTTTAGTGGGTGGTACAATCAGCGCTGTAGGTCTGCCAATAGCATTTAATTTACAGGCTCTGGGTACAGGTAGTACCACTGTACTAGGAGTTTACAGGCTATTTTAATATGCCATAGGGTAGAAGCAGGGAGCTAAAGTAAATTAAATATGCCAATTGGGTATATACCGGTCTAACTTGTCTTAAAGAGAGAACACAAGCAACTTAGCACTGGTTAGCAGTTGCAAAGTGCACAGAGTCCTAAGGCCAGCAAAAACAAAGTCAGCAAAAACAGGAGGTATGAAGTTAAAAACGTTCAAGGGAAAACCACGCCATGTGTGACAGGTCTAATAGCCGGTAATATAGGTTCAGTTATCTGAGTGGTCTTGAACTGGAGGTATGAAAGAAATGGGCACAGTTGACTTGTTCCTCTGCAGGTGGCGAAACAGGGCAATGAACTCCAATAGCCTTATTGCTCTAGACGATAATAGCCGTATTCCCCTAGTTTCTAAAAGGGATTAATGCATATTGACTGTCTTTCTGCTCATCAGTGTAAACACCGATGGCAAAGGCATAGCTGTTAATGCCCTCAGATCAGGGTGATAATGCTGCATTACTCTAAGTATCAGCAGTAGCCGTGGTTAGGAGTAAACAGGCTTGCCCATGTGTACCCACAGCACTGTCCTAGCAACTATGGTATCAGGGGTCAGAGGGCAGCAGAAAGAATTAAAACATGACCTTGGCTCTTACAACCCTGTTTTCTTTCTCTCATTAACACTCAATTCCGTTTCCTTAGTCTGCCCCTAGCACATCTGAGAACGTTGAGGGGTGCACCAGAGGGACAGTCCCGTGACGCCATCAGGGTGTGAGCATGCGCGTAGCACTTCCGATTCATCTTTCAAGTTAGGGAATCAACATACGTGGCAGCAGCACGAATAGAACCGTAGTAGTGTGCCATCTGATCTACGTAAACGTTTTGTAATAGTCATACAAATGTAACACTATACATCGCGTAAAAGATTGTCATTTCAAATAGCTTCAACATTGCTGAGATTCTTTAAAAAAAGGGAAACAATCCGCGTCGCACAATTAAAAGACAAGATAATCTTTTCTTTCTGATGAGCCCCGTCAAGTTTCAATGTTTCCCGGCATTCACTTGCCGTCACCAAAGGTATTTTGGATGTTTTTTTTTTTTTTTTTTTACTAAAAAGTTCTCTAAAGTGATATAGCAGTGCCCTCAGGTGGTAAATTTTATTCACTGCACGCTTGTTTCCTCTCAAGCTTTTACGTTACCTGTTGATGATATACGTTTTCATAAAGCTAACAATAACAAATGTAGACCTGTTCACAGCTCGTGTGCCGTTTTCTCTGTTTTCATATATGTTTAATTCAGGCAGAAACCTTTTTTCGTATGAGGTATGTAATTTAAGGACTTTCATGGCCACCAACTGAACTATAACGGGTATCAGAAAACAGTGTTATTATTCATTACAAAATGCATTTGTGTAAGTGAGTCTATTGACACCTCAGGTGTGATATGTGGAATGTGAAATCTAGTCAAGTGGACATTGTGGGGCATATATACAAGCCCCTATCGCAACCAGAATGTCACTTTTACTGACGTCGTGATAGCGATATGGGCTTTGCCTTACTTGCAAGGAAGAGTTAATTGTGAATAAGGCCCCCTTTCATGCTATACTTAGCATGAAAGGGGAGTGCAATGGCTGTTGTGGTGGGTGTTCTGCCGTACCACCGATTGATTTTGATGCTGCCCCAAATTTACAAGGGTGGCATAAATATGGGACGGCGCCTAAATTAAGATCAAAATACACCTGGTCTTATTCTGTTGAAACGAGGAGGAATTCTTTATTTCTCCTCGTTTTTGCTTTTTCTATGTGTGCTACATTGTGCAACACACATAGAAACAGCAAAACACCATTGATTGTTTATGTGAAGGAAAGTGTACATATTCTTTAAATAAAAATGACGCGTTGTAACTTCTATGTGTGCTGTATTCTGCAGCACACATTGAAGTTACGAAACGCCATTATTGATTGTTTATGTGCAGGAAGGAACACCTTCCTGCACATGAACAATCTTCCCTGGAACGCAGGCACCCTTGCACAATATATAATGTTAATGTTATTGATATTTCTAATGCGCGCAGTTACCCTAGGGTAGGCATCACATAACATCACTTACATTTTCTTCCCACACAATTTAGTCAAGTCTGTTGCATAATTTGGTCCTCACTTGCCTCATAATTCTAGTAGCCCTGCCTACAGGTTTAGACATTTTTGTCAGGAGGGGGTCCTTATGCCTCAAAATGTTGACGGGGGGTCTCGGCATCCAAAAGTTTGAAGACCTCTGTCCTAGGGTGTCCTGGCGCTGAAATCAGATGTCCTACAGGGGACTCAGCGCGGGGAGAGTTGGTCTTTAATTAGACTGGAAAAGCCAAGTCTTCAGGGCCTTCCTGAAATCCATATGATTTGTTATACATCTCAGATCAAACGGTAGGTCATTCCATGCCTTAGCAGCTCCAACCACAAAACGACTACCTCCCCAGTTGGATTTCTTTACATAGGGAACTGATACCTGTTTTGCTTCTGAAGAGCGCAGGGTTCTCCTAGAACATACCACTGGAAATTTAATCTAAGATGAAGGGGTCCATATCCTTGGAGGGATTTCTTGACCAAACACAGGCCTTGAAACATACACGTTTTTTCCCAGGCAGCCAATGGAGCTTTTTAATCTCAGCCGAGATTGAAGCATGTCTGGGTGTGCTGGTGAGCAGTCTGGCTGCCACGTTCTGCAGTAGCTGAAGTCTTTTCATAAGCCCTTTCTGGATATTAAGGTATAGACTGTTACAGTAATCCAGTTTGGACAAAACTAAAGCAGTAATGACAGTTTTTTGGCTATCTTTGGGAAGGAAAGGTATAATTTTTTTGCAGGATCTCAGTGTATAAGATGTTGCAGAGACCACTGCATTGACCTGATCCTTTAAACAGAGTTTATTGTCAATGTAGACTCTTAAGTTCTTTACTTTCCTTATTGGTGTTGGAAGGAGGCCCATGGTATCCGGTCACCATGCCAGTGACCAAAAAGTCGGATTGTTGCCAAACAAAACCACCTCCGTCTTATTGGAATTAAGCTTAAGGCAGTTTTGGGTCATCGAGCCACCTACAGCTATCATGCAGTCCTGGAAGCCATTTCCTGCATCATATCAGGTAGCAGTGACACTACAATTTGGGTGTCATCTGCGTAAGAAGCTAAATTAAAACCAAAGGACTCGATCAGGGGCGCAAGTTGGGAAACAAACACATTAAAAAGAGTTGGACTAATGGAAGATCCATGACCTTCACTGGCACAAATTTATCAAATTGACGGAGGACACTGAGTGTCGGCTTAGTACCTACTTCCACTCTTGGCCTATTCTTTGCCTTGGGACCTATAAGCATAGAAAAGATAGCGTCAACTTTGTTAAAAAAGAATTCTGCTACTGTGTCACACAGTTCTTGGCTTGCAACAATAGGGGGAGAAGCTGGATGGGCTAAAGCGGTGACGGTTTAAACAGTTCCTTAGTCAAATTCTTTCCTAGGTTAATTTTGTTTACAAAGAACTCTTGCTTTGTTTTAGCAAGCAGCTGTTTGAACTGTGCTAAAATGTGTTTGTATTCGATTTTATCTGTCTCATTATATTCCCTCCTCCATGCTCTTTCGATAGTCTTGCAAGCCAGTTTTTTATCTCTAAGCTCCTGGGTATACCAGGTTGAGGAAGGTCGTGCCCTGTTAGGGCAGATTAGTTTATTTGGGGCTAGCTTGTTGCCAGCTGTTCAAGCCAATTATTATAGGTTGACGTGGCATCGTCAAGATTATCGGGTAAGGAAGGCAGAGATGAAGTTAGGAGGTCTTGTAGTTTGTTTGCCTTTATCTTGTTCCAAGTTCTACTGAACAAAGGTTTATTTGCTGATTTCATCAGACCTCTGTGAGGTCAAGTCACTTTGAACAGCATGGCCTTGTGGTCTGACCAGACTACTGTGAGAAGATCTGTAAACTTAATGTGAACAACAAGGACCCCCTGTTCAAATACTGAATTTGTAATACAGGGAAATAAACAATGTGTGAAAATAAGACAATTGATAATATAACCAGGGAAAAGAACAGTATGAAAAGCACAACTACCAATTGAAAAGTACAAAGTTAGATTTATTCATAAATGTACATACTCATATTTAAAAACAATTAATGCAAAATCATGTGAACCAAATGTTTATAAAAAACAATCAATCATACATAAATAATGTATTCGTAACACATTTACACAAAAAGCATATATAATAAAATAGTGGCGAACAATATAAAACATCGACGCGCGTTTCGGCGTTATCAACAGAACGCCTTCATCAGGAGCCACAATCAATCTGTAAAACATATGTAAAATAAATTAAAAACATACAGGGGTCATATGAAACTCCCATTATTCAATAAACAGTACATATACATATTGCTGTGCTTACATAACAAAAAATCCCTACGAGATGCAGCCAAACAATCTAGCTACATGAGATACAGACTAATCACTTTATATTTGAGCAGTAGTTACAGATTAAATAAGGGAATTGCAGGAGTAAGGTTAAAGACAATGTCTCTATAACCTTTTGAGCACTGACCAATGATTGAATATAACTTAGCACTGTGTGCTCATGTGGACACAGACCAAATATTTGTTGTGACCTTGCACTAAGAAAGAAAACCTGCATGAATATAAGGATTTGAATCATTTACTGTTGCCTTACCTAGAGGGAACACGGGATGAGTGTTCTCTGTTTGTTCCTTATGTCTATTTCAGCACTTATCGTCTGGGTGGAGTTATACCTCACCTGACTGAGGGTATTAATCTGGAAAAAATATACCCATTATAAATATGTGACACCATTCTGACCTTCCGATTTCAAGACCTTCTTTGACCCATAGATGCACTACATGTATATTGCAATTCATCATGATTGTGAAAATCCTATAATTGATTATATATCACGAAAAAAGGGTTATGAAGGTATCTTTTCTCATTTTTATTGGCCACACTTCATGCAAAGGAGGAGAGAATTATAAGTATTGATCGCAATCTAAATGTGTCCGAGCATGTTCGCTCCGCAATAGTAATCTAGTCTATGGATCCAAAAACGTCTTTCTGATTTGGCATCATATGTGTATTTGCTGGATGCTAAAGACTACTGTATTGTGGTATACTTCGCCGGATCTTACCCGATAATCTTAGACATCAAAGGAATGCGTCAAGTTACGCGAACAATGAGCCAATGTTCAATAATACTGCAAGTCAGGATATCTGCTGGCATTCCGCAATATTCACCACGGTACTAGAGGTGGAAATGTGAAAATACCACTGATTACAGACATGCCTATACTTAATAAAATTAGCGGGCAAGCTTGCAAAAGTGAACGTAGCCTAGTATCTCGCACAAGGACAAAGCACGCTTCTAAATGTGCATACAGATAACTAGCTTACCGTTTCTATTATAAAGTAAGCAGTGTCGCCAGCACGTGAGAGATTACAACTAGGACTTCCCCTGTTGTCCCGTTAATGTTTTTTCCGTGCTAAAGATAAGAGAACACAATAGACCGCCGATTATAATTCAGTCTGTAAGAGGAGATATTCCTAATGTACAATTTCAACAGTGCAAACTAGCTTGCTTACCAAAGAGGGGATAAGAGGCGAGCCGTAACTTCAACCATACGAGAGCCACGGTCAAAGATATTCACCGGCGTCTCGCAGATGTTGGTAAACGCATACTCGATGCTGGGAAGTGGTAAAAAAAGTTACCCATTACCAAGAATTGAATAGTTGTTTAACACGAAAATAAGAAAAAGAAAAACAAAGCAGGGATATGCGCCGAGGCGCCGTTCGCTTACCGAGAAAAGATGAAACCCGGGCTGTAACATCAACCTACGGGCGCCGTGTTCAATGTTTCAGTCGGCGTCCCGCAGCCGTTGGAAGTGGTGAGTGACCAGCTGGTCGGGTTGACACGCCTTAAATGCCGGAAATTAGATAGTCGTTATCGGCGCCGCGGCTCACAATCTCGCGTCTTAAAGGGGAACTGGCTAAAAGGGAAACTGACTAAGGTTTCAATGTGTAATCAAATGAATCCAGAAACGCCTGTGTCCATACTCTTACACATTGTGAGATATTATCTGAACCAATCTATACTCGCAAACTTGAATATCTTTTTAATCGTCAGATTCAATGTGATAAACTCGTACGTATGCAGCTCGAAGTATTGCATGGGATTACTATGAGAGAGCCGTAATTAACACGGAACGTGTACTTATGGCGAAGAATAGATAAATTCATACGTGTGCAGCTAAAATACTGCATAGGATTACTCTAAGAAAGCCGTAATTAATGTGGAACGTATTTTCATGGCGAATAATTTCTATATGTACGCTATCTAATTTCAGGTTGGAATTATAGGTATTCTACATCTATCCAAGGGAATATAAAGATATGGGGAGGTACCTACTTGCTGTAATTTTGCAAGATAGGGACTAGAAGCTTAAAGAAAGCACCGGAAGAAGGTACAGTTTTACAATATCTGTTGATGTACGACAAACTTTTGTCTGGTGTAAAACCCATAGGTCCATGCATAGAAGGTCATGAAGAAAGCCAATAGATGTAACATTCTTTCTAATCGAAGCAGATGGCATTCTCCCAGGGAATTTCGTTGTTTAATCCCTTTTTATGCGTGTCCAGAACAAAAATCCAAAAAACTTCGCGTTTTTTGCGAATGGCGCATCCTCCTTTATTGTCAGCAGTTTTGATTTTTTCTAGGACGCGCCAATGTATTTCGTCCGGTTTGTGCTGAAACTCCAGAAAGTGTTTCACTAGAGGCGCATTCAATTTCTGAGTTTTAATGGCAGATCTGTGCTCTGTCAATCGTGTTTGGATTGACCTACACGTTTCACCAACATAACCCATGCCACACGGGCAGCTGATGAAATAAACCACATTCGTGGTTTTACAGTTCCATAGATCAGTCGCTTTAAAGGTGGAACCATTGTGAGTGTAAACTCCAGCTGTGTGTTGTTGGTAAAAATACCGTCCAATGTGTGACCGGGGTTGTATGACATTACAACGCGGGCTTTTACCCCGTGTGCCATTACGGCGCTGTTTTTACAACGTAAGTCGTTACAACGACTTGGGCTGTAAGCGCTAGATAGTGGAATAGTTAAATTTTCTATGCCAACTCCAGCCCACGTTACAGTAGGGAAGGTGTTGGAATAGAAAATTAAACTATTCCATTTCCAACAGCGCCCTCCATCGCAAGTCGTTGAAACGACTTGCGTTGTAAAAGCAGCGTCGTAATGGCAGCGTGTAGTAATGCCCGCTTTGTGATGGCTGCTCACCGTGTCCGGCCTTATGTGTAGCTCACATGACTCGTTGTTTAAGCTCTACATTGTTCATAAGGTCCAGCAGGCTGGATGTATCAGGGTCTGTATCAATTTCCAAATGGAAAATGAAGTCCCCTAGAATAGTGAAGGAGTCGGCGCTTAATTCACTTTCCAGCAGGTGGCAAGCTTGATTCAGGAACCGATTCCTGGGACCAGGAGGCCTGTAGATAAGGGTCCCTTTGAAAATGTATTGATGTGAGAGATGGAAGCAGAAGTCCAGAGCTTCGCATTCCTCCATGGAAGATTTAACAAAAAATGTAAGAGTGCCTGCGTTTGCGCTAGGCAGCTGCAATTAGGACCAGCGCAGGGTGAAACGCAGGGCTGCGCCGTATTCTTGTAAATATGCTGCAGCCCTGCGTTTCTGAAGTGGCGGAGTGCGGCATTAAGCAAAGAAGGCTAATGCCACGCACCGTTAATTCATTGTGAATATGCCCCTCAGGGGCACATGTGGTGAAGGTTTTCATTTCCCACAAACATCGGCTATTTGTGAAAAATTGATAGAAGATAAAAAGGAGTAAAGTTGGCTGGGACAAAAAGAAAAGAAGGAGAGAAGGGAGTAGGCATCGAAGAACCACCAGTGCAATATCCTCAAAATCTTGAAGGATGAGTATTCCATAAATGAAAGTGGGAGTGAATATGCGCTCCGACCGGACGCACAGCTTACTCTGTGAATCATGCCACAAAATGTTCAACAATTTATCCTTTTTTCATTAAACTTTTTATTCCTTGTACTGCTTTATATTCCTTTTGTTCTTCAAAACTTTTAATCCTGTCACATGTTGGGCACTTAATGTATAAAACGTTTCTTCTTTGAATGTATTCTATAAATCAGAAATATTAGAATTTTGGTGAAAAAGGAATCTAGGCCAGAGTAGAAGGGTTGGATAGTCCAAGAAAGGAGTTTGTATCATAATAATCAGTGGTACAATCATAACCCAGGTGATTACTTTGTAAAGATGAATTAATATAATAATTTCGGAGCAGCAAGAATGCCATTGTTCTGGAAGAGAAGGTGGCAATATGCTTTAAATGTAAACCCAGGTGATGATTATTAGGCTGGCAGAAATTCTATAGCTCTACCTTCAAGGACGATGATTAAAAAAATATACAATTCTAAAAGGTCTTGGTGTTGGATTTGAGCCATGAGGTTATTACAATATATCTGTTGAGAAGGAAAGATTATCTGTGAGACAGAATACCTGAATACTGTTGCTGTGAAAATTGTGATATAGATTATGTGTCATACAATCTGTACCTTTTAATAATGGTGGGGAGTGTGTTAGGAAGAGAATCAAAGGGATTCCAGATATGGCTCCATTAAAAAATATGGACATGTTTAGCCGAATTGGTATAATCAGTGAAGAAACAGTCAGGGGGGGCATGTCTTGAGATCCAATTGTGTGACCGGTTGTTTACCTTGCTGAGGTGTTGATCAAGAGTCAAGGACGAGTAGTTATAAGCTTCAGCCTGGATGCTGGAGCATGTAGCATAAAACTCCTACCCAGACCCCTTCTAATGTAGTATGGAGAAATACATATGGTAACAGATGTATATAAAGAGGAAGGGCCGGTGATCGGAGTACATGTAACCAGACATCCCTGTCGGCCATCTTGAAATGAATGGTGGGGGAACACATTCAGGCTCAATAATAACAAGCCATGCTGGTTTACATAAATAAATGAAAGACAAAGTATTGTCATACCACACAGTGGTCTGAAGGTTTTTGAATGGCTTAGGGTGGCTTATGTTAACGTATTTAATGTAATCTGTTTTTCCTTAGCAGTGGCCAAGCTTCTAGGGCAGGCTTTAATGTGATAAACAGCATTTGTGCAGGTAACATGTGTAAGCAGCATGGATGAATACCTGTGTTTACATGCAGGAGCACATTCAAGCTGGACCTCTTGTACTTGCCATTGCTTATTTAATTTCTGGTCATTAATTTATCAGTTAGGATTTTCTGTGAATTTTTCTGTGAATTTTAGTTCCACAGCTCCCAAGTTTCCCAGGTTTTTGCTTGACTAGATCATCCAGACTAGGTTTATTACTTGCATTCTGAGAACCTTTAGTCCTGAATTGATAATGGGCTCAACAAATGTATAAATCCCCGCAAACAAATACATCTGGACTTGATGGGCTACTCATACTTGGATCTGGAACACTTGAGTACTCTGTAGTTCTGTGCAGTGTCCACAAAAAATGCAATGAAAGGGACGCCATACACTTATTTAAGTTCAGGGGACTAAAACAGAAACCAGTAACACATATATTCCTGCTTAACCTGCATTTCTTCCCACATTAAATAGATCAGGCAGAAGTCACTGACCCCATATACTTCTACATGTATTTATTCAAATTTAATTATTTTATAGTATGCTTATTAAAATTTTTAATGAAGTGACCCATGCGATCACATGACATTGATAACTTAATTGTATAAAGTGAATTGTTACATACTAGTATCACATATTTCAATATATCTAACCACATTGCACAGCAAATTAATGACAGAATAAAAAGCAATATTTCATCATCACAACCCCCTCTCATCAAACAATTCTCATACATACCATTCAATCACACTCAAACAACCTCAAACACCCCAACCCCCAAATCAAGTCCTTCTTGATTCAGCAGAGAGGTTGTTATTCCTTCTTCCATTGCTGTTGCATTGCACCTAAGTGACTCAACAAAAAGATCACAGCCAAAGCACGTTTCGGTAGTGAAAATGATTGACACCTACCTTCTTCAGGTCCTAATACACATTATCTTCCTTCTGGAAAGGTTTAGGGGTCTACTCTAGACTATAGATACCGTAGAGCCACCACAGAGCACACCCTTAAGGGTAATTGGCCTATGTTGACTAACAGTTGTATCTAATTGTATGGCATTAACAAAGAGCCATAGGAGGTTGGTCCCACATCTCCAACAAAGACTAACTCTCCAGATATTTTACTTCTCCACTATGGTGACGTACATGTATTATTCGGCCATTGTTCAAGCATATCTTGTGCACAGTGCTATTTATATACTCTTTCCAGATCCTGGTTCCAACACTTTCCTGGAAAATACTTACTCACATATCTGTTCGATCTTGTGCATGTGCAGGGCTTGCACTGGGAACTTAAACCGATTGCCTCATGTCCTCTTCTCAAAAGGCTTTTGCTGCCACGAGGATGTAAGAGTTTTCATATGTACGTCTAGTACTGTCGCTAATGTAGTATGGTTATACTATGAGCCTATTGTGAGGTAACATGTTGTTATTTGCCTATGATCTGCATTGTGTTTGGAACATACGGCATGGTTCTGAGAATGGTTATTCCTGACTTGTACTCAGACCCATCCGTATGTCTCCCATGTCGTGGGTCCTTACTTACGAATAAACCATATCCAAACCTATTCATCCATCCAAACCTATCCATCCATCTCCAAATCTAGCCTTCAAACCTATCCATCCGCCCTTTTATTCATCCATCCATCCATCCTTTCGCCCATCCATCGACCCACCCTTTCACTCCATCCATCCTTCCACCCTCCCTTTCACTCATCCATTCATACTTTTACCCATCCATCCATCTACCCTTCCACTCACCCATTCATTTATCCTTTCATTCACTCATCCATCCATCAGCTCATGCCTGCACATGTATTGTACATTGGCCCATGATGCTTCCATTCAGGTAACAGATGCCGTGATAACTAACAATTGTGATTGTTTGGTACATCCAGTTTGCAACAATATTATCTATAAAATAGTTTTTAGTGTTTGGCAGATGAAAGACTTGAATGAAAATTGGAGACTGTCCCATCCACCCTATTTAGTGTATACATCTATAGATATGATTGTGGATCTTTACTGCTGGAGTAATGACTATTCTTTTGGAGATGACTATTCAAAGTGGGATGTTGTACTACAGTCTGGGCTGCCAAGCACAGTGTTCCCAGGTTGGGCATCATGACTAAAGAGCCATACTGCTGCTCTTGTACATCCTCAATGACATTAGCACTGGGACGAAGAAGGGTAGGAGCCAGCAATGCTCGCAGTACTTAACGCTAATCTTGATTACTCCAATTCTTGCTTCCATGGACCGATCCAGAACTCTCCCTTGGAGCTGCATCAGCCTCAAGGTGAGGTATTGTAGATGGATACAATGGACTGGAGGGGAGGTTCACTCCTAGGCCCAACAAGTGAAAAAGGGGGTATATATTAGGAGATGGGTTTTGGATGCGCCTACTGGGAGATGTGGCCAAACCTTAATGAAGTACGGATGGTATAATACAGCGCGAATCGTAATAGTGAGTTTTAGTTGTAAGCATACAGAATCCGCTATGCCAGATATAAATTTAAAGTGCCTAATGTAGAATCAGGTGGTAATGGTAAATATACTGGGCCTCATTTATGAGGCCATGCGTCACTTTTACGCCGCCGGTGCGTCACTTTTTATGACGCACCAAAAGCGTAAAAAATGTGCCTTGTTGCACCAAATTTACAAAGTGACGCATCTAGGTATATGCGTCACTTTGTAAACCCCTGCGCTACATCATAGTATAATAAATGCAGGCGGGGGCGTTCTGACGCAAGAAAGGGTCATAGAAGTGACGCAATCTATAAGATTTCACAGTGCCACTTCTAGGACACAAATGCGTCAATATCTTACACCTGCCTCACAGCAGGCGTAAGACTGATGCAGCGCCTTTCACATGGGGCTTGCCCCATGTGAAAGGACGCATTGCTGGAGTTGCGCCACTTTTGTGACACACTCCAGCAATGCGTCATTTTTGCGCCATACAGATATGTCAGAAATACTGACGTATCTGTAACTCCTTGCGCCATGATGCGTCATACTGTAAATATGATGCATCATTGGTGTCGCAAGGAGGGCGCTGTGAAAAGTGACGCATCGCTCTTTTCACGCAGCGATGCGTCACTTTTCATAAATGAGGCCCATTGACTTCTGGAGGAAGAGTTAAACCAGGAGGACAATCCACTGGTGACATTGTCTCCACCTCGTTATGCCAGTAGTGGATGCAATAACTCTGCAGCATTCTCCCCCTGATATAGGACTTCCTCTAAAAATATAAGGACTTTTTCCATTGCCACCTGCCAGGCTCTAATTGCAAAAATAAAATCCATGTTTCTGAAGAATTGGCTCCTGGTCTCTAAAATATGATACGTATCCAGTGAATTAAATTAGTGTCAAAGAATTCATAAGTGCAATGTTAAGGACTTTCACATGAATGTACCAGGTTATAAATATATGGACACGAACGAAAGTTGCACTTGTTCACCATGCGGTCTGCAGCATGCCAGCTTAGAGCTGTGTTGATGAGTTTAGCCCAGGGATGACAGACCATCACCCAGAACATGCCCATTCATTTACTGTGACTCACTGCTGAGAGACAAGAAGCGGGCTCTTGTGCTCTTGTCCAGTGAGCGCTGCCTGCTCGTGGCGTGACACGCTGCTTTATTAGCATTTCCCTCCCCGGCAGCTTAGACATTTTCAGAATGATGTCAGACCCCAAGCTGGCCCTCTCCTGCCCCTTCCACTGTCCCAGAATGGGGCCGTTTGTTCGCGCATGAAGCTCGCCTCTGTGTCGACGGACATCCGGGGAGACACGGGCACGACAGATGCCCCGGGGACCCAAACAAAACCGAACGGATCCGCATTGTGCACTGGGAACTGACCCTTGACCCCGCAAGGTTGGACATTGCGGGCGCTGCCCGCTCAATTCACTGTCTGCTCGGAGATCAATAAATGCATTAGTGTTAGAAGGGACTGGGGGAGGAAGGGGGGTCTGTGGCTCGGTGGCATGTTGAACGAACTCTGGCATTTAATGCCATTTTGGGAACCGCATCGTCCAAGTTCAGCTGCTGAACATTGAGGGGTTGTAGCGCACTAGAAGGTTTAACTACATATATATATCGTATATTACCAACGTATTTATTAAGTAGCTTTACATTTAATATCATATATATATATGTGTGTGTATATATATATATATATATATATATATATATATATATATATAGAGAGAGAGAGAGAGATATATGATCATAAAATAACGCTACTTATTAAAAATATAAGGGCCTTTTTATGTACAGGTGATATCACCTGTGCCATAGTGGTAAAACACGACACCGTGGTGTAATAACTGATGATGTTATCATGAACAAATATATTTTTTGTTGACCTTAAAAATATTAAGGTTTTAGTCAGCCCAGCCATAATTTTAACTAATGAACTACAGTTTATGCACAGATCTTTGTAACATGCAACATAACCCACATCATTAATAGCCTTGTAGGAAGGTACCACGAAACCAGAACACCTGCCGGAGACGAATTCTCATACACAGGGGCGTTGTGAACCCTCACTTTAGCAGCTACAGTGGGGGTGGACTTCTTGCTGGGCATCTTCTGTCTACAACTCGGCACACAAAGGCTCATAATTAATGTGAAAGGGTGAGTGAGTGAGTGAAAGGATGGATGGATGTGTGAGTGAACGGGTGGATGGAAGGATGAGTGAAAAGATGGGTGCAATAATGGATAAGTGAAAGAATAGGTAGATGAGTGAAATGGATGGTGAATGGACGGATGCATAGTTCAAGTTCAGGAATTTGAATAGCGCACTACTCACCCAGAGGGTCTCAAGGCGCTTGAGGGAGGGTGGGTGCATTACTTATCGAATAGCCAGGTTTTTAGTTGCTTTCTAAAGGAGAGGTGGTTCTGTGTAAGACGGAGGTGAGTGGGGAGGGAATTCCAGGTCTTGGCCGCTAAGTAGGAGAAGGATCTTCCACCCATGGTGGATCTGTGGATGCGCGGAACTGCGGCGAGGGCTTGATTGGATGATCGTAGTTGGCGGGTGGGTGTGTAGAAGGACAGTCGTGTGTTGAGGCATTCAGGTCCTAGGTCGTAGAGGGCCTTGTGTACGTGGGTGAGGAGACGGAACGTTATTCTCTTGTTGACGGGGAGCCAGTGGAGATCCTTCAGGTGACCGGAAATGTGAGCATGACGGGGGATGTCCAGTATGAGTCTGGCTGAGGCGTTTTGGATGCGTTGGAGTTTTTTCTGTAGTTTGGCTGTGGTCCCGGCGTAAAGGGTATTTCCATAGTCCAGACGGCTGGTGACCAGTGCGTGGGTGACTGTCTTTCTTGTTTCGGTGGGGATCCAGCGGAAGATTTTTTTGAGCATGCGTAGGATGTTGAAGCATGAAGATGAGACGGCGTTGACTTGTCTGGTCATCGAGAGGGAGGAGTCTAGGATGAAGCCCAGGTTGCGTGCGTGATCTGTAGGTATGGGTGCTGTACCCAGGGCCGGTGGCCACCAAGAGTCGTCCCAGGCAGAGGGGGATGATCCTTAGATGAGGACTTCTGTTTTGTCCGAGTTAAGTTTTAAACAGCTGTTCTTCATCCATTCGGCTACTTCTTTCATTCCATCGTGTAGATTGGTTTTGGCGGTGTTTGGGTCTTTGGTGAGGGAGAGGATTAGCTGGGTGTCGTCTGCGTAGGAGATGATGTTGAGGTTGTGTTGGCTCGCGATGGATGCGAGGGGACTCATGTATACGTTGAAGAGGGTGGGGCTGAGTGAAGATCCTTGTGGTACACCACAGATGACTTCGGTGGCCTCTGATTTGAATGGGGGAAGGCGGACTCTCTGGGTTCTTCCGGCCAGGAACGAGATGATCCAATCCAAAGCTTTTCCTTGTATTCCGACGTTGTTGAGGCGTTGTATGAGTGTGCTATGACATACTGTGTTGAAGGCGGCGGAGAGGTCAAGTAGGATGAGGGCAACTGTTTCTCCGTTGTCCAGTAGCGTTCGGATGTCGTCTGTGGCTGCGATGAGGGCGGTTTCTGTGCTGTGTTTGGCTCGGAAGCCGGACTGTTAAGGGTCGAGGGAGTTGTTGGATTCGAGGAAGGCGGCGAACTGACTATTGACGGCTTTCTCAATGACTTTGGCAGGGAATGGGAGGAGTGAGATGGGGCGGTAGTTCTTAAGTTCAGAGGGGTCTGCTGTGGGTTTTTTCAGAAGGGCGCTGAGTTCGGCATGTTTCCAGCTTTCCTGGAAGGTAGCGGAGTTGAAGGAACAGTTGATGACATCGCGGAGATGGGGTGCGATGATGGAGTCTGCTTTGTTGAAGATGTGGTGGGGACATGGGTCGGTTGGCGATCCTGAGTGAATGGAGTTCATCAGGCGGATGGTGTCTTCAGTGGTGATTGGGTTCCAGGCGAGAAGGTTGTGAGAGTGCTGTTTTGGTTCAGAGGTGGGTGGAGTGGGCTGTTCATCGGACTGGTTTTCAAAGCTGTTATGTATGTCGGCGATTTTGTTGTGGAAGAAAGAGGATAAAGAGTCGCAGAGGTCTTGGGAGGGAGTGATGTCGTTGGTGCCGGCGGTGGGGTTGGTAAATTCTTTGACGATGTTGAATAGTTCCTTGCTGTTGTGGATGTTGTTGTCGAGTCGATCCTTGAATGCTGATTTCTTGGTGGATCGGATCAATTGGTGGTGTTTGCGGGTGGCGTCTTTGAAGGTGGTCAGGTTGTCAGAGGTTGGGTTTTTTCTCCAGGATTTCTCGAGGGTATGGCAAAACTTCTTGGATTTTTGAAGGTCATCGTTGAACCAGGGGTCTTTTTTGCTGCCTTGTTTGATCTGATGGTTTTTTAAAGGTGCTAATACGTCTGCGCTGTGGGTGATCCATTGTGTGAGTTTGGTAGCAGCTTGGTTTGGGTCCGATGATATGGCAGGAGGGTTTTGATTTAGCGATGTGAAGAGTTGGTCGGTGGTGATTTTGTTCCAGTTTCTTCGAGGAATAGGTTGTGGGGGGTTGTGGGTCGTGGTCCTTTGTAGCTGAAGTGAACGCAGTTGTGGTCTGTCCAATGGAGAGCTGTGGTGTGATCGAAGGAAATGTGTTTGCTGGAGGTGAAGATAGGGTCGAGCGTGTGTCCGGCAAGGTGGGTGGGGGTGTCAACAAGTTGTATGAGTCTGAATTTGGCCAGGTTGTCCAGAAGGGTGGTGGTGTTGCTGTTGTTTTTCTTTTCCAGGTGGAAGTTGAGGTCTCCCAGTAGAATGTAGTTCTCGGAGGTAAGGGCATGTGGGCTGATGAAGTCGGTGATGTCTTCGTTGAATTGTGTGCGGGTTCCTGGTGGTCTGTAGATGAGGGTGCCTCTAAGTGTGGTCCTGGGGTCGGTGTGGATCTGGAAATGAAGGTGTTCGGCGGTCGCGAGGTTATCATCGGAGATGGTCGTGATTCGGATGGTGTTCTTGTGGACGATGGCGATGCCTCCTCCTGTTTGGTTGGTGCGGTCTTTTCGGATGATTTTGTAAGCGTCCGGGATGGCTATGGCGATGTTGGGCGCTGATGAAGCGTTCATCCAGGTTTCTGTAAGGAAGGCGACGTCCGGCGATGCAGTGTCGAGTAGGTCCCAGAGTTCAGTGGCGTGTCTGTGGACCGAGCGGGTGTTCAGCAGGATGCACTTCAGGTGGTTGGAGTTGGCACTGTGTTTGGAGGTGGTGGATTTGGTGTGTGTCCTGGTGCAGGCGAACTTGCACGAGTGGCAGGCGACTGGACCATGGGTGTGTCCTGGGGCAGCTTCGCAGCATTGTGGGGTGCGTCCGGGGTTAAGGGCAAGGAGGGTTGCGGCGTCATACGTTATGCGGGAGGAGTGGGTTTTGCGAGGACCAGGGGGTCTGGCGCTGGGCGCGGTCCAGGCGAGGACGGGCGTAGACGGGCTTACCTTTGGCGCACCTTCGGCGCGACCGCTGCGCGCATGGGCATCAGTCATATGTGGATAGTGGAAGGGGAGGGGCGAGGGAGGGTCAGCTGAGAGGCGGGAGCGGGGCGACGCTACGGGCCGGGAGGCACACTCACAAAAAGGCAGCAAAAACAAACGTGAAAACGGGGCGAGTATGTATGTGCAAGCAGGCAAGGATCTTAACAACATTCAAAGGGGACTTTTTACAAAAGCGCTACAGTATTATGCCAGCACGAGTAAACAACAATGATTCAGGCACAAATTGCAATGCGCGCTAAATATGCAACAAGCGCTACGCTGAAAAAGAGGCACTGAGCGCTGATCGTGGTAATTGGCAGAGAGCAGCAAAGCAGCGAAGCGCTACGATACCAGCTAGCCAGGGGAGCGTGGGGAGCGACCGCTACTGCCAGAGTCAGGACGAATGAGTGAATGGATGGATAGATGGATGAAAGGATGGATGAATTGATGAGTGGGACGATAGATAGATGAGTGAAAGGGAGAATGGATGAGTAAAGGGAGAATGGAAGGGTGAATGGATGGATTGAAAGGGTGGGTCGATGGATGGGCAAAAGGAGGGATGGATAGATGGATGGATGAGTGAAAGGGTGGATGGAGGGATGGATCACTGAAAGGATGGATGGATAGGTTTGATGGCTAGGTTTGGGGATGCATGGATAGGTTTGGATGGACGGATAGGTTTAGATATGGAGGGGCGGACCGATGGATGGAAGGAATGGTGAAAGATCTAATGATGGCTGAAAGTATGAACAAATGACAGAATTTAAAGGTAAAATGGTGGATATCAGAGGGTGGATGAAAGGATGAATAGATAGAGGCTTGGGTGGCAAAGACAAAATAACTCTTCTGTGGACATTCCCAATTACTTGGTTCGCTTTCGTGGTCTCATAAGAGCATTGGTTCAAAGTAGGGTGTATTTTTATTTTCTGTCTACTCCCTTACTCATACCCTGAGAAAAGTTTCTACAACTGGCTATTTACAGTACTGAGATAGAAATGTCAGCAGTAAATAGTTGCATACCAAAAACCATTATAATGAGTTTGAAACTAGAAATATGGAAAGACAATTATGAAAGCTATTTAAAAGCAAAGAGCGTAGCTACAATTGGTGCAGCAGGGGCAGTTGCACTTGGTTCTAGACCTCTGAGGGGCCCATTGAATCCTGATATTTGCCGTGTTTTATTACTCAAATAGCTGTCAAAGGGGTCATTTTATTTCTTGCTTTCACAAGGGCCTACGACATCCATGCTACACTGCTGGTAGACCCCGCTGGTAATGTATCACAACAGAAAATGTCTGGTAAATAGTGCCTAGTATAACTTAATTACAGCAAACAGCACATTAGTAGTTATAATAGCATATTACTGCAGTCAAAATATGTTAAATATGGATACATAGTTTGCTTAACTATTCACATAGAGTTATACATTGTAATACATGTCGGTTCTATTTTTGTTGCAATAAGTGAGTGGCTCCATTTCTTATTAAAGTGCTTTCTTCTTTAACATGTTATAATGCAGCCTTAATTTTGTGCATATGATATAACAAAGTCCACCACACTTCTATAGTTGGCGGATTGAAGTTAATCTATTCTAATGCAATCTTCAGTCAAGCCACTGCAATCGCATTAAGCACAAAAATGTATTGTTATGGGTTATTATCTCCTTTCCAAAAATAATGCCCTTAAACGTTAAAACTACGTCTTTGCATGTTGAAATAAATACAAAATAGCAGTCATGACCTTAGTCAAAAATTCACTCAAAATCATACAATCTGCAAACATGAGTGATCCATCAGTGTCCGCATGATCACATCACGGGTATTTGGAATAACATCTGCACTTCCATTTTAAATGTTTCTGTGGAGTTTATAGTCTGATCTCAAACTGTTGAATTTTGGCCCCTTTCCTATGCTGTAGTGATCTCTTCCTAACATACATCAATAACTAATTACTCAGCCCATTCAATAGGTAATGGTCCAAAAACACTTTGTGTTATATTCTCTGTCATCCAGGTGCTCACCAATACCCGCAGCAAAGCCACAGACATCAACGCCTCCCAGGACCTCTGCGACAAGCTCGGATCCTTCTTCCACCTGAAGATCAAAAATCTTTACAACAACTTCGTCGACCATACGCCCAACTCTGCAGGCGGCCCTCCCTCCAGCCACACCAGCCAGCCCACCATCTCCTCCTGGACACTGACGCGGCCGAAGAGACTGCCTCGACAATGAAAGGCATCCACTCAGGGCCCCCCACAGACCCCTGCCTACCACACATCTACCACAGAGCCACCATCGCACCCGAACTACAACGCACAATTAACACCACCTTCGAAACAGCACCTTACCATACGACTGGAAACTCGCAGAAGTCAGGCCCCTGCCCATGAAGCCATCAGCAGACCCCACGGGCCTCAAGAACAACCATCCCATCTCGCTTCTCCCCTTTTCTGCTAAAGATACAGAGAAAACAGTGAACGCAGAACTGACGAAATTCATCGAAAACAATGTCGTTCTCGACCCATCTCAATCCGGATTCCAAAGCAACCACAGCACCGAAACCGCCCTACTCGCCGCCGGAGACGACAGCCGCACCCTCCCTGACCGAGGCCAAACCACAGCTTTGATACTACTTGACCTATCAGCAGCATTCAACACTGTCTCCCATCGCAACTCGTGGTCAGGCTACACAACGCCGGCATACAAGAAATAGCCCTCGACTGGATCCGATCATTCCTCACCAGCAGAAGCCAAAGGATCAAACTGCTGCCCTTCCTCTGTGACCCCATGGAAATCACCTGTGGGGTCCCACAGGGGTCATCACTCAGTCCAACCCTCTTCAACATCTACATGGCACCCTTCACCACCATCGTCCGACAACCCAACCTCACCATTGTATCCTACACCAACGACACCCAGCTCATCCTCTCCCTCACCCAGGACCCCACCACTGCCAGACTCAACTTCCAGAAAAGAATGCAGGACGTCGCAGCCTGGATGACCAACGGCTCCTAAAGCTCAACTCTGAGAAAACAGAAGTCCTTGTCCTGGGAACCACCCCTTCAGCATGGGACGACACCTGGTGACCCACCGCCCCGGCAGCCCACCGACTGCCATGGACCATGCCAGAAACCTCGGTGTCATACTCGACTCATCCCTCTCCATGAAGCGACAGGTCAACACTGCAGCCTCCAACTGCTTCAACACCCTCTGCATCCTCCATAAGACATTCAAATGGATCCCCCAGAGGCAAGGAAGACAGACACCCACGCACTCATCACCAGCAGGCTGGACTACAGGAACGGCCTCCTTGCTGGCATAAACAAGTCCCTACTCCGCAAACTCAAGACAATACAGAACACCGCCACCAGACTCGTCCTTGCCATCCCTCGACACCGGAACATCAACTAACACCTACTGAAGCTTGACTGGCTCCCCGTGGAGAAGAGAGTCACTTTCAAGATCTTCACCCACACCTACAAATGCCTATAAAACACCGGACCCAAACACCTCAACGACAGAGTCACCCTCCGCGTACCTCAAAGAAATCTCCGATCTGCCAACCTCGTCCTCGACGAAACCCCACTCATCCACAGAGCTAAAGCAGGTGAAAGATCCTTCTCTTATGTCGCGGCCAAGACCTGGAACGAGCTCCCGACAGACATCAGACGTGCCCCCTCCCTGAACACCTTCAGGAAGACTCTCAAGACCTGGCTTTGCGGCTGAACAGCACTACTGAACCCCACCCCCCGGCGCCTTGAGACCCTCACAGGTGAGTAGAGTGCTTACAATCCCCTGATTAATCCCCTGATTGATTGATTTATTGATTGATGGATTCAAATAATTCACTGAATACAATTTTATCTATCCACAAATTGACTTTACGCTGCCAGTACTTACAAAAAATAACCTGCCGTAAGCAACAATTTGTAAGTCAGAGAAAGATCTAAAATCTTCAATTTCATATAAATGTCCAACTCTTGTAAGGCCAGCTCTTGCCCATAATTGAATAAAATGGTCTTAAAATATACTTGAAAATGATGGATTACTCAATAGTGGTGAGCAGTGATTGACTATTATGATACGAAAAAGGTTGACCCATTTATCCCAGATGGTCATGAGCACTTATATAACTTCAAAGCAAACTCTTTTGACAAAATTCGGGCCAACTTGTGTAAACATGTGTCCCCTTATATTCAACACCCAAATTGAAACATCATAGAAAACTGTGCGAGTCGCAAACTGGGGCACACATACATTGAGCCATA